>NW_004955417.1:13961855-14034195 GCF_000276665.1 Chinchilla lanigera | reverse complement strand
AGGAGGAGGAGGAGGAGGGGGAGGAGGGGGAGGAGGGGGAAGAGGAGACCAAAATGCATTAAATTGTGACAAGAGCACTTAACATAAGATCTAACCTTTTAACAATTTTTCAAGTGCACAATATATTACTGTTGACTCTAGGTACCATAACTGTACAGCACATCTCTAGAATTTACTCATCTTGCTCAACTAAAAATTTATATCAGTTGATTAGTAACTACCCTCTACTCTCCTTCCCAGGCCCCAGTAATCACTATGGATTTTTTGATCCCACAAATCTGACTATTTAAGATACCTCTTATAAATGGAATTGTGCAGTATTTGTCTTCCTGGGATTGGCCTATTTCACTAGCATAATGTCCTCAATTTTGTCACACACTGCAGAATTTCATTCTAAGAGTGAATAGGGTCCCATGTATATCTGACACATTTCTTTTTTCTGTCCATCTGTTGATGAGCATTTAGGTTGTTTCCATGTCTTCGTTACTGTGAACATCGCTGCAATGAGCACAGAGGTTCCAATATTTCTTTGAGATCTCAATCTCAGTTCCTTTTTGGATAAATACCCAGAAATGAGATTGCAGGATCACACTGTAATTCTAGTTTTTTCTTTTTTGCTTTTCTGTATTCTTCCAGTTTTCTACAATGAACACACGTTACCTTTTATAATAAATTTGTCTTAAGAATAAAAGAACTGAGGGTCTGACTGTCCTGGGTCTGATTAGCAGGATAACGTGGAGAGGGTGACCCTGCACCTGTAACTTTGGAGCTGTGGGTGCAGTTCCCCAGTCCCAGGGCACTCAGGGGAGGAAGGGGGCTGGAGGCAGATTTCCAGCTGCAGTTGATCAC
The DNA here is from genome assembly GCF_000276665.1 of Chinchilla lanigera. Classification (NCBI taxonomy): domain Eukaryota; kingdom Metazoa; phylum Chordata; class Mammalia; order Rodentia; family Chinchillidae; genus Chinchilla; species Chinchilla lanigera. The sequence continues at coordinate 14,033,346 of NW_004955417.1, read as the reverse complement.
AAAACAAGGTGGTCAGAGCAGCGTGGAAGGACTCCTGGAGGCCTGACGCACGTTTGGGCACCATATGGCTGACTTGAGAAAAGTTTTTCAGTAAAGTGATGGCCTTATCTAACACTATAGTGCCGGAGAGGAAACCTGTTAATAGTTGTTCGAAGCTGATTATTCTATAAAGGTCAAATAGTGCTTGTGTATCTCTTGCAGCTGCATGTAGAGAAGTTACGCAAACAGATAGGTCCATGGCTGTGTGAATGCCAGTTTGATTTTTGAGCTTAATGTATTTTTTACCAAGGTTCTCTTTCCTCATTGGAGCTAACATGTAACACTCTGGTGCACTTTTTAGTGACTGTGGATGAGTACCATTTGGACACAGCGGATGATGACAGCTTCTGGGAGAGGGCAGGTCATTAACACAGCCACAGAAGGCCTCAGCGAGCTGACGTTTGAAGTAAGAGACTTAGAAGATATCTGTGAGAGGAGAGTCTTCCAGAAGGAAAGGCCATGCAAAGGCGCTGAGAGAGGACAAAGCACGGCTGGCAGGGTCAAGGAACACGAGGGAGCCCAGTGTGGTGAGAACAGCCAGAGTAAGAGGGAGAATGCACCAACGGCAAGGGTTGACTCTTAACCCAAATGCAGGAATCCAAAAGCAAAATAGTTTGAAGATTACTGTATCATGTGTTACAAAATACAGTAAGATATTTGTCCTAGGCCCCTGGATGCTAATTATATCTATTACTCACCTAGTCTTACATCCCACCCCACCCCCATCAATTGGTAGGATGTCACATGTATATTTCACTCTTTATATATGAGTATGGTCTCAAGTTGCATCCATTTACCTATAAGTCTCAAGTTTATCCTTCTTTATGGTTGAGAAGTAGTCTATTGTATAAAAAGACCACTTTTTACATCTATTCCTCTGTTGATGGGCATTTGGGTAGTTTCCAAGATTTAGCTATTACAAATTGTACTGCTATAAATATGGGTGTGCCTATGTCATTGTGGTATGAGGTTTTTCATTCTTCCAGGGAATATGAGATTCCATCTCACCCCAGAAAGAATGACTGTCATCAAGAAATCAACCAATAACAAATGCTGGCAGAGCTGAGGGAAAAAACAACCCTTCTCCACTGTTGGTGGGAGTGTAGACTGGGACAACCACTGTGGAAATTAGTGTGGAGATTCCTCAAAAAACTAGAATTAGAGGTTCCATTCAACCTAGCTATTCCTCTTCTATGTCTCTCATCTTTTTGAAATCTCTGCTCTTATATGGATATCTACAATAACATCTGAATAATGTAGCTGTGGACTCTTACCCTGTATTTGACTGTGTTTTTTTTTTAAACTTAAATTTTGGATAGCTAACACAGACTTATGGTATATAAACATACTGAGTTCCAGTTCCATGTGCAGTGAGCCCCATCATAAAACCTGAACAGAATACCCACAGGACCATGTGAAGGCTCTGAAAGGTAAGTAGCAACAGGCAGGCTGAGGAAAAGCCAGAATTCAAAGTCCCACTGGTGGTGGGTTCACCATATCTTTTCCTCTAGTACCCAGACTAGAAGCATCCAGAAGTTTGGAAGTAAGCACTGTTGAGCAGAGAGATCACCAGGAGAAGGTCTTTAGCTCTGACTCAAGGACTGGAAAGAACTTCTAATGGTCTGGGGAGTACAAAAATTGTTGATTGTTTTTCTCTGGTTGCTGAGACAAAATACCTGATGCCCAAAATTAAGGAAGAAAAGGCTTATTTAGCTCAAAGTTGGTGGAGGTTTCAGTCCATACTCGGCTGGCTCCAAGGCAGAGTGGCACATGGCAGAGGGCAACAGTTCATGGTGGTGGAAGACGGCAAAAGCAGCAAGAGCAAAAAGGAAGGAGCAGCAAACAAGCCTCTTTCCCTCCTTTATATTGTATTCAGGCTGCCCATCCCAGGGCAGGTGTAGCACTCACACCCATAATCCCAGCATTGGATCATGAGTTAATCACAAACTCCAGAAGCCCACTCCATGACTGCATGAGGCTTTGGGGGGACATCTAGGTGTGAACTATAACAAACTGTAATGATAAATGGTGTGCACTGGACTGAGCCACAGAGCCACGCAAAGGCTTTTGAGATCTAATGATTGAAACCATAGCCCACTGAAGGTGGATTGTTAACATAATTGAAAAAGAAAACTCACTGAATGCAATAATGACAGAATAGAGATGAAACAGTCAATGCATGGGAAGACAGAGCAATCAAAATTATCAAGCCTGAACAACAGAGAAGGAAAAAAAAATGAACAGTCTCCAGAATCTGTGAGAGGTTACCCAAGATCTAGCATTCATGCCATACCCTGGGAGTTTCAGAAGGAGAAGCAAATGAATTTAGCACTGAAATCCATGTGAAGAAACAATGACTGAAAACTTGCTAAATTAGGTGAGAGACAAACTTAACAGTCTGTTATGGTTTCTATCTAGATGTCCCCAAGAGCCACATATGCTCAGAGGTGGAACTTTTTGGAAGGTGATGGTGGGGGCGGGGGGCACTATAGTTAAATGCGGTGTTAGGAGATGTATCTGATTGGAAGAGGCAGGTCACTGGGGGGCATGACCTGGAAGGTACACTGCCCTCTACTTCCTGGCTGACATGATGTCAGCAACTTCCCTCCGCCAGTCCCTTCCACTATGCCTTCCTGCCTTGCAGGCAGCCAACAATGGACTAAGAAATGTGAGCCAAAATAAACTCCTCCTCCTATAATTTGTTGATGTCAAGTACTGAGCCACAGAAAGGAGAAAGTGATGAAGACACAACCTGATAAAGGGAAGCTACAAAAGAAAAACAAAAAATCCTTCAGCTAACATTATGCCTAATGGTACAAAATTGAATTCATCCTTTCTAAGACTGGAAACAAGACATCCATTCTGACCTTTCCTTTGTTAATATACAGTATAGTGGAAGTCTTAGCCATACCCTGGGAGTTTCAGAAGGAGGAGCAAATGCAATAAGGCAAGAAGAAAAAGTAAAAGGCAGCCAAGGTGGAAAGGAAGAAATGAAATTCTACCTAGAAAATCTCAAGGAATACACATACCCTAAATCTCCTAGAATAAGCATGTGAATTTAAAAAAAATTTTTAATGTTTATTGGTACATATTTGTGTCTGAGATTCTCAAAGTGGAGATAAAGAACCTAAACATGCTCTACCCACAGGATAGGTTCAAAGGTTTGCTGACTCCTTCCACAGAAAAAGAATTTTCAAGATGGTCACTAAGAGGCATAAAGGGGTTTATCAGGCAGAAATTTAAAAGTACATATTCAAAGAAACACAGTACATGTCCTCAAATGAGAAGGGTGTGATATGTCCTGGAACTTAGAACATTTATGGTTTTCTTGAGGGGGAAACCCTGTGGAAAAGTGGCTCACCTCTCAGAAGGCTACTGACCCATTTTACTGGTATAAGCCCAGAGTTTTTAAAAATAAGGTGAACAATTTAAACATTCTTTGAATTTTCTCAACCTGTTACTTTATCTTAGGATCAGGTTCCTGCTCTTCACCTTTTCAACTAAGTCTATTTATGGACTTTCAGTATTCTTGAGGAACTTGGAGTGTGCTGGTCTGTATCTTCGTTACTTTCTTTTGTTTTTAAGAGTAGGAAGAATTTATTGAGAGAAAGAAAGCTTCCATCTAAGAGGGACAGAAGGGGGTCCCAAGTGGGTGGTCCACTGGCCCCACTTCTCAGAGATGTTTTATTGAGCAAAGCCATGAGGTGAGGCAGCTTCAAGGTGGGACAAAACTACAGCCAACTAGTAAGATTGCAAGTATGGCTACTTAAATAATATTGTCACTGAGACACAATACCTGATACCCACTACCTAAAGGAGGGAAGCTTTTGTCTCTCAGTTTGTAGAGATTTCATTCCATAGTCAACTGGCTCCAAGGCAGGGCAGCATGACAGAGGGGCCTGGTAGAGAAGTATTATGGTTTGTGTCTAGATGTTCCTCTAAAGCCTCATGTAGCCATAGGGCTTTCTCAGAAGTGGATGAATCTAGAGGGTGTGATGCTGAGATTAAGTGTGTGTGATTAGTAATCAGTCCACTGATTGGTTTGGCATAGTTCTGGCTAAGGTTTAGGATATGAGTGCTATACTCGCCTTAGGGCAGGTAGCCTGCATACAATGTAAAGGACGGAAAGAGTCTTGTTTTCCCCCTTATGTCTTTTGCTGTCTTCTGCCATCATAAATTGTTGTACCTCTTCCATGTGTCACCCTGCCTTGGAGCCACCAGATTATGGACTGAAACCTCTCTAAACCGTGAGCTGAATAAACCTTTCCTCCCTTCACTTTGGATGTCGGGTATTTTGTTTTAGCAATGACAGAAAAGTAACTAAGACAAGAAGAATTGCTCATGGCATAGTAGACAGGAAGCAGAGAGATCAAGGGATGAGGGAAGGAGACAGACCTTTTCAGGCCACGCCCCTAGTGACCCACCTCCTCTGACCAAACTTCCCCTCCCAACATCACATTTAGCTATAACTTAGCCACTGATGATATCACATGCCTGTGATCCAGTCATGTCCCAAAATCCGGGCTGGGGATTTAGCTCAGTGGCAAAAGCGCCTGCCTGGCAAGCGCAAGGTCGTGAGTTCGGTTCCTGGTACCGGAAAAAAAACCAAAAAAAAAAAAAAAAAAAAAGATTGTACAGCATGTCCCAAAATCCCTACCAGTGATTACATGGGGCTTTGGAGGGGGACATCTAGAAATGAATTATAACAGTCTGCAAGGAAAGGAACCTAAATTACCAAGGGAATGCCTACATGGATAGACTTGGGTAAATTGACTGTGTCTCAGAGTTTGCAGTCATTTTAGAAGTATAATTTTAAGTGATGATTTTCCTTATGTCCTTTTTACCTCTTTATTTCCTCTATCCTACCTCATTTGCAGCACATAATGATTGCATTCACTGTGGGACTTGGTGCACGCACATAACACATCTTAATTCCTTTTACTGCCCCTCCCTCCCTCTTCCCTCCATTCTTAGTTCCCTAAGTGTGTGAATTTAACAAGGTTACAGGCTAGAAATGCAGCATTAAGAACCCAGTCAAATATTAATACATTAGCATTGCACAACTGAAAAACAGTAGCATTTAAAATAGCTCCAATAAATTAAATGCTTAGGGATCAATCTAACAAAACACAAATGAGATCTCTATGCCAAAAATTTTAAATGCTAAGGAAAGAAATCAAAGACCTAAATAAATGCAGATGAAAGAAATCAAAGACCTAAATAAATCACGTGTCCATGTATTGGAAGAGAGTAAAGAAATCCATTCTTCTCTGTGTTAGTCAGCTTTTCGTCACTGTGACAAAGCACCTGAGATAAACAACTTCAGTGAGGAAAGATTTACTTTGGCTCACAGAGTCAGAGGTTTCAGTCTGTGTTCAACTGGCTCCACTGCTTTTAGGCTCATGGTAGGCAGAAATGCTGTGGCCAAAGGACATGGCAGAGGAGGCTCCTTGTGTTGTGGCAGCCCAGAGGTGGGGAGGGTGAGACAGTCCATGCTAGTGGGCTTCTTTCTTTCACCTTTCTTCCATGCAGGCCCCTACCACACTGCATGGTGCCACCAACTTCAGGGGAAGGTCTCTCCCATAAATTTGCTGTCCCACATGCCAGTTGTCTCTGGAAACACTTCCACATACACACCCCAAAGAGTATGTCCCTAATTTCCCTGGCATGTCTCAACCCAATCAAGTTGATGATCAAGATTAACCAGTATATCTCTAAATTGATCTATAGATTGAATGCAATGCGTGTGCATGCACACATGCGCGCACACACACACACACACACACACACACACACACATCCCTCAGCAGAATTTCTGCAGATATTTGCAAGTTTTAATATTTACATCAAAAGGCAAAGACGGTAGAATAGCTAAACAATTTTGAAAGGAAAAATAAATTAAGAGGAATTGTGCTATCTGATTTTGAGACTTACTATTCAGCACTCAATAATCAGGACAATGTAATATTGGCAAAGAGACAGAGGCATAGATCAATGCTACAAAATAGAATATCCCAAAATAGGTTCACACAGGCAAAGCCAAATGATTTTTTTTTTTTTTGTCTTTTTATGACAGGGTTTCACTACACAGTTCAGGCTGGCCTTGAGCTCATTTTGCAGCCCAAGCTGGCCTCAGACTCACAACAATCCTCCTGCCTCAGCCTCCTGAGTGCTGAGACTACAGGCATGTGCCACCATGTCCCGCCTCAAATGATTTTTAATAAAGGTAAAAAACTATTCAGCCAGACATGGTGGTGCATGCCTGCAATCCCAGCATTTAGGAGGCTGAGACAAGAGGATTGCCTCATGTTCAAGGCCAGCCTGGGCTACATAGTGAGTTCAGGCCAACCTGAATTACACAGTGAGACCCTGTCTCAAAAAAGCATTCAATAATGTAAGAATAGTCTTTAAAAATGGTATTATAAAAATTGGATATCTAGTAGGTAGAAATCATGAAGATATAGTGGTAGGCAGAGAGTTTATGAACAAAAACCAAACTACACAGGAAATACTTCAAAGAATCAACAACTGGGATCTCATCTTATTGAAAAGTTTTTGCACATCAAAAGAAATCACTAACAGAGTAAAAAAGAAAACCCACAAACTGGGAAAAAATTTTAGTCAACTGTCCCTTGGACAAAGGACTTCTACCTAGAACATATAAAGAATTTTTAAAAATCAAGCCCCCCAAATTTAAAGACCTAGTCAAAAATGGGCGTCTGAGATGAATACACATTTCTCAGATACAGAAATACAAATGGCAAATAAATACATGAAAAAATGTTCAACATCATTAGTCATTCAAGAAATGCATGCTAAAACAACACTGAGATTCCATCTCACCCCAGAAAAAATGGTTATTATCACGAAATCAACCAATAACAAATGCTGGAGGGGCTACGGGAAAAAAAGGAACACTTCTCCACTATTGGTGGGAGTGTAGACTGGTGCAACCACTGTGGAAATCAGTCTGGAGATTCCTCACTAAACTAAGATTAGAGGTCCCATTCAACCCAGCTATTCCCCTCCTGGGTATATTTCCAGAAGAACTGAAAATATCAATATATGTGCACCCATGTTTATAACAGCACAACTTGTAGTAGCTAAATCTGGAAACAAATCAAATGCCCATCAACTGAGGAATGGATAAAAAAGATGTGGCATTTTTATATAGTGCACTATTACTTAGCTATAAAAAAGATAAATTCGAGGCTTTTATAGCTAAATGGATGCAATTAGAGACCATACTCATAAGTTAACTAAATCAGACTTACATGTGTAAACATTGTATTGTTTCCCTAGTGTAAGAACCTCAAAGAGTAAATAAAAGCTGAAAGGTACAAAAGATATTGTGAAAGGGAAAGGAACTGCTCAAAAGGAAAGAACAACTGGGATGAGGGAAAAGAGAAAAGAAAATATGTATATATATATACACACACGATAGCTAAGATAATTGTACCACTAATTTCTATTGGTTTATTGAAAGGAACAGTTAATATTTAATTGTTTGATCAATCTTACATGCCTGTATCTGGTTATCTAAGTAATCAAATTGAAGATAATATGTAATACAACAACCATTGTTAATTTCCTATCACCTTGTTTGAAATTCTGTATCGTTTTTATTGATTGTGTGTTGTTTTGTTTATGTCTTTGTTTTTGTTAATTTGCTTTTGTCCTCTTCTCTTTAAAATAAAAAACTGTCTTTGACTGTTTGATCAATCTTACATTCTTATGTCTGGTGGACTGAGCAACTTCATTGAAGATAACAGTATGTAGTGTAGCAACCACTGTTAATTCCTATCATTTTGTTTTGAGGTCATGTATCATTTTGATTGTTTTTGTGTAATTTTGATTTTGTCTTCATTGTTAGTTTTTTTAATTTTTAAAATAAAATTTAAAAATTGGATATCTATGTGCAAAAACTGAACCTCCACATAACCTCAGATCTTAAGTGAAAATTAATTCAAAATGGAGCATAATTCTAAATGTCATACATAAAAGCTAGAAAACTTTCAAAATACATAGGATTTTGAGCTCGGCTCTATGAATCCTCTGTGAATCCTTAGATATGATACAAAAAATGGAATTCTTTTTAAAAAAATAGGTGAATATATACATGGCAAATAAACACAGAGAAAGATATTTAGCATCACTAGTCATTAGGAAAAGGCAAGTTAAACCCATTACAAAATAGCATACTCACCTGTTAGAATGATTTTTTTAAAATACATACTGAGAGCACCAAATGCTACAGAGGCTATGAAGCCACTGAAATTCTCATGCAAAGGCTGGGGATGTAGTCAGTGGTAGAGCAATTGCCTAGCACATGCAGGCTCTCATACTGGAAAAATCAAATAAAACAAAGAACAAAAACCTTTCATACTTTACTGGTGGAAGTGCAAAGCTGGGCAGGCCCACTGAAAAATGTTTCACAGTTTTCATTAAGTTAGGCATGTACTTAGTTACCAAAAATTCCATCTCTGTGGAGATGGAAATGAAAATGTGTGTCCACACAAAAACCTGTACATGAATATTTTTAGAAGCTCTATCTATAATTTCCCCAAGCTAGAAACGAACCAAATGTCCCTCAAGGGATGAACTGGAAGTCGGGGAGATCTTTACTGCATCCCCACAATGGAAGAGTACTCCACCATGAAAAGAAATGAACTTTGACACATGCCACAATTTGGATGAATCCCAGAGATTTTGAGTGGGGCGGAGGGATGTCTCAAAAGCTTACACAGTACCCATTGAGGTAGCATTTCTGGAAAGACAAAATTTTACTTTTTAAAATTTCTATTAGTCCATGTCTTCCGTAAAGATCACATTCATGGCGGGGAATTGATACATGCATATAACACATCTCAATTCTTTTTGCCCCTTTCCCTTCACCCCTCTTGTTTAATTTTTGTTTGCCAGCATCATATTTATTTATTTGTTTTATACAATTTTATTATTAGTTATCATAAACACAGATTAACAGCCCAACTAACAGGCCAAAAAACACAGAAAACACACAAGACAATTATACTAAATCAAAGTACATTTTTAGATACATTGGCCATGCTGGGTTATAATAACATTTTTCTCTCTCTCAGTTTTTCCTATTGTCTGTCTTTTGTTTTCTACTTTATTTATATATTGGCTTTCTCATACAAAAGAAGCCATGTACTATTTAACCTTGTGTGCCAGATTTGCTTCTCTTAATATTATGGTTTCAAAGTGCCTCCATTTTCCTATAAATGTCAAAAAATACAAATGTTAGTGAGAAGTGTAGTAGTCTGTTTTCTGTTGCTGTAAAAAAACATCTGAGGTTGGGTAACTTTTAAATAAAAAAGGTGTCTTACCTTATAGTCTAGAGGTTCGAGAGCATTGTGCCAGCTTCCACTTGACTCTGTGGTGAGTCTTACAGCAGATGGCATAACAATGGTGAGAGTGTGTGTGACAGGGAGAGGCCACACAGAATGGCAGGGCACCAGAGAGCACAGGGGAATATGTCTTGCTCTTTTCATTACCATATGCATTCAAGAGAACCAACTCACTGTGCAAGACCAGCGTCAATCTCTTCAATGCTGGTGCCTCCAACAAAGCTAAAGAACTTCCCTATCCCCTCACTTCTAGGTCCCAGCACCTCTTAACCCCATCATGCTGGAGACCATGCTTCCCACCATGAACTCTTGGGAGACAAACAAGAACTACAGCCTAGAAAATAGATTAGTCTTTTATAGGAGTTAAGGATGAGAGGAGTTGGTGACCACAAAGAAATGCACAAGGCAGTTTTTTGGGTTGATCGAACTATTCAGTATCTCGATCATATAGTATTATACAAATTTATATGTGCATTAAAGTATACAAAACTCTACACAAATATTTCAATAAAGGGTCAATTTTATTGTGTAAAATAGTACTTATTTTAGTGAGTTTCTCATTGCTGGGACACAAGACCTGACACCCACAAACTAGAGGAAGAAAGGTTCACTTTAGCTCATGGTTTTTAAAAGTTTCAGTCCATAGTCAACTGGCTCCAAGAATGGGCAGCATGGCAGAAAGGAACTGCCAAGGAGAAGCAGCTCATGGTCTGGCAGGCAGGAGTCACAAAGACTTTTGATTTTAGTCACACTCAGAACTTTAAACCCAGCCAGTGTCATGTATCCAATTACCTCCAAAATCCCCACCAATGAGTACATGAGGCTTTGGGAGGGTATCTAGATACAAGCCATTACAATAATTTTAAAAATAAAAATTTTGAAGTATGTAATAGTCTTTCTCCCACCCCTGCCTCCATTTACCATATATATATATATACATATATATATAATTACAGTATTTGTATTTTCTTACTATGTCACAAAAAATGTCGTTTTCTGCAGTATTTATTCTGCTTAATAATATCCTGGGGCTCTTCCGACATCGGTGGTACAGAGGCACTCTGACTCCTAAATTCTGGGAGAAGGCTTTGTGGCAGCCCTGGATTTGGTTTCACTGATGGTTTTTACATATTGCAGGCAGAATCCTGGAGGAAGAAGGATTTGCTCTCCAAGACTGACTGCCCCCCCGGGACAGGGAGGGTCTATTTATTGAAGTGTTTGGCCAGGTACATCTCACACAGAGACCACTGCTGCAAGGAAGGCTAAACTATTGCCAAATATAAATGTTCAAATTTAAAATGCTGTTGTCTCAGGCTTTCTGGCTTATCAGGCAAATATGTGTAAAATAGATGGCTTCATTTTAGTGTGGCTTGGAAGGAACCCAACTCCTGGGACATGGCTGTCCGTTCTGTAAAGCAACCCAGGCCGGTGCCTGGGCTTTTGACTTAGACAAGTGGGGCCTTTCATCCGGGCCACCTCGGCTACCCAGCACCCACCCACAGTCAGACCAGATGCTCTGCATGTTTCTCTCACACTTCTCCCAAGATGCACCTTAATCCCGGTGCTTATCTTTCACTGATCCTCAACTTTCTGCTCTTCCTGAGACCTGAAAATTGATCCTTCCATCACACAGCCCCATAAGTTACCCATGTATTTGAAAAACAACACAAAACCGGTCAATGAATTATTTTTGGAGGAATGGGCTTCCTATTGAGTTACACGCCTATCCCTTTTATTATTTTTTTTATTTTGAGGCAGGATCTTGCTAAGCACCACTAAATTACTAAGACTGAGCTTAAACTTGGGACCCTCCAGTCTCAGCCTCCCAGAGTGCTGGCATTACAGGCGTGTGCCACCATATCCAACTGGCTAATAAAGTTTTGATCCAACCTAGATAAGATTGCTTCTTTTCTCATCACACTCCTCCAATGTGGGTGAAGAATCTGAGTTCTAGATTCTGGGCTGACGATTCCATTTTAGAACTAGTGAAACAGAAACCCCAATAGCTTAGCAACATGCAGAGGGAGGGGAGGGAGGGTTTTTTGCAAGGGGAAACAATATAATACAAGACACATATTTTATAAGATTATTTATAGTAGTCACCCAAAGAATCATATACGAGAGTGTGCAGGAAATCTGTCCACACACTAAGACCAAGGAATCTAGCCGAGGGCCTGGATCCCACGGCAATGTCCTGCATGCGTCCAGCTGAAGACCTAGAGCTCATAACTGTGCCATCCACAAGAGCAAATGGAGGCCCAGAGCCCATAATAACGTCTCATGCAGGCCTGTCTCATGGATCTGCGCTGGGAAGGCCCACAGGTCAGTGGTGGAAGCTAGGAAGTCTGTGCCAGTGGGATGAAGGATTTGCGCTAGCAGGCTGAGGGATCTGCACTGGAGCCAGGAAGCGATGCTCAGAATAAGAAACACAGCTCCTCTAAAAAGTACCACAGCCATCCTCAGCAACAGTGAGGTCCCGAGCTCCTTCAGTGGTGAAGACAGCTGAGTTCCCATCAGGGAAGCCAGCGCAGCAAGCTTCTCCAGGAGACCAGCAGTGCACCATCTTCCCCTCCAGAGCCAGGAAGTGATGCTCAAAGTAAGGACCAGAGCTCTCCAAAGTGAACCAAAGCTACTGTTAGTGCTAACAAGGTCCTGAACTCCTCAGAGGATGAAAACACAACGTTCATCAGGAAAGCCAGCACGACAACCTCCTCCAAAAGAACCAACAGCTCCTTACAGCTTCTATCAGCTCCCAACAGCCTCCCTCAGCTCCCAACAGCCTCACTTCTTCTCCAGGTCTGCCTCTTATGCTGCTGGCAGCAATCCTCAGGTGGGCCTCCCACACCCAGCACCACGCTTACTCAGGTCAGCTGAGTGTTATAAATTGACCACCCGTTGTCAATCCACCACAGAGGTATAGTGGAAAGATGGACAAAGATAGGTCTAAGGTCAAATTCCAGCTCTGCCACTCACTAGCTGTGTGGCTTTGGCAAGCCACTTTGGTTCTCTGAGCCCATTTCTTCTTCTAGGTTCCCCGAAGTGGTCACAAGGTGAAAGGGCAAAGTGTATAAAGCACATGCACCGACCCTGGCACATTGCTGGTGCTCAGAAGGGGAAAAAAAAAGAGCCAAGTATTAGCTTTTCATGCCTTCAGGCAGAAAGCATTTCCACTACCTTCTCCGGGCTCACGGGTGGCATGACCACAGAAGCCGGACCACCTGGGTTCAGTCCCGCCTCCACCTGACTTTGGGCAGGCTACTTCAGCCCTGGAGGCCTCAGTCTTCCTCTCTGTAAAAACTGCCCTGAAAATCGCAGCCATCTTACCTGTGCTGCACTGACTCAGCAAGAGAAAGCGCCTGCCACACTCAGGTGTTCAGTACAGTGTCAGGAGTGCAAAGGCCCGGCTGCCCGCACCCTGCAGGCCAACAGGAGTCCTATGGGGACATGTGCTGCTCGCATGGGAAGGAAAGGGGTGGAAGAGGAGACCAGACAGGCACAGTCACCTTGTCCTGACCTGGCAGGGCACAGAGGAATGGCCAAGGCACACATCCAGCTCAGAGACAGCGTAATGGAAAGGAATGGTAACACCTGCCATTCGGGGAGCACCAGCGACCACGAGAGGAGCTGAAACCCAGCAAGTGCTTCTCCTGTGGCCTGCCCCTGCTGCGGCCCTCCCTCTTACTGCGCTGTAATTCATGGTGCGGGCTGTCCCATGCCAGGGAGGCTGAAAATACAGAGGAAATGAGAGCAACGACAATGATGAGAGTACAGGGACTAACCCACGTCAGTTGCATTCTGTGTGGCAGACACTACAAAAGCTCTGACCTCACTCCTCACTGGAACCCAAGGGCACGGGGGTTATCTCTTGCGGATGAGGCCCTCAGGGCTCTGAGACCTAGTAGCTTTCCCCAAGCCACACAGCTGGAAGGCAGCGGAGCTAGAATTTGAACCGCTTGAGTCCTGCCTGAGCATGGCACAAAGGTTTGGGAGGCCTGTGTTCCCCAGACTAAAGTAGAGCCATTTCAAGACCTTCTGCCTACACTGGGGGTATAAAAATAGCCACCAGGATAGTGGTGCTTGTGTTCACAGAAAGATGTTATATGATTTCCCGAATCCATGAAGGACGTTCCAAGGCAAAGCCTGGGAATAACAAGCCCACCCAGGAGAAGTGGGCGCTGGAGGAGGCGCCCAGGCTGTGTGCAGCTCTGGCCCTGACCTGCGGGGCTCCCCACTCAGAGTGAGGCACAGGCTTGGATGCTGCTCAGAAGGGCCCTGTGTGCTCACTTCCTAGGGCTGCCTTAGCAAACTACAACAAATCGGGTGGCTTAAAGCAGCAAAAATTAACTCTCACGGTTCTGGAGCCCAAACGTCCCGAGTCAGGGTCCCTCAGATTCTGGGTAGAATGCTTCCTTGGTACTCCCAGCTTCTGCCATCCTTGCTATCTGCCCCTCAGCTGGCAGCTGCATCCTGTCAAGCTCTGCCTCTGTCTCCACATGGGGATCCCCCTGTGTGGATTTCCCTCAGCTTAGGACACTGGTCATGTTTGAGCAGGGACCCACCCTCTGTCAATATGACTTCGTCTTGATTATATCTGTAAAGACTACATTTCCTAATAAGATCTTTTTTTTGAAGCAGGACCCCACTGTATAGTCCAGACTGACCTTGAACTTGCTAATGTGCCCAGGCTGGACTTGCACTTATAATCCTCCTGCCTCAGCCTCCTGAATGCTGGGATTACAGGCATGCTCCACCATGCCTGGCCTAAGATCACTTTTGGTGGGTACTGGCAGTTAGGACTTCAACATGTGTTGGTGAGGGTAAGAAGATACAATCAGCCATGACTTCTGCCATGACCTAGAACTTGGGAAGAGTAAAGATACCACCTCCTGTGACCTTAGAGCCCTCAAAGCATCTGGGACAAAGGTTCCAGTGGTGGCCCTTGGACAAATTAAAAAGCACAATCTAAAGAGGTCAGCCTGTGTGGTGGATTGACAGCTGGTGGTCAACTTGTAACAACACCCAGCTGAAATGAACCAGCCTGGTGCTGGGTGTGGGAGGCCCACCTGAGGACTGTTGCCAGCAGCATAAGAGGCAGAACTGGAGAAGCTATTGAAAGCTGTTGGTTTTCCTGGAGGAGCTTGTCTTGCTGGCTTTCCTGATGAACTTGGTGGTTCTCGGAGGAGGAGCTTGGGACCACGTTGTTCACTTTGGGGGAGCTCTGGTCCTCACTTTGAGCATCACTTCTCAACTCCGGAGGGGAAGATGGTGCACTGCTCAGTCTCCTGAAGAAGCTTGTCATGTTGGCTTTCCTATGGGAACTTGGGTTTCCTCATCATTGGAGGAATTTGGGACTTCATTGTTGCTAAGGATGGCTGTGGTACTTTTGCAGGGAGCTCTGGCCCTTACTTTATTTATTTATTTTTTTTTTTTTTTTGGTGCCAGGAATCGAACTCACAACCTTGTGCTTGCCAGGCAGGCACTGTGCCACTGAGCTATATCCCTGGCCCTCTGGTCCTTACTTTGAGCATTGCTTCCTGGCTCCAGTTCAGATCCCTCAGCCTGCTAGCACAGATCCTCCATCCCTCTGGCACAGACTTTCTAGCTTCCGCCACTGACCTGTGGGCCTTCCCAGCACAGATCCATGAAACAGGCTTTCATGAGAAGGGGTTTGGCCTCCAGTTGGACTTGTAGAAGGCATTGTCATGGGCTCTAGGTCTTCAGCTGGACTCATGCAGTACACTGCAATGGGATCCAGGCCCTCAGCTGGATTCTTTGGTCTTTAGTGTGCGGACAGATTTCCTGCACTCTCTTTTTGTATACAATTCTTCGGGTGACTACTATAAATAATCTTATAAAATACGGGTCCTTTATTGGACTGTTCCCCTTGCAAAACCCCAAACTACAACAGCCTATAACACTGTGCTCCCCTGCGAGTGTGGGGACTGTCCCTCACTCGGCGACTGAGGATGCCAGCTTCTGAAACATCTGGGAAGTATCTCTAGAGATGACATTGTTGCCTGCTGGCTGCCGGCGCCCTACCTCTTCCCATACTCGTGATCTGACAGCCTGAGAAACTAAGCCTTCAAGTGAAAGCCTAACTCCTCACTCACCAGCTATTTCGCCCTTGGGATGAGATTTCAAACTCCTTGGAGCCTATTTCCCATTTGTCAAAATGGGGCCAACAATACTTCCTGAGAGTTGTGAGACAGAGATGATAAAATGTACAGAGAAGCACACGTCACAGGTGTTCGGTGTGTTCATTTCTTTCCCTTCTCTGTTGTTACTAGGTGAGACCAGAAGGATGGATATACTCATCACCATTTTGCCAGTTCGACTGAAGTTTATTGAGCACTACTGGCTTTGGGCTGAGCCCAGGGCTACAGTGAGTATTCAGATCAATTTTTGTCCTGTAGGAGCGCACACACACACGCGCGCGCACACACACACACACGTAAAAATATAGCACATATTTTTGTCCCAGCTCCTCTGGGCTTTTTGACTAAGAAACTGTGGGGTCCAGTGGTCTCTGATCTTGTAGGAACTTTTACTCCTTATTCTGTGCCAGGTCTTTCACAGATAACACCCCTAATTCTTACTATGTTCTCCACGGTCTCAGCATCTCCAGTCTTCAGATGAGGAAACTGAACTCAGACGTGAAGAAAGCACAGATGGGATTTCACCTGACCTGTTTGGACGCAGGCACCTTGTCTCCTGACAGATACCACTTAGTTTTAGCACTGGAGTACTGACAGAGCAAGATCACTTTTTTCCCTGGCTCTAAAATCTTGCCCAAGGGAAACTGGTTCCAAGAACGAGAGAGGCTGTGTCTGGTCTTTCGGATGCTCTGTGGCCTGCTCTAGACCCCTGGGGCAGGACAGTGTAAGTTCACACAATGGGTGCCCTCCCAGTTCCATTTTGGCTCGTACCCTGCTTTATGTGGGTTTGACAAGTAGCTGGGAGAGGACGGACTTTGCCTGTGGAGTTGCCATCTGCTGTTGTTTAGAATATTTCCGTTACTTTGGACACAAAATGACCCATTTCTGATTGAGAGGCTCAGTCATTTCATCACACTCTGAGCCTTGGGGTCAGCGATAAGGCCAGTGTTCTTCTCACACACACACACACAGGTAGGGAGGCCTGTGGTGTCAGAAAGCCCATTTCCGACTTCCGCTTGGTCTGCTAAGTTCTTGGTCTGCTCTCCTCAGAATGCTAAAAGCTGAGAGCACCAGGGTTCTAGCAGCATTGCAGATGGCTTTGGAGGTGAACAGTATCTATTGCTCCTTCCCAGCCTGTAATCATAATCATAATCAAAATCCCCTTCTTGACGTTTGACTGCTGACAGCTTTCAAACTCCATCACTCCCTTCCCTCTGCCCACATCCAGGTAGGCCAAAAATAAGACCCGGAGCATCTTCCTTTAGGAGATTGAGCCCCTGCTCAAGTTGAATGTTACCCTTTCCTCTCAATTATACAGAAGGGCTATGGGGCCCAGGCTCTCCACTTGGTTTATAGAAACCACAGAGACTGTTGAAGGGAGA
The DNA here is from genome assembly GCF_000276665.1 of Chinchilla lanigera. NCBI lineage: Eukaryota > Metazoa > Chordata > Mammalia > Rodentia > Chinchillidae > Chinchilla > Chinchilla lanigera. Next base: position 14,016,399 of record NW_004955417.1, on the reverse strand, counting down.
AGTCCTGCCCTTTCCAAACCAGTCACATTCAGAGGAATCCTGTGGCAGTGAGGAGCTGCCTCGATATTCTAGCCAGACTCCACAAAGGAAAAAGAAAACTGGCCATAGCCCTCTAGGATTTCCCTGTCAGTGACCTGATGTAATTTTCACCTCTGTTAGGACCCAACATATTGCTTCTTGCAAGACTCAGAAAGAATTTCCAAGTCACATAGGGCAGAGCGTGTGCTGTCCTTCCCATTGATGTCTTCCTGTCATTCTGACCCCTGCAGAGTCCCCCGCAGACCCAGGCTGGAGCTGTCAATGACACAGCACAGCCTGAGTGGAGGAGTCAAAGAAAGCAGTAACCAAAGCACACAGCCGATTGCTTTTGAAGCAGAATCAGTGTGGGAGGACACACCTGTGTGTGTGTGTGTGTGTGTGTGTGTGTGTGTGTGTGTGTGTATTTGCTTTTCCTATGAAAACCTAAACTAGGAAGAAAATTGCAAATGATCATAATCCTGCAGCATTAAAGGCAGCCCACCCTGGTCTTGGATTTTTCAAGTCAATCAGCTTTCTTCATCAACGTGGCTCCCATTAGCCAGAGAGCGGCGAAAAAAGATTGCCTTGTTTTACCCGCCTGCTAGGAGGCCTACCTCTGCCAGTTGCCATGGCAGTCGCTAAAGGTTGTGGATTCTAGCCATAGAAGGGAGAGACCTGCCCAGAGCTCTGGGTGCCTGCAGATGTAGTATCTGAGTCACAATGGCCATTCCATAGTCAGGCGTGCTGCGCATGTCCAGAGCTGCAGAACAGCTACTGGCCTTCAACCACTGAGGTTTATCATAAACTAAACGAGATTTCTAAGGTTTTCCCATCACTGCAAACTTCCCCTCTTCTGGTCTCCCTCTCACACCTGCAAGCCTCTACCCAGAGGAAGCAGGGTAGAGGAGGAGCTGGCCAAAATGACCTCTATCCCCAGCCTCTCTCTCTTGCCCTCCCTTGGCTCCTGCTGGGATTCCAGAGCAAGGGTAAGTGGGGTAGGGTTGTGTCTGACTTTTTTTAAACTTTAGCTTCTTCTATTTCTTATTCAGAGTTAGCTGGTGTTTATTGAGTGTGTATTATGTGCCAGGCATTGTGTTAAATACTCTCACATATATCCTTTCTCATGGCCTTATGGCGACACGGGGAGAGAGGGATCAAAACCCCCATGGTTCTAATAGAAGAACTGTGAAAGTCTTGAAGGCTAGAAGATAGAAATTGAGTGCCATGGACGCTGGAGACAGACAGACCTGTGTTTGATCCCCTGCATTGTCTTTTGCCAGCTGTGCGATATGGGCAAGTTACTCAATTTCTGAGCCTCCATGTCCTGATTTGGCAAGATAAGGATTACCTTTTAGAGTTGTGAGGAATAAAGGAATAGTGCTTGTGGGGCTAACGCATTGTCTAGCACACAGAAGACAAAAATTAGGTGAGGATGATTCTCAAAAAGATAGGTCTAGTAGATGTATACAGCAAAACTGAGGGGAGAGGTGTTTTGATGGGGAGCTGAGATAGGAAGGAGGCTACGGGTTTTATCTCACATTTCCAATTGCAGTGGGCTTGTAGCAGGAATGGAAAAACTAGGTCAAACAAAATAGAAGGCCCGGAAATAGACCCAATGTACACTGGGACTTACTTTGTGATAGAGGAGGAATTATAAAATACTGGAGAAATCATAAACTATTCAATAATAAGTATGTTCACTTCCTATTTGGGAAAAAGATAGATTCCCTACCTCACACCACATTTAAAACCAAACTCCAGATGGCTTAAAGACCTAGATGCACAAGAGAATGTTTTTTATGACCTGAAGATAAGGATTTATTTTATAAGACATTAAAATAAGAAACCATAAAGGACAATATTAAAATTTGAAACTTAAAAATTAAAGGTAATTCAGTCAAAATAATAGTGTAAATATATAAAACTTTTTAAAGTCAATTTTCTAAGAACCAAGAACCCAACAGAAAAATGAGTAAAGACTGCATCAATAACTCACATAAGAACCCTAAATGTCCAGTCCATGTATAAAAAGTTATCTGCCAGGGATGTAGTTCAGTGGCACAGTGCTTGCCTGGCAAGCACAAGGCCTTGAGTTCAATTCCAATAAAAAAAAGTTCTCTGATTGAGTGTGGTGGTGCACACCTGTAATCCCAGCACTCAGGAGGCTGAGGCAGGAGGATCACCATGAGTTCAAGGCCAGCCTGGGCTGCTTAATGAATTCAAAGCTGGCCTGGACACCATAGTGAGAACTTGCCCCCACCAAAAAAAAAGTTCTATGGGCCTTACCAGGAAGGATGGATATTATTTAATTTAAACAAGTAAATTTAAGTTTTAATTTGGCAAAAATGGAAAAAGTATGACAAAACAAAATGTTAGGCAGATGTAGGGAGACAGGAAGCTGGCAGGTAGGTTAAAACCATTCTGGAAAAAACTTCTGGCAAAATCTAATAAAACTGAGAATATAACAACTGAACTCTCCATTTCTAGAGTATATCCTGGAGAAACTCTTACACGTGCTTTATACACCTTGCTTACTGAAACCAAAAGAAAAAGAATAAAACATAAATATCAAAAATGTTTACCATTGAGGGCGTGGACAAAGCTAAGAAATTGTGGAGTACCATTTGAATTTTGCAGTCACTACAATGCCTGGTCCAGTCTGAATGTATCAGTTTAGCCAGATGCTGAAATCACAGTGTTGAGTGATAAAAGCAAAACTGCAGAATATGATGTATAGTATGAGACTATTTTTCATACAAATTAAAAAACGTACATGTACGTCTGGTGAAAATAGAAAACCATATGTTGGGTCACATGGAACCCATCACTGTGGTCACTCTAAGGACAGCGGATGGGGACCAGGACTGGTGGGAGGATATGGGATACTTTGTAACATTTTACTTTTTTTTTGAAAATCTGAAAATCAAAATTTAAAAGTAAACATTTGTTCACTTGGAAAGGCAGGCTTATGGAGCCTTTTCCTTAAAAGTAAGCAGAGTTGAGATCATTCTGTATCATTCTCTTCTTCCATGGCCTATCCATCCCTCTCCTTTCCATCCATCAAGGAGCAAGAGTCTGGCATACCTTTGATGATGGGAGCATCTGCTGGCTGCTTGGGGGTCTTTTGTCTTGACTCTGAGAGTGTCTTTTCTTCCTGTGGTTCACTGGCTTTATCAAGGCATTTAGCCTGTCTCGAATTAGTCTAGAACTTCTAGTGGGCATGATATTAAAAGCAAAGCATCCACTCCAGTGATCTTGGTGGAAAAAATTATATAACTACTGAAGTGCAGTGAGTCAAACTCTGAAATAAAAGCTAGAGGACTGTTGCATCATCATGGGCACGACAAGAAACAGAATTCCCCCCAGAAGGCTGGAGACATGAATGAAATGACTATTTACAGAAGTGTGGGCAGGATTATGGGAACACACAAGGACGGTGAAGCGCTGGGAACCAGTGGGAGGAAGTCATCTCCACTCTAAGGCTAAAAGCAGGAGGGGAAGGAACACTGGAACTGTGGCCCAGTAAAAAGTGAAGCCCCTGAGGAGGAATGCCTTGTAGCAACTGCAGTCATGGGGAACCTTAACCAAAACCAGAGAAGGCACCAAAGCAGATATAGGACTAAGATATAGGATGGGGACTAAGTGAGTAGAAAAACTTTTCCTCCTAATACTAACCTCTCTGGATGCCTATCATTGGCTAAACCCAATAGGAAGCAGGAATAAGGCATCCTGGGAGATGTAGTCCATAGAAGTCACCCCCACCCTAGAGCAGAGACTTCATAGGGGGAGGGGGAGGAGATAAGCGGCCTAAGAGCCAGAAGAATCCAAACTCATGGAGTTAGGCAAGCAATGGCTACACAGTTTTGTTTGGAAGAACAGAAGGAGAGACCTGGGCCGCACTGTCTTGAAGAGAGGTCACTGTGAAAAGGAAACCAGAGGAGAAAAAGTAATACGGCTTGGAACGTGAGCTTTGGTGAGCCTCTGGAAAAAGAGGCTGACAGGCATCACCAGTCTCAGTGAAGGGCTAAAAAGGGGGACAAGACTTCAAGTAGGACCGGAGGGAGTGGCAGCCAGTGGCTACAAAGCCCCCATCTGTTTCTCCCAAAAGGGAGGCCTAGGTAGCCATGGTTGCTGCCTGCACAGATGCGGAGGGAAGCAGGCAGCTGATGGAAAGCAGGCGGGTTGGAGGGAGCCGCGCTGTGGGTAAGATTCAGCATCTGCAGATCCTATACCGCCAAGACCACCCTTCAGCCTGAGGCTGCCTGCGCGGCCCCACAGAGAGCTGCTGTCCCCCTAGCCAGGCTCCAGGCTGTCTGGAGATGCCTCTGGGCGGGCTGGAGATACCTCTAAGATCTCCCAGGCTGGTTGCCTCTCCTCCTGGTCTTCCAGCAAACAAAGCGACACTTCCTGATATTTTTTTTAGCTCCGGGCTCCTTTGCTGAGGAGACACAGAGAGAGCGCTGAGCCGTAGCTCAGGCCAGGCCGGTGTCCTTTGGTGTGCAATGCCGTGTGCGAACCTAGAAGCTCCAGACCTTAGCTGTGGCCAATAGCAGAAGAGGAGCAGTCCACAGGCCCGTGTTTGGCTGTGATGTTTCTGTGGTGACATGACTCCCATGCTGAGGTGCTCCAGTCAGGGAAGTCTTAGATGAGACCCAGAGCCTGGCTCTGGAAGAGAAGGAAATCAGTATGCTCCTTAGAAATGGAGCCGAAGTTTGGCTCCTCCCCTTTTCATTCCTATAGCACAGTGCCCCTGTATATATCTGACTCAAGTGACAATTTCATTTAGCAGAGCTCCTTCTTTTCATCTCTGATTGACCAGTGAAGGTCACAGGTTTCCTCCGGGAGTCCAGCAAGAGCAAAGCCTGTCCTGGAACCAGAGCCTCCCGTTCCTTGTCCACTGCTAAGTGGCTTCCTGGGAGAGGGTTTGCAGCTGGTGAAGGGCAGAGCATTTGGCCTCACCAATTTGCTGACTGCTGACTTCCCCACCAAACACGGCCAGGCTCTTCCTGGCATTCAGCTGGGTGCCATGGAGAGCTCTGAACTGGATTTTTTTATTATTATTATTATAGGAAAATGTGTGCTGCCAAGTCAGTCTCCCCAGGGGACATTTCAGCTGCATGAGTCATGGAGTATTCAGAGATCCTACTCCATTTAAGGGTGATCTGTTTATAAGCATGTGTAGGTTTTTAGCATTTTACAGTGGTTTGTGATGAGGGTGGAGTATGCATTCAGAATGGATGTGCCTCTCTTGGACTGTAAACAAAACTGTGTGTATAAGTGTGTGTACGGGAGGGGTGGGGAGAGAGTTTTCTAGAAATAGCTAGCTCTTGTCATATCGAAAATGGCTTTCTGCAAAAAGAATTTGCTGACCCACTATCTATGGGTTGCTGAGGTACCCAGATGAGGGAGGGAGACCCAGGCAAGACACGTGGGTAAGGAAGTGAAGGGGTCTTTGTCCCCCCGCCCTGGACTCAGTGGTGACCACGGGATAATGATTCGGGTGGGGACAGCACACTTCTGCTCCATGTACCTCAGCTTCTCCAGCTGTACTGCAGGAATCTGTAGGGGGAAGAAAAGGCTGCCGCCCCTCTTCTGTACATGGCTTTGCCTCCGTCTGGGGAAGGATGGATGTCTTCCCAGCTTCTCACCCTGGAGTCTGCTAGGTGCTGGCTGGATACGGATGTGACCCCAGCAGAAGATGCTTCAACATGTCCCACCCTGGACCTTCTAAAGGAAAGTGTGTCTGTGCTACCTCCAGAGAGGCGCTTTGACAAGCCAAACGGTGCAGGTGGGACCCACCGGGCAGCCACATCTCTCCAGCTCAGCCTGGGAAGGAGACTGCATGCGATGGCACTGTCAACCTCACGGTTGCTCCAAAAAACCCTTGGAGCCATTCTTGAGTCCATTTCCTCCTCACATGAAAGCCATCAGCCATCTTGTCACTGTCACTTCGTGGAGGGCTCCAAGCTATGCATCCCCTCCGCCTCTCCGTCTGGATAGCTGCACCAGGTCCTTCTCTGTATCCTCTCCAGGGAGTTCTGTTGACTATGACAGGGCTCCCAATCCCTTCAAACACTGCTCTTGCTCTCTTCTGAGGACATCTCTCCCACTGCCAATGTACCTTCCTCCTGCAGGAAAGGAACACTTTTGCACAATCCTCCAGAGGGACATTTGCCACCTGGAATCCAACAGGACTAAAGCTGCCAGGAGCTTGTGCAGCACTGACAAAGCCAGTTCCAGCTTACATGGGACTCAGGCTGGCAGCAAGCACTCAGCTGAGATCACCAGACCCTTGGGACTGGCTTGAGTTCAAAACGCCGTGTGACCAGAGCCAAGATGCAACAGAACTCACTTGTGGGTCCTTTGTCCTGAAACCACAGGGCCACATTCTCAAGGCCATCCCCGTGGCTCAGTCCTGCCTGATCAGGCCGGCAAAACCTCTTTATTTCCAGGCCACTTCTAAAAACCAGAATGCCAGGGGTCAAAGCAAGTGATGTTCCAGTGAAAACGCACAGCTTTTACACAAGATGCATGTAAATGGGGTTGAAGGTGAACATTCTGAACTCATACTCCAAAAGATATTAACATCTGTCCACCTGTCTTGTTGAGTTCATAAAGACAACTCACATTTTAATGTCATAACCCCTAGATGAGGAAACCAGGGCACCGAGAGGTTCAGGGACTCCCAAGGACCACAAAGCTAGGATGTGGCAGGCAGCTAAGCCCCGGTGCCCACACCCTTAACCACACCATCATCGGTACATGGGGTCATGTATAGTTTTAAACAGAAACACTCCATCCTTCTCCCTGCAGCCACACCTCTAGCGCTGCAGGCAGGGAGCAGAGCATAGTCTGCAGGTTGTGTGGCCCTTGAACTCTTAGGAAGTGGCTTTCTATCTCCAAGGGTAGTGGCCATCTCTGAGCACTTTTTCAAGTCAGAGGTATAATTGCTCTGTCATCCTCTCCTGGTGGAAAAAGAGATCCAGTGTAATCTAACCAAACTGATAAGATCCAACTTTGATCTTGCTCTGATTTACTGTATCGCATAGCTTGGGTCCTGTAGGTATGGAGGGTGAAAGTGCCCCTCTGACAATATTTTAGCAATCTCTAATCTCTATTTGTTTACAATATTTTGCATAAAAGTAACTGAGAACATATATTCACATAGCCGCAGTCCCAGTGGTCTGTTAACAAAGCTTTGTAATTGTGGGAGTGCTGAGTGAACCATTAGGCTTGACTACAACTCTGGCATTCACTTAAACAGAGATGGTGCCCGGATGCCCTGAAAAGTGGCTGGGCCATAAAATATTAAGGCAATGGCATTGCCTGTGGAGACAGAGAGCTCTCAAGGAAGGGGAATCTTCCTTACAGTACAAGCAGCGCAGCCAGCTGCATCTGACTGGATCACCATTTGCAGCACAAACTCTGGCAAAATTCATGGTAGATCTTACTCACTTAGATAAAACTGGTCCAAAAAAGCCTAGGTAGTCATGGTAGTCTGGGGGAAGAAATTTGTTTGTTCAGAAAATATGATTTGTGCTCTTGCATACAACAGGCACTGGATTGGACATTGGGACACAGTGGGGAAGAAGGACTCCCCTTTGGGGGTTCACCACCTGGGGGACTCAATGGACCGGTGCTTACTCACTGTGTGCAAATGGTACAAGAGGTCTGATAAGCACAGGGTGCCTGGGAGGGATGGAGCAGGGGTGACCCTCCCAATCTCGGAGGGTCAGGAGAGGTTTCTATAATGAAGTGACTTATAATTGAAGGGTAAAACAGAAGGCGAGGGAGTAGATAAAACGTGAGCCCCCAGTGCGTGCGGAGGTGGAGAAGGAGAGTGAAAACATCCGGGGACAGAGCCAAAGAAGCTAAAGCGGGCAGAGGACCTTCTAGACGCTGGTTGTCCACCAGAACGTACGTCTGGCAACATCTAGCCAACGTCGGAAGAAAGGACACAGGGCACATTACAGTGCCCCAGACCACTTACCCTTCCTGTGCCACTGCAAACATGGCACATGCTGGGAGCCACACAGTTTTCAGAGCAGAGGGCGAAGCTGAGATTCAGGGGTCTCGGGTGGGAGAGTTTGCAGGACCTTGGGACTTGTATCAAAGAGTTGGGGCTCTGCCCTGAGGGCAGTGGAGAGAGAGCAGTGAAGGTCCTTGGGCAGATCAGGTTGGAAAGGTTGCCCTGGCTGTGCTATGAAGGGAGAGGGGGAGGGTGCAGGACTGAGGTGGAAAGCCGTGAGATGACAGCAGTCCCTGGAGCGAGACGACAGGGGCCTGGTTCTGGTACGCAGTATTCAAGGGAACACTCCTCCTTTCCATCACTTTCCCTTGGGTTCTCTGCCCTCTGGAGTCTCTGAAGTAAGACACGTACTTCTATAAATACCAGTATTCCTCAGGAACACGGGCAGTGCCCAGTGCCAGCCCCTGGGAGCTCACGTCTCTTCCCGAGAACGCCGTGGCTTTGCTCCTCCGCACAGGAAGGAAATACCACTTCCCCCGCTCTTTCTGCAGGAAAGTCACTCTTCATTTGCTTCTGAGAGCCGCAGTCCCTGGACAGAACTTGGATTCCATGCGTGCGTCGCGAGCACACTGTGGTCCAGCTCAGGGAGGGCTCTGCTTTTCTTGGTTTCCTGGATGTAGATGAAGTTAACACAGCGTGCTTTCCTACCGATGCTTATCTACACGACCCTTCCTCTGAGCGTCTGGCCCGTTAACTCTCTCCCAGCACCATTTTCGGTGCCAAGCTTCAAAGCACAGGAACATAAACTGATAGCTTTTCTGCCTTCACCTCCCTCCCATCCTCTTGACCTCTACCCCAACAAAGACACTTCCTGAAAAACAGTTGCTAGCTTGAACCTGTCCTTGGCTCCTAGAAAATGTTTGGCCCGTGAACCATTCCTGCAGTGCGTCTTAAAAGGAGGTGGAAACACACGCAAAAGAGTGCCCTGAAATAGGTTCTCAAAATGCCCGGACACTGAGCCAAAAAGACACGATGCCTCACTACAAAGGCGCATAGCTCTGAGAATCCCTCACTGACTTCCCATTTCTCTCGGGATGAAGCACAAATACTTGCACTTTTTTGGACAGCGGCCTTCTATCCTGACTTTTCCCTCCTGAAGTCCCAGCGTTTTTATTGAGGGATGGGTGGGCGACTGGAGAACCGAGGGAACAGCTCCCTCTGCTGGTGGGCAGGTCGGCTGCACTTGAGTCGCAATGGCCCTCGTACCGGCTTTTCGCTCTGGGTGTGCTCCTGCAGATTTTCGCGTTAAATCCAATCATATGGTGAATGTTCTTGGGGTGTACACTTTTAAAAGGAAAGCTGTAGCAAATCCTTTTTGTGAGGCGAGAAATCCTTTTGTGATGGGGGAATAATCACCAACCTGCCCCGTCCCTTCGGTGGTTGATCTGTGAATTGGGGGCAGGGGATAGTTAAAGTTGTTCCCTTGAGGCCAGTGTTCCTACTGAGAACTCTGGGCATTGCTCCTGGGAAGAGAACGCGGCAGCCGAAGCTGAGCCCCTCATGCTTGCACATCTGGCGTCTCCGTGGTTTGTGCCGCTCCTTATAACCTGAAGCTGGTCACAACGAAGTGCTTGGTGCTTGCTGGAGCCTGACTGGGGGATGTTGTCTGCAGCCTCAGAAGTCCTCCGTGGAAGATTCAACTGGACTGAAGCACACGTTTGGAAACGGGTCAGCTCCTCCTGTGGGCCTTGGCTCCAGAATGACCAAGAGGGGTGGGTGGGAGAGGGCAAAAGGAAACATCCTTCCCTCAGAAGGGCATCAACCATGTTACCCAAAGGGATTGTATCTGTCACAATTACGGTTGTTTTTCCTCCCTCCAGATGTTGTGTGTTACCACATCCTTTGTTGGTAAGCACACACACGGCCACCTTAGCAACTGCCAATGGCAGCCTTAAGGCTTCACAGTGGAGCCTATGATGTGCCGGCCCCGAGATATGAAGGCTGTCTGCGGGGAACACCATCCCGTGGCATGGCGTGAGCACACACCCATCTTGCCTTGTGAACTCTGTGTCACTTGATGGAATGAGGCTCTCACTAGGGAAGCAGCACAGTTAAGCTCCAAGGCTTGATCTCTTTTGAACCCTTGTCCTGAGAATTTGAACCCTTGTCCTGAGAATCCACATGCAAAACCAGCATGGTGGTTTTACCTGGAGGCACAGGAAGATGGACCGTGGGTAATTTTCAGACTAGACTTTATGGGAATCAGCTTGCCTCTCTGCAGTTGAGTGGTGTGCTGGAAATCACCAAGGACATCGTCCTGCAGAATCCCTGCTCACCTAGCCACTGAGTGAGGCCAGAAACCACTGGACTTGAAAATTATGTTCACAGCACTTTGTGCCGGGGGCAGGAAGGGAAACCCAGAATAAGAAGCACAAAGACCCTTTCCTTCTTCAATCGAGAGGGCAGACAGGCTACGTGCATTTGAAATCAGTTATAAACACCAGACCCACCAACTACAATTTAGGAGGTCTTATATGTAATCTGCACAGCCCCAGGTATTTTAATTCTATGTTGCGGGGGAAGTATGTGCCAGCTGGCTGCTGACCGACAATGCTCAGGGTTCAGTTCTAAACAGCACTGTTTGGGAAAAGCTCAATCTAAAACAGACAGCTCTGGATGTGTTTAGGTTTTGCTTTCTTTCCACTTTTAAATATTAAAAATTGACTCCAGCTGTGGGGTAGAAAGTAACGCCTAACCTATAAAAACATTGACAAATAAATCACAATGCAATTTGCCGCGCATTTTTGTGAGGTCTAAACACCAGTTCTTGAAAGGAATTTTCCATTATTGTATCTTGGGAAGATAACTTCTTCATGAAAAATTCATTTGACTTTTATATTTCATAAAATCATCACATAGCATTCCCACATTTGGGATTTGCATGTGCTGGAGCACTCGGGGCTTTCAGCTGAGTTCCCCAGACTCCTCAGCCTCTCTTCCGTGCCTTTGGTAGGAATGGGGACAGCATCAGGATCTTTACCTGGTAGGGTTATGCTGTACCCATGCCCTGGCCCTGTCCTTTCTGAAACCAAGTTGAACTTCAGTAAAGGCACAGCTCTTTGTGAAAATAGATTGAGTCCCAAACTCCCCTACCCAGGCTCTGTTCATGTGTCCAGCACACCTTGGACACCACCCCTGGCCAAGCAAGAAAGAAGCTCTTGGCTTTGTCACTTCTCGGTGGCATCATACTAAGAGAGCATCTTCCTCTCTCAAATAGGGACAGGGGATTTGCAGGAGACCCAGAGTAGATGAGAAAAAAGGAACCTGTGCGGCAAACTTGGTGCTGTGCATCTTTGTGTGTCTTTTCCAGAAATTCTACCGACCGAGCTCCAAAGGTATCAGACATGACAACAGTAAGTGTTCCACTGAAACAAACACCTCAACTTTCAGTGGCTGCTTTCTGCTTCTCATGTGTGTCCACTACAACTTTACCACTTTGTAATATTTATAGTACAATCCAGCTGATGGAGAAACCACCATCTGAAACATGATCATGGCAGAAGAAAAAGAACCATCTTGAAGGCCTTTTTCCCGCTAATTAGATGCTTACAGCTCATTGGCCAAAACTGGTCACATGGCACCAGCCAACCGCAGGGGCTAGGAAATGAATTCCTACCTGCTCAGAAAACAGAAAGCTATAAAGTCCTGGAGGACAGCCCTGGCTATCCATCATGACCACTTAATTGTGGAGGTCTTCTGCAGTGTCTGTATGAGCCAGTGGCCTTTTCAGGCCCTCACCTCAATAACATCATAGCCTTGTGGGGCTAGTCAGGGGGATCAAGAAACGAGTGTGGATCACCTGCAGTCAGGCTTGTAATAGGGGCCCTGTGGGGGTATCTGCCCAGTCCCTGTGTTCTGAGCACCCCACCCATGCTGCTTACTCAGAGGGGTGGGCCTGGCAACTGCTGTCCTGTGGGTAGTACATAGTCATCCCTTGGGCCAGTTGATTGGACCAAAGGAATGCACTGAATTAAAGCTGAATGTCCTTTTTCTCAGAAATTTATTCTGGTTCAGAAACAACTGCTCCATATGCTGCATATAAATTTGGGAGCACTGGCAATGGCATTCTCTGCCATAAGCCTGGAGAAGCTAAGAAATTTGAACAGCAGATGCCTGGCACTTTGGTGACAAGGCAGGATGAAGGTTGATTGGGTAGATAAGAGTGTTAGCATAGGTGGTAATTACTTAGGCTAAGGGCATTTATTATTTGGAAAAGTCCTCCTGAAATACTGATGCCCCTGCAAAAATTAATTGCTGGCACCGTAAGAGTCGTATCCACTTTATGGTGAATGTGTTTATCAGGTTAGGCAGCCGCTTGGTGATGTCTTTAGAGAATGCACCTAGAATTAGTTTATTTGGATAGGTTGAAATATATAGGCATCCTAATCATGAAGAAAATGTTCAATATTTTCTTCATAGACCCCCCCCATAACATTAGCTTATTTCTCTCTCACAAAACAACCTTGGAATTATGTAACCTGAGGCCAGCACAGCAACTCAACAAAATCAGCACAAGAGTCCCCTAACCCCCCAGTTCTCTTCTCGGCCTTCCCTTAGAACACCGTAGGCTTGTGTTCCAGGCAGCCGGAGGAGCACCGCCATGTTCTTCTCCTGGATGCTGGCAGAGGAGAGGAGTAGGGTATGTGCCCTGTTCTCAGTCACCCCAGCTTACCCCCTGGATGAATGAGGTGGGAAAACTCCTATAGGGAGTTGCCTGGGCTCCTGCTAGGTGCTTTCAATAAAATTACCTGTGCTACTCTGGCTCCAGCTAAGTGGACTACGAATCAGATCGCACTTCAAGACAACCACAGGTAGACTCAGCACCAACAGTCCATCTCCAAAGTGAGCTGGTTTGAAAGTCTGTCCTGTTGAGGCTTTCTGCCCACCCGGGACTCCCCATATATGTATTGCCGTAAAGACCCAATCAGATTCTCCCCACACAGAGTAAGGAGTCACAATCTCAGGTGATGGCCCTAGTGCTCAGGGTCCTCTACGAACTCTGTTGTACACCTTGGACTTGGAAGATCTGGAAGCGCTAGGGGGCACCAGTCTGAAGGTCATGCCCTTCCTACATAGTGAACCTCTTTACCAAATGCTATCTCAGGTCTTCATCAAACCTGAAAGAATTATTATTGGGATTATCAGCATCATATTCAATGTCAGAGAGTTTCTTGGTGGACAGAGCCCCAGGAGGGAGTTGGGAAAGAAGATGATGCCAAGATTCCACGTTGGTGGCTTCACCACCTTGACTCTAACTAATGTGGGCTTGGGGAAGCATGGTCACTGTCATTTCTGCCTGTCCCCAGAACAACAGAAGTCTCCTGATTCTTTGGGCCTCCCTACCTATATCTACCTATGATTGTTCATCCAGTTCCAATTTTCATGTATCAGCTGAAATACTTTTCTGAAGTGGCTCTTGGGCCAGGGATATAGCTCAGCAGCACAAGCACCTGCCTGGCAAGTGCAAGGTCCTGAGTTTGATTCCCGGTACAAAAAAAAAAAAAACCCCGGCTCTTGCACTCATCTAGTATTTGGTTCCCCAAATGTGCAGTTCAAAGGTGTAGAGAAAGTGGGTGAAGCAAAGAGCCCACCTCCTCTTTAGATATCTAGTTCTTTTTTAAAAATTGTAAAATAGTATTACAGAGAGCTGGATCTGGCTTTCAATCCATTGTAGTTACTATCATTATTAAAGCTAAAGTTTATTGAAGCTGTTCTTCTTAGGTGGGATCCTCAACAAGTTGGCTCCTGGCTCCACTTGTCTTAACCCTGGTAGTTTCAACAGCTTGCGTGCTAACTCGTGTGACATGTCACTCATCTTGTGCATTTCCCATCTCGCAGTTGGAACCAGCTGTTTCTCTAATGAAATTTGCTGCTTTTGCGTGGGAAATGGCATTTCCACACAGTTTGAGCATTAGGTCCACTGCTTCGGATTGATCATTTCTACGCCTTTTCAGGAACTGGGGGTTGGGGAGCAAATATCTATATATATATATATTTGATTATAGAGCCTTTGTTAACCTCTTAAATCAGTACCTCCTTTCTTCCATGCCTGTAGTCCTGGTTCTCAAGGACACAGAGGACAACAGAATATCCCACAGTTGCTCATTTGTGTTTTCCAATATGCACACAAAGCAGACTCAACAACGCTAATCCTGCTCTCATTATGATGAGCAAAACTATTTTTGTGTGTGAGCTCTTCATTCTCCCCTAGTTAAAAATAGTTTGTCTGTATATTCACTGTCACAGAGCCATTATATCCTTGCCTCCCTTCACATAAACTTTGTTTCACCATAGATACTTACTCCTCACCAGAATCTACCTGGTCATTTCAGTTGTCCAAGATGTGTCCTCCAGGCTTCTTATGGGGGCTTACAGCACCAGTATCCCTAAGTTGTTGATAACAGTATGCCGATAGCTTTATTCTTGGAAGTCAGTTTTGCTAAGTCCACAATCCTTGGCTCACATTTTCTGTTCTGGAGTAGCTTGGACATGCTTCATTTTCCTCAGGCAAAAAGTATTATCAAAAAGTATGATAATAGCTTAATGTTCTTTCTCTTTTATGCCACATACTCTTTCTTTTCTCATTGTACAAGGTGTTCTTTTTTTCTTTTTCTTTAAAGCCATGCAATTTTATTAAAATACATCTTATCGTTGGTTGTTCTGATCAGTGTGCTCAGCTACATCCTGTGCTTTTTTCCTCTTGGAAAATTGACCATGTTATTCTGATAAAATAGCCTTGTTTTTCCCTGACAATATTATTTGCCCTGATAATAACGTTTTTCTCATATTAATAAAGTTGTATATATCATTTAACGTTAACCTGAAGTGGCAACCATGATGGAAGCAGCTAAGAACATTTGCATGCAGATATTTGTGCAGACATTAAGTTTTCAACTCTTTGGGGTGCATGTCAAGGAATGCAATTGCTAGATCACAATATAGTAAAAACATGCTTAGCTTTGTAAGAAAGTGCCAAACTGCTTTCCAAGTGGCTGCCTCATTTACAGTCTCACCAGTGGCAAATGAGAATTCCAGATGCTCTACATCCTCACCAGCACTGGGTTTCCAGTGTTTTGGATTTTGACTGTTCTAATGTGTGTAGTGGGAACTCACTGTTTTAATTTGCAATTCCCTAATGACACATAATGTTGGGCATCTTCTCATAGGCTTATTTGCCATCTGTTTATCTTCTTTGGTGAGGTGTCTGTTCAGATCTTTTGCCTATTTTTTAATTGAGTTATTTGTTTTCTTAATGTTGAGTTTTAAAAGTTCTTTTTATATTTTGGATAACTATTCTTTATCAGATATACCTTCTGCAAATATTTTCATTATAGCTTGTATTTTCCTACCTCTCTGCATGCCTGGTCAGAACAAGCCTTTCTAGGCATGTGTGAACATCTGATAGTGTTGCTTCTGAGCTTTTCCAGGGATTCTTTCCCAAGCCTTCAGGTGGTTCTTTTATGAGCAACCTGGCCTCAGCTGCCACCATTCCCCCAAGTCCTACATCTGGCATCCAATATTTTGAAAGGGATTCTTTCTCATTGGCAAGACCTAGACTGATCAGAAGCAGGAATAGGAGTAAAAAATGTGATTTCAACTAAGGTGAAATAGAGAAAGCTCTGGGTAGTTGCTCAATACCTTTATTGTAGATCCTGAATGTAAAGGAATAGCATTAGTATTTGGGAAAGCAGGGAAGAGAGTGCTGCTTTATTTACTTCTATTTAATAAATATAAGTATATTTTTCCATGATAAGAGTCTAAAGGACCTGCATAGATCCAGCATATATGGTTCTCAAACTACTTCAGGCTCAGTAATTTGCAAAATTTTTTGTGGTATTTGCTTTGTTTTAAACTAAGATGGTCTATAGAGTTCCATATCCTCACATATACCCAGGACTTTCAGCTTTGACATTCTGTCCTTATAGATCTCAATATACTTGACAGAACTTTTATTTTACACCTTCTTTATAACCTTGGAGATGGAATTCAGGGTTTCAGCTGTCCTGCAGTACTACTGTGGGTAATGGAATTAGCATCACCGGATCCTAGAGTGCCTGACTTCCTACTCAGGCTGTGTGCTCCAGCTGTGCTGCCTTTCCCAGCTACTCGTTTTTGAAATAAACCCAGAGCATTATATGGCACTGGGCAAATGAGTATACTTAAACTATCACATGTTGTCACTTCTTTTTCCTTCCTGGCTTCTTGGGCTTTCCAGGCAGCATGACTGGTGGGAGTTCTCAGAATGTTTGATATAGGTGTTTGTGTAATATTTTTAAAAATCAAAGACATAGGCAGCCAAGGAAGGAAGTGGGATTTCCAGCTGAAGAGGGCTGCAGTGCTGGAAAACATGGTGGAAACTGGGTAAACTTTATTTCCAGATGGAAACAGTGCTCTCCTAAGGACTTGTCAGATGATGGTTTGCAAAACACTTGTATTCCTCAGTGGCCTGGGAGAGTGTCCAAATGGGGTTTTTATGGCTTTAGAGTTCCACATGACCCAGTCTCTTCAAAGTCACATTCGAAGAAAATACATTTCAGAAATTAAAAGTAATTTCCAAAGCACACTAGTCTTTCCTTTTATCTCTTAAAGATGGGGGTGCAATTTATAGTCCCGGGCATCACAGGATAAAATCAATTTACAGTCATTGATAAAATCAATTACTCCTCCCCAATTCCTTCACACTCAGTATTCTCCAAAACTTTCCCTGATATCTCCCATTCAGATATTTTTTCACACACGATTCCACTATCACTGTTTTCTCCCTTGCGACCCCAGCAGAAGTGGCGACAGGGATTACCACACCTGGCAGGCTGTGCCAGGAAAACCCGGCACCCTTGTTGTGGCTCCACACTTCATTATCTTTCCTTGCTCCCCAAGGAGGGAAGCTGTGCAGAACCGCTGGAAATTGTTCTTCCCTTGCTCTGAATGCTTTTCTTGCCAGTCAGTCCAAGCTAGAATTACTAACGAATAAACACTCCTTTTTAATATATTTAATCAATGATGGAAAATGCATTTGAGAACACTTTCAAACGAGGCCCTGGGGTCATCAGTCATGATGAGATGGGGCCTAAGAGGCTGGACAAGATCAATAATTGCCAACCCCTGGTAGGCGGAGTTTCCAAAGTGCAGACCTCTGAAAGAACACTAGATTTGGCTCTGGTTACAGCAGAAGGAAAAATGCATGGTCCAGGCATTCATTTAGGAAGACTCTGGTTGTGTTTAGGTTTCCCGCCCCCCGCAAATACTTCTGTTTAAATCTCGAAGACAGATGGGACAAGTTGGTGAGGCATCATGTATTACTCAATTGCCGTGGATGCCCAAAGGCTTATATGTGGACCAAGGAGAGGACTGTGTGGAAGTCAGGCAGAAAGTGTGGATCTAGTAAGTAGATAGCAGCGGAAGCAAAAGAAAGCTAAGAGTCTACAAATCCAGAACCAACCAGCAACTGATACTCACAGACCGTATTACCAAAAGTCACACAACTTTTGTCCTAGAAAAATGGAGATCCTGTGCATGACAGGGCCCGAGTGCAGAGCAGTTAGACAAGGACACAATTACCATAAATGGGACCTAAAAAAAGGAGGGT
This sequence comes from Chinchilla lanigera, assembly GCF_000276665.1. Taxonomy (NCBI): domain Eukaryota; kingdom Metazoa; phylum Chordata; class Mammalia; order Rodentia; family Chinchillidae; genus Chinchilla; species Chinchilla lanigera. The sequence goes on along the minus strand of NW_004955417.1, from coordinate 13,998,766 downwards.
GAGAACAAGGAACAGGATAGAACCTAATTGTGGGAATCAAGGGATGAGATCCAAGCTAGACTCCAGGAGAATTGAGTCAATGGAGCCCCAAAGTGCAAAGTGTAAGTACCCAAGCTGCCTGACTGGAGATGCTGCCTGACATGGGTTAGAGCAGGGGCTGAGTTTAGAACCCTGGCTCTTTACCTCCCTGCTAGTGACCTGAGGCAATTTACATATTTTCTCCCAGTCCAACTTTCTTGTCTCTAAAAGTAATTGTTACTCACAGAATAGTTGTAGCCATTAAATGGCAGGGTAGTTTCAAAGCCCTTGATCCTTTAGAAAAGAGTTGCTAAAAATAAAACTTTAGACATCATATTTAACAGATTATGGGCAAGGAATGGTTCATGAATCAGGCAGCCCCCAGAACCGAAATAGGTTCGGTGACCCCAAGGAAGCCTGTGGCAGAAAAAGGGCAGTTTACAGAAAATAGAAGTGAGACACAAAGACAGCTGGATTGGATAAGCTTGGCACTTGCCTTATTTGTGTTCAAACTGGCTGCCTGTGCTTGATTGAAGTTCAGCTACTGCGATTGGCTAAGACTCAGCTATGTGTTATGAGTTTGTTCCTGTCTGGTTACACATCAGGTTAGGTTTCAGTTCACTAAGTATGGAGAAACATTTAGGCCAAACTTAATTAAGTATAATAGGATAGTAACATATATTAGCTCTTTTCCTTCTCTCACTGCCATTATTATCATCTCATCTCATCCACCCATTCTGATCAGGGATGGCACTAGAACTTGGGTGCTGATTCTGCAGATACGTGTGCAGAAATACAGGCACAAGATACGCACACGTGGATGAACAAGATGGCTGCCACCTCAAGTTTGTTCACGAGTCAATCACTTGACACATAGACTGTCCATAAAAGCTGTGCTGTAACCAATGGCTTGGTTGTTAGTCTGGCACATCATGCCTTCTTGGTCAGTAGAAAAAGGCTGAGCATAGTGCTACCATGTGGTAGGGTCCTTAGATTCTCTTTTGAGTTTAGGGCTAACCTTCCAAGTAGAACATCTGAGAGGTGGGGAGGAGTGGTACTTTCCCTGGGAGCCACGCTGAGCCCTTAAAGGCCACACAGTGGCTCTCCCAGGCTCATGTCGCTTGACACTGCACTGCGACCTAAGTTCTGGTAAGTGGCACTGGGCACCCCAGTTCAGAAGCCTGGATGTTCCAGGGTTGAGGGCTTGAAAACATGGGTATCTGGACCTTCCTTGGTGGTACCCATTATCTTTCTTCTCCACTGCCCCCGAGGAAGCTGCTCCACTGAGTGGGAGCGGCTGTTCCTGCCGTTTGCCAGCTGTTGTAAGAGAATTAAAAGTTCCATCTGAGACTATGATCATTTAATGATGAGCCTGTGAACTGGAGCATAACAATAGAATTGCCTCCTCATTTTCAGGCTTAGATTAGCAGAATTGACTTTATCGTGCCTGACTAGGCAATGGGCCCCACAGTGCAGCTCTGTGGAGGGATAGGTGGAATTGTCCAGCAGAGAGAGAGGAGGAGAAGGAAGAGCAGCCCCAAAACTTGGTCAGAGGAGGCTACGCCAGAGGAGAGACCATGGAAAGTCTGCTGCTCAAATTAAATGGGAACTTCAGTAGTATCTAACTCATCCCAAATTGTTGTAGAATGAGGAGCTCTAAATTAAAGCATTTTTAGACAACTGAAAGCAAATGCTTTTCCCCAAAAATGGAAACTTCTAAAAGCACATTCATCATTGTTCCATGCTGTAATGGAGCTGTGTCCTGAGGAGGCATGTAAAGCTATTTGCCCTGGAACTAACTGACCCCCAACTAATGTGTTTTTCTATTTGAGGACTATTTCTCTCTCTCTCTCGCACTCTCTCTGTCTCTCTCCCTCTCTCTCTCTCTCTCCCTCCCTCTCCTTCTGTCTATCTGTTACCAGCTGCCACTTCTCAGTAGGCCATCTCCCAAGCATCTCTGACTCTGCTTGCTTGCTTGCTTTAACTCTGCAGGAACTGAAGGCTACCAGAGAAAACCAGACAACCGAGCTGCAAGAGCTGTAATATTACATTTAATTTTAGTTTCGATTAAGGTGGTTCCTCCTTTTTATTTCCATTTGCTTTTTAAAATTTATTTCCTCTGTATTTGTCATCACTGACACCTACTTCCCCAGAACATCCCAGAACATATTTTCCCTCTCTCTCTCCCTCTCTCCCATCTCTCTCTCTCCCTTCCTCTCTCTCTCTTGACCAAGGCCCTGGCCAAGGCCTTTTTCTCCATCTTGATCCCTACCCATCCTGCCCTTAGATGTGATCTACAAGAGCTCCCAGTGTGAGCCACATCTTTTAGAAGACTCTGTCTTTCAAGGGAGGAGTACAAGGAGCCAAAGGAAAGAGTCCCACAGGGAGCCCATACCTTCTCTCTCAAGACCACGTCCTGGGTACCTAGGACCCAGGAGTTCCTGCCCAAGTGGCCCTGAGTCCTCGCCTAGGGCCTCCTCTATGGGTCTGTCCTCCACAGGACTCACAGTGCTCCTGGTGTGTACCCTTTCAGAGGCAGCCAGTGGCTACTGGTTGGAGGAGCGGGATGCAGCTTGGATACAGTGAGGTCACACAGGCACGTGAGTAAGCCCAGACCATCCTGCCCTGTTCTTCCTGCTACATATCCCAATGAAACAGGGCTTGGGATGCGGGGAGCATAAAAGGCAGGCACCTCCATTTGTACTCTTGCCAAGGCTGCACAAATCTTAAGGATGAGCTGAAGCCCTGCTTAATTCTGCAACATGGCAATGGCTTTGTGGATGACCCATCCAACATAACACTTAGCTTTATGAGTTTTTGACGTGCTCTGTTCCAATCCAGACCTAGCATTGCCCTGAACTTCATGAGGATTCCAGAAGTCCCTGCTATTTGGAGCACCAAATACAGTTTTCTGACTCAGGTCATTCCCCTCCCAGACTCTGCTATCCTGGAGTCCCTGAGGCTAAGAAACTTGGTCTCTCTTTCCAAAATCTTCATTCCCCCTTTCCTTCTCCTCCTTACAGCGCCATTCTTTGGAGGAAATCAAAAGCTCCTTCTTTGGTAACCAACTTTACTTTTTGGCTAAGCTTAGAGATCTTTTAAAACATGAAGGTATCTATGAGGAATATCCGTAAGAAGTTTTTTTGGGAAATTAATAATATCATTTAAAAGAGAGCATTTTAATAGGAAGGACATGAAAAGTACTTTTATTTTCCTTTTCAATGTCTGAAAACATTTGATTATCAGCTCAACTAGGTTCCCAAGCCACAGGGTTCCTGGGTTTTGCTTTAGTAATGATAGCCTGCTGGAGAGGACTGATAAAATCAAATAAAGACAAAGTGTTATAGAGAAATGTGTATTTTGGGGTGATAAAAAGACTCTAGAAGTTAAAAAAAGCAACAATAGACTAAAGGTACAAAAGGCAAAAACCTATTTCTTCTCTATTTTCTTTGGGAGAAAAATGAAATGCCCTACTAAAGAGATTTTTATAGAACAAGTTTGCTCCTACAGCAGTGATTTTGTGGCCTCATTGTTGTGGTTTTCTAAGAGGGGCATTCCACCCCTCTGTGGGGTGGGAGTGCAGATAGTTGGCAATGCCTGGAGGTATTTTTGGTTGCTCCAACTTAAGAGGGAGAATCTACTGGCATCCACTTATGGCTGGGGGCCAGGCATGCTGTAAAATATTCTACAGTAGAAAGGACAGTCCCTATAACAGGGAACCGCCCAGCCCCAAATGTCAGTGGTGCCAGGGATGAGAAACCTTTCCCTGTGTTATGGGATGGGATTGACACTAACTGCACTCTAGAATTCCATAAAAATAACCAAATGCAATAATGGTTCCTGATGGCACACCAGTCTGACCCCTGGGCCACTCTGACTCATGCGTAAGGACAAAGCTGGTACTGTGCCGGAAGCCGAAATATAGCCTGTGGAAGATTTTTATGCTATAATTAATTTTCACATACTCTCCTCTCCCTTCTATGTTCCCAGCTGCCTTTTGTTTTGTTTTTCTTCCAGTACCAGGAATCAAACTCACGATCTTGTGCTTGCCAGGCAGGCGCTTTGCCACTGAGCTAAATCCCCAGCCCCCCAGCTGCCTTTTGTTCTTACAAAAAGAAAACAAACAAGAATCCCCCCAGTACCCTTTATTTTTATCATTGTCTTGTCCCTTCTTTCCTTGCTGATGAAGTAAAACACAACACAGTGGAGAAAGAGCATCATTACAGGAGGCTGCTGAGGATTAGCGATGGCTCGTGGGGCTCAGCAAAGCTGCTCTGTGAACTTCTCAGGGAGGAAACACCTCACACATAGATGAAGAGCACGGGCGGAGTGTGGGTATCATGATTTGTCAACTGCGCTTTCTGCTCTGTGGATATTTCTGGGTTATTTATTTACTTAAACACAGAGGTACATATTTGAAGCAGGACTCTCCCAATCCATTTTGAACTCTTTTCCCCTGTGAGGGTCATGTTTCTTCTGTCAACAACACATGCTCTGTTTTCCCTGAGCCCCAAATTACACTGAAAATACCACATTTTTCTCGAGATCTTTATTTCACATAAGTCAGCTAATGACTAGGGCAAACTTGAGAAGTTCAGGAAAAGGAAATCTCTCTTTCCGTGGAAGTGAGTAAACAAACTGGAGCACAAGATGTCAGAAGCTAAAATCTATAGAAGGTTTAAATAGCTTCCCTAAATCTGGAGAATGTCCTAGATCCACGAATGGACCTCCACGCTTGTTCACGCAAATATCCCTACAGCTGGCAGCTGGAACCTGTTCAACCATGGGCACACAGGATGTGAGGGTAGGTAGAGGAGGATGTTGAAGGTCCAGAAAATGGTGAGGGAACTTTGCCAGCATGGACTGTGATGACTAAGGCCTTCCACTATGGCCCATCCTTTTCCCTGTTTTGCTGTGGATTTTGTCTCTTAGCACTGGAAAGATGGAATGCAAATGTGACCAGACCCATCCCATCTTTCACCTCACCCATGTCCCCTGCTACTCGTTCAGCTTATCTGTAGCCGGCAACACGGGGTAGCCCACAGTAGTGTGCCGGTTCACGTTCCCAAGCCCTTTTGCATTATGTCCCCTTGGTCTGAAAAACTCTACATGCTGTTCCACCTGGGAGAACTGCTTACCTTCAACACCCTGAGAAGGCAGCACTCTAGTATCATTTACCTGATAGACAGCACCTCCTCCCCGTATTTCTGTGTCCACATAACTGGCGCGGTTGGCACCTCATTCACACCCCCTGGGATTACCAGAATCCAGGTGGAGATGAATGGCTAAGTCCTGCATGCATCTATGCCTTTGTTTCTCAGGCATCTGTGTCTGAACTTGGCTCTCTCTGACCACAGGAGCAAGTCATCCCCACACAAGGAAGGCAAAGCGCCAGGGAGTTACTGCCCCAGAAGTGCCCTTTGTCCAGTGAGGGGCAGGAATTTGCTGGTATTCCAAAGGATGCCCTAGACCATGTCTCAGCGTGGTCCCAGCAAGACTCAGCCCCCGCGGCCCAGTGTTTTTCCCACTTTTGACTGCATTTTCCTTCTTCTCTGTTTCACTCTCTCACTCCCTCTTGGATCACCTCCAAAATAACGGCGTCCAAACCTCTATTGCAGGATCTACATTGGGGAAAAAGATGTGTGCCAGTTTCCATTGCCATTTAGCGGCTGCAAACCTGCGGCACATGTGCCACAACGGGCCATTTGTTGTCACTGAAAGCTCTAAAAGGCTCGTCACCACTGAATTCTAATTGCTCTGTGTTGACGTGTTTCTGGGCTCATGTGTGTGTGTGTGTGTGTGTGCACACGCGCGCGCGCTCACTCTTTTGAAGAAGGCACTATTTGTTCTTTATTTTTATTTACTTTAAGGGTCTGGAAGGCAGTGGACACTCTGTGAATGCTTGTTGAGGTGAGCTGAGGGGCAACCTGAGGAGCTTAAGGAATGATTTTCAGAAGATCTAGAGGGGTGAACCCAGTGGACATAGGGATCCTAGGAAAAGAAGCTACTTAGGGAAACTGAATTGTGAAGGAAAACCTGATGAAGTGATGAGAATAAAGAACTCTCAGGACAGCAATCCTAAGATGCACCTGCAGTGGGAAATTTGTCCAAGCAGATAAAGTGGTATGATCGCTGAGGGAGAGGTGGACCTAGGGTGGGACAGTGCTCATGTTGGCATTTAGGTGGCCAAGAAATTTCAGCTGGATGGAAGGTGTGGACTGGACTGCACACAGAGACAGGGTGGAAGGGTGGCCTGGGTATTTTTGAGGACGGAACTCCTTGGCATGGTTGAGCCCTACAGTGACGTTTGAAATGACATTAAGGTTCAGCCCTCTGAGAGCTTGCCACCTGCTTGCCTATCACTTCTGCTGATCCACGAATATTATCCTAATGGGGAAGAAGCACTATTGCTCTCTAAGGGTTGCAATGGCTGGGCTGCAGAACGACTGGGGAGACAAGCTGGAGAAGAATGATGCTTTGAGACAATGTACCTGGGTGGAGGGGCCACAGAGTCCTAGGAGCAAAGCCCTGGGCTGTTGTGCAGGGTATTGTGCATGGTTTCCTCACAGTGCTACAGCTCTTCTTATTTGTTCTCTGTATCTTTTGTTTTCATTCTTTTATGATGTCATATTCTTAATAAAGCATCTTAACTGATGTGGAGGGCAGGAGATGTGAGATAAAGCACTTAGTTTGACAAATGTTTACTGACATCTACTGAGTACTGGGGCCTGTACCAGGCCCTAAGTTTAGAGTGGATAAAAAATATAATCCCTACCCTCAAAGAGCTTTCAGTTTTGTAGGACCATCTTGTTAGTCCTGCAAGCCACACAATAGTACAGCACATTTCAGGGACAGCACAGAGAAGGGTGCTGTTAATTCCAGAGAGGGGAGAGGGCAAGGGCAGCTTTAGAGGAGAGCTGAGGTTGGAGCCAACTTTTGAAGCAAAGCAGGGATTTTGCTGGGAAGTGAAGACAGGCAGGCATTCCAGATATCCATTCGTCTGTTTGTGTGTTCGCTTTGTTTGCTGGATATTTCTTGGGATCCTGTTACATAGCAGACAGCCATAGTGAATAGGATGACAGTGCTGCTAGTTAGGGCACAGAGTCCAGCACTAGAAGCTGACAAGAGGCAGGCCATGACCATATAGTGGGACAAGGACAACGAGTAGTTAGCACAGTGTGCGTGGCTCACTGTATGGTACAGTGTTTCCAGCCAGTAAGATATAGGTATGGGTGAGAGTCAAAGGTGAGACCTGAAGGCTAAGCAGACACTGGCCAGGATAGGACCAAGGCAGAATGTCTTGGGCCACAGGGTCTTTCTGGGCAAAGGCATGGGGCCAAAAGGCTCATTTAGGAGGGTGGTAGGGAAGTGAGATACCAGGTTGGATAAGTAAGGTCATGAAAGGTCCTGGATTGATTCTGGGAAATGATTGCAAGACCCTAAGCATCGCATGGCACATACAGGTTTGCATTTTAGAAAGATCAGTGTGGCAACTGAATACAGAATGGATTGGAGAAGAGAAGTAGAGGCAGGAAAACCAGTTTGATAGTGGCTGCATAATTCAGGTGAGAAATGATGGGGATCTAGAATAAGTGACAATGACCACTAGGGATGGGGAGAAGACCCAGCAGCACATACACTCATCCATAAGCACCCAAGAATGCAGTGGAGCCGAGAGATGCCCCATAAGTTCGTCACAACCCAGAAGGGATGGTGGACCTGATGGGAATCAGGGCTGGCGCCCAAAAGGGACCTCCGGTGCCATGAAAAGGAGTTAGGAATTCACCCTGGAGACACTGGCAGTCCACTGAAGGCTTGAAAGAAAAGGAGATCATAACTCTGACATTGCCTTAGAATGGACTAGCAAGAAAAGAAACCATCGCCATTTTAGAAGTTGATGTAATAGCCTAAATGTAAATTGGGCAAGTTGTTGAATCTTTCTGAACCTGTCCAATGATATCTGGCCCAACTATAAAGTGGATATAGTATTCTTTAAAACAAGAAAAATGGATACAAATCCAGCTTACAGGACTACAAGGATTATGAGGATCAGTGAGTTAGTTTATACAGGCCATTCACCAGGGTTCTTCAGGAAAACAGGGCCAATTGGTTCATTCGTTTATAGAAGCTGAGAAGCCCATGATCTGCCATCTGAAAACTGCAGACCCAGGAGGCCTGTGATGTGGTTCAAAGACCGAAGACTCGGAGGACAGGGCTTGAGCTCCATCCGGGTTTGGAGGCCTGAGAACCAGGAGTGCTGAGTGTAGGCACAGGTCTCTGGACCAGCTGGAGCATCAGGTACAGGGCAAATTCAACCTTTTTGTCCTTCTCAGCCCTCAGCAGATGAATGTGAGCCCCAAGATTAAGGGGGAGCCATCTGCTTTACTCAGTCCACTAATTCAAATGCTAATTTCTTCCAGAAATACCCCCACAGGTGAGACCTGAGACAACGTCTCCGTGGTCTTTTCCTAGTATCTGGCAGTCCAGTCACATTGACACATAAAGTTAACCAGCGCACATAGTAAGGATTTGTCGTTAATCTTACTTATTTATTGTTATAGGGGTTAAACTGAATAATGGATATAAATTTCTCAGCTCAAGGATATATATACTTTAATCAATAGATAACAACTATTTACTATTAATTCTACTATTTGTTGTCAATGTTGAGATTATGAGCTTGTGTTATAACAGTAGAGAGACAGAGGAAGAACTCGTGTCAGTAATGTCACACTGAACATAAACTTTAATAAGGAACACTTTCGAAAAGTGGGAGAGAAAGAGAGAGAGAGAGAGAGAGAGAGTTGAGATAGGAAACCCAGTTAATTTACTTTTAAATATAATATAATTTTTAAAAATGAGTATACGGTGAGAATTATTTGATAGGTTTCAAAATTCTGTATTTGAGTATCCTAAATTTTTTTTTAACTACAAAGATTTACTGTCAGTACAAATGTTTGCGAAAGTCAGTTATTTTTACACAGCCTAGATTCTTTCTGTTGCATAGATCTTTCAGAGCTTGCCTTTTTTGGGTCAATGAAATATCCATTGGTTTATTTTTTCCATTACCTGAGCAAGAAATGTGTTTACCCTAAAAAGCAAATAAAGCAGAAGATGAGAAATACTATAATTGAAAGCTTTGGCTCAACTCTCCAACACCAACTCTGCAGCCAAACTTGGGAAGAGCCACCATACTGTGGAAGTCTAGGCCCTCCAGAGTGACGCAAGGTCCGTGACCCAGGCTTTGGGTCATTCCTAACCAAAGGTCCCATAAAAGGATGAGCCAGGGCAAACCCTCTGTTCCCCACACAGCATATGCAAACATACAAGAATGTAAGCTTCTCTTCCATTATGTCAGAATGGCTGGAATTTTTACAAGACAACTTTTAAGGCTATGGCTGGGTGAAGAACTGAATACCCCCCACAGGACCAGTTGGGGAGTGAACACCCCATCAAGATGGTGTCTTAAACTCCATGAACATCCCCAGCGGGTAACAAAACAATAAGCAATACTTGTGTATGCCTGGGAAGTTATTTTCCTTCCCACTCTTTTGGTTACTCATGTTCTCCGAGTCCCCAAGAACAAAATGGTGGCCTTTAGGCCATGTTTACTCAGCAAGTGCTGATGCCCTGAGGAACGTTGTTCGCTCAAGACTCGTGATCTTTTGAGAGCTGGCTCCAAATTGGCCCCAGGAAAGATCTTATTACTTTTCCAAAACACTGGGGATCATCATTTAGAGACAAGTAGAAACTGCCTCAATCATCCAGTTAAAAACAAACAGAGTAATCTGGCTAGGAAAGAGATTTACTTCCCATTGCTCCCTTAGCAAGGTCGGTTTTTGTCTATTGATCTCCATAAACAAGACTGCACTTTAAACTACATCAATATTTGGGCCCTCAACTTGTCAATGGAATATCACCCTCACATAACTTGGTACTGAAATTATCCGGGCACCTGCACGCTTGTTTTCCTTATTTATTTTCTGTTTTAGAAGTGATGGTTTTGAGCTAGAGCTGAGAAATAAAAGATGAGCTTCAGAGTAAGGACATTTGGAGTGTTGAGCCAATGTGAAGGTGCCAATCCATGTCCCCTCTTCCTGTCCCATTTGACCTGACTCAGATGCACAGAAAGGCTGTGGACCATATCCATGGAGTGTCTCTGGGGTTAAAACCACATTTGAATGATAGCTTTTACTGGGATTTCTTTACATTTTATCTCTTGGATGATTTATAGATTGATCTTCTCAGGGTGGCTTATGGGTTTCAAGAGAAAGCAAACTTGTAATTTAGTTAAGATATTGAGTGTATGGAATAAATCAGGACTAGCAATAAAAGAAAGGAAAAAATGTAGGATATTGTTAGTTAGTGAGTAGGAATTGACTGTTGGGCTTTATTAGGAGGTTTCTGCTCAAACATAACCCAGAACATTGGCACTGAGTTTTGTGTCCAATTCTATTATCCCTCATCATGTAATTTTGGATAAGTCACTTAAACAAAAACATCTTGGAGTGGACAGAGCATGGTTTCTGGAGTTAGACAGATCTGAGTTTAAATTCTGGCTCCTCTACTTAAATAGTGACCTTAAGCCCATTAACCTATCTGAGTCGGTTTCCTCATCGGCCAAAGAGAGAGGGTAACCCTTACCTCAGAAGGTTTAATGAAGAATAAATGAGCTCGTGTATGTGAAATGTCTTCTACTTCCTCTTATATTCTTTTTCCAGCTTTAAAAGATTAATTACATCTGCCACTTACTTGTCTAAACAGCCTGTTGGGAAGATTAGTTGTTGCCTAGAAACCAGTTTTGGTGAATAAAATAAATCACAATAGAACTGCTATTATTAAGAACTAAGTAGTGCAAATGCCCAGGGGCCTGAGGAGTGGGTGGGATTCTCTGTATTTTGTACAATGCAGTTTTATAGAGAAAAGTTCAAGGACAAGTGAAATTTGTCGAAAAGTGACATTTTTAGCATCTGCTTTCAGTTACTGGGCAAAATTTTCTGATTTCCAAGGCTTTATGATGGCACATGAGTGAAAATATTCAAATACAATGACTTTGGGTGTCTGTGTCATAAAACATATGTTATCAAGTTAAATTCTGGCTCCTTAACTATTTGGTTCAGCCATTTCTATGAGCTAAAGAAGTAGTACACACACATGTGCACTTGGGGTGAGACAGAACTCTGCTTGTAGTCAATTTCACAACAGATTTAAAGTAGTATTTTTACAAGTACAATTGCAGATATACTCACGTTTTTGTAAATAGAGTCCAAGAAATTTTGCAGAACTTTTCTTCTTGTCATAAAGGTCCATGATGAACAAGTTTTCTTCTGCCAATGACTAATATTTCAGAGAATTTCTATTCAAGTGTAAAGCTGACAGTAACATCAACTTCTAGGATAAAAGAGGGCTCTTTTGTTCCTAAGATAATATATGAACTCTTCAGTATGCAGTAGGAAGCCTGGAGCTGGCTTCAGGGACCACACACAGGACAGTCGCCACAGAGTCTTTGTAATGTGAAATTCTAACCTGAACCTTGTTCGTGCAAAATTCATTTTTCCTGAAAACTAGTAAAGCTCCAAGGACTTTGAACATCTGTACAGTTATTGATATCAAAATGCATATATATGTCAATATATCACTATTAACGGTATACTATTAAATAACAATTTAAGTCTTATCCTTACTACTTCTTAACAACCTCCCAGATTTGTCTTTTTAAATAATGGACCAGTTGTTACTTGATAATTACATACCTAAAAACTCAGAAATTTTGCCAAGTTAACTACTACCTTTAATTTTCCAACTACATCACTTTTGTAAACTGAATGAAAACTGGAAGATTTGAGAAGTCTTGCAAACTTAATAAGTTTAATAAGCAAGTTTAAATTCCATTGTGAAAAAAGAGGCTCACACTAGACTTATAAGGCATCACTGATATTTTTCTTTTTCAACTCATTGTTTCAATAAGATAAAAGAGGCAAATGTACTAGCACACATCCAATGTAGGTTAGTTGTTTCTTCTATTAATAAAAATTCCACTCCTTTGGCTTAAATACCAAATGCCAATAAAGCATTTCCTTAATGGAAAAGTGAGGTCACTTGGTTCATCCATTCCCAAAAGCAGAAATCTAGAGAGGATCTGTTGAAGCTAAGCTCAAATTTATATTCCTCCATGTGCAACTTAAGCTCATGACCGTGCATCTTTTTCAAAATATATTAGTCTTGCTTCCTACAACCTCAATTATGAGATTTATTGGGAAGTGAGAAATTTTCATCTCATCTGAGAGACTTCTGCCATAACATAACCCATAAAGAAATAAAATTTATAATTCTCTAGGTAGCTTTAATTATTTGGCCACTATATCATTTTAATTAACTGAAATGAAAACTCTGGATGGTTTTGAGAACTCTGTAGCACTCATACAGGATATACTGACATCTGGTGGCATTGATTAAGCACCAAATTAAGTAAATGCTTCCAAATTAATAGGCAGCACAGTGATGTAAATTATGGACTAAATTGTTTTTAAATATTTGGAACTCTTTTTGGAGCTTTTGTAAATTCTATTTTAAAAGGCTTTGATTTTTCTCCTATAATGTTTACCACCTGACCTAGTCCAGTCATTTAAGCATTCAGTGAAAGTTACATTTTAATTCAAGATTATTGACTCTTAGATTAGTAATGATAAATGTGAGCTGTTAACTAATTTAGGATTTCAATTTTAATTATATGGTCTAAATGATAATCCATTTTTACAGGTTTTTGGTTTTGTTTTAGAAGAACAATTTAAAATGGAATACATGTGATTCTTCTAGTTTCTTGCTTAGAAGCCAAGAGTGAAGATCTGCCTACAGTAACAATGGGGTGTGGTGTGTACAATTTCATGCTACTAAATCATTTGACTTTTCAAAAATACATCTAATCAAATTGAGGAGAGAATTACCATCGTCTCCTTATTAGCATGACTCTCTCCAGAGTTACCCATCTAGAGAAGTAAAACAATAGTTTCCACTCTGCTTTTCAGAGTGAAAAGCGAAGACAGATTTTGACTTGTCCAAAGCCAATGTAAGGTCCATGAACAGAATCCGGGAGTTGCTAACCCTTGATTCTTGCCACCTTTTGATGTGTGTTTCCATTTAAGATGAGTGACATGTAGTCAGTTGTCATGGTTTTAAAAGATCTCTGTAAGGTCTGGCTTTTGCATCAAATTCTAGGCTAAAATTATGTTTAAATTTTGTTCCCTCTCATCTTTTCCTGGTTTTGATTATTTTTTAAGAGTAGTTGATGGTCTCATGACACGAACCTTCTATTTTGTATTTTGTGTCTCGTGTTTTGAATTTTATGTGAAACTGTGGGTTTGATCTTTGACCTCTGTTTACTGTAATACTGATTTGCCACTAATTTGATAGCAAGCTATAGGGATCTACTGTAAACATGCTGCTCACTTTACATAGCTCTGCTTTACTCTTAAGTGAAGAAATATGTGTGTAGAATATAATTGAGAAGCTCTTGCAGAAGTAATAAAAACCACATAAGTTTTTAACTTTCTAGGTAGCACTCAGATTAATATAATCACTTTCTGTGATGGAAGGGCCTAGTAAATTGAGAGGAAGTCATCAATGTAAATAGGCATAACCTAGCATTTAGTTTTGCTTATCCAGAAATGTGAAAATATGGTGTGGACCACACAGCTCTGTCTAGGCTGGCTGGGGGTCTGGACCCATGGAAGTCTGATCTCAGGTGTGGTCGGTGTGAGATGAGCCCCACCATGAATCATTTCATGCACCAGTCCTGGAGAGTCAGAGCAGTTGAGGACAAAGCACCCACTCGGAGACACAGGTGCCTGGGAATGTGGCTCTGAGTGAGAGTAGCTGAACATGGGTGTCACGTATGCTGCAGAGAGTGCCCAGCCTGTGTGGTGGAGCTTCCATGGTTTTTATTTCCCATTTATCAAACTTTACAAAGGCAATTGCATTTGGCTGTTGGCCCATAGCCGAGGAGAAAGGAGAAGACCTTGGAGAAGATCAGGCAGGATTTGTCTGGTCACAGCTGCACCTCTGGGCACAGGTCAGGAGAGCATGGAGCCATGCTGGCCTCAGGAAGGTGGACTACGGCCAGGCCAGCATTTAGAGAGGAAAACACCCTTTCTCTCACTCTGTGTTGTGCCGAATGCCTGTGCATTGCTGGCCTGAGAAATAGAAGGTACAAAAGTATTGTCTTATCAGTACATTTTCCAAGCCTTAATTTCTTATGGGCTGGTTTATGTTATGCCCATTTTCAGATTGGTCAGCGCTTATGACTCTGGGCTACAGTTAAACATGGAACAGGAGTTGTTGCCTTTGGAACACTTTGATTCAATAGAAAAGAATGCACTATTAAAAACACATTTGTCATATTCAACCTGGTCCACTTTTTCAGTTTCATCTAATTTCTCTTAATCATATTCACAGATAGCAAGTGAATGAAATCATTTGTTTGTCCCACAAATATTTATCAAATCCCTGCTTCCTTTATGCACTAAGACATTGTGAAGGAGAAAAAAAATTATATGGTACAAAATTTCTGTTGTAAGTACAGGGCGTATACATGTGCAAGATTAAAAAATAATTCAGTGTCACTGTGCAACCACACAAATATCCAACGAGACATGAGATGGTAGGAACTTTGAGGAAAAGAAATGGTATCCAAAAGGTGCAGGGAAAGGAACACTTGCAATGGGAGCTCCGGAAGGGTTTGCTAACAGAGACCAACTGAACTAGAACTTGAAAGGTGGTGTTCCTCAAGGAGAAGGGAGACATGTGTTTTGGGAACAAGGCTAAGTTAGAGGAAAAGCTTCACGAATCTGTTGGAAGGTACAGGAGATAGGAATTTCAGCTCTGACCCAGCCCCTAAAATACTGTGCTTATAGCAAGTCTATTCAATCAGCTATACTTGCGCTCTGATTCTGTAAAATAGGAATATTAACAACTCCTCTGACTTGATCAAATGAGCTATGAGGCACGAAAATGTTGTATGATAGTTCCATAAGGGACAGATTAGAGCACACCAGAAATGCCAGCCTGGGTTTGACTTTAATTGTTGAAGTAATAAGAAGTCAGTGACGATCTTTGAAGAAGGGAGTGAATGACATGATGAACAAGGTGTAAGGAACTTAATTCCCTTCTCCTACTCCCTCTCGTGGCCTGGCAATCAGTCTCTCTTCTCTGCTGACAATTCCCTGTGATGTCAATTCAACATCTCCTGCAGGCTCGGGGAGAAAAATCCATCCCAGCTTGAGGAAAGGCTGTGTGTGCCTTGAAGTAATCATGGTATGTAAATCAAAGGCCATGCTACGGCTCAGTCTTCCCATTCACGTGAGCATATCTATTGTTTTTTGGAACTTCTTCCAATTTATTCACATTTCAAGATGCTTCGTACTGTGTATGGAGCATTTTTGTACTGTATCACCAAAAAGCATCCTTGTTTTATGATGTGCTGCCTTTGGCGAGGCAGCCTCGTAGATTATTACCCCCTTTCCTGGTTGCGCTGCCCTGTCGAGTTCAGGTACGCTTCTAAGCCCCTATAATCTTTCAAATATTAGTCACCTTTCAAGATGAGTATGTTTCCAAATATATTTACTTTTTCTTATATTTAAATTTCAGTGAGAAGTAAATTTATGATCTTACACACATTGCAGAGCTTAACTTAGTGATGAGTCACTTGCTGCAACAAATTGGAGCATCATTAAATCTCCAAAACCTTCATCAAATAGTCAATTTTTAAAAACGTGTTGTCCAGCTTAGTTGTTCTTTTTTTTCCCCTCTCTCAGACAATTGAAAGGTTTGAAGAAAAAGACAATATCTAAAGTCCTTCTTAAGCCCAGGAACATTTCCATGATGTTTAGTTCCTATTAGTCTGGGTGGAAAAAAAAAAAAAAAGAATGAATGAATTAAAATAAATGGATCTGGCAAAAAAGACATTTGTCTGTATTATTTATCTAGTTCAGGAATTGGCAGAATTTTTCTGTGACAGGTCATGTAGTAAATATTTTTAGGTTGGTCGCCATACACTCTTTTGGAAACTACTCAACTCTGCTTTTGCAGTGTGAAGTAGCCACAGACAGTATAAAAATGACAGACAAAACTATATTTCAAGAAAATTTACAGAAACCAGCAGGATTTGAACTTTGGGCTGTCTTCATTCACTTGTTCTCAAACTTTGATGTATATTGGGGTGACCAGCGCAACTTGTGACTGAAAGAAAAACATACCTCATCCCACTTTTTTATTCCATGGGTTTGGATTGGGGCTAGGACCTCCCAAGTGATTCAGATGCAACAAAATTGGAGAATATTTGCTCTTATTTCCTCAAAAAGTATAGCTGCAAAGTCTTATATTAACGCCTTGATTTTGATAAGAGGTTCATAAAAGGCAGCTTTAGATAAGAGACTCAAAGTTGGACAATTGAAAATTAGTGTATTTTAAATGGAAAAAATAATTTCTGCATTCCTAGAGTGTTATGGCTCAGTAATTTTGTTCCATTATTCCAGCATCGATCTTTGCAAATCGTTTAAATGGTGATAATTAAATAAAGAATGTAACAATGGCCGAATAATATTTTGGATTTAGCCTTTAAGGTGGAAATTGAATTTAAATAATCCCAACTGATTTTTAAAGGTTTATTAGCCTTCCAACATCTAGAAGAGCTTACTACTACTACTATTATTAAAATTATCATAACCAAAAATTATTTAATAATATGAGCTTTACAGTCCATAAAATACCCACATTGTTTTAGCATAGCATCAGTTGATACTTTATAAATCTGGATCCAGACTTTTTCCAAAATCTTGTTGAAAGCTATTCAGCAAAGCAATGAAAAGATAGAAAATATTTTTTTCCATATAGAAATTGAGAGGAGCATGGGTCCCACCCTGTACAAAAGCATTTCTCATACCAAGAAAAGAGATTCAAATTATAAACAGATGGACAATCACATGGCAATCAATTAAAATATATCAGGTGAGGTCTGGTTCCAAATTTGAATTCCATTTTTGCTGGCTAACCCCACAGTTTCCTTAACAGTGGGATGAGCTGCTACGTGGAAGCATAAGATCTAGGCCACTCCCTGCCCTCCCAGCCCGGGATGGTAGGGACAACGACCTCTGCCTAAGCAGAGAGCTTGGCACCTACGGAGCCTTACGATGCTTTTCAGCCCATCTGCCAGCTGGTGACGATGGACGGGAGAGTGAGACACAGCCCTTCTTGGCTAGTGCATGAGTTTCCATTTGGTGCTCCTTTGTTCTCCAAAGCTCATAATTTTAAAATTTTATCATTTTCCTCCTTTTCTCCTTACAATATGCTGCCTGCCTGGCATGCTGTAGAAATACAGGCTAGGTGGTGGTGGTGGTGGTGGTGGTAGTTGTTGTTGTTGCTGTTGTTGTTGTTTAATCAGAATTTTTAAGCCTTGATTTTTAACAGTAGATGGTGAATATAAATGTGCACATTGCCTCATTTCTCTGCTTATAAATTTTTGATAAATGGAAAAATGACATTTATTAACTTAATGACAAGACAACAAACAGGTTAACCTTGTCTGTGAGGCAGTTGAATACTGGCATAGAGAAAATTCAATAATCTGCTATTTTAGATAGTTTTTGCAAGTGATACAAAGCTGTTTTAAATATGTGGTTAATGATGCAAGACTCTAATGCCTGCATAATTAAGAAATTATTTTTGTACTTGCATTTGGCAAAAATAAACTAACTTATAAATGCATACTTAATAACTTAATAACAAAATAATGATCCGTGTATGTGTCCAAATCCTCTGCAAACCCAGAGCGCCACTTCCCAATGATGACATATTTAGTACTCCTTAGTTTTTATTGGGAAAAGCTGCTAATCGTCAGCTTGTCCTCACTAATGTGAGTGTTGGTGAGCTCAGTGGTTTCATTCAACGCAAGGTGAACCACACTGAGACCATTTGTGAAGCCTCCGATGATACTAAACAAACACATCTTAGCAACGCACACGAGATTTGTCCAAGCCAAAGCTGTTGATCCTGTTCCAATGTGTGGTCAGCAAAGCCCATAATACTCTGGAACTGACTCTTAGAGGTCAAACTCATAGCTTTATTTTGTTTTAAGTAGTGGAATAAAATGCCTTTATGTTAGCTTGATTTATTTTTTCCCAAAAGAACAAGCATCATGACATGTAAGTACTGGCTTACTACCAAAATGATGTTTTACCTTTAAAGTCACAATACTCCCATACAATTACATTTCCTGAGGTTGTATTCTCTTTTCATTTTGAAACCAGTTTCTGTATTTTCTCTCACACTGCGATCCAAGAAGACACTGTTCATATTGCATCTAATATATGTCTTCCAAACCTCCTCAGCTTTCCTTTTGACCTGTAAGTTAAACAATGAGTTGTTCATTTGTACCTACTACTTAAAAGAAGGAGGGATTTTGAAGTGGTGGCTTACTTTTCTATATGTAAAGTAATACCAACAACACAAGGACCATTTTGCACAACACTTTCCAAGTCCATTTCTGAAATGGAAGTGAGTAAAGCAAAATAAAAAACAAGTGTTCGTTGTAAAGGTAGACTTTTCCCATAGATGTATATTTTCCCCTTCTTTGAGGACAGAACCATCTGTCTGTCTTCGAACTCTTCCTCCACTGTTCTACCTGCCAAACTCCTCATCATCCCTTGATACCCTCCTCAAGTTCTACACACTCCATAGTGCTCTCAGACTTTCTCAGCTCAGACAACTAGATATGGCTTGGTATATTTCTGGTATATATATTCTGGTATACACTTGGTATATATAATCTACCGCACACAGACTTGCCTCCTATTGATTTACATCGTGTTTCATAGTGTGCCCAAGGTCACCAGCATACCATGAAAGTAAGCACTTGTGAGGAGATGAAAACTCACGGCTGTTTCTCCAACTGCTGTGCTCTCTCTCTTCACATCATGCCTCGCCCTGAACATTGTTCTGATCCTCTTTGCTCAGAAGGAAAGAAAAAAGGACATCCTTTCCCAGAAGTCTGTAGCTTGGTGTTCCATGCACCGCCAAACTCTTTTGCCTCTCCATAAGTGACCCTTTTGGGGTTTCTCCTTCTCTGTCTCCTCCAGGGCCTCCTCCTCCTCCTCCTCCTCCTCTTATTATTCTTTCAGCTTCCAAGTTCCCCTGAGTTCATCATCAGCTCCCTTTTTCTTTTGTCTTCTCCAGGCATATAAATGACTTCATGTATACCCAGGATTTCAACAAGGGCTTCAGGATGGATTACCAGGTTCCATTACAGTGTGTTCCAGTGCCTCCATAACATCTTTGATACATTTTAAAAGAAAAATTCCTCATTTTTCCTATATTGGCAACTCCTCCTACCTTAGCAAATTAACCCAAGTTAGACTCTCAAAGCCACCTTTTTTCTTCCTGCAGCCCCACTCCAGCCAACTTAAGGGTCTGAACCCTCTTCTCCCTCCTATGTAATTGCTATAGTTAATTCCTTTTCTCACTTCCAACTGTCCCCTCCACTGGTCCTGCCTACACATCAGATGAAACCAGGGGAGTAATGAGAGAAAAACGAAGGATTCAGGGCAAGGCAAACACCTTGACCTCACACTGAGGGGAAACACCTGTTGAAGGACTGAGGCAGAAGAGATTTTTTTGGGAAATAGAGGTAGAAGGAGAAAAAGAGAGAGGAAAAGATCTTGAAAATCAAGGAGGAGAAACAAAGACAGTCCAAATGCTTAAGGGGGAAAAAGATATTTCTTTAGCTTTGGCATGTTCAGCTTTCCTACCATTTATCTTTTTATCCTATCAACACGAATAAATAATACTTAACTTTAAAGCCAAAAACCCAAATGAGTGGTTGGCCATCTCATTCTGGCTTTTAAAATTCATTGCATCTGTCAAAGAAATGGTCCTGAAAGGATTGGCAGAGTAGGAAGTGAACACAGTATCAAACAGATTACACGTCTAGATCCTGAGAACATATTAAAGTATAAAACAGTAATTACTACAGTATCAATCTCAACATAGCCTCCTTTATAAGGTTTTACTGAGTACCTTTATCCATAATGCTGATGAAAAAACATCAGGTTTCATAAACTCAGGTAAACATTTAGACTTTCTCAGAAAAAAAAGAAAAATCAAAGAGGTATTTCATGTAATAATATACACTCTGCATCCTGGAAACAAAATCTTTTTCATTTGACCACAGTTTAAAATCATTTGCAACCAAAGCAAGAAATGGCAGAACAAGCCATTAAAAATTCCTGGGTACGCTGAGTTTCAAAGCAAAGGTAATCAGCTTTTGGGAGGATTTCTATATTACAAAATGAAAGTATCTTTATTTAAAGCAGGGGATTTTTTTTTGCCAGCTGTGGTTTCCAACCCATTAGTGAGTTGTGAAATCAATTTAGTGGGTCACGACCAACATTTTCTTTAATGAAATGGAATTTTTAAAAATTTTTTTCAATGTTAGAGTGCAGCAAAAGTTGTAAGGGTATTATTTCCATGGAAGTTTTATTTCCATAAATATATCTGTGTGTATGTGTACACCGTATCACAGTATAAGAACTATTTCTTCTTGTGTACCATGGCCTCAAAAAAGGCTGAAACAGTGATTTGGGACCATGCAGCACTCTATTTAAGAAAAGAATTAATACAGAAAATTCATTAAATTATACTGTCTTACATTGTCCTACCCATAGTTGAAAGAGCTGCTTTAAAATGTTACCCTACCTTTTCTGCTCTACCTGCAGGTCAAGTCCTAAACCAGTCCAAATCAGAGTGCTGTCTGTGGACCCCTGGGCATCCCGAGACCCTTTTAAGGGAGTCTGTAAGTTTAATGGTATTTTCACAATAAAACTGAGATTTTATTTACTGTTTTGCTATGTTGGCATTTACATTGGTGCAGCAAAGACAAAAGCAGCTTATGCTCCTGAGTAACATGAGTAAAACTCACACCAACTGAAGCAATTGTCCCAGTTGCACCAGCAGTGAACGCATAAGCCACTGCAGGTGCCCCCAGATTTTTCTTAAAGTGTCAGTTCACTTAATAATGACAATGGTAAACAGTAAAAAAAGAAAAAAAAAATTATTGTTGACCTGGCATACATAGCACCTTGAGAATCTGTGTGAGGAAATAAAGGCTTCAATGTACACTGGTTATGATTTGACTCAAGGAAAATCAGATGTATGATGATTTAGGTTGTAAGCTAAACTAGTTCCTTTTTTATGGAACTCCACTTTTACTTGAAAACAAGCTATGGCTATTCAGATATGCGTATTTGGCAGACATTTTCCCTAAAATGAACGAAGTGAGAATATCACTTCAAGGAAAACATTTGAAAGTATTTATTGCCAAAAATAAAAGTCCAGTGTTCAAGTGAAAATGAGAGTTTGAGAAGACTTGACAGCATACCAATACTTCAAGAATTTATGATGAAATCGGTGGTGATATTAATGAAAGTGATTATTTGACATTGAAATGTGTCAGCCTCTGGAAGAGCTGCATCACTCAATGAACTGATGTTTTTCAAACGACCAAGGCATCAATGCTTGACACCAGTGCAAGACAGACCAGTGGATTTTAATGCAATGGACTATAAAAAGCATTCTATAGTTCCAGGAACCCCCCTTTGAGAAACAACTAGTCATGGAGTTTTAGTGTCAAATCAAAAAGGGACAATCACAATCATCTAAAAAGGATGTTAAAATACTCCTCTCTGTTCCAGTTACACATTTGTGAGAGGCCAAATTTTCGTCATCTAACTTCAACCAAAACAATGTATCACATCAGATTGGATGCAAAAGCAGACATGAAACCACAGCTGTTTTCCATTAAACCAGACATTAAAGAAACTTATAAAAATGTAAAACAATGCCACTCTCCTCACTAATATTTTCATTAAAATATTATTTGTATTATTATGTAATGGGCTTATGATTTTAATGAAGAAATAAATTTACATTTTTTTCGTAACTTTAATTCTAACGCAACAAACATTGACCAGATATAACCCATGTAAACAAAAGCTGCCTGGGGCTTTTCAATCCTTTTTCAGGGTCTGCAGAGGTCCCGAGACCAAAACGTTTGAAAACTGTTTTCCTACCAAATACACTTTCCTATTTTCAATTCCTGTCTCAAAAATCACTGAATCTAAAGCTATGAATTATGTTGAATCTGAGTCAACAATCAACTGAACTGTTTAAGAAAAGCTTATTAGCAGGCATAGCTTGGGGATATTTGAAGCCATTTATTTAAAAAATAAATTTCCTAACTGAACAATATTTAAGTGACTTGTCATACGGTAGACAAGGATGATTTAAGGCCCAAAACAGACCCTTAATATTTTTCCCCCTGCTGAATGTGAGGTTAAAATCCTCTCTTCTAATCACTACACTATCAAACGTAACTTTTACCCATCAATAGGCACGCCAATTCTAATGTAACACTTTAAATGCCTTATCCTGCATGAGATACGTATCACACACAAGGCAAAATGCCACCACTGAGAGCTCTTCTTGATGATATGCCAGTGAGAGAACCAGGCGCCTATGCCCCAGAACACCCTGGAGCAGACATTTGCCTGCAGTGAAAGTTCCTATGAAATCAACATGACTTAATTACACTCATCACACTGAAGAATCAAATTCTATGCCAATGATACATGGCACTTGGAGCTTATTTTGCAAACATTAACTAATTAATCTGCAAAAACATCCCCAAGAGGCAAGGCATAATGATATATGAGCTGACAACCTAATTATGTCTAATTATTCATAAGATTTCCCCCTTCCAAGTGTTTCTCTATTGCCAGTTCAGGGAAGTGGGCCTGCTAAATTCTTAAATCAGATGTGGAAATCAACTATCTGTTATTCCATCCACAATTCTCTTGCTGCAAGGCACCCACGTGTTGTCATAGAACAGATCAACCTGTGCAGTGTTCCACAGAACAGCTCGTAGAAACTCCTGAGCCCCAAACTTTGAGTGCTGAATTCATAGGTCTACATCTTAAATACATTGTGCCTATTTTCCCCCAAGCCATTTTGATTATGACCCCCAACTACTTTGACAGTCTTGCTGTACTGTTTTCTCTTCTTTTTCTAAAACCTTTTCAATGTAAAGACACTAGCAGGAATAGGTATCCATGCAGTTTCTTTCCTCTATGTTTTGCAATCAAAAGGCCAAAGCTGGCTTCTCTGTTTCCTTCCTATTCTCTCTCTGTCTCTCGGCTCTTCCCACATTGCCTCCAGCTCTCAGCATTGCCTCATGTCTCATTCCACATGAAATTCAATTACATTCCTTCTGATAATTCCACGTTGGCTTCTAACCTCTATCTTCAGCAGCAAGGTGGACCGTTTAAGTGCATGTCATATGCCTAAACACGTTGCTAGAGGATATATGGCTACTCAGATGTTACCACTTGTGAAAAAAGAGAGGATAAAATGATGTTTAAAAATGCACCAAGTGTGTCCAAGATGGGAAATAAACAATTCTTAAGAGAGCTATATTAGAGTTCTCCGGAGAAGCAGAACTAATAGGATGTGTGTATATGTGCATTTCTCTTTGTGTGTGTGTGTGTGTGTGTGTGTGTGTGTGTGTGTGTGTGTATTAGAGACAGAAAGATTTATTTTAAGGAATTGGCTCACATGTTTGCAGGACAGGACAAGAGTCTGAAAATCCTGGCCGGAGATTCTATCAATGCTGCGGTCTTGAGTCTGAAGGTCATCTAGAGGCCAAATTCTCTCTTCCTGGGAAGAATCTGTCTTTGCTTTTAGGGTCTTTAAGAGGTTGGATGAGGTCCACCCATATTGTGGAAGGTGATCAGATTTACTCAAAGTGTACTATTTAAATGTTCATCTCATCTGAAAAATACCTCGTAAGCCATATCTAGACCAGACAGCGGAGTACCACAGCCCAGCCAAAGTGACAACTAAAATTGCCCATCACAAGCCTACCTTCTTTTATAAAACATACGAGGTGATTGCATTTTTTTCATTGCTATAAACCTCCCAGCTAACAAAGTACCTCTTCTACTGGGCATTTACTTACTTTTTACTTGGTGGTGAAATTAATGAGTATGTATTTCCAATAAAGTTGTGAGCTCAAAGCACAATATTTCTCTGCATTCCCTGTAGCTATGGCAATCATATAACCCAAATTTGCCAGGGTAGTGCTGATTCGAAGTGCTCTATCCCATTGTCACATCATGTGTTCTGAAGTTTAGTTTTAGAATGCATGGTCACCATACCTTTAATAAGCATTTGCAAGCTAAACATGGTTATAAATCTCAATAAATACTGATTGAAATGGAATTTCCAGCCAGTGGATATTTGCTTTAGAATATGACAAAATACAACTGGAGGAAATTATCATTTATTCCTGAGACACAAAATATAATTCAGTTCTTGTGGTTTAGATTTTCCATGTCCAGTTCTTAGGGTGTGGTTAGGATGAATTGCTGAGCAAATATGAAGTAAGATACTTGGTAATCAAGGGTAAGTTTAAACAGTGTTGCAGTTTTTTTTAGAGTGAGTGAACTTGCAGGTAACATGTCCAGGGAGGAGGCTGTAGAGAGAAGGAAGGACACAATTACAAAAATAAAAATCCCTGTTTATGGATTTTCTATGCAGGCAATAAAATTTTATGCCTTCAGGTGGAGGCTTGATAAACTTTTTTACATCAGAAAACAGTAGAACCTAAGAATAAATGCAACATTAAAAACTGTCTTTTTTTCCAATAAGAATTACTTGGGACTTTTCTGGACTGACCACTGACATCATTTTTCCTACTTTATAATTTGATGTGATTTTTAAGAACTGCTGGTTTTTCCAACATGATATCTCAAAAGAGTACAAATTATACCACTTGGAATTTTGATAGCCCTGGTGAAAATTTAAAGTTATTATTTTTAAAAAGAGTGATGAATTATCTTCAGGGGAGCCAGAAAGTGCCTGAAACGAAAACCTGCAGATACTCAGTCAAAAAATTAGCAAGATTTAGTGACAGCTTGGGTATAGTGGGGGAAGATATGGGAGGAATGAAAAATGGGGTAGGAGACTGAAATTATGCTGATCTCATATTAGAGACGGAAAAATTAGGAGACAGAACCACTTTGGAATATTTACTAGAGGACCGAGGTGCTGAGTGATATTGAACATGTTGAATTTAATTGAAACATGGAGATACCCTGTAAACAGCTGGAAATACAGAATAAAAATGCAGGTGAAAAATCAGAACCAGAGCTGAGTGGAGGTTTCCAGGATTTTTTTTTTCCAGTACTGGGGACTGAACTCAGGGTGTGCTGAACTACATCACCAGCCCTTTTTAATTTTTTATTTTGCTTAAATGGGTGCTCACTAAGCTGCCCAACCTAGTCTCCAGTTTGTGATCCTCCTGCCTCAGCCCCGCTGAGTAGCTTGGATTAGAGGTAGACACCACCATACCTGGCTTCCAGGATCTTCACTACAGAATTTAAATAAAAGCCAAACTATTGATCAGCACTGTCCCTTTCCACTTCCACATTTTCCGCAAGCCACAGATTTACTCTTCCTGGACTCTAGCTGGGTGCAGTGATTTGCAGGCCCCTCCTGGGTTGGGTGCATGCTCCCCGCTCAGCTGGAGTGCTGTTCTGTTTCCCCATCCTATGTCTGGAAACCCATACCCCAACTCCTACTCGATCTTCAAGTCTCACATTGGGCACTGCTTCCCTGACGTCCTGTTACACACACATATTCATGTGTGCACGCATGCACACACACACACATACACATACATACACACTCCTGGGCTACATGAGCCACTCTCCCATGGTCTTACAGAGCACCTAGCATGTACTTTCCCACTGTGCTGTTATAAGATCCTGCTTCTTCATCTGCCCATCCTACTTAAGTTCAAGGCTCCCCAGGGCAGAAACTGCATCTTCTGCACTTTACTCTTTTTCTGATTCCCTTACACATAGTCATAAGCACTCAATAAATTGAACGAACTAATGAATTATCAAAGAGGGTTGACTATAAGCAAGATCACATAGGATGAAGCTCTCTCAAGACAGGCCAGAAAGAGGAGAGTGAGAGTTGCTTACTTCATATAACAATCTTAAAAGAGTTTGGAAGCATCAATTCCCTGTCGTATACCTGTATCTTGTGGAATGAATGTTGAGGTTTTTTGGTGTTGCGTTCTGATGTAGTTTTTCTTCCAAAACAAGTAAGATAAAACACACCCATGTGGGAGCTTGGCGTGTCTTCCCAGGAACTGGAAGAGCTATTCTCCAGGGCTGCCACCTGGGAAAGAGGTAGGACTTCAGACTGGAAGTGAACTGAGGGCTGGGCTTGGTTGGGGTGGGAGGAAGGGAAAGGTTGATCTTGTTCTGCTGTCTGGAGCTGTGCTTTTCCAAAAATCAGCCACTAGATAAATGTAGCTATTGAGCACTGAAAATGTACTGGTCTTAATTGAAATGTGCTCCAAGTGTGAAATTCATACCAGATTGCAAATTTAGTATAAAAAATTAATAGTTTTTATTTTGATTACATGTGACATATTTTAGATACAGTAGATAAAATAAAATCCATTATTAAAATCAACTCACCTATGTCTTTTTTCCTTCTTTACATGGCTACTAAACACTTAAAATTTTATGTGTGTCTGGCATTATATTTCTAGTGGAGAGCTCTGGTATAGACTTAAGATGAGGTCTAGACATTTCCAAATGTCCTTCTGAGTGGCCTGCAAAGGCAACAAAAGAACAAACTGGAAACCCGGGGGACTAAGCCATTTCTTACAAAGGGAGAATGATTTATGAGCAGCTTTGTCTTGTTTGCACTATTAAATAGTTTTCTTTCTGGTGCTGCTATGTGCTAGGTATTGGGGCTGCAGGAAAAAGCAGGTGGAGATGGACTGCCTTCATCAATCTCTTATCTAGCTAAGTGATTCAGTCCCTCTCCCCCACTAAAACATTTTCCTTTCATTACCTCCCTGATTGGAAGAAAAAGCACTGAGACTGGAAGCACAACATATGTGATTATTATTTGCATGAATTAAAGACTTGGTCCTCAAGGTGACACTATGGAGACAGGGTGGAACTTTTGAGAGGTGTGGCCTAATGGGAGGCCTAGAGGTCATTGGAGTGCATCCTTCAAGGAGAACCTGAGGTGCCAGCCCTTTCTCTCTATTTGCTCCCTAAGTCATGAAATAAACAGATTTGCTCGGTACATGTTCCCACACATGTGCTGCCTCACCACTGGCCTGAGAGGAATGGCTCAATCAATCAGGGACTTGCTCCTCCAAAACTGTAAATCAAAGTAAGCCTTTTCTTTTTATAAGTTAATTATCTTGGATATTTGGTAAAGGTAATAAAAGCCAGCTAACACATTACTTCTATTTGTTTTTTATTGTGATGAAATGTGCATTTACTCTGTGTCAGGCATAGCTAAGCACTTCTAATTCTGTGGAATCCTCATGAATCACCCTACAAAGCAGGAAATTATTATTCCTATAAACAGGAGGAAATTGGGATTTGAGGAATAACTTGTCCAAGGTCAAAAGCTGATCAGAGACAGAGCACAGGTTATCAAAATTTTCCCTGCTGTCTTTATCATCTCTGCTGTGGGTGCAGAGAACGAGGGAAAAACAGGATAAAACACCATGGATTCAGTGCAAAGGAAACCTGGTCTCCCTGAATGCTGCATGCCACAGCCCACCGCCATGTACTATGCTCTTTCCATGCAGAGAATTAGTCACACTCCAGTTGAAATTTAGTGTCTTCTTGAGTCTTTCTGTGTTCCCTTAAGTACAAGGGAGAATGAAACTGTTTCCTGCAGTATGAAGATACAATTCTTATAGACTCCCACTTCAGGGCCAGGGATATAGCTCAGCAGCATAAGCACCTGCCTAGCAAGCACAAGGTCCTGAGTTCAATTCCCGGTACCAAAAGAAAAAAAAAAAAGACTCACTTATAGACTCCCATTTCAATGTTGGAAACTTTCTAAATAACCATCTAGACCAACCTCTCACTTCACAAAAGAGAAAACAAAGCCCCAAAAGGTAAAAGGGCCTTGCCCAGGAACACACAGCTAGTTTGTAGCAGAGCTAGCACTGAAGCACTTGTGGCATCTCACAGCATGTGCCTGTGTTCATAACCCACACTGCCCACCCTGGAACAGAAAAATGGCCTGGGAACATTCCGGGCAGCCTGCGATGGGAGAGTGGGGTGGGAGGCTGCTCTATCAAGTGATGACTTTCATCACGCCCCCAATACACCCATGCTGAACCCAAAGCAGTCATAGCACTGAAAGAAAATTACCAGGACCTTCCGTCTTCACCATCTAAGACCCACTGGTGCTGTGCATCCAGAGAAAGAGGACAAATGGGTGTTTCTGAGTGAGACAAGATTTGCAGCCACAGACTGAGGAAAGCAGATTACTAACACCTCACTAACACAGGTGGACCTGATCAATCTATTGAAGACCCAAACAGGACAAAAATGACAAAGATGGAATTCCTCCTGCCTGACTGCTAGAGCCAGGATATTGGTCTTTTCCTACCTTCAGACTTGAACTGAAAAAACAGCTCTTCTTGGCTCTTAAGCCTGCCTGCCTTTGAGGCGTCCTGGTTTTCAGGACTTCAGAGTTGCACTGAAAGTGTGCCATTGGCTCTTCCAGTCATCAACCTGCGAACTGTAGGCCTCTGTAATAATGTGGGCCAATTCTTTATAATAAATCTATCTCTATCTATCTATCATGTATCTATCATGTATCTATCATCTATTTTCTGTCTATCGATATCATTGATCCTTTTGGTTCGCTTCTCTGGAGAACCCCAGCTAATATAGCCTCTTGCTAGATCACTGATGTGGATACTTTCAGTGCGTTCAATGGTACAAACAGCCTCCTGTGGTACGCATACCCCACGAGGGTCACCACCACTATCCTAGATGTCTTAATTGAGTAGCAGAAGCTCTGACTCCAGCACAAACCCCAGTGAATATTAGATAAATACTTTAGCTTCTCTGAGTTGAACTTTTTGCTTTTTAAAAATGCAAATTCTAAAACTGCACATGTGCTTCCTACTTTATAAAGCTGTAATGAGGATCAAATGAAATAGCAGGAGTTAGGGTAGTTGTAACTCATGAACCGGAAGGGAGAGGTATGAGGCAAGTAATGACCTGTTCACTGGATCTGTGACTATTTTCTAGCCCAACATTTCTTACTTCAGAACATTTTTTATTTAGCAATTGAAATCAGAATATGTCATCACCTTAAATATTCTATTTCTAAAATTAAAGTTCTTATCTCATTGCCCTCAATACTTGCTCAGGTTTGGGACCAGCCTTATTAGTAACAAATCTACTTCAGCGGCAAGGTTGAAAGAACAACTTTGCCCCTCCCCTATCCACCCAAATTCTTACTGTGACAGAAATACTCTTTTGGGTTAGGAACTGGTACCAAGAGCATCCACTTAGCAGATAACCAGAGAAGAAGCTCTATTCTGTTAATACCTTGGTGTGGATGCCTTCCCAGGTTCTCCTTTGAAAGTAGAGCACAAAGGAACAAGAAGTGAGATGCTCTGATACAGCCGAAGAGGAGCCGGCAGGGGGGTATGTTTGGGGAGGACTGGCCAATTAGCAGGCAGCTCCACAAGCCTCCGTACTGGGAAGTCAGGGTACAGGGGGATGGGGAGGGAGACTTTGAAAGAAGTCAAGAGAAGGTCAGCGTCTGAAAGGCTCGAGGGTGTGGGCACTAGTTTAAGAGTTTGTCAGCTGAATACTTGTGTTCAGGGCTGGCTTTGTTCTTATTTCTCCAGGCCTGAGACCAGATACTCTTAGCTTTGCGCTCCTCCCTGGACCTCACCCACCTCCCTGGAGTGATCCCTCACTAAACCCTGCTGTTTCAAATTCCACATTGCTTAGATCCTGCCTTCATGTCTGGCTCCCAAAGACATAATTCTGCCCCAGGCCCTGAGGGTCACACCAGGACTGAGTTTTGACCCTTAGGCCTGGTTCCACCCTCTAGGATTCACCCCCAACTCTGAGAATCGGCCTCGACTGTGGTCTGATCCCAACATTTCCTCTCCCTCCTATGACTTCAAAGTGATGCCTAAATAAACTCCTGCTTCTCCTCTATCTGTTTCCTAAGCTGCTTCTTATCTAAGGTCCTTTTAAATAGGAATTGACATTCCTATGGTGAATTTGAATGCTTTGAAAATATTAGCCTTACATATAAGCTGTCGTCCTAAAGCTCAACTGAAACTGCTCAGGAAAAGATCACCAGTAACCCCCCTTTTATCACCAAAACAAATAAACACATTTCATTTATTGTCTCAACATCTTCTCTACAGCACTGGCATTATTCAACACACCTTGGTAGCTCTTTCTGCCCAAGTTCCACGGCACTTCTCTACGCTAGTTTTCTACAATACTGACTATTGCTTTTGTCTGCTCAGCAGCCCCTTCCCCTTGGCAATGCTCTGTTTGCCTGAATAGAATGGGCCTATGACCCAGGTGGGCCAATCATAATACAAAAATCTCTTTGTCCTCAGTGATTGGTGCTAGGATATAGCACATGTCCCAAATCAGGCCAATCAATTTTCACCTAGATTATCTCTCTAAAGCTTGTTTAAGACTACTTTGATTAATTTTTGATTAGTTTTACTGTGTAAAACACACACACACTCAAAATCTCAGTGACTTTTAATACCCCAAAATTATTTATTTATTAATTTTTGCCCAGCAGTCTACAAGAACAGATGTGGCTATGCTGAGGACAATAATACTCGCCTTTCAGTTTGCTTCATAGGTTTCTTTATTCTCCCTGGATGGTGGCTACCTGGACATTGTCTTCTCAGGAAAGGTACAGGACCACAAGGCAAGCAGAACAGAGAACGCCTCTGAAGGTCTTGACCAGAACTGTCACACTGTCACTCCATCCACAGTCTTGTCTTTCCATTGGCAAGCCACAGGGCCAAGTCCAACATCCTTACTAGGTAGGTGCCTCTAGTAGGAGAAACTGCAGTTACTGAGCACTGGGTGAAGGTTATAATGTAAATATCCCCATATGTAGGAGTAGGAAGAACTGGGACCAGTGACCCAACCTGCCCACTTCCTTTTTACTTAGTAAACCAAGGCTCTAAAGATAAACACCAGGAGCTGCTGTGACTGGGACACCCTTGTGGGATATAGGGAACAGGCTCTGGGTCCAGTGGCCTGACTCCATCATGACCTCTCAGCTTTTAGATGACTTAAAGAACATCCCTTTCTTTTGGGAACCTGTCACTCACATGCTAGGAAACCTAGCAAATACATTCTCTCACCCCTAAAGTTCTAGCTGGCCTGGTGTTCTGTACTCAGCTCTTCTCTGTCTGGAATAGGAGTTTGCAAACTGTAATCCATGGGCCAACTCAAGCTGTCCTCTTGGTGTGTAAATAAAGTTTTATTGGAACATAGTCATATCCATTTACTCACATGTTGTCTGTAGCTGCTTTCACACTGCAGTGGCAGAGTAGTTGTGACAGAGACCATATGGCTCACAAAACCTGAAATATTTACTCTCTAGCCCTTCACAGAAGTTTGCTAACCGCTGCTTTAAAAGATGTTGGCCATATGCTCTCCCTAGCCAGTCTCCGACACTTGCGTGCTGGCAACTCACAAATCTATCTCACTGGCCCTGCCTCCAACCTTGCACCTTTGGTTATCCAGTGCATCCTTTTCTGCTCAGATGCTCCACGAGCTTCCCAAATTCAGTAAAAAATTCAAACTGAACTCTCCCTTTCCTCTAAACTGGCCCACCCCATCCCCATCCATGGTGCTGCTTTTACACCAAGCAGGCCCAACTCAATGACATCTTAGACCCTTGTTCCTCTGTCCCTGCCCCATCAGTAGGTTTCTGCCAGTTTCCCTTCTTGGCATTTCTTAAATCTCCCTCCTTCCTTCCATCCTTTCTCACACATCTTCACTTGAACTGCAACACAGTCCTAACTTGCCTCTCTATCTTTCTGGTGTTTCTCCCCCGAAGCCCCACCTGCCTGCAGCAAGAGATCTGTCACTGCACCTATCCAGTGCTGCTGCTCCCTCCTCGGAATGACTCCATGCTTCCCCACTAAGACTTAAGCCCAGCCTTGATAACTCAACACTCAAAACCCTCAACCTCCTGGCCCTGCTGTCCCCTGTGTTTGAGGGTGCATGGTCAGCCCTCTGGATCTGCAGGTGCCACATTCTTGGAATCCTCCAACTATGGACTGAAAATATTTGGGGGCAGGGGATTGTGTATGTACTGAGCATGTATAGAACTTTTTTCTTGTCATTCCCTAAAGCAGCAGGAACCAAGCATGGACAAGTTTCATGGAAGACAATTTTTCCACACATGCTGGAGGGGCTGATTGTGGGTTGATTCAAAGGAGCACACACCCTAGATTCCCTCCTGTATGCAGTTCATGATAAGATTCACTCTCCTATGAGAATCTGATGCCGCCCTGATCTGACAGGAGACAGAGCTCAGGCGGTGATTTGAGCAACAGGGGGTGGGTGTAAATACAGACAAATATTTGTTCACTCACCCATAGCTCATCTCCTGCTGCTCTGTGGGCTCCTAGTGGCTCAGGGTTGAAGACCCTTCCAAAAAATACAGTATAACTAACTGTTTATATAGAACTTACATTGTATTAGGCGTTATAAGCAATGCAGTGATGATTTACAGTGTACTGGAGGGTGAGCATAAGTGATAAACAAACATTATGCCATTTTATTTAAAGGACTTGAGCATCCTTTGAGTTTGGTATCTGCAGGACCCAGAGCCATCCCCTATGGACATCAAAAACATCTGAATCTCATCTCACCTGACTGCTGTGAAACTGCTTCATGTGGATCCACACAGACTCTGGTTTCTTTTGCCTCTGTGTCTGTACTTGTTCTTGTCCTTCTGCCAGCCCTGCTTCGCCCCACCTCCCTCTTGGCTTTGCCCACTCATCTCAGGATGCACTGCAACTACCACGCCTTCTAGGTGGGCTTCCCAGCAGCACCTGCTCTCCCAACCTGCTTATACAACTTCCGGTCCTGGGCTCCTGGCCCAAAGTAAGCATTGGTGAACTGAGCTGAAGTAAAAGGTGTTTTTCACTCACATTAATGTGCACAAAAGCCTTTGAGATAACTATTATTGTTCCCACTTTATAAATTAGGGAACCAAGTCTCAGAGAATTTTCCCAGAGTCATGCAGTAGATAAAGAGCAGAACATAGCACTTAATCCACATCTACCAGTCTTGAACTTTTGGAACTTCTGACCACAAATTCTGTGTTCTTACTGGGTTAGTCTTTCATATTCATTGTGAAATACAGTTACAAAGGAACATATATGACATAAATGTATATCTTCAAAAATAATAAAATGAATTCCTAACATACCACTAAACTTATAAAATAAAACATTGCCAATTTTTATATTTATCCAATATTCAAATTTGTTTTTATCTTCCTTTGCTTTTCTTCAGATTTTCTCACATATAGGTCTACTCCTAAACACTGTATTGTCTAATTTTGTGTCTGAATCATACTGCATCTAAACTCCTATGGATTTGCTTTTAAAACCCTACATTGTATTTATGGGGTTCATGCATGTTGGTGTGAGTTCCAGGTATGTGAAGTTCAGGCAGTTGCACTACTGTATAATATTCCACTGTATAAACATATCAAAATTCATTTGACCATTATTCCTGTTGGACACTTGGGCTGTTTCCAGGGTTTTATTTGTTTGCTTGTTTGAGGTGGGTGCTATTACAAAAGTGCTGCTATGCTTGTACAATTCTCCTGCTGTCTGTGTATAAGAACCCCTCTGGAGATCTACCTAAGAGTGAAATTCACACACACATACATCTTCATTTTATAAAATGTTATGAAATTTTTCTTATAAAAAGTGACTATTTATATTTTTACCTATTTTTCCACTATGTTCTCTGATTTTTTTCTCATTAATTCACAAGAGTTATTTATATATCCTGGATGTGACCCCTTTGTCAGTCATATGTGTGACAAGGGTTCTTGGTTTATGACTTATCTTTTCACATTTTATGGTGTCAATGCATAAAGTTCAAAATTTGTTGCCATTGTACTTACCAATTTTTCCACTGTGTTTTGTGTTTTTGTATTTGTCTAAGGCCAGCATTTACTGATTACTTTCTATGTTTCAGGTACTTGTGATCTCCCTTTTACAGATGATGAGTGAAAGCCTCAGAGAAATTAAGTAGCTAGATCAAAGTTGCACAGCAAACAAGCAGCATAGTCAGAATAGAGTGCAAGAAATCTACTTTATTATTTGTACTCTAACAGCTGGCCAACCGCCTTTGTAGACATTGCCTCATATGTTATTCTAAAAGACCTGAAGTTTTGCCACTGTCATTAAAGTCCCTAATCTGGAGTTGGTTCTTGTGTGTGATGTGAGACACCTGAATTCATCTTTACCTTAGCCCCTGCTCTCACGTGCACATTTCCCCCTCGGAAATAATCACAGCCTTCTTTCTTTTCCCTGCTAGGCAGCAATTCTCTTTCCTTGAAGGTCTCTTTTTCATTTGTGAAATCTTTATTGTAACAACCAGTGATGACTGATTCTTGCCAAAGATTTTTTTTTTTTTAAGTCAGAGTCTAGCTATATTTTCTAGGTTGGCCTTGAACTCACTATGTAGCCCAGGCTGGCCTTGAACTCTTAATGATCCTCCTGTCTCAGCCTCCCAAGGGCTGGAATTGCAAGCATGCGCCAGCACACCCAGCTAAAGATGAATTAAAAAAAAAAAAAAATTTCATTAATGCTACAAGTGTATGATCCCTACCAAGGTGGGCAGGATATAATCCTGCTCTCCAAGTTCACGGTGAAATCCAGCTTCGAATGATGTGTCTGTCATTAGAAAAGGACACTTCAAATTAACTGAGGAAGACAAATGTCCATGTTGCTGAGGGCAGGAGGTTGATCAAACGCTCGGCATCCTCCAAAGGGAACGGGATATCCCCGTAGAAAGGCAGAGGCCTTCACAAGCAGGAACAGTCTCCTCAGCCGCGCCCACAAGGCTGGGACCAAAATAGCTCCCCAGCACTCTTGCCGCCTCCTCGTGAACTGTGTGGGAAGGGACTCTGGTCACGAATTGCTCATTTCATCCACCCACACTCACTGGGACAGAGGCAGCAATGGCAGTGGTATCTTGGAATCTGTTGGAACAACACAATGTAGGCTCTGCATCACACCTTTTCCGTACCATCTTCTCCCAAATTAGAGGTTTTCAACAAATATAAAGAAGCTGAAAAAACAATTTTTTTAAAGTTAAAAAATCAAATGGGAACAAGCTAAGTGTAGCAAAGTACAGGGGCCAGATCATAACGTGTCTCACATATCAGGTTTAGAATGTGCGAACTCTATAGAGTCAATAGGGAGGATTTGAGGCCTTTTAAACTGGAAGGTAACGCCATCAGTTTAGTAATTTGTGTGTACATGACTTCCTACAACCTGGCTCGTTAAGAACACTAAGGAGTAATTGTGCCAGGTGCTGCTGGTCCCCTCCAGCATCCCCCCTCTACCCTTGTTCTTCCTGGCTGGTAGAGCTCACAGCCACTCTCAAAATGCCCAAGAATCACCTTCCCAGCCTCCCTTGCAGGTAACACACGGGCACGTGACCCAGTCCTGGCCAATGAGATGTGAGAGGGAAAGCTGCTAAGAGAATCGTGGAAGCTTCCCTTTCCAAAGGGACTGGGCCAATCTCTCAGGTGTGACAGAGCAGAAAAATGGAAGTGACAACAGCATAAACCCACATAGGGAAACATTTCCTCTGAAATAAAAGATGTTTATTGTTTAAGCCGCTTTTGTTTGATACTCTATTACTTGCACCCTAAAGTATATCAAGAGAAAAAAGCATTTAATAAAGTCAGCGACACAAATTAATGTGATGTCATAGAAAATATCGCAAATAGACTCTTTCAGCCAGGCCTGGGGGTGCACTCCTGTAATCCTAGACTCTTTTTCCTCTAGATATTTATTTGAAATAAATTAGCCTCTTAAAATTAGGAATAGTTAACCACTACTGAATGTTCATTGAACGTTTTGGGTGCTTAAGCAAGAAAGTACACAACTTCTAAGATGACTTATTTTTTCTGTGTTTAAAATGACTTTTTTCACTCTCTTCTCTCATTTGCACATTTCTCAGTGTGCAGTTACAGCCTTCTTTCCCTGTTCCCTGCTAGACAGCAACTCTCTTTGCTTGAAGGTCTCTTTTTCACGAGGTCGTGAAGTCAAAGTATATAATTTAAGAAGAATCTCGGCGTGGTGTACACAAAAGAATTCCAAGCCCCAGTGCTTTGGGCAACAATGTAGAATCACAGAACATAGAATTCTCTAAGGGAAGGAGCCCTTCCAGATCAGCGGGGAACTGACACAGAACCTGAAAACCGGTAAAACCAGAACATCTGGTTAGAATTCTTAGGATTGCTTATAACATTTGTCTCCCATTCTAAATTTTTATATACAGTACCTGCCAAGTGTTCGGGGTTTCCTCAGTTCTTACGTGAAGGAAACTCTGCCCAATCACCAGATACCCAATAGGGTCTTGTAGCTACCACTAGAGAGATCTTCCTAAGAATCTCCCAAAGGTTGGCACTGAGGTTTAATTGCAGGGGTCTTTATTCTCATCGCTCACATATTTTTGGTACCCCCATGACTTTTGCATGTGCAAACAACGTTAAATCTATATGACATCCCCAAACACGACAGAGAGCTGGACTAGGTAGACAGACACGGTAGCGGCTTTGTGTACCCAATGGTTCCTGTCCCTCGCACTCACTTGGGGAAGTGTTTGCTAAGCGCACGCGCCCTCGGGCGGACGTCGCGGCGAGGCCGGGCCGGCCAGGTGTGGCCAGGCAGGTGC
>NW_004955417.1:13905727-13961535 GCF_000276665.1 Chinchilla lanigera | reverse complement strand
TGCCCAGCCCAGGTCCCCGGGCTGCCCGCGTGGGAGGAGCTGGCGGGCGCTGTCGCCGCGCGTTGGCCTCCGCGGGGACCCCCGGCTTCCTCCCGGCCTCGGCCGCTGGGCGAGCACGCGCAGTCTGCGGCCGGGCCCCTGCAGATTCGTTGCTGGGCCTGTGCTCATCTCCCACAAGGATGCTAGGGATGTGAGGAGAATTTCCACCCATTTTCACCCTGCGATCCTTTTACAGCACACACACACAAAGTGACATTGTTCCCCGAAGCAGGAAACCCTGAAGGGCATCCGCGTGTCAGCCGTGCGCAGATGCGCTCCGTGTGTCCCCGGGGTTCTCCGCAGAGCGCTTCCATTTCCGTGCAAGGAACTCTGGTATTCTCGGGTTGCAGCGGCGTGACTCTCTCGCTCTTCACTGCCAGCCCTTTGGGAAAACATTGTCAGCCTAAACATCACCGGTTTACGCTGGAAGTATACATCGAGCGAGATCAAAGGGGACCAGAGAAGCCCATTTACTTTTGGCTGAGTCTCAGATCAGAAAAAACTTCTGGCCCAGCCTCGGCCCTAGCAGCATTTATGGTCTTTCAAGTGGGGGCGAGTGAGCTTGATGCGGTGGATCCAGACTTCCTTCTGTTTTCATAAATGTGTGACTTTGTTCTTATTCTTTAGCAAAACCATGGGTCTTTTCATTTCACAAAAATACAATCATAAAATATCTGCTGGTGTTAGTCTAAGTGGGAGATCTCAACCAGTATCAAAGGTTTAGGTTCCTTTTATGTTTGAAAAGTGCCTTGAATGTTAGTTTCTGAACTCAGATGACAATTTATTTGTACAAAGAATAAATATACATATCCACCTTACAAGTTTTCAGCAAAAGGGAGAGTATTGTTTCAAGTCTGTTTTACCACAAAAGATACTAAAATAGAAAAAGTGGAGAGACCAAGAGACTTATCCCAGATCCCCTTCCACCCACAGGAATTACAAAGAAGAGAATCACTTTTTATGGGAACTTCTTTGAGGGTATCTGTTATCCTCTGCTTATATTGCAGGCATCCCAATAAAAGTGTAAGAATTATCCCCCCTTGGTAAATATATTGAATTAGTAGATGTCACCTACCATGGCATCATCCAAACAGAGGAAAATACTGCTCACAGTGGAAATCTCTGCAGTCATTAGCTTTCTTTAACATTTCCTGGAATTCTTGATTGTCTTGGCTCTCTGATACCCAAAAACAGATTATTGCGTGACATGTGAGGCAAATAAGGTTTGCAAAGCTGAAGTTGCCTTTGACAGTGCATATCTGCACATGTTCGAAGAGTGTATCCAGAATGTACTAATCGAAATTGGTGAGCTGACATCGAAACTGTTGCTGGTTTAAGATAAAGCAGTAGGGGCCGGGGATATAGCTCAGTGGCGCAGCACCTGTCTGGCAAGCGTGAGGTTGTGAGTTGGATTCCCAGTACCAAAAAACAAAACAAAGTAAGATAAAACTATACCAGCCTTTTCTGTTATTGTGCAAATTTAGACCATTTTATGAGACTGTGGTATTTATTCTTTTACTTATTGCTAAAAAGGTAATTTACAGTACTTTTGATTTAAGCAAAAGTAAAGCAGGTTTTTAATGCATTCAATAAGTACTTTATTGAGCGTCTCTAGAGTTGGTCAGACCAATAAAAATAAAATGGAGTCCAGTTTTATTTTATTTTTGACGCTGAGTTTTTTCTTTTTGAGACAAGGTCTCACTATGCAGCTCCGGCTGGCCTTGAGCTCACTTTGTAGCCCAGTCTGGTCTCGAACTCGCAACGATCCTCCTGCCTCAGCCTCCCAAGTGCTGTTATTACAGACATGAGCCACCATACCTGGCTGTAACTGAAATTGTGATGGCCAAATATGAGCATGGCTCCCGAAAGACAAAATGTGAGATTAAAGTTTGTTACTTCCATAACCATCATCACCCCTGGTTGTTGGCCAGGGTTTAGTGATGCGTGTTTGTTTCTATCAGTCTTAGCACATTTGAAATATTTGTACAGGGCCTCTTTGCTGAGAGCCTGCTGTGTGTGCCTTTCAGAGGAATTACCATCCAATCTGATCCATTCACCTTATTCTATCAAAAAGGACTGGCTCCACTGAAACGCTTCCATGGAATAGGTGGAGTTTTAACATAGCCACTTAGAAGCCATGTTGTCTAAGGCAGAAATGTGATTGTTTCTGGAGGAGATCATCTCAAAGCAAGTAGAGGGGAAGATGTTTGGGAGAAGCAGAGAGGTGAGGCTGTTACCCTTTGCACTTGAGAGCCCACGTACATGTTTAAAAGCCTCTGTAGGAGTATAGACATGGGAGACTGAGTTGTGTGAGAATTTTTTTTTTTTTTATATTGGATCCGCAAGTTTCCAGTGTAAGAGGATAACGTTCTAAGATGTGTTTTGAACTCACCGCTGTGTATAAAGCACTGTGGGGCTAGTCACTATAGTCCAAGACCCAGAGTCTTCATTCAGGGAATGTTAGTAGATGCTTGGGATGATGTAAGTAGCTCCAAAACAAGGAGTACTGCTGTCATGTCAGTGTTGTAAAGGCCTGCAGACATTCAGAGCAAGGTGGCTTTCAACTGGGCCCATCAGGCATGTGTTTGCAGAGTGGTGTTTGAGCTGGACATTAAGGATGGGCAACATGTCATGATAGACAGAGGGCATCCCATCAAGGGAACGGTCTGAGGACCAAGGAAGGCCTGCCATGATCTGGGCGGGAGTCCTTCTTCACTTGTTCATACCTACAGTACAATTCATTGGCTGTTGGTGGTTGCAGTGGGAGATGGAGTCTTGACTGTAAGGTGGAAAAGGGTTTGAGGCCAGGCTGTGGTTCTAGATTGCCTTAAAGAACTGGTGAGGAAGTTTAGACTTTATCTTATAATCAGAAGCCATTGGTGGTTTTTTTTGTTTTGTTATGGTGTTTTTGTTTTTGTTTGGTGGGGGTGGGTGTGAATGGGAAGTACAAGAATCAAAGCAAATTAAATAAAGTCAATTTAGAGTTAGCAAGAGGCAGAGGCCTCAAACTGGCCGGTGATGGGATAAGTTCAGTCCATAGATACCTGCAGAGCAGTTGAAAAAACTTCTGCCAACATTTACAAATGAGATCAACCATAAAACTTCAAATTTCCATCATCTTCTTAAATATTAGAAATTCTGGCAACCCTGGGCCCTGTTTCCCACAGGATTACTGTAAACTATCCACTTTGGTCCCTCTCTTTCCATTCACCTGCTGATCCCTATGGGCATCTCATTTGCAGCAGGCTATTAGAAGCTGTTATCTTGCTTGTTGCTACCTAACTGCATGTACTTGAGAAAGTCACTTAATTCCTCAAAGCTACCGGTTCCTTAGGTTTGGAGTAGAAACTATCCAGGCCCTCCTGCTATGTAGTTGAATAAATAAGGACCAGGCCAGAAGTGGGTTGGAGGGTTGCAAAAGTGAGGAGGAAGACAGGTAACCCTGCAAAAGGAGGGTTTCCTTCTGGGTTCATTAGAGTGTATACATTGCTAAAAACTAAATTCACAAGGACGTTATCAGAGAGATTTGTTCTGTATAAGGTAAGATAACAAATTCAGAATTTTTATGTCCTTTATTTGAACTTTTGATCCTCAATGACTTGAATTTTGAAAGTCAAGGGATTTAAAGGGAAATCAATACAACTTGGCAGGGAGGAGACGAAGTGAAGAGACTGACATTTTTTATGAATTTACTATGTGACACTTTATAGCTATTATCTAATTTGAGCCCCCAATAACCCTGTAAGGTACACATTATCCTCACTGTTCATGTAAAGAAACTTGTGTCGAATAACTTACCCCAAGATCTTATAGCAAGTGGGTTTAAGGGCAAAGTTATTTTTATATCCATTGTGGCCTTTTTCCTTTACACATTTTCTTGGAGATGAAGGAAGAAAGAAGTGGATTACCTCAAAGCAACTGTATCAGTGCTTTTTTATTTAAAAAAAAAAAAACAAAACAGGAACTTTTTACTCAAGGAACTGAGTTTTAGCATTCTTGTGAATTTGGCAAACCAGGTGTTTGTATTTAAATCTACCTGATGTTCTCCTTATGGCTTGATTCATAATATTTGCATTAATGCACTCAGCCAAATGTAGGCTAAAAACTTTGCCTGTTTCCAGATTTACATGGACTGATTTCTTTAAAAATTATTTTTATAAGGGGAAAATAGGGACAGAATGGATAGACAAAGACATAGTAGATTAAGTAGACTTAAAAGACACAGTAGGGAAAAAACCCTTTAAGTATGATGATTAGGGGTGCAGGTTTGGATGATAAGTCTATAAGAAAAAGCAAGAGAGTGATTGCCACAAAGTCAGGGCTGTGATTCTTTGGCAGAAGGGTGGACATTGTGATGGGAGGGGACAAAGGGAAGTTTGATGGGCTCCAGTATCTGTTTCTTGATCTCAGTAGTGGTTAGAAGGGTGTGTGCCTTATAATACTTTGTTGTAGTAGATCATCCAGACAATTATCTTTGTAGCTTTCTGTATTATGTTGTACAATTATAAAAAGTTTTAAAAGCAACATTAGCATTTCTGTGACCATTCAACCTGTGGGAAATGTGTGCTGTATTCCTTTTGTTTGGATAGAATTATTTAAACAGTTTCTTTGTAAAGTGTTGATGCTTGTTCAGATTGGCCTTTGAGAGCTCACCAGGAAAGAATGACATTTTAAGAGCTATTCTTTTTGTTCCCATATAGTGCAGTTGTGAAAGCTCAGCCTCTTTACTAGATTTGTTGGCAGCTTTCTTAATTTTTCCATTTCTTGGCAGTTTATTGGAATGGAAATAATACATATATGCATACCTTATATGGTTGTTATAAGAATAAAATAATAAGGTACGTGTCAAATAGTTAACAAGGTACCAGAAATATAGAAAGTACCCAATAAACACTAGCTATTATTATTAGTATTGCAATCAGCCTCTATTATAGGAAATGTCAGGAAGTATTGATTTCTGATAATTAGTAATTTTTGGACTTAGCTCATTGAAAATGAAATAAGAAAATTTTTGTAGGTTCTTTGTTGCAACTTGGCTTTCTTTAACCTATAACCACCGTCACCATACCTGGTGCCACCTCACTCTGATGCTGGCCTTCCCTTCACTCTCTGTGAGCAGTTACATTCCAGAACACTTCCTCACTGAACACTCGGTGTCCTGAGATACTAAGGCAAGGATTCTTCCCATGTCTTCTGCCACTGTCTTCCAGGTTGGGGAGATATAGGGTGGGTAGTACTCGTAACAGCTGGTAGATATGCTTGGTGACAGGAGTATGAGCATACTGCATAGACCCTGATTGCACGTTAACCAGAGGGCCTGCACTGTCAGCCCGAGAAGCCTCATTTAGAGTTCATAAGACTTTGTACCATTTGTTTTAGCTTAGGGTTTTGTTGTTTTTTGTTTTTGTTTTCCCCTGAAAAACCAATATTTCTCTATTCCATTTATACCTTTTATTCACCACCCCCCTCTCTTGCCTGATGTTTCAACTGACTTATGTTTTACATAATGTCAGTCCTCTTCATTCAGTCTGTCAAGGGCCAGCAGAGTGTCCTAATTACCCAGGGCCTGGAAGATAATGTTCCACTTTCCCTCCCCAAGATGCACACACCTGCACTTTTGCCTCACCTTGTTACTTGCCCAGCCCATGCCACTCTCACCTTGGCCACTTTTCATCACTAACACACCTCAAGAAGTGCTGACTGTGTAAACATAGGTGGATATGTGTTTAGTCATACACTCCACACCTCACTGAGGATTGTAGTTAGTCACTGTTCCTTTAAAGACCCACCCTAAGCTTAACAAGTTATACTAGGTCTGCATAAAATAGATGTCCTGCTGCCTGCCGGTCACCTCAGTGCTGGTTTCCTAAATCACTAGAACTTACCATCTTCGCAACTCTCAAATTGTTTCCTTCTGTTTTGCCTTGTGATTTGGGGATTGAACCCAGGGCCTCGTGCATGCTAAGCAAGTGCTCTTCTGAGCTACACCCGTAGCCCACTCAGATTGTTTCCCTCTTTCAAGGACTTGGACCCCTGGCCTGACTTCTGTAACTTCTAACAGAAGTCAGTCTCTTTTCTGACTTTTGAACTAGCTTTACCTACCAAGAATGCTTTGAAAGTAAAGAGGCTTTATGTTACATGTTATATAAAACTTAATGTTACTGGCTTAAATAATAATTTTTAAAAATGAATCTGTTTGGATGAAGTAAAAAGCTAAAATTCTGGGTTCAGGCAAGCCTTGATCAGGGGTTGTCCTACATGGTGAACACTGAGTTTCTCAGTTTCACTTTGTTCTTCAGGGTTGATGGCTCCACCTTCAGCAGGCTCACCTCTCTAGGCAACATATTTTACTCCCATAAGGGAAAATTTTGATTTTCTCAGGTATAATGAGAAATCATGGGCCATAGTCTGATTGAATGATGTTCAGTCCCATATCAGTTGGCAAGATTCTGGTCTTGGTTTCCCTGAAGTTTATAGGTATCTCAAGGAAGGACAGGATGGCCTCATTAAATAAGGGTCCTATAACCAAGAGAAAGGAGGGCTGTGTGTTGTACTTCTTGTAAATTATTAAATCTCCTCCTGTGAATTGTCTTTCTGGGCAGCCTCAATGTATATCTGAGCTAATGTATATCTTAGTTCATCTAGGATCTTCCCTTTCCATATTTTGGCTCACATGAATGAGCTCCCCCACATTCAAAAGAAAGCAGTTCTCTATTTAAGTTGCTTTGTGTTTGTGAATGGGACTTGAGCAGTAATAGAATTAACTTCTGAAACATTTTCATTAGAATCATTTCTAGGCAGTGATTCATTTCTAAGTTCTAGACTTAATTTCTCCCTATCAAAGAGATTCTAGAAAGGCCTCTACTCTTCTCTACAGATGGAAAAATCAAAGGGATCATCTAATCAACAATGAGGGCCTGAAATGCAACCAAAATTCCATCTAATCAAAATCATGAGCAAAGAGCCTTCTTAATAGAGGATAATGGGCAATGATATTTGAGCAATGATATTTTTTAGAAAGTCAGAAAACATAGACTGTATCCTTAAAATGTAACTGTATTTTTGTGATGTATGTGTGTGTATATGTATGTATATGTGTCAGAGAGACAGGGTGGGGGAATGCTTTTAAAATACTTGAAAAACTTCCCCAAAAAAATAAAAACAGAATTATCATACAATCCATGTGGTAGCTTAACTCAGGGGATTAGTAAAGCACACCTCCGGGTGTGTCTGGGTGGGTCACAGGGGCATAACATTGGGATTTGTCTCTCATTCATGGCCCCTTTCTATTCCCTTGTTCTTCTTTTCAGCTGCCATGAGCTAAGCAGCTTTGTTTCACCATGCCTTTCTACCACAATGTTCATGTTTTTGAGCCAGATACCCATGGACTGAATCCCCTGAAATCATGAGCCAAATTAAACTTTCCTTCCTTTAAATTATGGGTGTCAGGTATTTGGTCCCAGTGATGGGAAAGCTAATGCAGAAAATTGGTACCAAAGGAGTGGGGTAGTTGCTATGTCTGTACCTGACAATATGGCTCAGAAGCATTTGGGACTGGTTTATGGGATGAGTTTAGAGAGGTTTGAAGATGTAGGGTAGAGAAGGCCTAGACTGCTGTAAGCAGAATTTGATAAATAATCCTGTCAGAGCTCAGAAGACC
This sequence comes from Chinchilla lanigera, assembly GCF_000276665.1. Classification (NCBI taxonomy): domain Eukaryota; kingdom Metazoa; phylum Chordata; class Mammalia; order Rodentia; family Chinchillidae; genus Chinchilla; species Chinchilla lanigera. The sequence continues at coordinate 13,953,836 of NW_004955417.1, read as the reverse complement.
AGAATACTGGGAATGTGGACAGTAAAGGCCAGGCTCATGAGATTTCTATTGGGAACAAGGACTCCTTTGTTCAACTTCACTAGAAGCCATGTGTGGTACACTCCGGAAGAAAATTTGTCTACATTTTTTCCATATCCTCAGACTTTGTGAATTCATGGCACTGATTAATTGATCTGACAAAGGAAATTTCAAGGCAGCCCAATATTCATGCGGTAGCATGGGTATTGCTGGCTGTCTTTAGCCAGATTTATAGTGAAAAACTGAGATATTTTTAAAAAGAAGAAAAAATTGAAAAACTTAAATTTTGACCTAGAAGAAACCATGTATAAAGTTGAGGCCAAAGAAGGTGTGATTGGTTGCTGAAGAGATTAGCACTATTAAGAAAACACCATACTTTGCACAGGGACAAAAAGAAAGATGCTTTGAGGACATCTCAAAAATCAGCAAAACCCACCCATGGTAGGCTCAAGGTTGCAAAAATATATCCCTTTAATTTGAGGAAAGACTCCTGAGACCCTTGCTCGAGAAGAGCCGCTTAAGGAATTGGTTTCCTGAGGCTCATTTCACCATGGTCAGCTATCCAGGCACTCAGAGGCCACTTCATTTTCATGGTCCAAAGGGACTTGGCTGTTGCTCTCACTGATGGCAGAGCTGAGCATCATTCATGTGATAATGGTTTTAGCAACATGCAGAATGCAAGAGTTGTGGGGCCAAAGGGGGTTCTACTCAGCTTTCAAAGAAAAGTGAAGGAGGCCAGCAAAGGGCCCCAAAAGGGCAGTGTATGAAGCTGTGGAAATGAAGACAAAGTTCAGTGCAGACCCACAAAGTTAGAGATCCCCGGAATGTAGAATGTATGCTGAGGGATTTGGCAAGCCACAAGTGGAGCCAGCCCAAGAGAGAAGCTATGTGGGCTGCAACCAACAAGCCCATAATCATGGGGCTCCCCAAGCTTTTTGGAAATTACATCTCACTAGTATGTGCCCTAGATGCTTGACGTGGAACTACTTAATGTTTGCCCTGGTGGGCTTTCATCTTGACTTGGTCTAATTCTTTTCTATCTCCCTAATCCCCCTTTTAGAATGGGAATATTTATTCTATGCTATTTTCCCCTGGGATTGTGTAACTTGTTTTTGATTTTTACAAAGATTCACAACAAAGCATTTGCCTGGAGTCTGAGATGGAACTTTGATTTTGACTTTTAAAATGTTCTGGAACTGTTGAGACTTTGGGGAAGGAGATACTGTGTTTCTGGTTGCACCCAAGAGAGTTGTGTAATATTAAGTGGAATTATTAACATATGATTATGTTTATTTGAAAATTAAGTATGGTTTAAGGAGATGTGTTTTGTTATCAGTTTCTCAGGGGGTGGGATGTGATGGTTAAACTTAATTGTGTCAACTTGATTGGCTTGGGAGCTTCCCAAGGAATTAGTAAAACACACTTCTGGGTGTGTCCAGGTATGTCATGAAAGCATGACATTACGGTCTGTATCTGGTCTCTAGCCCGTTCCTCTCTGGTGCTGATCATCTGCTCTCCTTCCTGGCTGCCATCAACTAAGCAGCTTTTCTCCTCCACCCTTTTTCCGCCACAATGTTCCAGCCTTGCAGCCAGTCAGCCACCAACTGAATCCCCAGAAACTACTAGCCAAATGAATTATGGGTGTTGTGGGTATCAGGTATTTAATCTCAGCAACAAGAAAGCTGACTAATACAGTACAGCAATCCCCCAGCTGAGTATTTACCAAAAAGATTTAAAATCAGTATGTTGAAGAAATGTCTGTGCTCCCAAGTTCCCTGCAACACTACTCATGTTAGCCAAGTTATGGAATCAGCCTAAGTGTCCATCAAGAGAGGACTGGATAGAGAAAATGTGGTATAGGCGCATAGTGGAATGCTGTTAAGCCTTGAAAGGAAAGGAAATTCTGTTGGATTCAACAGCGTGAAATTCTAATACATTATGCTAAGTGAAACAAGCTAGGCACAGCAAGACAAATACCTCACATTTTCACTTCCATGTGGAGTCTAAAAAATTGAACTCATAGGAGCAGAGAATAGAATGGTGGTCACAAAACTTTGAGGTGGGAGGACCAAGTCTCAGGAAGAATAAGATGAGTATTTTTGACATCTACCACACAAATGGTGAATACAGGTAATAATAGTGTATTGTACATCTCAGAATTGCTAATAATGTTTCAAATATCGTCACTATAAAAATGATAAGCATCAAGTGACAGATATGTCAATCAACTTGATTTAATTATTCCATATGATATTTGTAGATCAGGACATTACTTTGTAACCCATAAACATATAAGTATAAATTGTCAATTTTCAGTAATTTTTTAACATTGAAAATGCTCAAAAACAACATTTAAAGGAATAGTTTCAAGTGAAATGACCCTTGCTTATATTATCTGGTAAATTACTTACAGTAAACTTCCAGGACCAACACAGTGCTGTATATTAGCTTTCCCATTGCTGGGACACAATACCCAATAACCACAACTTAAAGGAGGTAAAGTTTAATTTGGCTCAGATTTCCAAGAGATCCAGTCCCTGATCAGCTGGCCCTAAGGCAGGAACATTGTGGCAAAAGGATGTGTCAAAGCAAACATACGTAATTCATAGCATCCAGGAAGCAGAGCAGGGAACAGTGCCAGAGAGGAAAGGGGCCAGGGACCAAATATAGTACCCAAGGTCCGCCTCCGTGACTTACCCAGAAATACAGAGAAGTGTGCTTTACTAATCCCCTGGACATTTTTTAATGATGTATTACAATGCATGGTCACATACTGGTTATGTGACTGTAAATAAGTGAGCCAAAGCAGAAGAGGAAATATTATAATACACCTTTGGCTTTGACTGCCTGAGTCACAGCAGTGGAGAAATGGACAGCTCTTTGTAAGTAAGGTTTGAATGGACCTCATGTGATAAGCAGCTGTTACAGCTGTAAAGTAGGCAGTAATTGTGACTTAAATGTAGAGCATTTTATGAGTCTTTTGACCTAAATAACAATTAGTATTGATGAGTCCTCTGGGTGTCATATGTGTGTTAAACATTAAGTTTATGGGATTGGACCAAGGGGATGCAGGAATTTTGCCAGGAGTTGGGGTTTGGGGGATATTGGAAATTAGCTTGGCCCTTCAGAGGTAGTGAAGAGCCCCAGTCACAAGTTCCAAAATGTGTTGCAAACTTGAACTTTATTCTTGCCTTAATTTCAGAAAGATCTGGTCTGGTGGGTGGCAAGAGCTTCAGCAGTATCTGGCTGAGATCCTTGAGTGCCAACAGCATGATCCTTCCCCATATGGCGGCAGAAACTCACCCACAGGCTGACACCTGATGGAGACAATAGAGTTTGGTATTACAAGAAAGTTACTGGCAAACTACAGTTGGGGTTCAAGATTAGATATTGTTCCCCAAAGGTGTGTGTATGCTGGAAACCCAGGCAGCTGTGGAGGAAGGCCTTGCAGTTGAATGAGCTCACAGCATCCAGTTTAAAATAGTACTCTCATTGCAAACCCTGGGCTGTACCTGCACAGGACAGCCTGCCGTTCTGCTTCTTTAAAAATAATTACAGCTTTTTAAAATTATGGTTATCAATATGACCTTGATACAGACAGTAGCACTCCCTGTGTTCAGTATGTCTGTTCTGATTCAAAGACAGACCCAATATCGTACAGGATTAAGCTGTTTTGTAATAGTCCTACCTTTCAGACTTCCTTAACTGAAATCTTGCATTTTCTTAACTATTGTTGTTCTCCTCTTAATAAAGTGTTAAAAGCCCCCAAAGGATGTGCCATTAAATGTACTCCTTTTCCCATAAAGTTGTTCTGCTGAAACTTAAATTTCTTGGAAGCAAAAAACAGGGTGGCCTCTTAGTAAATCTAAAGCTCTGCCCTGAATGGAATTTGGTCTTTAAAAATGAGGAGAGGATAATTACGTAACTAAATGTGTTCTCTAGTAAAAGACAAAATGTAATAGTTCTTCATCATATGGGAAAGCAATATGTTGGGTTTTTCTGCCTAGGTTTTAAGGTTGATTAGAAATTGGCACTGAACAGCTTGTAGAATAGCAGTGATATGTGGAGTTATGTAACCCTGGCCTTTTCGCTTGGCTTTTAATCACCAGATTAGGATCCAGTGTCATGAGACCTTCACAGGATAGGCATGCAATAACCTTATAGCGTGTGATAACCAAGATAACAAATTAAAAATCTGTTCCTGACTGAAATTTTTTCTTCCCTCTTTTTCACATGTGGGATTATAGTTTTAACTCTGCTGGGATTCGTTTTTCAGACAACTCAATTATCTACAAGAGTGAAAGAGATTAGTGGTCAGAATAGTCCAATCTATCCAGTAACTCAATATGCATTACCATATTTCAGGCTAAAACCAGTGTTTGCTGCTATGAATATTGCTTCTTTATGGCCCTGTTGTAATTAACTGTCATTGCTGCCATTTCTTGTATGAACTCCTGAAACAGTCTCCTAATTTATCTTCCTGTATCCTGGTCTCCTCCTTTTCCTCCATATTTATGATAATTTGGATCTCAGATGTCCTCCAAAACCCCACGTATTGAAGAATTGGTCTCCAGTCTGTGACATTATTAAGAAGTGGTGGAACCTTTCAGATATGGGGCTTAGAGGAAGAAAATTAGGTCTTTGCGGGCATGCCCCTAAAAGGAATATTAGAACCCCAGCCCTTGCTCTTCCTCTGTCTTTTCTTCTTGGCCTTTTTCTGTTACTTACTCTCACCATGATGGCCTGTGCCACCACAGGCCCAAACCTCTGAGACAATGAGCCAAAATAAACCTTTCCACCTCTTAAGTTTATGATGTTATATATTTTGCCATAGTGGTAGAAAGCTCAGGAAGGAGAAGTCTCCTAAAAACCAAGTCTGGGCCCATCCTTCTCTAATTCTTTCTGTAATTTAGCACCATCTACAGATCTATGACGCACAGATCTCGTGCCTTCCTCTCCAGTCAGCAGTGCTGTGATCCTCTGCTTCAAGGCCTTTGAGGACACCTTATTTAGTACACCTTGTGATTTTGTACTTGCTCCGCCCTTGGTTGAAATGCACTTACCCTGGGGAGATATTACCCAGTGAGGCTCCTTTAAGACCCTACTTGGGGTAGGCTGAATACTGACCTCCCAAAATATAGCCACATCTTAAGCCCAAAGACACATGTGAATGTTGCCTTATATAGAAAGAAAGAAATTTGTAAATGTCATTAAGGAAAGGCTCTTGATCTGGGGAGATTATCCTGGACCACTCAGATGGGCTGTAAAAGCCATGGCATGTATCTTTAGAAGAGAGAAGTGCTGGGAAATTTGATGTGGGACAGGGGACACCAATGTGAACATGGAGGTAGAGATCTGAGTGATGTAGCCACAAGCCAAGGAAGTCAGCAGCTAGCAGCAGCTGGGAGAGGCAAGGAATGGATTCTCCCCTAAAGCCTGCAGAGGGATCGTAGCTCTCCCAGCACATTGATTTCAGCCCAAGAAAACTGACCTTGAACTTCCAGTCTCTAGAGTTGTGATAGAATAAATTTTGTTTTAAGCCACCAAGTACAGAAGCCACAGGAAATGAACATTCCCCAGCCTAGGCAGATTTATACTCTTTCTTCTATTCCTATAGGTTGTGAGGAGCACACCTCTATTACAGATTTGACAGACTGTGATTGGTTGTCCGTGGTTGCTTTCTCTACTTCTTTTGAGCTTCTTGAAGATACTTTACATCCTCGATTCCTAACATAGGACCTAATATTCAGCAGTTGCTGCATAAATGCTAAATAGATGCACGGCTGAATGAATACTATCTGAGGTGAGTTTCCTCAGGCCTGGTCTGTCTACCATATCTATGATCTCTCTGATCACTTTAATTTCATGTCCTTTCCCTCTATATTTTGTGTGTTTCTCAAGCAGTATCTACTTGTGGTTCTAAGTTGTGCAGTGCTTTTATTTTTCTCTGTAGTATTTTTTCTTGATCCTTCCAGTTTCCAGCTCTAAGTGTATGACTCTTCTGAGCCATTTTTTAGCTTCACATTGACTTGGTTCTAAGTTTAAGTTTTGAAAGCAGAGCCAGGAATATGGCTGAACTCAAAGGCAGGTCTGGGACAGACTATAACCAGCTCCATACATTCTTGTATTATATCCCTGCTCTATCTGGCCAAATTGCTCTGGACATAGATTACAGGCCAATAGCACAGTAGTATATGTCAGTGTAAAATATCTGAAGAAAATCCTGGGACCAAAAAGATGTAGGAAAGGAGGTTTTATTTCAAAAACGTCTTAATACTTATCCATGCTGATATTCTGAACCTCATTCTAGATAAATTGTTGTGGCTGACAATCTGCCAAGACACCCTGGAAAAGGCAGAGATTAAGCTATAGCAGTAACAACACAGTGCACGCTATAAAAATCCAGGGCATCCTCCTGTGTTTTGGGCCTGTGCCTGTAACTACATTACTAAGATGTTAAACAACCTTTCCTCCTAACTATTGTCATTGCTTTATTTCATTTGCACCGAGACAAAGACGCAAACTGTGCTAACTAAATAAATGTGATGCATGACATTGACCTCACCAGAAGGTTACCTTTTGTGGTTTCTGGAAAGTGACTGAAGCCTGACCTGGGTGCATCTGGACCAAAATTTGACAGCTGTCTAATGTGTGACTTTGCTAAGTCTCTCTTTCCCTGGCTCTCTGTTCTTTTTCCTGACTGATTTCCAGATTAGTAAAGGGATGAGGGCAAGAAAGGAGACAGTGAGAAAGAAAATCTAAGTCTCCACTAATTCTGAAATGTTGGAAAACATAACATGCTGAATAAATAATGATATAAGCTAAACAGCTTTAATCTAATTGGATGAAAAAAATGCTAAGAGCCTGTTCACTGTATATAAAGGACAGTCCTGATTGCTGATGAGGATTTTTTGGTCATTAAAGCACATTGACTAGTGCTGCTAATTGGAAACAGTATTTAGTAGCGGTTACTGCAAGTTACTAGACATCAAACTACCTTCTTTTAAAAGCTTGCATATTCGGATCTTCTCTAGAATTAAGAGCACTGTATTAGCTTTCCAACACTCTAATAAAGTAATTGAGATAATGAAATTATAAAGAGAAAAGATTAGGGCTGGAGATGTGGCTCGGTGGTTTTAGAGGGTTCAGTCCATGACTGGGCAAACCCAGTGCTTTTCGGCCTCTGGTGGGGTTGCTGACTGCAGTGATGGTGAGTGCACAGTGGAGCAAGCTGCTCATGACCGTGAAGCAAAAGAGAAAAGAAGGAGCTGGGGCCTCACAGACCCTTTGAGGACATGCCCTAGTCACCTAAGGACCTCCCACGTGGACCTTCCTTCTAAAGGTCCACAGAACCTCCCAATGGTGCCACCCTAAGGACCACACCTTTAACACAGGGATGTTTGGGAGACATCAACACCCAAACCACAGCAGGAATTAATGAGGACTTACTGTATCGGTCCTACTCACTGTTGTATATTAAATAACTTCAATGTAGAGGCAATCAATATTTAATAATTAGAAGAAACCTCAGAAAATAAAGAATAATATTTACCAGGTTTTATTGAATATTATGAAACTTTCTCACACCTGTTTGAAATATATATTTCTTGTCCTTTTAATACAATGTAAATTCACTGGATGATAAAAGTCGGCAAGGAAAAAAAGGCAGCTAGTAATTTTTTATTGTACATTCATGGATCTTAATTGTTGAAATATGAATTATAGCAAAATTTGCTGCTACAAACACTAGGTAGTGTATTCAAATCCCAGTTGGTTTAAAAACAGTTATTCACTTTGAGATCCTTGTACAACCAAAAGTCAAAATATATTATTTCTAAACAGTTGATATTCTGATAGTAGTCTAGGTCATACAGGTCTTATCAATTTCTTTCTGCTGAGTTGTATTAGTCAGCTTTCCTGTCAAAAAAATTTAAATTTATTACAGTAAAAGATACATTGCCATTAATCCACTTCATAGTGCTCCTCTTCAGTTTGAATACACTTGTCCCATCATTCTTGGGACATTCTGCAACAGTTCTGGAACTTTCTGCAGCAGTTTCATGAGTTTCTTAATGAGGTGTGATAAGAATATGGTAAAGGCTGCTACTGCATGCATCTATCCAATGCAAAGGCAGATTCATAAAAGCATTGCAATGTGACCCCATCCAGTTTCCCCACTGGCCTGGCAGTGTGTGGCTTCTGGCTCTTGCTCAAAGTCAAAGTGATCATGAAAGATTAACATTCTGAGTAGATTCAGGTGATCGAGGCACCCACTGCAGGACAACTTAGGACACTCATGAAAGAGGGCTTCCATAAATGCTTTAGAAAATGGCAAGAACAATGTGTTCAAAGAGAGGGAGAATCTTTTGAGGGGGATTAATGGCCATGTGCCTTCTACTTTAATATATTTTTTAAAAATTTAAACATTCAGCATATTTTTTTAATCTCACCTTGCACTAGTATCTCAATCAACAACATGTAAGATAAGAAACAAGAGATTATAGCTAAAGCAACTGGAACTTTTTATAATGCTCAGAAGGATGAGCATATTGATTACATTCAGGATTTATGTCAAGAATGCATGATAAATTTGTGGAGAAATGGATCACTCATACATTGGTGGTGAGAATGTAAAATTGTATAGCCACTCTGGAAAAGAGTCTGGCAGTTCTTTTCAGAACTAAAAATGGACTTACCACACAACCCAGCAATTAGGTTTTTGGGCATTTATCCCAGAGAAATGAAGGCGTGTTTTCATGCAGGGCTTGCGCATGAATGTTCATAACAGCTTTATTCTTAACAGCCTCGAACTGGAGAATACTCAAGTGCCATTCGATGAGTGAATAGTTAAACCAACTGTGATCCATCTGCACCATGGATGGTATTCAGCAATTAGGAGGAATGAACTAGTGGTACAGCAACCTTGGATGGACCTTAAGGAAATTGTGCTAGGGGGGAGCCAATTTTAAAAGTATACATACTTTATGATTCTACTTATGTAACATGTGCAAAATTTACAAAGGTGGAAGTTAGTGGCTGTTGTGGCTTGCTAATGGGGAAGAGAGAAGATAGTGTATCTATAACAAGGAAATAGAAGACAGTCTTATGGTGCTGAACCAAGGAATAGCTTGATTCTAGTGGCTATACACACACACACAAGTGTGTGTCACTGGTAACAGATCTATTTGCTGGTTTTGATATTTTGCTCTTGTGTAAGATGTTAACATGGGGGCGTGTGACTGGCAGAAGGATGCATAAGATCTGCCTGTACAGTTCTTTGCACCCTACTATGAGTCCATAATTATTTCAAATTTTAATTTTAATAGTAATTACTGAAAGAATAGAAATAACGTATAGAACTCCACAACCTTGAGAGTAGGGTGGAGGAGAGAATAAGGGGAGTTCAACCAATTCCAAGAGCATGTGGGAAAAGAAAGGAAAGAAAAAGCAAGATCGCTATGGACACAAAAAGAGACAGTAGCCATAAATGAAAATATATTAGTAGTCACAATAAGTATACATATATTAGTGTCTACTTTTAGGGGCTGAGGTAGAGCTCTTGCCTTGCATGAGGGTCCAAGGCCCTGGGTTCAATCCCCAACACCACAAAAAAAGAAAAGAAAAAAAGGCCATAGCCTAAATGCCCCATTTGGCAGTCAGTATTCTTTAATCTAGTTATGTCTTACATAAAGTGACTCAAGTAAAGTGTAATGATACAGTGGTGTTGGGATGGATGGATGGATGGATGAATGGATGGAGGGATGGGAAAATATTGGTCAAAGGATACAAAATTCCACATAGGTAGAAGGAATAAAAATAAATAGAGTTCTAGTGTGTTCAACATGGTAATTATAGCTAACAATATATTATACTCTTGAAAAACGCTGAGAGTAGTTGTAAAGTGTGCTTACCATGAATGGTAACTATGTGAGTAATGCATATGGTAATTAATGATGTAGTAATTGCACAATGTACATAAACTTCAAAATGCCATCTTCTACATACACTTCTGTCAATTAAAAAATTTTTAATGTAATGACACAGAAATGTTCAAAGTGAGGTAGGCATGGTGGTGCACACCTATAATCCCAGCACTCAGGAGGCTGAGACAGGAGGGTCACTGGGAGTTCAAGGCCAACCTTAGCTATGTAGTGAGTTTAAGGCCAGCCTGAACTGCATAGGAAAACTGTATCTCAAAAAACAAACAAAAAAATAAACATTCAAAGTGGAGTGATGTGGGAAGAGGCAAATATCAAAAGAAAGCAGTTACAATATTATCTGATAGAATAAATTTTAAGGGAAAATTATTGAAATTAAGGGTCAATACATAATGATCAAAGGAGTAATTAAGTGGGAAGTAAAATGATCCTGAACTTGTATATACCAAAGCTATAGCCTTAAATTATCTAAACTAAAACTGAGTAACTCTGAAAGGAAAAAATAGATAAATCCATGTTTCTGCAGATTTTTAATATAGCACCCCTCCCAACTGATAGGTGAAACAGTCCAAATTTAATAAGGATGTTGCAAATCTGAGCAATGGATTAATGGAAATAGAATGTATAAAGGGAGATAGAATAGTATATATGTAATTACAATATTAACTATTGAATTGGCAGGGTAGTACTAGAAATTGAAGCCAGGTCCTTTGCATTGAGTAATATCCCCAGCCCTTTTTATTTTTTGTTTTAAGATAGGATCCTACTAAATTGCCCAAGCTAGTATCGAACTTGTGATCTTCCTCCCTCAGGCTCCCAGAGTGCTGGGACTATGGGCATGTGTCATCACCTCTAGGCAATACTTTTCTTTTGCTGCATACACTGAAGACATAAAATTGGATCACACACTACCAGTGAAATGAATTTCACTTTACATTGTATACTGGGGCTTAAAGCAAATGCTGATTTACATGCAGTGTATTTTCTGATTGCAAATCTATAATTAGAAATTAGTAACATTGTGATAACCAACACTTCATTCATTTAGAAGCTTTTTAAAAGCACACCTTTGAATAATGTAAAGCTCAGATTAAAAAATGAGATAATTCAACCACATTTGAAACGGAATAACAATGATTGCACGTGTCAGAACTATACATGCATGCAGCTAAAACAGAGTGCACTTAGAGGGCAATGCATAGCTGTACTCATATGTATATTATTAGATAGAAAGAGAAAAAGCAACAAGTGGAGTCTAAATGAAGATAGAAAACTGAATAAAAAAATAAGATAAACATCTAGGAATGAAAGAAATGTATCAACTACAGAATAAATTTACATCTTGGAGAGTTAAGAGACAGGAATAGAGATAGCTACATTGTAAAATGTGTATAAATTACTTGAAAATGTGTATAAATTACTTTAAAATGTGTATAAATTACTTTAAAATGAAAATGTGTATAAATTAATGTGTATAAATTGAAAATGTGAATAAATTACTTTGAAAATGAAATGTGTATAAATTACTTGAAAATGTGTATAAATTACTTTAATAACATTACTGAAATATAATTCACATACCATACAATACCCTCATTTAAAGTGAACACATCATTGGTTTTTAGCACACTCACAAAATTAGGTAGTTATCATAACCTCCCTTACTCTGTAATCACACCACTAATGTACTTTCTGAATGTACCTCTTCAAGACATTTCATGTAAGTGAAATCATGTAATATTTGATCTTTTGTAACTAGATTCTTCTGCTTAGCACAAACTTTTCAAGATTCATTCATTTTATAGCATTATCAGTGCTCCATTCTTTTTATGGCTAAATAATATTTTATTGTAGGACTGTACACCATTTTGTTGGTTCACTTACCAGTTAAGGTATTTATATTATTTCCACTTTGGACTATTATGAATTTGTATATCAGTTTTTGTGTGGACATGTGTTTTCATTTCTCTTTAGAATTGCTGAGTCAAATGGAAATTTCATCATTAATTTTTTGAAGAGTTTCTGACCGTGCTCCAAAGTGGTTGTACCATTTTATATTCACACTAGCAAGGTATGAGGGTCCCACTTTGTCTACCCCCTTACACTTGTTATTATCTGATTTTTTATGATAGCTGTCTTACTTGGTGCGCAGGGGTTTTGATTTGTATTTGCCTAATGATAAGTGATACTGAGTTTATTTTCATGTGCTTATTGACCATTTGTGTATGTCCTTTTGGAAAATATCTATGCAAAACCTTTGTCCATTTTTAATCAAGTTATTTGTGTGTGTGTGTGTGTGTGTGTGTGTGTGTGTGTGTTTGAGTTATGGGGAGGGGTGAGTGTTTTTATATATAGTATTCTAGGTATCAGCCCTTACTCCCAGATGCGACTTGCGAATGTTTTCTCCCATTCCACAGTTTGCCTTCTTGCTCTGTTGATCGTGTCCTTTGATGCATAAGTTTTTAATCTTGACAAGGTCTGCTTTATGTATTTTTTTCTTTTGCTATGTGTGCTTTCAGTGTCATATCCAAAAAATCATTGCCAAATCCTGCCACTAATTTTTAAGCACCCAGACTGTTGTCATTGGGATGAATGAATGAGGGAATGATTTAAAGAATTTTGAAGTCAGTTATTCCTACCCAAAAATTTACTTTTACCATTATGGAAGATTTTCATAATGATCCATCCAATGCCAAATTTCTCCTGCATCTTTATTTTCCTGATTATTGCCAAATGCACTGGACTGTAAATAGAAAGCATGGAAATAGCACATTCTGTTGTGATCCTGTTGTTCCCCATGAGGAACGGTGATCAAAATTATTGCCAAGTACCTTTATTAGGAAAAGAAAATTCTTAACTGATTAAAGACCATGGATATTATATATCAACTATAAAATTATTTAATTTTCCTGCTTCATTTTTAAAATGCTGAATTTCACTTGTTTATGTAATAGAGCTTTTAAACTTCAAAGACTGTGCATTTTGAAAAGAATTTCTCATGCTTGTGATATTCATTTGAAATTAAAATGGCTCTCTGCAATGTGAAACTAGCTAGAAGGTATGTACTTTAGAATAAAAGGGGAAGAGCCCTCGTATTATTGCTAATTTATACTGACTTAAGATACAGCTTTGTACTTAGATGGGAGCAAATGCATTTCTTTTTTTGAAGTCGTCGAGTAATTCATGGACTATCTATGGCAAACATCTTGAGCAGCATATAAGAACTTACTTGTTTAAGCTTTGTAGTTGTTGGTTAAACCATCATGTATTTTTTTCAAGCTAGGTTTTAATAAAACCTTGAACTTGTGTAGTAGAGTATGTAGAAGACTCAATAGAAGCATAACGCTTGGTTCTCCTCCCTCAGAGAATCTGCCTGCTACATTACCATATCAAAGGTAAAATAACAGCTACTTACCAGTCAGAGCCCTAAGAAAGTAAAGGCGGCTTGTGTGTTCTGAGACGGCCTCAAGGAGGTGGAGCTATGTAGACCAGGAGAGTGAAATCTGATTAGAGTGGGCTGAGACAGGGAGCCATATATCCAGGAAAGTGCAGTGGCATGAACAAGGGTCCCATCTGACGGAGGGTGGTCTGTGGCAGATACTGAGGCAGAGGAAGCTCATCACTTGCGCCTTGAACAGTTGGTGGCCGGGGGAGGGCAGACTACGGGAGCTGGCATAGTGTTTCATGCTTGATCCAGTCAGCTGCATAGAGATGTTGTGGGTTCTGATGAGGGGCATGGCAGGAAAACCCAGTGGAGGTCCTAGAGTTTTGGAGATAAAGGGGGTTCTGAAAGCAGTGAATCAATGTCCCCTTTTTACTGAGGCCAGGGAAATGAAATAACTCGTTCAAGTTCACCCAATTAGAAAATTGCAGATTTAGATCTCAGATTTTCCTTTAAGTCTACTGATCTTTCTTTCAGAATAGATTAAGGGAAAAGAAAATGGACAGAAAGGATAAATAAGAAGGGTGTTGGTTGGGAAGAGGTCAGAAACGTGTAACTACTTCGTGTGTTTGTGTATGTGTTTGGGTGGTATCAGGGACTGAACTCGGAGCGCTGAACTACATCCCCAGACTTTTTTATTTTTTCATTTTGAGACAGAGTCTTGCTAAGTTGCCTAGGCTGGCCTCAAACTTGCCATCTTCCTGCTTCAGCCCACCAGGTAGTTGGGATGACAAGCATGCGCCGCCATGTCCAGCAGATTATTTTCTTTAGTTATGAATGAGGCAGATAAATACTTAGAGAATTCCATGAAGGACCAAGTTGGGGGCTGTTGCTGTTGTTGTTTTTAAGAGAGTCTCACTGTGTACCCAGGCTGGCCTCGAACTCATGTCTATCCTCCTGCCTGAACTTCCCGAGTGCTGGGATTACAGGCATGTGGCATCATGCCCAGCTAGGACCAAGTTATTTTTCAATAAATATCTTACAAGTACCATTTATCTAAAGAAAATGTTTACCACTATCTAAAGAAAATGTTTTCTTTCACAGATTCACCTTTTTGGAGCTTTGCTGGCCATTTTAGGAAATCTGGTAATAAGCATTTCCTTAAATATTCAGGTAAGAAAAACTTTATTTTTCTAGCTCTGTAATTTGATCCAGGAATATAATGTTTATCTCCATTAAAAAATATTTTTAAATATATTTTATGATCCTATTGGTAGAGAGACAAATATAATCCAGGCTAGATTACTTTCATTTTTTATTCTAAAATAGACTAATTTTTTTCTTTTTTGGCCTCCAGAAGGAGTACTGTGGCTTCTAGACAAGGTGGCCACTATGTCTAATGAATGAATCACCTGCCTTGATTCTCATCATCTTGATTTCTTCTACAGCCCTAAACCCAGATGAGACACAAAACTTTTTAGAAGCATTTTATAGGGGTACAGATTTTTTTGTTGTTAAATACATGTTATGTTAAATATATGGCGGCCAGGAAGCAGAGAGAAAGAGAGGAAGGAGCCGGAGTCCCCACATCCCCTCCAAGGGCGCACAGTGACCTCACTTCCTCCAAGTAAGCCCCACCCTCTAAAGGCTCCACCGCCTCCCAATGGCACCAAAGGCTGGCAACTGAGCCTTCAACACGTCAGCCTTCGGGGACATTTCAGACCCAAATGATAGCACTGATAGAAATATTCAAGAATATAAAAGGAAAAAGTAAAATGTCCCTCATTGCTCAGGAGTAACACTATTAACTATGTATTTTTTTCACATCAGTATCTAAGCATGAACAGCATACACGTAATTGGGTGGATGTTACAAAACGTATATACACTGTAACCATCCTGTATGGCAGGACATATGAGTTGATTTTTGCAATTATGAATAATAATAAGATGACTATCTTTCTGGATGTATTATATCCTAAATATGTATGTAAATATTCTGCAGCTCAAAGGATGTATTCATTTTAAATATTGCTAGGACCACAGAAACTGATCTAGATGGCTATACCATGTTCATGTTACACTTCCATGCAGTTTGGCTGTGACTATTCCCCATATTCTCAATGCATATATCATTAATTACTTGGTAAGGTAAGAAAACACATCTGATAGACAAAAATGGTGCTGTATTGCATTGTTTTATTTGTTTGCATTTCCTTGATTACTCATGGGTTTAAGAGTCTTTTCTCAGTTGTAATTTTACTCGATAAATTACCATTTCATAGCCTATGAATAAAATCTCTTGGATTCTAGCTAATCTCTTTATAAGAATTCCCTTCATAATAATATTAACCATTTGTCATATATATTGTTTTCTCCCACTCTATTGTCTGTGCCTTCATTTTGTTCATAATATTTTTACATAGAGAAAAAATTTTTAATACAGTAAAATACTTGCTTTTCTGGCTTAAGAATTTTGTATCATATTAGAAAGGTGTTCCTTATGCCAAGATTTTTTTTAATGTTTCATGTTTTCTTCTAATACTTTTAAAATTTTCTTTTAAAAAGTTTAAGAAATCTAGAATTGCACAAAATTCTTATAAAGAAGTATGCTTAGTTATAAAATCAGTAGAGAAAATATCTTTATCTAATGATCATTTTTTTTTAGGAATTTATATGTTTGTTTTGTTTTTGTGCTGTTTGGAGTTGAACCCAGGTTCTTGTGCATGCTAGACAACACTCTAGCCCTGAACTACATCCCTAGCCAATTATATGTATTTTTAAATATAAAAAAATACAAACCCAATGAAAAAAGTCAAACTGCCTCAGCCACCCTATTACCAAAGCAACCTTTATTCTGCTATGTTAATTGTGATAGGAACTTTGACACATAAATCTCAATCCTTTTTTAAAACTTTCCTCTTTAAGAATTTGTTATCTTTATTAATGTTATTTTAGCACATGGAATTATTTGATATTCTGAAAGAATTATTTTGGCATACACCTTCTCTTTTCTTTTTCTTTTCTTTTTTTCTTCTGAGCCAAGGTCTCACTATATAATTCAGGCAGACCTTGAACTCACTGTGGCCCCCAGGATGGCCTCAAACTCGTAGGATCTTCCTGCCTCAGCCTCCTGTGTGCTGGGTTATGGGTGTGCACCACCATGCCTGGCACACCTCCTCTTTAAATAGTAATGATTTCACCTAGTTTACAGAATTGTTACGATAATAAAGCAATGTGCATATACAAAAGGCTCTGCAAACCGTAAAGTGCCATATAAATATGTATGCTCCTGCTGATCATACGTTTGAGATAAAGAGGAACTCATAGTAATTTCTCTACAACAATCTGCAGATAAATTTAAAAGCTGTGATACAAATTTATGGAACACAAAATTTCAAAGCAAGTTTGAACTGGATAGACATGTTTTCTTACTGACACTCTGATTTACTTCCAGAAATATTCTCATCTTCAGTTGGCACAACAAGAGCACCCAAGGCCATACTTTAAGAGTGTGCTCTGGTGGAGCGGAGTCCTGCTGATGGCTGTGGGGGAGACCGGAAACTTTGCAGCCTATGGCTTTGCCCCTGTTACCCTCGTTGCCCCGTTAGGCTGTATGTCTGTTACAGGTGGGCCATTTTTCTCTGTTTTGACAAAGGGAAATGTTTTGTTGTTGTTGTTGTTTTGTTTTGTTTTGTTTTGTTTTTGTTTGTTTTTATTTTATTTTAAAGAGAAAAAATAAAAATAAGGATACACAATCTCAAAACAAGATAATAGGAGATTTACATTGGTTTTTATATTGCATATTGTTATCTTGAAAGTAGTTGCTCAGATTACAAGATACAGGCATGCAAAGTTGATCAAACAATGTAAGCACTAACTGTTCCTTTCAGTGAACTAATAGAAATTAGTAGCTATCTTGTGTATATATATATTTTTTCTTTTCCCTTCCTTCTTTTCTCCTGTCTCCCATCCCAGTTCTTCTTTCCTTTTGAGCAATTTCTTTCCCTTTCACAATATCTATTGTACATTTTAGATCTTATTTACTCTTTCAGTTTCTTATACTAGGGAGACAATATGATGTTTACACATGCAGATCTAATTTATTTCACTTGTGAGTATGGTCTCTAGCTGCATCCATTTATGTATAAAACCTCAGGTTTATCCTTTATAGCTGAGTAATAGTCCATTGTATAAAAATACATCTTTTTCATCAGTTCTTCAGTTGATGGGCATTTGGGTTGTTTCCAAGATGTCGCTATGACAGATTGAGCTGCTATAAACATGGGTGCATATATATTGCTGTGGTATGATGCTTTTAATTCTTCTGGGAAAATACCCAAAAGAGAAATAGCTGGGTCGAATGGGACCTCTAATCCTAGTTTTTTAAAGAATATCCACACTGATTTCCACAGTGATTGCACTAGTCTACATTCTCACCAACAGTGGAGAAAGGTTCCTTTATCCCCACAGCCCCTCCAGCATTTGTTATTGGTTGATTTCTTGATGATAGCCATTCTTTCTGGGATGAGATGGAATCTCAGTGTTGTTTTAATTTGCATTTCTCAAATGACCAATGATGTTGAACATTTTTTCATATATTTATTTGCCATTTGTATTTTTTATCTGAGAAGTGTGTATTCATTTCAGATGCCCATTTTCAGAGTGGGTCTTTGAATTGGGAGGGTTATTTTTTTTCAACTCTTTATATGTTCTAGATAGAAGTCTGACAAAGGGAAATGTTAAGAAATCAAAATAACTGGCAAAAAAACATACAGCACAGAAAAGAAAATCTGTTCCTTGTTTTCTTAGCACATTGATCTGGAATTGTGCTTCTGTGTCAGTCCCCCGTCATGCTTCCACATTCACCATGGAGAAGGCTGCATTTCGTATCTTCACCACTGACATGGAAAAGCCTGATTCTCAATGATTGTGTCTTGATAAGTTAATACTAACTGAAAATGTTACACTTCTGTTTTTAATCATTAGTGGATTATCTAAAAGCATTTGTAATGCAGTTACATTTTATTCATACACTAAACTGACATTAGATATAGTTAGAGTCTTTGATGTCAGATCTTGACTCCATAGTTTGACATTAAAAATTAAATATTGGTTATTCGACATTACCATAAGAATGTGCAATTTTACAGTAATGTCACAATTATGTACTTTCAAAATGTGTGTGGTTTATTAAATACATTTAGAAAAGAGTAAAATGAGATGTTGCCAAAGACTTTTTTTAAAAAAGAGCAAAAATCACTACTAAATGTAGAACAAGTCTCTAAGCCTTGTTAAAAATCAATAAAGTCTTTTTTGGTTTTACTCTTTATCTGCTGCTATGGAAACAGCATGCTTCTAAATTTCTTTGAATTTAGGACCTTCGTTGAAATATTGTGAACAGCTAGATCATGCATACCATGTGCTCATGTATCTCAGTTTTCATATTTCTCCTAAAATGATGTGCTATTCTTAAAGAAAGCATAGTTTGAATTGAAATAATATATACTTCATCTTATTTTGAAAGTAGCTTCCCATTCTCAATCTTTTAAAATGTCTTAAAATACTTCCATGATGTACAATACTAGAGTATTTTCCAAAACACTTACTTTGCTTTCTAGAAATTTAGTGCAGAATCCCTGTACTGATCCTACCCTGTAGAGGCAAAAACTTATGTAGTCATTTACCATTTTTAGCATCCCAATAAAACAACCAAAGTGTGTATATCTTATCTCCTGTTTACTGCGTAGAACACATTCATGGGCATTCTAGGCTTTTTTTTTTTTCTTCTCAAAATATAAGAATAACAGATCTTCTTAGATTGTCAGATCTTGTTAGATTGTCAACCTGGAACCTTTCCAATTGTCCCGAAAATGTTATACTGTTTTTCTGGTTGACCCCATTTAATTTTGTTTCTTACTTTGTTTTATGCTGAGGCTCCGTGAAGTAGCTGAAGGAAAGTAAGTGACCAGGCATATACCTGGGGAAGGTGGAGTGTGCCACATTGTATTAAGATTCATTTAGCTCCTGTCTCCTACTTCTAGGAAACCCTGTTTTTAGTGGTGTATGGGGTGGGAGAGGGTGACAGGGGTTCAGGGTGAGAATTCAGAAACTGACAGGACTAAGTATCAGCAGTGTCACTCCTTCAGGCCTCCCATGACGCTGTCTGTGAAGGTACCCATCCTGCCTTGACTTCCTGAAGCTCTCATTAATAAGCAGAAGCTTAAGCTTCCTAAGCTTCCTGTTAGAAGAGTCCTGTTCTTCCAGCTCCTCTGCAGAGCCAGTCCCCGACTCCCATACTTGGAACTCACTGCCTAGACAGATAGGCTTTTTTTAATGCTGCAGCTCATTTTGTTTGTGTGCTCTTATTAACACCAATTAATGTTTCAACCCCAATTCACCCCAATTAATGTTCCAACTTCAGGATACTTTAGCGGCTGGGGATTTAGCTCAGCGGCACAGCGCCTGCCTGGCAAGCATGAGGTCGTGAGTTCGATTGCCGGTACTGGAAAAAAACGAAAACAAAAACAGAATACTTTAGCCACCTCTTCCTCGGACCACTTAAAATGATCCAGAGAAATGCATTGTTATCTTCAGACACAAATCACGTCCTCCTTTACAGTCTTTGAGAACAGTAAAGAGCACTAGCTTTATTACGCATACGGTTGCTAGTATGTCAGAGCCGCTACTTGGTCACTTTCTGGTACAATAAATAAATAAATTAATAAATAAATTAATTAATTAATTAATTAATTTTAAAAACCCACTGACCGGCAGTGCTTTAAATGGAGCAGCTCAAGGGACAACAAGTTCTGCAGAAAACCCTTTAGGCAGTGCTCACAGACAGTCACATCCTGCTGGAGATTCAGCCCAAAGAAGCCAAGCAGTGGAGATTGTGCAGTGGGAAGAACCCGAATGCACAGGGAGGTCTGAGGGCCCACGCCTGGCTCCAGCTGTTTGAGAGAGTGTTGGAGCCTTTTTACCCTTGTATCATCACTTTACTTTTCTCCCCAAAGGTCTCTCTTAAAGGTCCCGGAGCTTACCCAGACTAACATGCTAGTTATACCAGCAGTGTGGTTAATTCTACATGTAGATTTGTGTTTCCATTCATTAAGAAAGCTCACTGGTTTCCAGTTTCACCTAGAGCCCGGCTGGCTGTCAGCCCGTTAAATAGGCAGTAGAATGGTCAACAGCAGATGCTCCAGGAGAACTCGGCCGAGGATCAGATCTCAGTGCTGCCCTGACGAGCCCAGTGACCCCGGCATGTTGTCTCAAACTTGTGCCTCACAGTGCTAATCTGTAAAGTGGGAGCAAAACCAGTTCCCACTTCAGAAGTGACAGTGAAGAACTAAGTAAACACAACCACTGAAAAACTATATTTGACATAGGACAACACTAGCAATTGTCACTGTGACTTACGGTGATCATTGGTATACATAGAAACAGAGTACGTTACAGTTGCATGTACTCCCATACCCCAAAGATGGCTGACAGTTAAATTCCCTGAACCATTTTTCTTATCTATGCAGTGGCTAATTTACAGGGAACAGAAAGGTAGGATCTTCTCAGGTCATTTGCTCAGCCATTAAACAGCAATTACCCTCCATTCATCCTCATTTTCCTACTGAAACATGTTGAGAAAAATACCAGAATTTCCAAATAACAAATCGAGATAAAACCCATTTTGCGAAACAGGTACAGGAGTTGTAGGAGGAAAAGCGCAGTGACCTAGCCATGTGCAACTCGCCGTCTTCGTGCTCCGGCTGCACAACGCTTCTGTTTACTTGAAGATTAGTTGCAGAGGCCAACGGCAGATTTCTTTCAGATCCAACTGCAATTTGAGAATGTGTTCTCAGAGAAACTGTTTTTATATAAGTTGGATGTTCTGTGAAGTTTGTAGTAAAATTTTAAACTGCCCATCCTTCTGGTCTCAGGTAACCCCTCTCCCTCAGGAGGCCTTTCCAGGCCTGAAGATGAAGTTAAACAGCCTAATTTGTTGGCTTTCTTCACTCCCTACACAGGCCCTCCTCATACCTGTGTGGTGCCATTTTGTGAATTAGAAAAGACAGCCCTTTCTTATGATACACACTTTGTTTCTGTCCGTCTTTAAATAACTGTAATACATTAATTTTATTATAACAGGAAACTCTGGTGCCATCTGTCAGAAAACTGCTCTGGGAAATACACAAACTGGTGTGGTCTGAGAGGCAAATGGAGCCCTCATGCATTACACAGCTGACACAATTGCCCACGTCGTCAAGGTGCCCCTGACGTCTCCTTGCCCTCAGCAACACTCATCCCGCTCACGACCTGTTAATTTCCATCCTCACCATTCACCTGAGCCCTGGGGGGCTGTGTGTGTCTCCTATGGACAGGTCATCCGCTCTCTCCTGCAGGGAGCAGCTCAGGGACATCACAGTTACTCCTATCTTAATGCACATAATCCAGCCTATCTAACTGGAATGAATTTGAATTTAAATAGGGTGTTCTGCTATAGAATATTGGAAGAGAAAAATGCTTGCTTAAAGATTTCTATTCTGGATGAAGCAGTGAGCAAACAGTTCACTCCAAGGTACTCATGAATATTCACTCAGATTTCCAAGCCTGTCCCTGCGGTGTTGGGCTATGTCATGTGCACACCTGCAAAGCGTGGCCTTACATTTAATGTTGGTTTTGGTTATCCCAATGACTTCGATCCAACATGAATAAACACTTAGGGGCAATTTTTAAAAAGGAAGTTCTCAACAATGCAAAGAACTGAAGATGCAAGTGTTAAAGAAGATTCGTGGTAAACCCCCTACGGTATGACATCACCTTGCCTAGCAGGGGCAAGGAAGTAGAACTAGAGGGAGATTGCTGCAGAAACAGGGAAAGGGACAGGGAGCACCGGTGACGGTTCTCAGTTCCGTGCCTCTGAGTGTAAGGACTGAAAGGGTTCCATGGGGAAGTATTTAGAGAGCACATCATCCTTTTTCAGGTTAAATTCTGGTAGTATTTTAGATAAAATAGTTGAAGGTGAGAAACTGATCTTTAATGAGCATCCACTAGGCCAGATGCTAGGTAAGGCACACAGACGCGTTGCCTTATTTCACCCTGGCCGAGCTGAGTAAGAGCAATAAGTAGGTTGAATTTAGGATGGACGGTATGAAATTAAACACATAGAATTTTATATGGAGAGAGAAAATTGATAGCAGCAAGGTCTCCTTGGCCCTCGAATACATTCACAGAAGTGGTCACCCTGTGACTGAACTCCTTTGGATTAAAATTAAAGCCCTAAAATAAAAAGAAGGGGAGAGTGAGAGTTATGACTAAGTCTTCTTCATCTCTAATTCTCTCTAATATCCTAGCTGTGGTTCGAATTGAAATTCGTGATATGGAATACATGTTGTTTTATGTATTTCTGTTGTGTGGTTATGAAGCCCTAAGCTTCAGGGTGTCTGTAATCCATTAGACAATGGTCATATCGTAGCCAGAAAGCCTTAGTGAGGCCTCGCAGAATTCCAGAGAAGTCATGTCAAGCAGAAACGCTGGTCTCCAAGGTTTTTATTAGAAACAAATGAAAGGAAACACAAGCAAACCAATGAGTAAGTGACCTGTAGCATTATACAGAAATAAATGCCACATTCTCTGTCCTTCGCAGCAGTGAGCTCAGGGGCCACCTGGACCAAGTCAGTGTAGCCCTAAAACCTAGTGGAGCTCAAGATAGTGGCCTTTCCCATGGACACTGATTTTAAAGGGAAATCAGCAGAAAATGTCCTTTTTCTAAGTGGCTTGCTCAGCTGTCTCTTCACATCTGTCCAAAAACCAGCTTACATAAACTGTGTGGAATAAAGCTATGACGTTTTAATTTTATGTCTGCTCATACACTCTCAGCAAAAAGCATTCCTGAAGCCTAAAGCTTTATTTGAAACATCTTTTCCACCCATCTTTATTTTTTGAAAATGCCACAAAGTATTTCTAGAGAAATTGCTAATGATGAAGTAATGCGCTATTAAATTTATTATACGGAATTAATCTTGTCGGTGGTAGTATTTTTACATTTTTGGAGTCTTTTCAAGTTTAATCATCAATGCATGCCAAGAAAAATGTAGAAAAGAAGGATTATTGTCCTTAATCCAGATAAATTTTCTTCTCTGGAATTAT
The DNA here is from genome assembly GCF_000276665.1 of Chinchilla lanigera. Lineage (NCBI taxonomy): Eukaryota > Metazoa > Chordata > Mammalia > Rodentia > Chinchillidae > Chinchilla > Chinchilla lanigera. The sequence goes on along the minus strand of NW_004955417.1, from coordinate 13,930,356 downwards.
GCAAATTGCTTCTGAGCATGGTTATGTCTTCATTATCTCCAGTAAAGGGCAGTAATTTTTTTTTAAATCAACATGAATTTTTTGACAGTTTTCTTCCCGGCAACATTGATGGTAGGACACCTTTCCTGTCTGTATGAAGCCATTTTTCAAATTGTCATATCTTCAAAGCTTCAAATCCTAACTCCATAGGGTACGTTGTAATAAGCATGCTTTTCTCCCTCAAGTTGTGCAACTAATGAGGAATGATAATTACAGAGCAATACCTCAGCCTGGTCAGAGTGGATTGAGGCTGCGAGCACGCTCAGTGTGCCCATGTGCTGGAGGCTTGATTGTGACTGACATGAAAGTGTTTCTTGTGGTTTACTTTTTAGCAGTACAACAAAGTTGCCATTATAAGTGGTCAGGAACCACAAGCCAGATATTTACATGTGAGGTTCTATTTGCAACATTATTATGTAAATATGTTCTTTTCATGTCATGAGGTTTTAGGGTTTTTAATAAAAGAATGGGTTTTTTTTTCTTTACTATTTTGTCTTCTATTTCTTTATATTATAAACATACACCCTCATTTCTCCTAAGATCATGAAATTTAAACAATAAATCCACTGTCCCAGATGTGCAAATTGAAATTTTCAGTTGCAGACTACGTCAGAGTTGACACATTGGTGACCTGTAAAGTAGAAGTGGTTGCTGCTGTTTTCTTTGAGGCAAACAACACTTATAAATAATGTAATCTCCTATGTTTAAATATTAGACCATGTAACACAAACTCATTTTTGTCTAAACAATCAGGTTTTGTAGCATTGGACATACATTGTAGTTGGTTACAGCCAAATCATGATTGCCGCTTTTCAGTGATCTTATTTAGTTCGTGAAATCATTAATCTGGGGGGAGAGAGTTTAAGCAAAGAGCCTGCACAGCCAGGCCTGGTGGTGCAGGCCCGTAATCCCAGCACTCAGGAGGCTGAGGTAGGAGGATTGTCACAAGTTCAAGGCCAGCCTGGGCTACATCGTGAGTTCAAGGGCAGCCTGAGCTATACAGCGAGACCCTGTATAAAAAAAGCGCCTGCACATGTCAAAGTTACAGACTGAAAAGGGAATGCCTGTTTATCTATTATTGTAGAGACGCAAAGATCTAGACTACCGTCTGCCTTAACAGCTCACAGAAATTTATTGCTTCAGTCATCCCCTTACTGACAGCTACACAAGGAAGCCCAGATCAAGTTTGTGCAACCTTTCTGAGCTCTTGTGCACCAGATTAATGAACAGCTTTTCTCCTCCTCTCCTGTGGCGTGCTGTGGATCTTAGAGCATCAACTCCTGACCACATTTAGCTAAATAACCTCTACAGTAACAGCCGCTCTTGGATGGAGCCTCACACCCTGAGTGGTGTCAGATGAATGAAGGACAATCTTGCGTTGAGTCTTCAGTAAATCAGGAGCATGAGGAAGCCCAGTACCACTGGGACTCCTGCCCCACATTTGGCTGAAGCCACCAGAAACTAACCGGACCTGTGTTTTTGGATTCATTTTCTCCTGGAAATCTGAATCAGAACACCTGTTGGGTTATCATCCGTCAACCCTGATCAGAATGAATCTCCAGTCCACCCAACTGCTAACTCGAGTGACATCTAACGGCTAAAAAGAGAGAACAGGACCTGGCAAGAGAAGCCAATGTGTGTAATTGTTGCTGAGACTCTTTCTGCCCCCAAAAGCACTAGAGCCTCAAAGCTTCATGAATGCGTTAATAACCTGCCTCGCAGAGAGGCTGTTTTGCACCAAAGGAAATGCCAAAATATTTTACATCCTTTCCATTGCTGGACAGTAGTCCTGCTGTTGTTTTTCCTCCCTCCTAATTCCTGTGGAACCACTGTTTGCATTGTGGGGTTTTTGTTTTCAATTTAATTTTATTTTTAATTCAATCTTTGAAACCTTTAAATTGACAAAAATTAAATATACCTCTAAAGTGCAGTATGATGTTTTGATCTGTTTGTACATTGGACAAAGATCAAATCAAATCAATGAGCATTATCTGCTATTTCACCTACTTATCTTTTGGGGGGTAATATTTAAAATCGTTTTTGAGCAACTTTGAAATACCTGATACATATTATTAATTCTGGTCTCCACCCTGTGCAATATGATATTAAATAAATATATAATATTTAAATATATTCCTTAATATATATTCCTTAATACATATATTAAATATAAATATATTATATATATTCCTCCTGTGTAACAGATATTTTATACCAACTCCACCATTTTTTGAAAAACCCTTATTGTAATAGAGGTCTAACATATGGCTCTGGGGACACTGTGTGATACTCTGTAATGAACTTAACTCCCCGAGCCTCAACTTTCTCACCAATAAAATGAGTGAACAACACTTGACTCCTAGGACTGTTGGAAGGATAGGAGTTAACTCTTCCATGCCAAACTCTCAGTAGAATATTTAGCCACTATGTATATGTGTCTACTTCATAATCATTGTATGAACACAGTTTTCTGTCTTTTTTTTTTTTTCTTTGAGACAGGATCTTGCTACATAGTTCAGGCTGGCCTCTAACTCACTGTGTGGCCCAGGCTGGTCTTAAACTTGCAGCAATCCTCCTGACTCAGCCTCCTGAGTGCGGAGATTATAGGAACACATCACCACACCTGGTCTATTTTCTGTCTTTTTAAATATCATGACATAAACATTTCTAATATCACGACATAATTTTACCTCATAATTCTTATTGATGACATCATATCATTCATTATTGCCGAGCATTTATATTGTTCTAGTTTTCCACTCTGAAACATAATTTTGCAGCGATGGGCTTTGGGGTGCTCTCTGTTTTGTGGAATACATCCTTAGGACAGATTCCGAGGTGCAGAACTACTAGGCCAAAGAATTTAAATAGTTTGATGCTCCTGAGAGGCCTTGTGAAACACTATTAGAGCCTTACATCGACTCACAGTGACACAGTGTGGAGGAGTCCGGGTTTCACCACTTGGGTGTCAATGTGCAGCTTAAACTTGTGGGTGGAGGAGAGCACCTGGCTTCAGCTTGGTTTTCTGTTATTCCTGGTGGAGCTGGGCTTTTTCCTGTATCTGCCTCCTCTCATGTGTGAATTACTTGTGTTCCTGCCCTTTCATTCATCCACAGGGGGTGGGTTTCTTCCCTAGCCGTGGGGACACGACTCATCACTTAGGAAGGAGAGGACAGCGCCCTCCGTCACCCCTGCACACACAAACCCTGGTCAGCTGGGGAGCAGAGTACTCGTCTTATTGCCTTTCCCTCTGAGCAACTTGAGAAAACACAAAAGGCACAGCTTGATCTGCATGCTCTTAAATAACTGGCTATTTATAACCGGCTCCAGCAGAATGGATAATGAGAAACCACAGAGCTCGCACGTGCTTTGTCTCACCTGTCTGAGAACGACACCCCAGAAGTAACAAATGAGCTCATGCAGACCCACAGCACCCAAAAGAGAGCCCAGCTGGCGTCCCAGCCCACCCAGCCCCCTGCCACCCCCTGCAGCTCCAGGCTCCAGAGCTCTTCCACAGGACCTTCGACTTTTCACCCGCTGTGGTGTTTCAAGAAACAAGAAGCCAGGGAAATCTTTTGAGCTACTTCCTGTCCTTATTCCGCTTCACAGCATCCTCATGAATCAGCCCCATCCTTCCCAGCTGAGCATTTCCTTAGGATGGTGAAATACGGAGTTGAAGACAGCTCAACTCAGATGAGGCCCCTTTCACGAATTTTATACACAGCCCCCAAGATCAGATGGTTTGTAGGGCGGCTGCAGTAGCATCAATTTTGATAAGCTTAGGGGGAAAGGGTGTCAAGTTTTGTAAACATTTCCCATTTGCCAAGAATAACAGGCCATTGGCTGTGGGCAGTGAGTTTTGCCTGGAAAAAAATAGCTCCTCTGAATGAAGGGACATGTTAGTAACCTTCGGACTCCGTCAGATGTGTAGGAGAGCATGCATTTTCCTCCTGGTTTTCTTTACACACGCTCAACCCCACTTTTTTTCTTTTGGTTTTCTGGAAAAGTACTTAGTAACTCAGCACCAAGACCAGGGAGCACTCTTACGGCTTATGAAGGCCAGATGGAAAAACATTCATGAGCTTCACCCTGAAAAGGCACACAGAACTGTGAACGCTGAAATAAATCCTCAGTAATAATGGTAGTTTAATCCCACCTTGTACAAACCTGTTTAATTTGCAGGTGTGCTGTTTAATGCTTTCCAAACTATTGCTCTTGAAATAGTCTTTCCAGTTTTGAATATTAAGTTTCACTATCGAAATAAAAGTGTAACTGTTCCCTTTTCTAGTTGCTCACTATGCAGCGGGTCAGGTGACAGCAACTGCTAGAGAGGACTGAGTTAGATCTCTACAAAGTTGTACAGAAGTACTTCTGTTTATTTATTTTCTCTCTTTTTAAAATTTACCACTCTAGCTGTGCCTGGTGGCGCACGCCTGTAATCCCAGTGCTTGGGAGGCTGAGGCAGGAGGATCGCTGCAAGGTTGAGGTCAGCCTGGGTTACAAAATGAGCTCAAGGCCAACCTGAACTGCGGAGTGAAACCCTGTCTCAAAAAGACAAAAAAGATTTTTTTTTAAATGTACCGCCCTATTTCTACGTCATGTTATTAACTGTTACTCAGGTACTGTCTTTTTGCTCAGCATAGCTCTTATTTTACCTATAAAGGTGTTATAAATAAATGTATCAGCAGAATTTTTTTTACTACTTCACTACATAAATAAAACTAAAAATCATATTATCCAAAAACTTTATAGACGATCTCTTTCTCTGAAAACAGATAAAGTGTCATTGGATGAGTGTGGAAGTGCATTAGACTTCTAAATTCTTTCAGAAAGAAAGAGTAACATTTATGTTTCATAAAACTAATTATTTTATAGAAATTGATACATATGTAGTTTGACCCAGGTAGTATATTTTAAGGTTTTGATTTTGTTTGTTGTACAAGTATGTCCTTTTTTGCTTTCAGCCATTAAATTATTTCCCATGTAACATTTCCCCCTCATCCTTCTGAAAATAAAATCTTTCTCAGACTTGTGGGTTAGCAGCAAGAACAAAGGGAAATTATGTCTGTTCTGCTTCAAGGGAAACGATGCTGTGTGGTGCACTAGAAAGAGCTCTGGGCCAGAAAAGAGGAAATTTGGGCCGTGGCCTCCGCTCTGCGCAAGGGAAGGATTGTCTGAGGAGTGGATCCGAAAGCCGGTGTGCAAACAACCCTGTCTGCACTTTAGTTTCCCAGGGCCCGTTTAGGACCTGGAGTAGGTGTCTCTCTGTCCCTGCTGCTCTAAATGTCCTCACTCCATGAGGGCAACGTCTGTCCTCTTATCTGGACCCCTTTGCTGTGAGGTAGTCATCTCCAGGGTGACTGTCAGGGGATGCATTTGGTGTGTTTTTCTGTAAATCTATCTCTTTCCACTTGGAAACGCTTGTTACCTCATTATACAAGCAGTCGGGGATGGGGGTGTGGCAGGGTTTATAGTTTTTAATGCCTTTTTTAAGGCTCTAACATGTGAAGTTAGTTTCCCTGAATTATTCTGGTCCAAATCTGAAATAGAAAATTGTCATGCATTTTTATACATAGCTGAAACTCACTTCTTCATTTAATAGGCCATGTACCCACACATGAGTTTATCGACAGGAACTCTCACTTTAACAGTTTAGAGCTATCCCACCCAATTAAGCACCCACTTGGTGGACACTTGCCAGGCTCTTTATTCTGTGTGAAACTCCCATCCCTGGAATTACCTGCCCAGAAAAGTTTTCAACAACAAAGACCAACTCAAAAAGCTAAGTTGAGGAAAAGATGGGGGGAAGTACGAGCACCTCAGCTTATCTTAAATGAAGATTTCTGGTGTCAGTTTGTTACTGTGTTTTAAATAACTTGCCGGACTAGCAAACATAGACCTATTCAAAGCTAGCTACAGCATCTGTTCAATGGATTATTATGGGGACATTAGAATTACAAGTATGAGGACTTCTTAAGGACGCGACAGATTGTTCATAATATGGTACTGGAGCAAACTGAGAAAAAAGTACTAGAGTTTGATCTTCACTAAAAGGAAATAAAAACATTAGCATCTTAACTTCAGTTTTCCCTAGATGATGAATTATTTTGTGAAATTTTTCTTTCCTCTATTTCTACTTTTAAAAACCTTAGTGAGTAATTTGTTTAAAATATAAAATACAAACTATGTTTACATTTTTTTATTACTGCAACTTTGAGTTCTCTAATGCCTGTGCTCGGAATAGTCCCATCAAAGGAACAAGTTCAGTTTCTTCCTTGTCCCTGAGGCCCCAGCAGCAGCCCATGGCTCGGCTAGGGAGGACAAAAAATCTAGCGGCATCAGTCATGACAAAGAAGATCTAAAACATCACAAGGGCTGGAAATTGCAGGGCTGAGATTCCACAAACACTTTTCTTTTCATGGAATAAATACTTCACGCTAGGTACTAGCTACATGCTAGAGATCTTAGATGAATAAGAAAACATCCGTAAGACTAAATGGTCTTTTGGATGAAAACAAGAAAATAAATCTTAGGTATAAAGAAAACCATTTATAGAGGTCATCCCAGTGTGAGGGTCGAATGGTCAGTCCAGCTTGGAGGAACTCAGAGACAGCTCTTGGGTCTAGAATTGATCACAGAACGGGGGCAAAGTCACGCTTGTAAAACATGGTACATGGAGGTACATGGTGGATCCCGGAAATCGGGGTTACGTATTTCAGTGAGGGTGAGCTTAGAATGTGGACAAGATGTAGAGCAAATATGGCTGTTTTGAATGTCGTGTTCAGCCTTGGTCCTGTAAATGACAAGAAGCCATTAGGAGATTTGAAAGCTGTGGGTTTACATTAAATGTGCATTTCAGAAGGACTACTCTGGTGGTGGTGCGGGGAAAGGAGTGAAACGGCGGTCCAGAGGGAGGCCCTGGGGACGCTCTAAGCCAGAACCCAGCCTGCCTGAGCTGGGCCCGTGACTGCGGAGGGAAGAAGGGAGTGGGCGTGGCAAGAGCAAACAGCGCGGGGGGGGGGGGGGGGTGGGGGGGGGAGAGAGGGAGAGGGGGGGGGGTGCGGGAGCGGCCGGGGCTAGGGAGAACCCAGGATTCTGATTTTCTAAGAGAGGAGAGGAGTCCTTGAAGTAGGGAGTGTAGGAGGAGATGCTGGGAATTAACGAGCTTCAGTTTGGGGCATAAAGTTCTTTTCTTTCCTTCCTTCCTGCTTTTCCATCCCTTCCTATATCTTGTGCCTGCCTTTCTTTTCTTCTTCTCTGTTCTTTTCTTCCTTCTCTTTCTTTCTCTTCCTCCCTCCATCTTTCTTTTCTCCTTCCTTGCTTACCTTCATTCAGTCATAGACTAAACTTGTATCAGTCCCTCCTGACATACCACGTACTGTCCCGGACACGTCACCCCAGGTCCTTTGCACATGAGGCCAGTTTCCATAGGAGAAGAAAGGGGTTTTTATAGCCACAACTGCTGGATGTCTCTGTTCAGGGCACAGCTATTCAGGCAAAAGACACAAAACGCTTAACTTCTTTCAAGTGACATTGCATAATTACATGTTTTTATATCAAACTCCCACTAATGGCCATTTTCTTTACAGGTAGTGCCATTACTTCTGTTATGTTTCTAAAAGAAAATTTGAGAGCCTCAGATATACTTGGTGAGTAATTATTAACTGTAACATCCATTGATCAGGAAACAGTTCTATCCATTTAAAAAAATGTATGCTTTAAAAACAGAAAAAATACAGAAATGGTTGCAAATTCTCATTTAGAGATGAACATCACTCCATTTTGGAACTGCTGTCTCATCTCACATAAAATATTTCCATTTGGCCGGGCGTGGTGGTGCGCACCTGTAATCCCAGCACTCAGTAGGCTGAGGCAGGAGATCATTGGGAGTTTGAGACCAGCCTGGGATAGAAAGTGAGCTCAAGGCCAGCCTGAACTGCAGAGCGAGACTCTGTCTCAAAAACACACACAAAAAATTCCACTTGCATTATGATTACTATGCTATTGGCTATAGCAAATTATGCTGTAATATTATTTTATTAGGGTAAAATTTTTATGAAGATAATAAAATTAATCAAAATATCTGTGCTACCTAAGAGACTGTAGCTCTTCAAAGGACATATCAGTATATTGTTATATTTCTAATGCATAAAAATGAAAACCATGTAACATTAAGTGCACCAAGTAACAGCTTATTGTGTTTTACTCCCAAAACTACCTATTGTATATAGCTCCTTGTAAAAGTAACACAGAAGGTTGCTTTTTGGATTTTTATTTTGAAAATACAGTTATTAATAGAAAATAACAGTAGCTTTCCTGGCGCTAAGAAAGACTTCTGTTACACACCAGTGTTATCTTTATTCATGGTATTGTCTTGCTTTTGTTAGAAATATCATTGGTGAGAAGAATTATAAAGATTCATATTTTCTTCCCTGACAAAACCCTGTTTGAATTGCTGCTGACATATGGTAATGAATACAGATACTTCAGGCACTTTAAATAAAACAATGCCTCCCCTCTTCCAGGGAGATCATATTTTTTTTAAATGTGAGCTCTAAATGTGACACCAGTGTTGGTATGTTGGGCATTTGTTTGCCCTGATCGTGTTTCCCTTGAGCCTAATGCCTTGAAAGTGTTTTCACTTTTTCTTTTCTTCTCTGGTTTGATTCTGCTAGTAGAGTTTTTAGTCAACATTGTCAAATTTTTCATGGTTAAAATGTTTTTCTAAATGCATTCATATGTGAATTGTATCTTTTCCAACATACTACTTTTCTATACTCTATTTTATATGTTGTGGTTTATGGAATCATTTGAGGAAATCATATGAAATCAGAAATAAAAATGACCAGTGCCCGAGTTTTATAAATTAAAAAATTTAGGTCCTACCCTTTTTTTCCATTTATAAATGTCTTAAGGAAACTTTATTAGTACATATTTGTGATACACGATGAGTGCATTCGTCCTGGCAAGTTGGTTCCATGTACATATCGCACCTTAATTCTTTCTGCTTCCCTTTCCCCCTCCTCCCTTTCTGCCCTCTCCATCCTTAGTTCCCTTCCCATCTGCAAAGGTCTACCTCCCTGTTTTGCTTTAAGGAAACTTTGAATCCTTTTATTGAACATCGAACATTTTTCTGTTGTTAAATAGTTGATTACTGATATTAACCTAACTTACTGAGAGAATACAATGGATATAATGGAGGATTTACTATCTTAAATATTAATGATAAAAATATAATTTCAACTGAATCTCTGCCCTGAAATAATTTACAGTTGGTGATAAGACATATTCATAAATAAGTTTTTAAAAGCACAAGCCATGAGCCTAAAACAGTGTTTCTGAACCTCAGCACTAACACACTTCGGGTTCGGTAATTCTAATTCTCCCTTGTCGGGGGTTGTCCATCCTCTTCCTTGTAAGGTGTTTCATCTCAATCCTTCACCTACAAGATTCCTCCAGTGGCCTCCACCCCAGTTAGGACAATCAAAAATGTCCCTAGATGCTACAAGGGCAAAACTCTAGATGCTCTAAGGGCAAAAATCCTCCTCAGCTGAGAACCACTAGTGTAGCATAAAGAGAAATGGCTCTGGCTGGAAAGATTTTTTTAAGCAGAGGTGTCATTTGAATCAGTTTGACAGCAACAAAGGACAGGCATAGGCCACATCCAAGGATATGGTGGAGGGCATACACAGGGCTTGACACAAGAAGTGTTAACAGAGGTGCAGAAAGGTAAATTAAGTTCTGTTTACTGTTGTGCTACACCTGCTCCATATAAGGATAAGAGAAAAACAAACGAAAGGCGTAACTATGGAAAAGGAAAAAATAGAAATATCATTTCATACAGATGATATGATTACAATATGAACTTTAGCCAGTAGTGACTAAACCAGAATGCGTTAGCTCAGCCAATTAAAGGATACAAGTTAAACCCACTCTTGTGGATTCAAATCTGGATTCAACTTCTGCTATCGACTGTGTGGCCACCCTAGTATTACTTAACTTCGCAAAGCCTGTTTGCTGACAACTATGTAAGATGTTTGGAGGATCAGATTGGAAAATCCATATAAAAGCAGTTTGAGAAATGTAAAATACTCTCACTATGACTGTTTTAAGGACTATGATCACCTTCATTCCTAAGCAATACCCATGAGGTAACGCTAACAACATAACATGGAGAATGGGAATGCACACACACATACCAGGAAAGCAAACCAACAAAATAAAACCTTGAGTTAATTCTTTAGGAGTCTGATTTTTTGTATGTTAATACAAAAAATAACTATTAAATATTCACTCTTGCCAGGTACTCAGTGGTATTTTACATGGATTATATTATTTAAATGTAAGAACAACCCATTTACAGAAGCAAAGTATGATACTTAGGTTAAACACCTTGCCCAGTGTCATATAATTAGTAGGCAATGGACCAGTAGTCCAACGATAGAAACCTGATAAAGCTAGATTATAATTGTTTAGTGTGAATCTCTAGTAACAGCAAGCTGTGTGGCCTTTGTAAAACTACCTAAATAAGCTTTCTGAACCTCAATTTCCTCATCTATAAAATGAAGATAATATTACCTACCTTCCAGGATTAAAAGAGTTCAGATATTAAAATTCTTAAAACGGGGTCTATCCCATAAGTGCTCAAAAATGTTAGCTGTATTACTACGACTATAATCACTCACCACTATGCTGTACTACCATTTTAGCATGGTCATATGTTAATCTTTAAAAAACATCACTTACTTACAGAAAAAATAAAATCTTGATTAGGTTATTTTTCAAACTTGAATTATCCAGCTAAGATGTCCCACAACTCTGATTTGTTTTTTGTTTTGGCCTTCCTAACTGAATGCATTTTGAGTAGGACTGTATAAGTGATAAATCACATTTATTTCACACTGTCAGTCTAAGCAATCTATTCTTACCTTTAAAATGGTGTCGTAGTGGTAAAATAAGATTTTTTATTCCTATCCCACACCCTTTCCTCCAGTGAGGAATATCGCAGGATTGTCATCATTTGAGATGTCATGACTCACCTCATACTCAGGAAAGGACTTTTCCAACCTCACTCAATGATGTGTTGAGGTCCGTGTGTTTACTTTGGGCCTTGACTGCTATTGCCTTAAGAAAATTTAGCTCTTTCCATTAAAAGCAAAATATGCACACCCCCCCGCCACTTTTTTTTCTTTACAGGGACTAAAACCAAACAGGGAAAAGAAGTAAGTGATGTTTTTTAAAGATTAACATATGACCATGCTAAAAATTAAATTGTCAAAATGTGAGAAGGAAAATCATTTATTTTCCCCTACTTGAAGCAAATGAAAGTTTGTTTTTCATGGTGGAACAAATGAAGATTTTTGGGTCATGTGGAAACAAGCTGAACTAATTTATTGCCAAATGCTATTCTGCGGCTATGAAGCTTTTCACCACTAGCCTTAAAAAAAAAAAATGACCTCACAAAAGCTATGTCTGAAGGGAATAGCCAGCTATTATTAACTCACTGACAAGCTCTGGACTCTGCTCTGATTCTTAGTGGATTAATAATTTTAAATTATTTTAATGATTATTTTTCCTTTTAAAAACACCAGTTTCTGTCTCTCCAACCAGCCAAACGCTCTAGTATTTTCCCCTTTCTTCCCCCTCCATCATCAAAAGTATCAAGTCTAATAGTCTGTGAGATCTTAGTTGATTTAAACCCAGATAATGTCATCATAGAAATAAAAATTACAGTCAACTCAGCAGCACTTCCCAGAGACAATAACTAGGTTACATCAAGTCACCCAGAAAGATTTCCCTCCATGGGAAGTCATGATTTTAAAAGTGAAACAAAGGCCTCCTCCGTCCTTCTGACACACCCGAGGCCAGTGTGGTTTGGGTCCAGTATCTAGAATCCGGCTGAGTACAGCGTCTTTTCCAGCTGAGGGGGCAGGTGGGGCATTTTTGTTTCAGAGCTGCCTCAACAATGGGAGCCTTCACGACAGCAGATCCAGGGCTATTCGGATTCCCTGCATTATTGAGATCTCCCAGCCTCCTTTAATCTCAGCTGCCATGAGCCCAAGAAACCTGGAATGACTGCATTTCCAGAAGGGCATTTCTAAATGGTCTGGTGTTGAGGAGTCCAGTGAACTCTGTGACTCCTGGTATCCCACAAGAGCATTTGTTGGAATCCCGTGGAGCAAGAGACATATTTGCAAGGACCAAACGAACCAGACAGCAATCTTGTTTGGAGTCAGGTTAGCTGAAAAAACTCTGAAGGCTCCTGGAAACCAGCTCAGTACAAGTTCCACAAACTAGAAAATGGACAGTTAATAATAGTTGGCGTCCAGCGAGGTAGAGTGGGGACAAAATTAAAGATTTCAGGGTTTTGTTAAGGGCAAAAGCAGTCTGGGAAACAGGATACCAAGCAAGGAAGAACTGCACACATCAGACGTGAAGTGCGAGGCTTGCCTGCAACAGGAGCTCGGCAGGCTGGAGCCACGGTGAACAGCAGCAGCACCAGGACCAGCTGAGTCGAGGCTCAGTTCCCTCCAATCAGAGTTACATTTCATTCCTGCCCATAAGTGTCTACCAGACACTTTTACAACAGAACAACGGCCTCTCTAAACAAAGGCTGTATTCTCACAGCCAGGTCCAGTTCAATAGCAAGCATATCCTCCAGATACAAAACATCCCCCAAAACATGACTTCGAGGCAATATAAAGGGACAAATGTGTCTAGAAATATGACAAGCGCCATCCCTCAGTGAATCATGGTGAACATTGCCACATCAGTGGGTGTAAGAGGTTGTCAGTGGAACCACTTATTTGCTTAACTCACCTATTCCAAATGTAGTTTGCTTTCTTGGACCTTTTTGGTGGGAATGTTCTGCTAAAGGAACTGTAGGAACAAAAATCCCATGAGACTAGTCAGGAGCCCAGGGACCTCTGCCAGCCAGAATCGGTTCCTTCTATCCCGCCAGGTGCAGGACTTCGCTCATATAGACTCCCATAGACTGCACAACCCTAGGCTTTCATTTTGCTGAAATGAAAGCTCCCTCATTAATGCAAGGGACACAATGCAACTGTTAAGAAAATAGACTACCTAGATTCCATTCCAAGCACTCCACTTAATAGCTGGAGAATTCCAGACAAATGTCTTTCCCTTTGTGACTCAGTTCCTTCATTTGTCAAATGTGGGCAATGACAGTTTGAGTATACATTATGTGTTGTATACATTATATATAATATACCGTATGAATTCTATAGAGTACATGTTGTAATAGTATAGTCACACCCTAATGAACAGTAGTCCTCCCTTAGCCACACTTTTGCTTCCTGTGGCTTTAGTTGCTGTGATCAACTACAAACCAAGAATATTAAATGGAAACTTCCAGACATAAATAATTCATAAATTTTAAATAGCTTTTATGAAAGTATATCATTGTAGTTGTTCTATATTATTATTGGCTATTGTGGCTCATAGTTTATTGTGCGTAACTTATAATTAAGCTACCAGCCGGATGTGGTGGTGCACATCTGTCATCCCAGCATTCGGGAGGCTGAGGCAGGAGGATTGTTGTAAGTTTGAGGCCAGCCTGGGCTACAAAGTGAGCTCAAGTCCAGCCTGAACTGCATAGCAAGACCCTGTCTCAAAAAGACAAAAATAAAATAAAATAAACTACCATAGGTATGTACACGTAGAGAAAAAACTAATATATGTAGAGTTTGGTACTATCTGAGCTTTCAGAGGCCTTGGAATGTATCCTTCATTGATAAAAAATTTTTTATAAGGATAAAATTAGTTATGTATAAAGCATTTAGAATTCAGCTCAGAGTATTATCTATTACAGGTTTTATTATCAGCACATTTTAGTATGTCAGCCATACTTATCTATGAAATCAGTAGTTTTGAGAATATCACCTTAAAAACAGAGATTATTGCTCTGTGTCATATCCCCTCCCAGGATACCTAGTCTATCGTTGTAAAGAGCAGGGACTTGCATGTATACCTGTTGTCCACATAGCACAAGTTTAAAGGAAGAGATTTCATTATTTGTATATTATATAAAGATGAATGTGAAATTCCCACTAGCCCACTTTAAGTAACTTGAGTTGCACTTGGTGAGAAAATGGAATTGCTGGTGGTTTGGTCATGAAAGAGGAGGCTGGAGCCACATTCCCGAACTGTGGGTGACGTCCAGCTTCCAGACCTGGACTCCTGTCTGCAGCTTACCCTCAGCCGCCTGGCTGCTCTGTTTCCGGTCCCTTCCAGAGTCCAGATGCTATTACTTTATGCAGTAGTTCCTAAGGTTAGCTGTGGGTAGAATAGTACTGCCACATTTGCTTCTCTGGGCTCTGTTAATATTAGGTATTCCTCTCCTTCTATTTTCTTTCAAGACCAGTGAGGAGTAGTCTTCACTAAGCAATGAGAAGTCACAAGCTATACCTTCCATGGTCAGAGTGGGTTATTGCCTCCTTACAGACAGCCCCCGTAAGGGCTCCTACTCTTCTCTGGCCTAGAACTGTTAGAGATGCAGCTATAGATCGAGTTTTAGGCAGAATTGAGATGGTCTCTGACTGATGGCAGGCAGTCAGCGTCCTGAGATGGATCCTGTGTCACATCTGTGTCACTGGACACCTAGGTCCTGTGTCACATCTGGCCTCCAGGTGAGCTTCCAAGAGTATTCTGCTGCCCAGAATGGCCTCTTAAGGAGCCAAATTCTTGGAGTATGATGATTTAACTCATACCTAGAGATGAGATTCAGTTACAGCTGGATCAGTAATTTGTCTGAGCTTCTGGCTAGCAAGTAGTGGTGAAATTTGAATTCGTCAGGGGCAAGTTCAGCTTGGATTGGAATTGCAGGACTCAAGGCTTGACCCGAAATATAACCACTCCAATGGGCCAGGAGCACATCCCTGCTGCCTGCTTCCTTTGGGATCTGACATGTCCGTATCGCCTCTTTGGGCAAATGAAATAGTATGTATGAAAAGGGACTTTGAATGTTTTATTTTAAAACTATCAGCCACTTTATTTATTTTTAGCTTTACAATGCAATGAAGATACCCATTAATAGAGAATAACACAAAAGGCAGATGTGCAAGTCCAGGTGAAACAGAGGAATGTGTTGGGATATGAAACAGAGATAATCCTGAATACTAAGTTAAATAAATAATACTTCCTTCATGTAATGAAATACTATGCAGACTTAAAGCAGTAAGACCTCCCTACCTTTCCTCTGAGATGTTAAGTGGAAAAAAACACACAACAGTGTACATATGGTTTTGTGTGAAAAAACAAAACTCTTGCACATGCATGCATATATACATAAAACATCTCAAAAAAGAAGACTCTGGGAACTAGCAACGCTAGTTAACCTTAGGGAGCAGCAGAACTGGGACCATCAGGATGTGAGAGATACCGAACTCTTCATTGGTCACCTTTATGCATCTCTGGGATTTGTACCACTTACATGTATCACCAACTCAAAATGAAGCTAAAACACAGAAGAGTTAATTGACGCTAGATAGGGGCTGGGGATTTAGCTCAGTGGAACAGCGCCTGCCTGGCAAGCGCAAGGTCGTGAGTTCAATTCCCGGTACCGGAAAAAAAAAAAAAAAAAAATGACACTAGGTGAAATGAAGAAAATCTGTTAAGAGGAGCTTATTTAAATAAGAAATTTAGATTTCACAAAAGAAACCAAGGTGTCTGAGACTGTTTAAAGTATATTCAATGGCTTTACGTTACTGCCTATACATGATTTAGAAACCACTTTTAAAAATCTGTTCCTTAGGAACCTAATTCAGAATAACTATATTATATAATCTTTCTGTCCCAAGGAAAAAGACATGACTGACCAGTAATTTTCCCCCAGGTTCTTATATATGATTTTCATTATTTTGCTTTTATTACAGTGTTTAATAATGTATACTGTTTTTCAGTATAAAAGTTCTCATTAGAAATAGCTTTAAAAGTTGTGTATATAATGTCTTCACAAAGTATTACAGAATAAATTTTTTTAAAACTTATTTATAGCTTCTAAAATATCCTGAATAGGTACTGTGCAGCTTGTGTGCAAAACCCAACACTGTTCATTCTCAGAACCTAGTGTTCAAAAAGTAAATCATGCTGTTAAGAAGAATAGGAAATTGGTGGCTTCAAAGCGTGAGATTTTATACACAGCGTAACTTGTTTCAGGTTGGAATCGATGCTGGTTGTAAATTATATCCACAATGCTGATCTCAGTGTTGAAATGAGCTGGATTATGTTTTCAAGTGTGGTGTCTGAAAAACACTGCCCATATCAATTTTCCTCAGGCTGCTAATTGTATGTAAATAAGTAGTTTTAGAGGTATCAGAAAGGCAAGTCCTCCTTTCACCCCTCCTTTGGTGGCCACGCCTCCCACCCGCGTTCCCTTCATCGTTTTCAGCTTTCGGTAATGCTAAAATGGGAGGAACACACTCCTGTCCTTAGGTTTCTGTTGTTATCTGTTTTTACTAAGCTGACCTTGAAATTTTAGATCCTAGATTAGATTAATTAAAATGTGGGCCAGCAAACATGATTGTTACCAGTGTTTCCGGGGGTGCCATCACCTGCGTGGGTGTAGAGGCTGCTGAGATGAGCAGGTGGACTTCACTTCCGGGACCCAGGTCCACCGCGATTTACTGGCCCACATGGAAACAGTCGGGTGGAGGTGTTTTCAGATCTTCACCTGCACATGGTCTGAACTGCTCTACCTTCTGGGAAAGCTTCCCTGCAGAGGCCAGGATTCACCTGGAAGAACAGAGAGAAATCCAAAGTTACTTCTTGCTCTACCCATGCCTGGACTTTTATCCCTGCTTTGTAGATAACACCTTTCAGTGAATGTGTGATGCTCTCTAGGGATGGTTTTTAAATCGTATTTTTGTAGGGAGGAACCATCCACTCCTTAACAAGTAATGCTCCATCTCTAAGTAATGTCTGCAGCAACACAAGCCTTTAAGTGCCCCTTGTCAATTTGGTTTGTCTTTTCTGTTTTATTTAAGGTATGACACTGGCCATTGCAGGAACATATTTATTGGTGAACTTTGCTCCAAATATAACTCAGGCTGTCTCAGCAAGAAGCGTACAGTATCACTTCGTGGGCTGGCAGTTCCTGATCTATGTGGTAAGAACTATAGACATTTTACTGTCAAGACCACCAGCACCTGCAGATGTTAGGAAACTAATACAACCTCTTCTTGTCACACTAATAACTTATAAAATATAAATGTATCTGACTTAATACTTTGAAATGCTGAATCAGCAGTAGAAGCTTTTTTTTTTTTTTCCTTTTTCCCAAAAAAGCCCTTTTCGAGATCCCTGCAACAGACTGAGAGAAACAAGCAGCAGGAATACAAGTCTTAGCAATATGTAAAGAAAAAATAAATTGTGCTGCTTTTGACATTTGCCATTCATTGGGATGTTTTATCTGACACCATGGCTGTAATCTGATGAATATAAAAAGGGAAATGTGATAGAAATGGTTGATATGTAACTTGTTAAGGAAGTCAACTGAGATTAGAGAATAAGAATATTCTAGAAAGACAGTGTTATAAAAAGAAAACTGGGATCATCTAGCTGATATTTTAACCAAGGACTAGATTGGTAAAATAGTAATGAATTTGTAAAAAGGATCAAATCATACTGAATCGTACATTTTTAGGATTCAAAGTTTAGGACCTCAGAAAGCCCTCTGATCCAGTCCCTTGTCATTAAAACAAGCACAACAGTATGGTCCTACTTTCTATGGGTAGCATGTAAAAGCGTGACATTAAAGTCACAAATTGAAGCCAGATGCCCTGGAATAGACCTATAACCCCCCTATCACAAGTCCGAGGCCGTCCTGGGTAACTTAGTGAGACTCTGTCTCAAAATAAAAAGGATTGGTGATATAACTCCATGGTACAGTGCTTGCCTCGCCTGAATAAGCCCTGGGTTTAATCCTCAGTATGTGGAAAAAAAAAAGTATGACATTGGCATTCACCGGGACATGTGGCGTGGAACCCAGGATAGTACAGCAGCAATGCCTGGTCTGTGACAAGAATTCCATGTATCCTACCATCTCTGACATGGCACACAAATATTCACAGATCTTTTCACCTTATAGTCTCCCTCTTTCCTCCTTTCTCTCACCCTACAAAGATACTTAGGTTCTTCTGTTCAAAAAGAAAAATCCTTCATGTACTACATACCCTTTAATAAGCTGTCCTATTTCCCTTCTTGCACTTGCCACCAAAACCGACCCCAAATCATCCGTGCTTACTGGCCCATCCACCTCCCAGCTCCATTCACTCCTCCTTCCCCCACGCCAGGTCCTCGAGTCTGGGAGCACGCTCTTCACGTGTTGCCCAGCAGGATTGCTTTTTTGATCTGGATCCTTTTTGAACCTGTGCAGGGTTAATCCATGCCCACCCCCTGGATATGCCACCTGGAGCCTCTCTCTTCCATGCCATCCGCACCGTGGTTTCCTTTCCTCCTCCTCTTCTCTGACCAAGCCATCCCAGGCTCTCGGAGGCTGCTCTTCCTCTGCCAGCACGTTGGGCCTGTTTATGCCACCTTCTCTCCTAGGCACTCACGCCCTATCAGCCTCTTTCCAGACCCAGACCTGCCTCTCTTTCCACAGCCTCTTCTGTCTACTTATTACTCCTCCCTGCCTGGATGATCCAGAGGTCTCACAGATGTTGCAGGAAGCTGAACGCCGTATCTCCGCCCCTGAACTCTCTGCTCTCTTACATTTCCTGTGGCAGCCTCCCATAGTGGATGTCTGAGACATATGTGACTTCTCCCCACCCTCCTTCCCGCCCTACCCTCAATCGTGGATATCTGAAAGTCCCTCAAGGGACTTCCAATGTGACCCATCTTTCACATTCCATGGCCCTTGCATTAATTCACACCTTCATCTTTTCTTGCTCAGACAACTGTAGCAGCCTCTTAATGGGTCTGTCTCCCCTGCTGCTTGGCAACGTTGTGCTGTAAGTATCCTAAAAAACAGACCTTCTCACTTAGCCCTCCCCAGCCACATAAGCTGGTGCCATTGTGTCTGCCGTTCCTCCTGCCCGCAAAGTCCCCCGTCTTCTTTGACCCATCTCTCCATCCCTTCCAGCTCCCCACAAACTCCTCTCCTTTGTACAGCTCAGATGGGGCCTCTTCTGTGAAGCTATTACCAGTTGGTTAGTCCATGTTATGAGCTTCCCACAGGCTGCATTATGTTGTATCTGTTTACCGTGCTGGTTCTATTTCAGCATGCTGTGTACGGCTGCAGAGAAAGAATTAGTATTGGTCGGTCGGTCAGTCGGTCAGTCAGCCGTCAGTCCTAATGCCTTGCCCACTGAAACACCTCATCCTGATGTATTATGACCCATGGGTTTTGCTTCTTCTGGAGCTGTCACTTCCTACCTCTTCCCTTAGCCTCCGCTTCCTTCCAACTTTTAGGGGTGGACTTCCCAACTCAGATTAGCCTTCTCAAGGTCTTTCACACTTTGTGCCTTCTTCCCCACCCCATTTATTTTCCCACTTGTCCGCAGTCTTTTCACATCTTTCATCGATCAGCTGTAAGCACTAGAAAGAGTTTTAATTTCTGTGATTTACTTCTACTCTTTATGCTGTGTTGAATATTTCATGATAGGCCAGACTTGAAGTCCTACCAACACATTACTGCTTTTTGCCTGCAGGCAAAAAAGAAATTCTTCATTCCAGTAAGAAAAGAGTGACGTAGCCTGTGACCAGAAAATTAATAGCCTGGGTTGAATCCTTAAGAGATTAAAGATGCATCAAGGCTTATTTCCTGGAATAAACTGCATTGTTTGGTGGTGATGTGTCTTGTGCTGCTTTAACACCCGAGGAAACATTTTAAAAGAAAAAAACTTTTTTTATTAAACTATACTTCCACTAGAATAACTGAAATTAATTACATTTTACTACTTTCCAAAGTCAGCTTTTAAATTCATGTACTCACCCCTCCATTCAACTGATTGGACCCTAAGATTATGGGAACTGAACAGGGCTGGGAGAGATCTGTGTTTCGGTAAACTCGTGTTATGATAATGGAAGGATGTTTGAAAGTGAATAGCTACCTAGTGAGACCCTATCTTAAAAAAAAACTAGATGTGGTGGCACACGCCTGTAATCCCACCACTTGGGAGGTAGAGGCAGGAGGATTGCTGCAAGTTCAAGGCCAGCCTGGGCTACACAGTGAGTTCAAGGCCCCAGGGAGACCCCGTCTCAAAGAAAAGAAAAAAAAAGTAAATAGCACATAGAAAAGTGTAAGTAACCCTAGGTATTTATAAGATAGCATAAAATAAGTCTTTAATAAGGTCACATTTGAACAGCACTTTTGGCATTAGACTCTAAAAGGGATAGATCCGTGTAATGCCATTTTGGACCTTAATCCATTACATGGCTGCATCTCTGAAGACTAAGAAGGGCCAGTTATATATAAGATCTTGAGCTTAATTTTGGTTTAAACCTTTTAAACATCTAGGTAGTTAACACTTAATTCTCAGATATGTCAGACTCTGCTTTTTATGCAAAGTACAGCTCCAAAGATCATAATTACCGCAATCAAGACAATTTCTTTGATGAATCATTCATCCACTTACATATTACACCAAGTAAAGGCACTTTAGCTGCCTTTTTGCACTGTTCAAATAACTAAGATGAATAAAAATGTTTAAAGGTTTTTTTCTGTACTGGACACTGAGCCTGGGGCCTTCTCACTGAGCAACATCACCAGCCCTTCATTTATTTTTTATTTTGAGATAGGGTCTCCCCAAATCATTAAGCTACCCAGACTGAGTTCAAACTTGTGGTCCTCCTGCCTCAGCCTCTCAGAGTGGAAGTCTTAATAAGTTTTACATTTCTCAGCAAAGAGATTATAAAACTGCACTACAGACTGGCCCATTTCATCCCTTTCCCTATGGTTTACCTGGACCTTGAAGGTTTGCCTTGAAGGTTTTCATTAAGTGGAAGCCTCGCTGTAGCACGGCCGGGGAGCTCGTCCTCTGGTCTGGTCTTCTTGCTCAGGTAAAGAATTTGAGACCCAGTGTCTACTAGGCCTGGAAGGACAAAGTGTGCTTTATTCACTTACTAACAGAGCCTTTCCTGTCTGGCTGCCACAGACGGGTAGTCCTTCTGGCCAGAGCTCACCAAACAGCAAACAGAGTAGGGTTTCAAGGTCAAGCTGGCTCAGAGAGATGTTGCACAAGATGGTCCCTCTGAGGGGCCCATGACAGAATCCATCACATCTGTCAGCAGGTGGGAAGCTAGAAGTCCTTGAAAAAGAGAGAGACATTTAATGTTGTCAGTCCTGCATGCCCTGGGCTGTTCCACCACAGGGCCGCTGTCTCGAAGTACCTTTTGTTGAACAATACCTATTAACGTGTTCTGCAGAGCTCACGCGAGGAAACACAGCCCTAAGCCTCATTACTTCATGTTCTTTGGCAGGCCATTTTGCCCACCCAGATTTTCCAACAGACTATTCAGATTGAAACCTCTGCTATGAACATAAAATCCTGCACAGAATAATCTGCACGGTGCTCATTTTCTCTCCTCCAGACCCAAAAAAAAAAAAATTAAATCAGCAGAAGCCAGGCCCAACCCTGTCATGTAGAGTAATTCTATACCCCAAAGCTGATTATTAAGTCAGCTTTTCTGGCACAACCTGCTTCAAACCCCACCATCAGGTGTTAAGAACCTGAAGGGAGAAAACTGTATGTTTTTATACAACATTAATGTCTCTTGCCTGATGTTCTTTGCTTTAATGTCTGGATGCAAATGGCACCTGGGTGCGTGCACAGAAGACATTTCTGCAGTGCAGTAGTCCCAGTGTGGCTCCTACTGCATCCTGAGCTTTACCTGCAGGAAAGCTTTACACATGACCACTGTTGTCCTCTGTGTCTCTCAGATGGGGAAACTGAGACCTTAAAGAGGCGCAGGAACTCACACAAACATTAAGTGGGAGAGCCAGCATTCCCAAGCAGGCTGTTCTCCCTGTTCTCCTCCAGGGACGCACTCCATCCAATACACTTCACTGAGCACCTCTCCAGGCAGAGTTAGCAAAGCTAATCACCAAGGACCAAATTTTCATCCAAACTTGGCCTTGGAGAGAACTTCTGCAGAGCTCATTTCTTGTGGACCAAAAAAACCGTATTGAAGGCTATGCTTTCAGGAAAGAACTTAGAGAAGAGAAGGTAACTCGGGCTCAGGCTTGGGTACTGGAAGTGGGGCCTCCAGTGGGGAATTACGTGTTTCTGTTGCCACATCATCCCTTGGACTGCCAGTGCCTTTTCACCACTGAAAACAGGGTGCCTGGTGCCTTCAAGTCTAGTTAGATTAGAGAACCAACCCAGAAATCAGTTCCCCTGGAAAGACTTCGGGTACCAAAACCTGCATTAGTTTCCTAATACTCTATTGTCACACACTTAGTGTCTTAAAACAACACAGATGCCTTACTGCAGTTTTCTGGGTCAGAAGTCAGCCCAGGTCTCTCCACACTAGAACCAAGGTGCTGGCAGGCTGTGCTCCTTGCCAGAGCCTCCAAGAGAGAATCGGTCTCCTTGCTTCCTAGGCTTCAAGGTCAGCAGAGTTCCCTGACTTCAATCTTCTGCAGCTGCCCCCCAACTCCACCTGGGACCGGTCTCTGCTTTGAGAGACTCTTGTGAGGCTCACTTGCATCATCCAGGGTACACCCCCACGTCACGGTCCACAGCCTGCCTCGATCTGCAGCACCCCTGCCGTGTAACACACAGTTGCAGGCTCCAGGGACTTAGATCAAGAACCTCTTTGGGCCCCTTCATGCTGCCTACCAGGACTGCACCATTTAACCTCCCAAGCCTGGCTTTGTCACCTGTAAAGTGGGGACAGTGATGGCTCCCACCTCCTGAGGTGGTCATGAGGATTGTGAGCATCATTCCAGGAGAGCTCTGTGGACAGGGCACAGCGTGCCATGCATGCACAGGAAGAGCTGCTTCTGTCCCTCACCTCAAAGACAGCAGTCGGCAAGGCAGGCTCTTCCTGGGGCACAGCAACCATGAAATCACAGCAGCTTCTTTATATTGATAGTTTTTAATGCTGTGGGAAAACTTTCACATCAATTCATAGTTCTCGAGTATTTTATTCCCAGGAGCTGTGTGACCTCTTCACACAAAGCAGAACCCAGGGCAACTATCATCAGTCTGTGAATAATGAGCACGCATGTTTTGTTTATCTGAAGCCACAGAGAGAGAGTTTGAGGGAGAAAAACCATACATGGTTTTTTAGAGCTGACAACCACCCTCATTCCCACAAAAATTAAGAGTCCGCGTGCAAGCAGTGTAGCTACAGTGCACCGTGCGTTGGTGTGGGAAGAACTTGCTGTCCTCCAGCAATAACTGCAGTGCTGCTGGGAGTGGGCTGGGGGTGCAACAGGTGAGGAATGGAAGCCTGGGCTGGGGCTCGGGGTCACCAGGCCCAGAGGGGTCTTTCTGTTAAGGAGGTGAAGTGCAGAGAGACCGGCATACCCCTATTTTGATGGCAGCTTTTGAGAAGGCATAGAGATGGCACCTTAACTGCCTTTATAGCATGGCTCAATTAAATTAAAGCCCTGGCAAACGAGTCCAGTAAGGAAAAGTGAAGATAATTGCTTTAATTTACCAGGAGAAGAAAAGTCCAACGGATGATTTAATCTTCCATGTTAGGTGAAAAGCTTTTGAAATGAGAAAGAGACAGACTTACTGCCTGCCATCGCCCATGGAGAATTACAGAAAGACACAAACCAACAAGCAAAACTTTGAATTGCAACAGAAATCCAAGTTGATTTAGAGAGGGCTCTGTGAGCAAAGTGCAGTCCTGGAAATGCTAACATTCCTACCTCCAGCAATTTTTAAGAAAAAAAAAAAAATGGTACTTTTATTTGTCTGGGGTCAGAAAAGTAAGCCTTCATGTTTATGATTTCGGTCCAGGGATACTATCTCTTATAAAAATAGTAATGATAATTTGGCTTCAGGTTATCTTAAGGACTACAAAATATTTTTAATCTTAAAACAGAATTGAAAATTACACTAAGTTTTTTTAAGGGTAGGAACATTTTAGACTTTCATATTTATGGACACTCAGTTTATTAGACTTTAGGTCTCTTTAAGTTGTTTGTAATAAATTTGAAGAATAACTTATGTATTAATTGCATAAATATTTACTAAGTGGCTGACTGTGTGCTAGGCACTAGAGATAGAGTGGGAAGAACAGATGAGTCCCTGTTTTCATCGAGCTGGCATTCTGGTGGGGAGACAGACAAGAAACACAATGTATGAACAAGAAATACACCAGGCAGTGAGAAAGCTGCCTCCTGAAGCCAGGCCGTGACACAGTGACTGGGTGGCCCTTTTAGATCAGAGTAGTCGGGAAGGACCTCTCAGAGGAGGTGAGATTCCAGCTGAGAGCAGCGACTAGAAGGAGCCATTGTCCACAGAGTTAGTGCAAAGGTGCAAAGGCAGGAACAAACTAAAAGCTGCAAAGAACAAGGAAGAAAAGAAGGGAGGGAGGAAAATGGAAGGAAGGAGAGAGGAAGGAAGGAAGGAAGGAAGGAAGGAAGGAAGGAAGGAAGGAAGGGAGGAAGG
>NW_004955417.1:13742520-13905562 GCF_000276665.1 Chinchilla lanigera | reverse complement strand
AGGGAAGGGAAGGGAAGGGAAGGGAAGGGAAGGGAAGGGAATCCGACTCCATTGTGCCTGGCACAGAGTGGACATACAGAAATGACTAGTACAAAATAAGGTTCAAGAAGCTGACTGGGCTTTGTTATCCAGGAGCTGATTGTATTTTCATTTAAATGGGCTAGAAAACCAAAGGAATTTTAAGCAAAGGAATAATTAGATCTGATTTATATTTTTACTACCTGTATCATCCTGGATGGATTTCATAAGCATAACGCAGAGTGAAAATAGCAAGCAAGTGAAACAATTCTATTTGGATAAGGAAGGCCAAGCATATGCAAAAATAAACAAGTTGTTTGGGAATATGTCAAATATGACAAGCTATTTTAAAAAGTGGATGATGAATGCAAAATTCAGCACAGTGGTTCCTGGGATGGGCAACTGGGCAGGGGCACCCGAGAGACTTCCAAAGTACCAGTAGGTTCTTGCTTAGGTTGGGGGGAGGTCATATGAGTATTTGTCATATTATGACTGTGAATACATATGGAACGTATCCATTCTCTATGAATTAAATATTTCATTCTCCCAGTTGTATTTTTAAACTATTCTTCTGGTTGCTGAATGTCTGGACAATTGTGAAATCAGAGACAAATCCGATTATTGTTATTGCATAGTCCAGAGAGAACGACAGAGAGTGAAGGAGAGAGAGGACTCTGGCTTGGGCAACAGGACAGATACTGAGGCCAGAGGCCCCAGGAAGTCCCAGCTGGGAAGCGGGGAGGCAGGGCTAGGTGTTGCCCATGTTATGTGCAATGGCTACTAAATATGCGTGTGGCCCAGTCTAGATAAATGGGACTGGAGGCCCAGGGCCCAGCACTGGACAGTTGCGTGGGTGGGTGGGATGAGCGCGTGGGGTACCTGTGGCTGAGGCCCCGTAAGGTGCTCTCCTATGTTTATAATCACCCTTAGGAACCGCAGTCACCCTCAACTCTTACGGGACTGTTGCAGAATCAAAAAGTGTGGCATTCCGAAGACTTCATGTAGCACAGCTTAACTCTTTTTTTCATCTTTTCCTTCCCTAGATTTTAGAAATATTAATTTTCTGCATTCTCCTCTACTTCCATAAAAGAAGAGGAATGAAGCACATTGTGATTCTGCTAACTCTGGTGGCACTTCTAGGTAAGCACATACGTTGTATCGTTGTCCAGTAAGGGCACGCTAAGTCAGCAGTGAGGTTTGAAGGAAAGGGCTTGAGAATTCTATTCCTTTATCACTGTTTCTGACCTATAGAAAGAAGCTGGGGCCAGGGACGTAACTCAGAGGTACAGCACCTGCCTGGCAAGCGCGAGGTCATGAGTTTGATTCCTGGTACAGAAAGAAGGAAAGAAACTGAATCTAAATTCCACAAATTATGCCTTGCATGACTCAAATGATATATATTTAATTCTTTTAAATATACATTTGAGGATTTTCTTGGTAATTTTACTTCCTGAAAATTTGAGAATTTTTTAACAACTGAAAAAAATATTAAAAGAAACAAACTAATAAACCTAATTAATTATTTCTGGTAAGGAATTACTTGCTGAGATCTAGCCTGTTATATTTTCCTAGGAAACTAAAATATGGCTAATATGAAACAAATAGCACGTTTCTTTTATTCATTGTTTACCAGCTCACTTACTTTTTTAAAGAAGTTCCTTGCAAGGCTAGAAATCTGACACTTCAATAATTCACTTTTTTTTTTTTTCTGTCTTTTTGAGACAGGGTCTCACTGTGCAGTTCAGGCTGGCCTTGAGCTCACTTTGTAGCCCAGGCTGATCTCGAACTCACAACGATCCTCCTGCCTCAGCCTCCCGAGTGCTGGGATTACAGGAGTGCGCCACCAAGCCCAGCTAATTCACTGTATTGTAATGTATTTCTCTCTCTCTCTCTCTCTTTCTCTCTCTCTTTCTCTCTCTCTCTCTCTCTCTCTCTCTCTCTCTCTCTCTCTCTCTGTCGCTCTGTCCCTCCTCCCTCCTTCTCTCCCTCCCTCTCACGTACCAACACTGAGGGATCTCGCAGAACATTTGGGAAATTCTCTTTTCAGAAATTTATTTATGACTCTTCCTTTACTTCTTCTTTGCCAGTAAGTCATCCCGTACATCGGGTATTGTTTGCTACGACTTTGTAGGCTGTACTTACACTGCAGAAGCAGGCTGCAAGCCCCAGGCTAATGAGATGCTGGGACTTTCATATCTCCACCTCCTTTATATTGAATGTTTGTGTTTGTGATAATTACTTTTAGAAACAATACGGAATGCTACCCTGTGTTTAGGTATAATGTTAATCAAGATAACAAAAAGAAAGGGAACTTTATTTTGCTTTTTTTTTTCCTGAGTTAGCAGATAAGGAAAACAAAAGCAAACAACAACAAAAAAGGAAAAATATGTATATAGGAAAATATCGAAAATAAAAGGAACTTTAAATAGGAACATACATCAACTACCAGAATTATGATCATACATCTCAGTTATGAGCATAAATATAAATGGCATAAGTTTACCTAATAAAAAAGATTCTCAAACTGGACATCAGAGAAACTCTCAAGTTGATTTTGAAAAAGACTCTGAAACTGAACACAGCCTATTTGCTCAAGTGCAGCTCAGTGTTATTCAATCAGCCACCAGTCAAGGTCCCAGGGTGCTCCTTCTCCAGACCTCTACCCCTGGCCTAGCCATGATTAACCACCAAGGATTAACACAGAGGCTCCAGCACCAGCACCTTCCCTGATGGGCTCCGTAGGCTGTGAAATGCTTCCACTGGATACACCAATTTTACCTGAAACAAGGTAACTTGGGTAACTTGAAAGTAGAAGAAAGTAGATCATGATATTACTATCTAAGTTAAAACCAAGACTGGAAACACTGTGACAGAAGGGATAATTTGTCCTGATTAAAGAAAAGAGAGAAGGGCCGAGGATATAGCTCAACTGTACAAGCACCTGCCTGGCAAGTGCAAGGTCCTGAGTTCGATTCCCGGTACCACAAACAAAAAAAGAGAGAGAGAGCATCCAATCCAAAACATTACATCCAATATGCTATAGAAAATCTTCAGAAAATTGCAAACTATACTAATAGAAATATTAATATTAAGGGAAATAGCTTCTCTAAGCTCTTACAAGTAGAAATAAAAATGTGTTTAAAATTAAGGATCCAAATATTTATTTATTTTGCTGTTACACTTCAGTGATTTTGCTTTTTAAAGAAAGCAAACCACCATCAAAATAAAGAGGCAAAATAAATGTGACTTTCACATTATTTGCAAAGCATAGTACTTATTTGTAAGGATCTGAATATTTAATGTTGAACTGATACCTCTAATACTAAACTCTAAATCCTGAAAACAGAGAATGCACTTTCTTTCCAGTGCCCATGTATCATTTACAAAAGTTAATGATATAATTGATCACTAAAAAAGATTCTCAATAAATTTCAGGAAGTTGAAATAGTACAGAATGCATTCTCAGATGACAGTGAAATAAAAACAGAAAATAATAACAAAAATAGAAACCAACAAAACCCTACCACCTGGAAATGCTAACAGTTCTCAGCACACAGCTGGGTAAAGGAAAAACCAAGATTTCATTGCAACACATATTTTTAGAATTATTGTGAAAGCAGTATTAAAACCTATAGTTATTCACTAATGCTGTCTTGGGAGGAAATTAGTTGCTTTAAATTTAAGTTAAAGCACTCAGCTCAAGGAGTCAGAAAAAATACTGAAATAAATCAAAGAGAGGCAAAAAGAAACAACGATAAAGATAAAGGCAAAAAGTTATGAAATAGAAAATAGAACAGCAATAAATTCATAAATAGCCCCAAGAATCAGTTCCTTAAAAGGCAACTGATGAAATACATCCTCTATCAGGAAAAAAAGTCACTAATACTCAGAAGTGAGAGGAATGGAGGAGATAAATGGATGAAAGGATATATATGTTTGATAAAACTTAAATAAATTACTCTTCTTTATTGACATAAAACCTAAATAAACTACTTACTTTTTAAATGAAAGTAACTATGGAAGAAATAAAGTTGTTAGAAAAGCCACATCCTAAAAAAAAGTACTTAGGCCTATATAGTTTCAAAAATGATGTCTTCAAACCTTGAAAACTTTCACATGTTTTTAAAACATGATCAGATAATATTGATCCCAAATCTGAAAAAGATAGCACAAATATAGAAAACTATGAACTAATTTCACTACAGATATTAAGTTATTTTATTTTATTTATTTTTTGGTGCCGGGAATTGAACTCATGACCTTAGGCTTGCCAGGCAAATGCTTATGCCACTGAGCTATATCCTCAGCCCTCACTGCAAATGTTGATAGAAAAAATCCCAAATGAAATATTAGCAAAGAGAATCCAGAACAACCTACATTCACGATCAAGTGATCTTAGGATACTTGTTCTTTTTCTTTGTCACACAACGATTTGCACTCACATCCTACTTCTATGTTTACTGCATTCTTCTGAGCTTGTCTCCCTCCTAGATTACTTTCAGGAAGACACAGACCACATCTTTTATGCAAACTACATATACTTTACCTAGAACTCAGTACATACAATAATCACTTGAATTAATTGACTAGTTAGTTCATTGTGGCAATAAAAGGATGGTTCTACTTGTACTTTACCTAGAACTGAGTACATACAATAATCACCTGAGCTGAGGATATAGCTTAGACGCACAGCGCCAGCCTGGCAAGTACAAGGTCCTGCATTCGATTCCAAGTACCATACAATAAAAAAATGAAATAATCACTTGAATTAATAAACTAGTTAGTTCATTGTAGCAATAAAAGGATGATTCTTTAAGAAATCATTAAGTAGTTGACAAATCAGAAGGGAAATGTTGAATTGTTGATCAACTGGAATAAACTTTCAGTCATAAGATGAATAGTTCTGAGGATCTAACATACAACATGATGACGACAGCTAACAACAGTGTATTCTATATTCAACTTTTGCTGAGAGTAGATATTAAATGTTCCCGATTCTTCTTTTAATCAAGATCTATCATGTACAGGTACAAATTCTCTATGATGAATGTGATCATTATGTACATCTAAAATGTACCAATAAAATTAATTAATTTTTTAAAAATAAATGTTCTCACTACACACAAACACAAAAATGCCTTGCAAGGTGATAGATGTGTTTACCAACTTGATTATGGTAACAATTTATATAAATATATATAAAATCATGTTGTACACCTGAAATTTATACAAGGATGGAAGACTGATATCATGCAGCTATCTCAGTGGATGCTGGAAAGGCATGTTAAAGCTGAATGTCCAGGCCTGATAGAAGAACTTAACAGCGAAATGCCAGAGGTGTTCTAATCACAGTAAGAGATAAGAGAGCAGATGCCCCCTCTTCATTGTGCTCTATTTACTGTTTGAGTATTTTACAATGAATTGTGGTGACTTTTACAAGAAAAAAAGTTTATGGAAGTCAGGTAGCAGCTTCAAAACATATAGCGCTACATAAAATGGAAAAAATAGCACACACCATTGTACCTGCATTTATTGTGATCAAAAGCACGTAAGGCAAAAGCTGGAAACAAATGAGAGGGAGCAGAGTGATAGGCAGAGTGTTTCTTTATTGTTGCCTTAATATTGTGCGGTAGATATAAAACAGAACAAAAAAATAAATAGAAAGTGAGAGCAATCAGGAGGAAGGGAATCTGGCTTCCAGTGAAGGGCTCCCTTTGCCTGTGTTTGTGATCTTTCTTTCACACACACACACACACACACACACACACATATTTCAGTTGTAACTGGACAATTTTTATAATTGTATACATTTATGATATACATAATGGTGCTATGATTTATGAATACCATGTGGAATATTTAAATCAAGCTAATTAACCTAACCATCATCTCAAATACTTAATTTTTTTGCAATGAGAATATTTGAGATTTACTGTTTTAGCAATCTTAAAGTGTCGACAAAATCTCCGGCAAAATATGGTGTGGGGTGGGGTTGGGATTGTGTGTTCTCTGGAGCTGTGTCGCGCAGTGTGGAATATACAGTTGGTAACAGTCTTGCAACCTCCCTTCTGAAAGGGTCCCAAGTCTCTAACAGAGTCCTTCCTACAGGTCAGGAACCTGGGGAAGCAGAGTTCATCTCCATCCTTAACACAGGCTACTTGTCAAAATTTGGCAGAACTAACAAATTAAATACTGATGGCTTTAAACAAGAGACATTGATCTAGGATCTACCCATCTAGAAGTCCTTGGAACAGGAGGAAGAGCTAAGACTCAATGCAGAGGGCCAAATTTCAAGCACAGGGTAGGCACATGATGGTGTTGTGACAGAGGAATATGTTTGTTGTTGATAATTAGGAAAATAGGCTGGGCGTGGTGGCACACGCTTGTAATCCCAGCACAAAGGAGGCTGAGGCAGGAGGATCGTTGTGAGTTCGAGACCAGCCTGAGCTATAAAGTGAGCACAAGGCCAGCCTGAACTGCATAGAGAGACCCTGTCTCAAAAAGACCAAAAAAAAAAAAAAAAAAAAAAAAAGGAAAATAGAGAAAGAAACAAAGAAAACTATAAAGATCCATGTCGCGGAGCACTGTAGCACAGTGTGACAGAGGGACTGGCATTCTCAGAAAGGCAGCTTGCCAGGATGTTTCAGAAGCCTTCACAGTGGCTGTCAACACAGTAATTCCCCTTGATGTGATTTTCCGAAGGAAACAGGCGAATGATAGACAGATTTATATTCAAGAACACTCACTGCTGCCTCATATTTAATAGTAAAAGAAAATTGATTCAACCTAAATATCCAAAAATAGAGAATTGTCAAAATAAATTACATACGTTCATACAAAGGCATTCTTTACAGTAAATAAAAGTCAGGCTTGGGAAGAATCCTTCATGGCATAGAAAGTATTTAATAGTAATAGAAAATAGACTCCTATGTAGTGTGTTCCATGTGATTCACATGTTTTGATACATTCAAACTTAAAAATGGAGCAATAATAATGCACCCAAATGTTAAAAATGATTTGGAGGTGACAGTTGAGATTATGGGTGACTTTGATTCTTCACTCCAAGATATTCTGCATTTTCTATTTTTTTATGAACATGTAGTTTTATAGACATTTAAATGAGCTTAGAGTTTATTCTTATTTGAAGTGCTATGGAAAACAACTGACAGTATCTTAACAAACTTCCTTTTGCCTTTTTTCTATGCACATATAAATACCTTAGAATGATATGCCATTGCAGTTTGGTGTATCCACCTATGATCCTCAGCCACCCCCAAAAACAGCTTTAAAATACTTGACACCAGTTTAGAAATAACTTGCAGTTCACACAGTGATTAAGCAGTTGGTGACTGTGTATGCTTTGCAAATATACTCACTAACTATAGAAACTGATTGTTTAGCAATTTAATTTAAAATTCTAGTTTTTTGTTTTGTATTTGAGTATAATTTAAGATCAGAAGGTGGTTAAATTCAAAAACCCTTGGAGTCTCTTGCAATCCAGAGGCCCTGAGGCTAATGGAACAGCTTGTCCAACTCCTCTTCCATTAATTAGCCCTTTGGGAGACTTGGGCAGTCAGACCACAAGACTTCGACCGCATTGTACTCCAATCTCAGGCAGTACTTTGGGTGGAAATGAAGGTCCTTGAAGAGCTAACCTAGAGACCCAAGCCATCAAGTGACACATAGCTCTCTACAGATATTTAAAATTCCTAGATTTGCTAAACTATAACTATTGTCATAATCAGTCAGTGAAACATCTGAACTATGTGAAAAGATCGGGTCAAAAGACATTTTAAGCTGGAGCAAAGCCTGGTTGCAAGGTCGGACTGGAGGTCTGTTTTTTGAATTTATCACTTTGTCTCCTTTATTAATTATGACTTTTAACTGAAAAAAATGCTTCATGTGAAATTATACCCTAGTACCCTTCAAGGTATAGTATATTTTCAGGTTTGGGTAAAGGAAATTGTAGGAGGCCCTTTCTGGTTGGCCTTGACTTGCTACGTTAAACATACTTTATATGTATATAGAAATCATACCTTTTCAAAAGTTAAAAGGAAAATATTCAGATATATTATGACAAAATAGATTAGCAGCAACAAAGGAAATATTTCTCCTTCACAGTGCTTTTGATTTCATATAAAAATAATTTCTGAACTTTCTGTGGGTTTCAGCCAAACTATGGGATTGTTTGCAATAGTAACTTCAAAAGACCTGAGACAGAACAGCAGTCCTACGTTCTCCCTGTAGGAACCCAAGAAGAAAACACTCGATGCTTTCACGGTGCTGTAGCTTTATCGAGTCCATTTTTCTTATTTGCTATTCGAAGCCCATGAAAAATATGTTCTCATAAGGGATGAGCCCCTCTTTCGTGCAGGAGATGGATATTGCCTATGCAAATCTCAGATTTAGGGTTCATTCCTAGAGATGAATACTCAGCCCTGGTCCAGCTGCCCACTGTCGTCCGTCAAAAAGCATTTCTAAGACAACTTCTAGGCGCCTAACAAAAGGCTCACACTCGGAGATAGTACAACACTTAGGAAACTCCAAAAGGAAGGTGCTTTCCAACTTCCAGTTTTTGCATCTATTTGGCTTTTTAGTGTGGTTTAATATTTTCCCACAAATGGCACGTGGGCAGCCTGACTTTTCTTATCCCATCCCTTCATTGTTTTTGCCTTTGCCATGCACCGGTAATCCCAATCTCCACAGCATCCTTTCAACAGCCAGAGCCGGAAAGTAAGCATCATTGCTCCAAAGATTAAAAACCCACCCAGGCAGGCCCCCGACAGGCCTTCAGCTGATCGAAACACGCTTGAAGTCCAGCCCAGCCTGAGGAGCAGAGCTACCGCTTGGTTCGTGTCACGCCCTCTTCCAGGCATAACCAGGCCATTCGCGCCTCCGCCACGTAAACCTAAGATCTGAGTCTGTAGTCCTGTTTCAAATATGTGCTTTACTTACGTTTTTGTTTTCTCTTCCAGCCTCATTGACTGTTATATCAGTAAAAGCTGTCTCAGGCATGATCACTTTTTCTGTGATGGATAAAATGCAGCTAACTTATCCCATCTTCTATATCATGTTTATCATCATGATAGCATCTTGTGTTTTCCAAGTCAAGTAAGTTAGCATCTACCTCCTCACTGATCTTTCAGCATTCCTGTGCTTCTCTGAGCATGAGTCTTAATTGGCTTCAGATGATAATTAAAATGAGCTTCGACTGCTAAGGGCGAACAGCCTACAGCTTAGCCTACAGTTTGTGCCTTGTCCTTCACATCCAATAATAGGTTTTTACTAAGCCTCGCCTTCACATCTTCTGCATTCTAAAGTGAGGCCCTAATCCAGCTAAGTGCGCTTTGATGCTTTCCTGATGCTCTTCTGCTTGTAATTAATATCCATCGTACACAGGTTGTCATTTGCAATAAATCAAAGGGGCAGGTCCACATCCAGAATTTCATTCTAAATATAGGAAATACGTGAACCCTTCACCTTCACTTCTTAGCTCATGTTCATTAATTGCCCAGAGATGGACAAAACCAGACATTTGGCCGGGAGCAAAATCCTTTCCCCAGAACTTTGCATCTTTAGCCAGAATTTTCTTTGCACCCTTGGGATTGCAGAATGATTGTTTTATGTTTCTCTTGGGTCTTAATGCTGGTGACATGGAATATTTTTAATTTTTGTCCGCTCTCCCCCACCTCCATCTGCTCTAATCACTTCCCGTCCGTTTCACAGTGTGATTGTGCCTTTGCTTGCTGCATTCTATTGAGTTGCCCAGAGAGTTTTCTGTTCAGTCCAGAGCACTACGCAAAAGCACCACCCCAGTGCCAGCCAGGTAATCAAAGCCCAGTCAGAATGGGAGTGGTTCCTGCTGGAGGTAGTGGAAGTAAATCTAATTGTTCTGGGCCAGATGTGGGCAAGGCCTGTGGAGGGTTACTAGAGAAACCCAGTGTTTTGCCACTGTTTTGTTTAGCATGCTTCAGAAGATTGAGTGTGTTTATAATACTGGGATCTTGCTATTATTTTTCTTCTGTCTTTCTTCCAAATGGGTCCATACGCTATAGAATCTCTTGGACTTAATGAGAATGTGATTGTCCTTGTACTATGCTTCAAGAATATAAAAGACACAGAATTAAAGGTGAACTGTGTCCATTTGCCCATATTTCAGTCCCGCACCTGTCACACCATGAACTATGGCTTCAGTGCTGGCTGCCCAATAAAATTACCTGAGGAAGTTTGTCTGGACATATAACATGTGAACATACATGTAGATACGCACATGTGTCCCTACACGCATAGCTGATCTGTACCTACAAAGCTTTTTTGGGGGGAAGGTGCTTGGTTCTGCTAGATTGGGACCTAACCATTTATGCCTTTTTAAAGCACCCGGGTGATATCCACACAATTCAGCCCCTAACGGGGCAGCACAGCACAATGTGGGAACCTGAACTCCTGCCGGTGGTCAGAGCGGGAAGCTGAGCTCCCACATGTGCTGCGCAGCTGGAGCACGGAGCATTGTTTTTGAAACATTAAACATTCCTTTACTTCTCCATCTTCTTTCTTGGCACGTGGCATGTCAATGGATAGCTCCACTATTCCCCAGATATGATATTTAACAGATTCTAGGGCCTATCCTAATGAATCAGCCCCAGTGTGATACTGGTCCAGCAGCTTGAATCGCTTCCAACTCAAACTTCTGTGGCCTCAGAATATGATTAATTGCTTTTCATTGTTACTGTTGTTGGTTTAAACAGACCATAAAACCTGACATCTGATCTCATACATCAGATGCATATAAGCTATGACTGCTGATTGGAAATGCCCTCTCGCTGCACTTCCTTTCCCTTTGTAGTTGTAGCTAAAGAACATGCATTTGTTGAAGTCATTGTTAACTTATTCCTGAGCATCTCTAAACCCGAGCTTCAATAAGTACCTTCTGCTGTAGGTTCCTGAATCAAGCCACGAAGCTCTACAACATGACAACGGTGGTGCCGGTGAACCATATTTTCTTTACAACCAGCGCCATTATCGCGGGTGAGTGCTGGTTTCCCCTATGTAGGTGAATCCACCCCACCACAAGCTTAAATAAAGTCTCTTTCAGAGTAAATAAGAGAACAAGGAATCTTTAGAGCAGAAGGAGCTGTGGAGTGCATTTCTCCCCTGGCCTCCACCCCACGACTGAATTTCCCTCACGACATCCTCTAGGATGGGCTGTTCTACTTCGTGTGTTGGCTCCCCGGTGCTCCCTGACTCCGGAGACGGCTCAGTCCTGTTTTAGACCCTATCAGTGTTCAGAGAGCTCTAATAATTAGAAAGCGTTTCCTTAGAGCTGGGGTGCAGCGCAGTGGCAGAGCACTTGCCTGCCATGCGTGAAGCCCTGGGTTTCATTCCTATACCAAAAGAAAAGAAGTGTTTATTTTGGAACTGAAGTTAGTTTCCTTGTGAACGCAAAACAGTCATCTTTGTTATGCTCTCTGGAGTCTTCCTCCTTGCCAGCCCTTCCGATAGTCAAAGCAACTGAAAGGTCCTTTGGAGTCTTGTCTCAGGGCCAGACACCCACAAGTCCATGAACTCTCCACTCATGTCCTCACCAGCTTGGTCAGAGCGGGCCCCAAACGCCATGCAGTGCTCCAGGGAAGGCCGGCGGCCGGGGATGCAGACTACGGCCTTCACTCCTCCAGCCTTTACTTTTCTGCTGTGACAGTTCTTATATTTTAATGGACTTTTTTAATATCACAGACACAATATAAATTTAAAGTTTGATCCAAACCAAAATACAGTACATTCAAGTAGATCATTTCTACATTTTTTACTGCTATGCCCTAGTTGCTTGGTTTATTTGGTATACTTACCACCTCTTCAGCTCACAAGTTCATCGCTCAGTATAAAGTGTATGTATTTTGGAGTTAATTAGGGATTACCTGCTTCCTAACTGCTACATCTGTTTTATTTCCTAGCAAACAATGTGACCACCAGTGGACAGTTTTTTTTTTAAGTAATTAATACATTTTCTGTTTCTCAACATTGAACTTTATATTTAAAGAAAAAGATTATATCCAAAGACAGCTCATTTTTTTAGCATTTTATGCTTTCTTATGAAGTGAGGAAAGATTGCATACTGGTGTGTCCTAGAATTATTGAGAAATGAAAAGAAGACCGAAAAGGGTTATCGGCATGGCGTACAAGCTAATCATTGATATTAGGGTGTGTAAACAACGCAGTTCCCTGAAGTAGGGTATTCTAGGAGGGCAACAGGGCAGGGTCTCAACTCCCAGCACATGGAGGAATTGATGAATCAGAGAGGCTGGAATTTCTGAGAATGGTAACAATTCATCTCATTTTACATACAGAACAGAAGAAAAGCTTCTTGACTAGCTTCTCTGCCACCATCAAAAGTATAGCTTAAAGTTATAATGAGACACTCAATTTTGCTTACCAACTTAATAAAGTTTTCATTTGTTCTTTTTATTGCGTGGCTCTGCTGACATAGGCACCCTTGTGGGGTTGGGTAGATGTTACCATCCTGCTAAAACTGAGTTCCATCATTTTTATCAAGATTATTAAAAACATTTCTACTCTTTGATTCTACCCACCAACAACAAAAACACAAGTAACCTGATCAAAAAATAGGTAAAGGAATTTAACACTGTAGATATTTCTGCAAAAAAGATATAGAAAGGCTGACGGCATGTGAAAAGATGTTCAGTGTCACTAATCATCAAGGAAATGCAAATGAAAGCCACAAGTAGACTCATTAGGATAACTACTATTATTATAGAAAATATATGGTTGTGTACACCTGTCATCCCAGCACTCTAGGAGGCTGAGACAGGGGGATTGCAAGCTCGAGCCCAGCATGAGCCATTTAACAACCTTAGTGAGAACCTGTCTCAAAATAAAAACATTTTTTAAAAGGGACAGGGATGTATCTCAGTGAGAAGGCACTAAATTCAAACCCCAGTGCAAAAACAACAATAACAACAACAACAACGAAACCACCCCACACACAGAAAACAACAAGTAAACAAATAATGAGAGAAGATGTGCAGTGATTAGAACACTCACACACCATTCATAGAATATGAAATGGTGCAGCTGATATGGAAAGTGGTATGGCAATTCTTCAGAAATATTGAAAATTGAATTACCAAGTAACCAGCAATTTTACTTCTGGGTATTTATCTAAAAGAATTGAAGGCAAGGACTTGAAAAGATACTTGTACCGCTATGTTCACTGAGCATCTTTCACAATAGCCAAAAGGTGGAAGCAGTCCAGTGTCCAGATGAACAGGTAAATTATATGTGAAATAGGTAGAGGATAGATAGATAGATAGATAGATAGATAGATAGATAGACAGATAGATAGATAGATGAATATTATTCAGCCTTAAAATACAAGGAAATTCTAACCAAGCAACAACATGAATAACCCTTGAGGACAGTAGTTTATGTGAAAGAAGTCACAAAATGAGCAATACTGCAAAATTCCACTTCTTCGAAGTATCTAAAATAATTTAATTCATAGAAACAGGAAGTAGAATAGTGGTTGGGTGGGAAGCTGCTTAATGGGAAGAGAGCTTCAGTCTTTCAAGATGAAAAAGTTTTGGAAATTGGTTAGGCCACAGTGTGAATACACTTAACCCTACTGGACTGCACACTTAAAATATAAGATGGTGACTTTTGTATTGATGTATATTTTAATAACAATTTTTTAAGTAAAGAAAAATTTCTTCTCTTTGAACAAGAAACTCTACTTCTAGAAACCCATTCTAATGGTAGCAAAAATCCTAAGACACTAGGAGGAAAATATGTACAAAGAAGTTCATTGCTTTTTTTCTTTTTTTGTCTTTTTGAGACAGGGTCTTGTTATGCAGTTCAGGCTGGCCTTGAGCTCACTCTGTAGCCCAGGCTGGTCTCAAACTCGCAAAGATCCTCCTGCCTCAGCCTCCCGAGTGCTGGGATTACAGGCGTGCGCCACCACACCCAGAAATTGCTACTTTTAGAAACAACTTTAAATGCTCTTGGAAAAATTAACATTATAGTGCATCACCTTAGAATAACATGAAAACATTAAAATGATTACAAAGAAGTGAGTAATAAGATGGAAAATGCTTCTGAAATGTTCAGTCATTTGACAAATATTTATGAGAATGGAATGTGGTTCCTTCATGTAAGAGGTTCATCCAGTCAGTGAGGAAAGGTTGAAACCAAGGACAGGACTCTATCCTAGTCACCAGAGAGTCTCCATCATGGTCCAAGAAAACACTCAAGGAATATTTGTTGACTGGCTAGAAAGGCTAGCATCACATACCCAAAACTCTAATTCCACGTGGCTCATAATTTAAAGATAACTTAGTCATTAAAACTTTACAAAGGCCTTGGATCTTTAAAACAAGAAGAAACCAGTGAGACCAATAGGGGGAAAAGAGCTCCTCAAAGGAGATCGTGCACACACATTTCCTGATGCCTGGAAGGAAAGACCGGAAGGAAGAGATGGGAGGGGTTGGCAGAGGGAGACAGAGCTAGGGTGACACCCCAGTGGTCAGAGTGTCATGCAGTGCCTGCCTGGGCAAGTGGCCAGGCCTGCAGACCACAGGATAACTAAGAGAGGCCACAGCGCCTGCCATGTCAGGCACCCGGGTCCCCCCAGCCCCTCAGGCCAGTCTTGCTGAGCCTTGACCAGAACCTGTAGTTGGGATCTGATTGCTAGAGCTTTGTTTTCTTGTATGTCCCAATGGGAAAATCCAGGACTGGATAAGAAGCTTCTGCTTGGTGAAAGTATATCAATTATGTTAATTTCATAGTAATGATAATCATATTATATATAGTCTACAAGTCTATGTTCTTTTTGGAATAATTTAAAATGTAAGTATGGCGTGCAACTTTTTTTTTTTTAGCTAAACCACTGAATGCATTTTAAGCGTTACCTTATGTAGAAAAAATACATTAATGTAATTTTTAAAACAATGTGTTGTGTAATAAATACTCGTACCCTGAAATTAACTTTGTCTACTATTCCTATGTAGGTATTGTCTTTTACCAGGAATTCTTTGGTGCTGCTTTGCTCACCGTATTTATATATCTATTTGGGTGAGTAAATGCCTCAGAGGTAAGATATGTGAAATTCTATTACTTTTATATAGGATTTTTGGCATTGTACCTGAAATAGAGAAAATTGGAAATAATGTAAGAAATATCAGTTTCCTGAGCTCTTAAAAGAAACATATTTTTCAACTTAACACCCCAACCAGGGTTCGGTGTCTTTGGCTTTGTGATTCCGGCCCCCTCTGAAGGTCCTGAAGCCTTGGGGATTTTCAGTTCCAGCCAAAGTCAGAATAAATCCACTGGCCTTGAAGCCACTCTGTAGCCTTTTCAAGCTATATCAGACATACCACACTCTTGTGAACATGAGCTCTGAATCCAGGTGCATGGATGCCTCTGAGATCACCCAAACTAAAAGGCCAAGGCTGGGGTTGAACTTGGCTTTGAACCTAATAACCTCAGGTTGGTA
Organism: Chinchilla lanigera; assembly: GCF_000276665.1. Lineage (NCBI taxonomy): Eukaryota > Metazoa > Chordata > Mammalia > Rodentia > Chinchillidae > Chinchilla > Chinchilla lanigera. The sequence goes on along the minus strand of NW_004955417.1, from coordinate 13,890,042 downwards.
GTATGCCTTTCTTGTGTTAGTTAGTGTGCCCGGCTTGACCTTTCATAAAGATTTGGTGGACGTCATTGCTGGGATCGCTGGCAAACAGAAAGCAGAAGCTTGACATCTCACCAATGTATAGAAGCTTCCACTGGCTCCCGGTGGCTCTGTATTAACGTTAAGCTGCTCCTTGAGCCGCTATTCAGTACGGCCACTAGCATGCAAACTTGAGCCTCGTCTATTTTCAGCATAGGAAACCATCTATCTTGAAAATTCAATTTCATAAGACACTTGGGCGAGGCCAGACTTCTGGGGTCTGGAAACTATGAGTACTCTTATGGCCAAGGACAACGAGATTTCTTAGCAAATTAAAGAATAAATTGTTTTCTCGCTCATGTTGCATGCCAGTAATGGGTCTGGGCATGCGTGAATAGAAAACGAGACCTAGTGTCTACCCAAAGGGCTTAGAGCCTGAGTTAGTCTCCAGATGGTAAAAACCTGGGGCAGAGATTTATTGGAAGCTGCCCAAGTCCCGGTTCTGGGTACAAATATTATTGGCTGCAACAATTAAGACAAGTTCTAGGCAGCTTACCATGAGAAACAGGATAAACAAACTGATGGAGTTTATGTCATCGTGTAGAATATGGGGCTCTGTTATTTAATACTATAAGCTGTTTCACTATTCCTGCGCTCTTTATTAATATTTTTCTTACAGGTGCTTTCTGTCATTCCTTGGAGTGTTTTTGGTCACAAGAAATCGAGAAAAGGAACATCTGCAACAGTCTTTTATTGATTTTGGAAATATTCCTGGTAAAAATATATACATCTCCTCTAATCCATAATAGAAAGTTTTAGCCTTCTAAATGAAAAATTGTTGGCATTATTTTGGGTGTTAAGTTAATATAAAACATAATTCTTACCCTCAAAAAATGTACATTTACTGATGAGGCCAAAGGTGATGTTTTGAGTGAAAATGTTAAGTTGCGGAATGTCAGTTTTGCACAGCACGATGGGGCCGTAAAAGAACTGACAATGTTTTCTTGATCTGGGGGATTTCTATTCTGGGCTTCCTTAAAGAGAACAGGGTAGGGGAAACCGTGAGGCCTGGCCGCTTGGATTCCTGTTTCTCATGGAGCAGTGAAGGACTCGAGCTTAGGCCGCTAAGGAGCATCACTCCCGGGAAGACTGAGGAGGCTGTGACATCATCGTGCTCTCCCTTCCTCCTTCGTCGCTCATCTCCCCGGGTCTCATTTCCACTGAGAAATAATTGACTCATTCATGAAATAGTCTGCTGGGTCGCTACTGCCCAGCCACCCCCAGAAGTCTCTCGCTTTGCTGGGGACTGGGCTCACCTGCAGGGTTCCCGGAGTGGGGATAGTGCCAGAGCCTCCCACCAGCCTGCTAGTACCATGCCTTGGAACTAAAAGCCACTGAAGTTTCATCCCTAAAACTGAGAAATGATGGCTCTGGGAAACGAAGTCCCTGTCCTCTTTGCCACCTGAGCCACGTTATCATCCAAGAGCGCTCAGTGCCAGATTTGGCATTTGTGACAAGGCTGTGCGTTATGGACGGCCTGTTTGGAGATAAAGTTTCGTGGGAAGTAAAGTCTACTTATTCTTTAACTCTTTTCTGTTTCACAAAGCAAGTGAACACTTCACATGCATCCCCTGACTGAGCCAACCTGCTCTCCACTTCTCGTATGCGCAGCACATTATCCAGTGACCTGGCATTCCAAGGGCCTTTTCTTCCTTGACGTTTATCTTTGCTGTTCAGAGGGTGACCACACAGTATTTTTTTAGAGGAATAAAATGTGGCCTAGATTGAACAGAAAGTATTAGGACTTTTTCTTCTGTAAGAGCTCAAAAGATCTTTTTATGTTATTATCTCCACAGGGAAACAAATGTTGGACAAAATACAACCAGATTCAAATGGCTTATCCTATGGAACCTTGCCTGATGGAAGTGACTCAACAAAGAGCCAAAGTGGAGAGAAGAAAGAGGTCTAAACTGCCGAGAGGGATAGCTGTTGGCCTGTTACTTGATACCACCTTTTTAAAAAATTGCACATGTTCAATTTGTGTCAGCAGCTATTTCATGCTGACATGTGCGAGCATTCGTTTCAGTCCTTCCCCCACTATGGACAATCAGAGCCTCCCTAAGCTTTGACAGTCTAATGTTTGCATGGAATGTAATTCAAAGTGTTCCCCACACCCTGGACCTCTCCCTAGCGATCATCTAACTGGCTAGATCTTAATTACAGCCTGGCGGCTCCAGCGGGGATGTCACACAAAAATGTGCCTTCACAATCTGGTCGCAGCCGGCATAGGTTGCTGCTCCCATGTGGCTTATAGAGCCCCGTGTTTGGCATTAAAGAGAACGCTGAACCTCGCATGCTCAGTCCTGAGAGGTTGAGAGCTTTTGTTGTTTTTTTTTCCTAGAACAGCTTTTATGAGCCTCCCATATAGAACTCGCCTTCTTATTCCAAGATTAGAACGGCCGGTTATCTTTTCTGAAAGCTAACACTACTAAAACCCTCCTTTGAAAACAAAGAGCCTCTTTAAACTCAGAATTTATAAATGGGACTTGGGGATGGGCTGTACCAAAACTCAGTGATACTGGCTGGTGGACTCTTCTAAGCCTAAAACTGGAACATTTAAGAAGCTGGACTGTGTTCACTTCGGAGCACATAGACTAAAATTGGAGCAAATACGGAGATTAGCATGGCCCCTGCGCAAGGATAACATGCAAATTCATGGAATACTCAGAAAACATTAGAACCAATGTTTGCTTTTTAATAAAAGTATAGAATGGTGACATTTTCTTCAGCTATATGATCCTATTGCACTGAATTGAAAATGAAGAAAAAGTTAGTGTCCTGTGCTTTTAAGTGTGATAAATCTTATAATTAGCCGGGGATATATCTCAGCAGCACAGCACCTGCCTGTCAAGCACAAGGTCATGAGTTCAATTCCCAGTATAAAAAAAATTTTATAATTAACAGGCATTTTAACTTTCTTTTCTTTTTTTTTTTTTTTTTTTTTTTTTTTTTTTTTGGTTTTTCTCCGGTACCGGGAACCGAACTCACGACCTTGCGCTTGCCAGGCAGGTGCTTTTTGCCGCTGAGCTAAATCCCCAGCCCCCGCATTTTAACTTTCAATACAAGTCTCAAAAATTACAGCTAGAGTGTGTGTGTGTGTGTGTGTGTGTGTGGTACATCCCCAGCCCATTTTTATTTTTTGTTTTGAGACAGGGTCTCACTCAATCACTTGTTTGCCAACTTGAGCTTGAATGTGAGATCATCCTGCCTCAGCCTCTCAGAGTGCTGGGAGTGCAGGCATGCACATTATGCCCAGCTTAGATCCTTAATGATATACACTACATACTATTTCTTCCCTAACTCATTATCTCAAACTTTGTACATCCTTCTAGGAGAGGAGAGTTATGATTAGAGAAGTAGATTTCAGCTATTTAAATCTGTGGACACAGAACATAGCCCAGTGTCAGGGGGAGATCCAACTCTTCCTGCCTCAACTAGCTTTTCTGTTTCAATTCATCACATGTCTACTAAGAAAAGTTTGCAGGTAGACTTTACAGTGTTGTCTATTAATAATCTGCCTAATATTTAAATGAGAAGAGGAAGTCTTCCCTGTCACCAAATAAAAATCCCTATCTTTAATGACATTCTAGAACCTTCGGGCCACTCTTAACATGCCAGGGCTATATTGTTCCAGCCACCTTGCCTTGCACTTGTCTAAGGGGTTCAACTCAGACCTAGTAAGATGGTCATCGGAACTGCTTCAGTCTTCTAGTTTGTTCTTTGTCAGCTCCTGAACTCCTGACCAGACTGGCCAAATCTGGCCCCAAAGGATGGAGATCTGAATCCACCAGAATATGTGAAAAATAACCAAGAGCCCATGTAGCTTCTGATCCCCTGACGGTAATTCCTGCCGTTGTGGAAAGTGTGCCATCAGTCAGATACGGCAGTCTTGTAACTGACGGCTTGTTTTGCCGAATGGGTACAGCATGTGGGCGCTAGGAGTCTCAGCTAAGAAGTGCATCTGCTTCCTTCACCTACAGGCTTCTGGTGAATCTTGAAACCATTTTCAAAGACTGGGAAACATTTACATTAAAGAGTTTGACTTGAAGTAGGACCACATATATCACTAGAGTGTGTAGTTTTGAGCAGTGTAGAATTACACACACACACACACACACACACACACACACACACACACAGAGCACCAGTACCTTAGTGGCCACCAGCATTTGCCTGTATTAAAACTTTTGAGAAATGGCGTTAACTTATGCAGCCTTGTAATGCTTTAGAGATCCAGGGACTGTATAGTGTACATTCATACCTAACTTCACTTTTCATGTTGCTGCCTCAAACTAAGGAGAATAGTAAGGATTTTTGTTTACTGGCTTGTAGGATTTTTAGAAGCGCTCAGTGCATGACATCAAGCAAAGCCAATGCAGTCCTCCTCTTGGCATTGTTAGTTGGGGACCTTTAGCCAACATTTAGCTCCTCTGACTCTTTGTCTAGACCGGGGGTTGGCGAACTTTTCAGTAAAAACTCAGTGAATATTTTGGGGTTGTTTGTCCATACAATGTCTGTCCCAACTATGCAAACTCTGTCACTGCGCACAAAAGCAGCCATAGACGACACGTAAATAAGTGAGCACGGCTGTGCTCCCGGAGAACTTTATTTACAAAGACCGGCCAGTCCATGGGCTATCATTTGCCAACTCATCTAGACTCTTCTGCCCTTTCTCCCATTCGGCAACTGTTTTCCCACTTCTCAGGTACTGAAGGGTTTAGAAATGGCCCCTCATTCCCACTGAGATGCAGTGGGAATGTGGGATTGTGTCTCGATTTTGTGTGTGTGTGTGTGTGTGTGTGTGTGTGTGTGTGTGTGTGTGTCTCAATATTTATACCGAGAATTTTAGCTTACGCGAGAAAGGAAGTGATGGGTTTATGCTCAGAGTCTGGATTCCCCTCTTTGAAAATCAGTAGATCTTTGGTGAACAGCAGTAACTATACCAGAAGAGACCTTGAACCCCACATTCCCACCTGATACCAGCTTTGGAAATGACCTTTTTTAAGTGATCGGGGTTTTTTTCCAGTTTAGATGTTTGCTTGCCCTACTTGCGTAATACTTTTATTACTAGAATCCCTTGAAAACTAATACAAAGAATATAAAAAATTTCTCAGGCAGTGACTCAGAATGAAACGTACACATGCACACACACATGCACACACATGCACAGAGTCCTGGAGATCCTGTTATGTGGCAGAAAAAGAAAAGAAAAAGACGGACCTCATAGATCAGTGCAATTTCAGTGCAGTGAGAGAATAATGGTGATAATGTGCACGGCTGGCTCCCCGGGAAGCAGGTGCAACAGCGGAATGACTCAGATGGATGCAAACACTGAGCGAAGTGCCTGAAGCCAGGAGCCCTCCTTGCACTGCTTGTTTCCAAGCACACAGCACATCCAATGGTGGTGAGTGTACACACTCTGCAACTCCAAATGCTGCCTCGTACTTGCCAATTTAATAGTAATATGATGGACATAAATACAGCAGTTACTAAATGAACCACCCAACACCCTTCCAGACTGCTTTACGTAAACTCCGTGGCTGGCTATTGAGACATCCTTGAACTAGAACAGCTGAAAACCTAATGCATGTGTCTGGCACCAGTGGAGGCAAGTTCTTCAGTGGAGTGGCTAGATAAACACCACACATTTTGAGCTATTAGAACAAGATCTCAAAATTGAACCCAACATGATTGTGTGGGGAATTTTGAGGCTGCTTCTAATCGTTAGACTCATCAACAGTCTGGCTCTTATTATGGCAATTTTGAAGTAAAAAATTAAATAAAATTCCACACAAACATAGTTTCCATGCAAATACAGACCAGTCTTGGGCTATTAAGCATGGTGTTTTAGCAATTGCGGTAAATGCAAGGAAGGGCCTTTCTACCCAGGAATGCTTGAGTTTGTCCCCTTTTCTCACCAGCCTCGGGGTGCCACACAGCATGCTGTCCTGTGCCAGGAGAACAAATCAGTTACAGGAGCTGTGGCTCAATAAGGAAAACTTTTCTGTTGTTGTTAGAAAGGATGGAAACTCCCTCCTTCCACGCAGGTCTTTATTGAGAGTTAATGAGTCCCAACCACAATGTAAAAGAGGAATATCAACCTCAGTATCAAATAAATGTGGTGTTTCGGGGTGCACCCAGCTTGGCCAGGCACTGCCAAGCGTCTCACAGAATTCCAGGCAAGATGCAAGATAGTCGCTGTGTTCCAGGAAAGAATCGCCTTCCCAGGGTGTTGGCAAGTGCGTAACCGAGAAGGAGCCAGTCCGTTCCTGATGGGCCCAGCTTGCATGGCCCAAAGCCACTTAGCACATTTGAGCTGCTGCTCTCCAGACGTGAGCCAATCCCTCCAGCACGCATGCATCCCACTCCAGAGCCTCCTCCTTCATGGTTCTAATTTGAAAACCAACCTCAGAAATGTTCTGAGGTCTGGGCTCTCCTCCTCCCTATGTCCGACGCACCTCACCTAGACCTTCTCTATCCCATGTGTGAGCAAGGAGATGAAGTGGCTCAAGATCTCTTGATCTGAGGACTTGAAGCTTAGGATATTTGCCTGATTGTAGGCTACTCACCGAATTGCCAAACTTCACAAATATTCATGAATCCACACAAAACATAATCACTATTGTTCTATTGTAATGTTCAGTGTTTTTTAAAGAGCAGGCTTAGTTTTGTTTCTGCAAAGTTGAAGTGAAAGTTCCCATATATTCCCTCTCCCCAAACCTTCATCTGGCCTCTCCCATTATCAAAATCCCCCTATGAGAATGGTGCATTTGTTACAATCACGGTCCCTACACTGACACATCACTGCCAAAGTCCCTCACTGACATTAGGGTGCACTTTTGGTGCTGTACCTTCTCATGCATCATGGCATGTCTCCACCACTGGAGTATCCATCAGAGTAGTTTTATTGCCAAAAATCTTGCATTCTCTCTACCCATTCCTCTTTCCCTCCAGCCCTTGATCATTTGTACTCTCTTCAAAGTTTTTTTTTTTTTCCAATAATGTCATAAGGTTAGAATGATACAGTGTACAGCTTTTTTTAGATTGGCTTCTTTCATTTAATTATTTACATTGAGCATCCCTCCACGTCTTCACATGTCAGTTCATTTCTGTTTGGTGCCAAATAATGTTCCACAAAGATCCCACTAAACTGGATGTACCACGGTCTTTTAGCCATTCACCTACTGAAGGACATCTTGGTTGCTTCCCAAGTTTTGACAATTTATGGTTATTATGGCTATTATGGTTATTATGAATTAGAAATGAAGACCAGCTCCTCTGGAGGTTATTGTCCACTCAGAGAAACAATGGCAGTCATTGACTGAGCCCTTACTATGTGCTAGGCAATATACTTAATCTTTTACTTCAGTTACTTTTTTAATCTTTACAATGTTGCTTATCAGGGAGGTTCTTATTGTCACTTCACATATTACAAAATTAGGACAACAGGAAGGGCAGGGACTTGGGTAGGGTAAGTCAAGAGAGATACATAAGGCATAAAATTTAAGAAAACTCATGGAAGTCTTAGTTTCAGGTGAAAGCATTTGCAAGGCTTTGCGCGTGAGTGATTCTAGCATCGTGTGTTCTACGAGCCTCACTTTGTCTTGGCCCCAGTAAGAGAGGTCAAGTGACCTCACTGCATCATTCAGCTGGCACGTGGTACTATTGGGATCTGAACCCAGGACATCTAACTCTTACCAGTCCTCTCACCAGTGTGCCACAGCACCTACCCTGTACCATAGCATGTTAACAGTGCTTTAGCCAGGCGTGGTGGCGCACGCCTATAATCCCAGCACTCGGGAGGCTGAGGCAAGAGGATCATTGCGAGTTCAAGACCAGCCTGGGCTACAAAGTGAGCTCAAGCCCAGCCTGAACTGCATAGGGAGGCCCTGTCTCAAAAAAGACCAAAAAAAAAAAAGAGTGCCTGAAGACACCTGAACAAAGGACAAGGAAGCAAAGAGAAGATTAAGGTCACTGTGGATAGGATATAATTTTCAAAGGAATTGAGACTGCTAAAGGCTAAATGGTGGCCCCGAAATAGATATGCTCACCTCCTAAACTGGAAGATGGGTAATTGCGCCCCTACTTGAGAAACAACTCTTTTGTAAAAATAGAAGTTCATGAGATGCGATCAGCCTGGATTACCTGCATGGCCCCTAACTCCAATCAGTGTCCTTTTAAAGGCAGAAGAGGGGAAGACCAGGCACAGAGAGGACCCTGTGCAGACAGACGCAGAGACAGGAGTCTGAACCCACAAGCCAAGGAATGCATGGAGCCATCCCAAACGCAAAGACACAGGAAGGATTCTCCCCTTTGGAACCTTCGGAGGGAGCACTGCCCTGCCAGCACCTGGACTTTGGATTTCTGGCCTCCAGCAGAGAATAAATTTCTGTGGTTTCAGGCCGCCACTTGAGTTGTAATTTATTGCAGCAATCCTAGGAAACTAACACAGTACAAGGCTTGAGCTCATGTTTAAAGCACACGGAGAATCTGAACACAGGAGAAAGACAGGGGCAAAGGAGAAACCGAGTAATAGCTTAAACCAAACCTGGTAACCCAGCACCCATGAAGCAGGGTCACATAAAGAGGAAGATGACTCAATCAGCCCAGAAGGGCAACTCAGACAGCCTTGAGTGCCCCTCTGGTATTGACTTGGGAGTTTGGGCTTGACCAGGGAGGAAACCATGACATTTACTTCATGATAAATGAAGACATAAAGGATATACTTGGTATCTTTTCAGAAACTCATCCAGCAGAATTTAATGATGTTTTTCCTATATCCTTAGTCATATCCTATGGACATAAAATGGCATAAGTGTCTAAGAAATAAGAACTGGATTCAAGGTGTGCATTGGTGACCCACCATGTCCTACCAGGAGTGACCAAATGTCGCGGGGCCGTGGCCTCTGACATAGGCTTGGGCAAAACAGCTGTGCCCAGAAAGGATGGGCCAGGCCGACCACAGCTTGAACTGGTAAGCACGGGGTGAGGGGTGGGCAGGCTTCCTAGAGAGCATGAGGGGGATGGGTCAAGAAAGGGCCCCGGGCAGCCCAAGGCTACAGGTTAACTGAAGTTACAGGGAAAAGGGCACCATGCGTGCCAAAGCACTAAGGGCCGAGCCTGTCAGCAGGGGAAGCAGAAGTGGGTAAATCCACCAAGAAAAGCAGCAACAGTGAGGGCCTGGCCAGGCCAGTGTGCTTAGAGCCAGCTGCGACCTAAGATGGGTCACTCCCTCAGCCCAGAGGCCTGCTTACAGCAGCCACCAGCCCCTGAGACGTGGCTCCTGATCACCAGCAGGGCCTCGTTCTCACAGGGCTCACTGGGCCCCAAACACAGGAGTCACGCAGGGCTTCCGGCACCCTACGAGAAAGGATGAGGCCTCCTGAGAGACAGCCCGTGACAACCAGAGACACTTCACACTGCAGTGCAGAACCGCTCCGTGTGCACCCGTCTTGAGCGGCAGATGAAAGACAGTGAGCCCAAGAAAACGGCTGAAGTCCCTGGAGAGCCTAGGCTTACTCTTAGTGAGCACTGCGGCTTTGATTTTTAGAGATGTGGCGATGCTGACGTGCGGCCCTTCAGTAAAGGCCTGGGCATTGCTGAGAGAGAAGAGGGGTAGAGAAGGAATGCAGAGGGAACTGCACACAAGATGGGAGCCCCAGTCTCAACGGCAGGCAGCACCCAGGGTCCTGCGGCAAAGGAGCCCTCAGGACACTTGGGTCCTCTGCCCTGTGGGCAGGTGGGTCTCACAGGAAAACCAGAAAAAGGGACTGAGTGGGGGCCAGAGGAGGTACCTCCAAGCAGGGCACGTCCCCAGGGCTCCTGTCACCCCCAAGACAAGGTCAGGGCTACACATCTGCCTTGGAGACAGGATGGACACCCGGGAGCTGGCATTTCCACAGCCATCTGCCCCCCTTGCCGGGGGTCTCAGGGGCAGCGTGGGATACCTCTTCTCAGCTGCTGACGGGAAAACAGGCTCCTGAGGAGGAGGGTGGAAAGCTGTCACCCGGGGCACAGGGCGGCCTGGCTGGCCGTTCCCCGGCCCTCTCTAAAGTAAACCACCTGTTTTCTGCCGGCCTCAGAACCCATCCATCCCAGGGCTCCACAAAGAAGAACCGTGTCCAAGCCACGGCTGAGGAATGATGGCCTTGGCATGGCCTCCAGGGATGTTTGCTGCTCACTAAGGAGCTTTGCGGAATCCAGACTCATTTTCCACTGAAACAAGGGAAAGTAAAGGCGGCACCAAATAAAAATAGCTTCCCGGCGCTTCCTGTTTACTCCCCTCCGCTGGCTCTCTGCAGCCCGGGGCTCCACTGGCCGGGGGCAGAAAGCCCCTCTGCAAAGAACACAGAAAGCCGGGATTTTATCCTTCCGCGTTGCTGTTTCCTTTCCTTTTGTCCCATGGGAGTGTACTTCGGGGCCCACTGGGTTAATTCCCAAATCTCTTTCTCGCGCTCCCTTCAGAAGGAGACAAGATTGCTGAGCGCTTTCCACCTTTGGTGACCTTCTTACCTCCTTTTCGAAATAGATCTAATTCTGCGCGGCCTGCCAAGCCTCAGAAGTAGGAGAGAGCAGGTGACACAATGGAAAGGGACCAAGCAAAGTGAGGGCGTGTGCTGGCCCCAAGGCTTCGAGTTCTCCTGCAGAATATGGTGACACGCAAGAGATCAGGGCCAACAGCAAAGACCCAAGGTGACCCGGCAGGACAGGACTGAGCAGAAGGGCCGGACATCAGGCTAAAAACACATGCATGGCGGGAAGATTTTTCTTAAAACCACCAGGACGGCAGACTCGTTTGGGGGGAAGTTCTGACGAAGAACACAGCGCTCTTGGGTGGGCCGCGTGTGACAGGTCTCCGCTCAAATTGGTATTTGGCCCCTTCCCTCGGCCCACGTGCTGAACATGCCGTCTCCGTCCAAGAGCGATGAATGCAGCTTCGCTTTCCCGACTGATTCTTTGCACCACAACAATAAAGTTAATAATGGAAAAAACATTTATCCCATGGCCAGCAAAGCTCTAGGCAAGCAGAGTATTGGATCTACAATCTATCAACAGAAATTGCTGCGAGCAAAGCAAAGCTCTTGTTAACTGATTTTTATGAATGATTGAAGCAGCGAAGCAGATTTATTTAATTTTCATAATTTAAAAATTGACAATTACATAAATATCTTTCTAAACCCATCAGGATGAAAACCATCCTGTTCTTGAGAGGAAGAGAAGTGAAATCACGAAAAAGCCAAACCAACATGCTACTGAAGGGAGCTGCCGTGCCTTGAATGTCCCCCGAGAAAGACACACTCAAGCCCTGACATCCGCTACCTCAGAAGGGGACGCAGCTTGGAAATGTGTCTTTACAGAGCTGCTCAAGTGAGGAACGAGGTCGTTAGGAGGAGCCTGGGTCCGGTGTGGCCGTGTCCTCGTAGAAAGGAGACGTGGGAAGGCAGACATTGCGGACTGAAGGCCACACAAGAAAAATGCCATCAGTGAGCCGAGGAGGGGCAGAGGACAGACTGTCCCACAAAGCCTCAGCAGGAACCAACCCCAGTGACACCCTAATTTTAGACCTTGACCTCAAGGCTGTGAGGTGATAAATTCTCCCCTCTAGATTGTGGTTCTTGGTCACAGCACACGGAGCAAAGTAGCAAAGAGACTTGGGCGGCCTTTGGCTCCCTGAAGCTATCAATCTATGCTGTTTGGAAAGTCTACTGTGGACTGACCTTGCTGGGAAGCAGAAACCCCCTACCCTCTTCCACTGTAAAACTGGAAGAGGCGAGATTCCCTGTCCCCAGCGGGTGTGGTGGCGCATACCTGTGACCCCAGGACTCGGGAGGCTGAGGCAGGATGATCACCATGATTCTGAAGCCAGCCTGGGCTACAGAGTGAGTTCAAGGTCAACCTGAACTGCATGGTGAGACCGTGTCTCGAAAAAAAAACAGAGAGAGAGAAAGAAAGAAAGATTCCTGGCTTCCACCCATGGAAATAAATGGAGTGTGGGACAGTTTAAAGTGTACTCATTTGCCACTGGCGGTGGAGACATCTAACATGCAGCTGTGGTGCTTCCCAGCAGTCTAGCATTTGGCAGAAGCCTGACTTCCACTACAGGTGCGGCCACTGGGTGTCACTGGGCTCCTGCCCCTCCCCCCGGCCTCATGCTGTAGTCTTCCCATTCATTGATTCTGGGAATTTCCCAGAGAACAATCGAATCCACGCTGACAGACGGAGAGCTGAGCCTGTCCACGGCGCCTCGGCCCGCTTCCCGCCCCCAGCAGGGCCCTGCCCCTCGGGCATCTTGATCTCCGTCCTCGGTGTCCCAGGTAGGTTCATCACCTTCCCCTGCCTTTCCCCCCACCCCACCACCGCCCCGCTTCTGCTGGCGGCACCCCTGTGCTCCCTGACCACTTGACAGATGACACAAGCCAGCTCCCAGCCTCTGCGCATGTTCCCCCTTCCCGGCACCCCCTGCCACCCCCACTTGGGGTCCTCCTTCCCTCCCACCGATATGCCGCCCCAGTTCTCCAAGCTCCCGGCATGCCGCGGACTGGGGAAGCCCGGAGGGTCCCGGATAGAAACAGGCGAGGCTCAGCCCCTCCCCGTCCCATCCAGCTTCGTGCTTTTGCCGGGCGGCCTCTCCTGCCTCTTGCCCTCCCTCGCGGCTCCCTGTTGGGATCTGTCCGACCGTCAAAGCCTGTCTCTAACACAGATGATAATTTTCATGATTTTTACCTGCCCTGCCTCAAGTTCCCGCTACGTGGAGGGGTTCGGCTTGCTCTTCTTTCTGCCTTGAATTACAGCCATCTGCACATTCACCTGGCTCCTGCTACTCTCTGGCAGTTCTTCATGCAACAGGATGTGGCCTGACCTGAGAACTCCACTGCCATGTCTCCTGGATTATTGCTACAGCTCCTGACTGACTTCAGGAGAGGAGCCCAGGGAAGAAGATCCATCATGATCCAGCCTCAGGCCACTGCCTCTCTCCTCCACAACCTCACTGTCCCTGGCCGTCCCTTGAACATACCAGGCACAGTGCTGCCTCAGGGCCTTTGCACAGGTTGTTCTCACCACAAGGTTAAACCCTCACCTTCTCTAAGTCTTTGCTCAAATGTCACCTTCTTAAGGAGGCCACCCTGACCACCTTACCTGAAATCACCACCCACCCCGTTCCACCCAGCACCCTCAGTTCCCACCATCCTGCTTTCTTCTTGCTTTCCATAGCATAGATCATCTCCTGATGTTCTGTATGCTTATGTATTTGTTACCTGTATTTCTTCATCATTTGCCTCCACACCCCCACTTGCCATGGGGCAGCCTCTCAAGGACAGAGGTGTTCTCTGTTATGCTTGCTGATCTATCCTACATGCCTGCTACGCAGTAGGTGCTCAATACCAGATACAGGATATCTCACAGATATGCTGCGTTTGGTTCCAAACCACTGTGATTGAGAAAATATCACAATAAAGCCAATCATACAATATTTTATTTCCCAGTGCATATAAAAGTTATATTTATACTGCACTGTAGCTTATTGAGTAGACAATGCCATTACGTCTGGTATGAAGCAGACCGCATCATAATTTAAAAATACTTTGTTGCTACAAGAGGTAGCCATCTGAGCCTTCAGTGGTCCTAATCTTGTGCTGGCGGATGGTCCTTTCTCATGCGATGGCAGCTGATTGATCGGGGTGCAGGCTGCTGAAAGTTGGGGTGGCCGTGGCAAGTTCTTAACGTAGCTAAGCGGACAGCGAAGGTTGCCGCGTCAGTGCATGCTTCCTGTCACAAGAAGTTTCTTTGTAGCAAGCAGCGCTGTTTGATCCCATTGTCCCTGTGGCAGAATTTCTTTCAAAACCAGAGTCAGTCTTCTCAAAGCCTACCAGGCTTTATCAAGGCCTTATGGACGAAGTCTATTGATATGCTAAGTCCTTCGTTGATATTTCAACAATGGTCACATCTTCCCCTCAAGAAAGTACTGCCTTTGCTCGTCCACAAGAAGCAGCTGCTCATCCATCTGATTTTTATGAGGTCGCAGCCAGTCAGTCACATCTTGAGCTCCACTCCTAATTCCCTTGCCATTCCCACCCCATCTGCAGCGAAGTCTTGGTCCCTCCAAGTCGTCTGTGAGGATTTGAGTCAACTGTTCCCAAACTCATGTGAATGTTGCTGTTTTGACCTCTCCCTGGGAATCACAAGTGTTCTGAACGGGAACCAGAATAACGAGTCCTTTCCCTGAAGGTGTTCAGTTCACTTTGGCCAGATCCGGAGGAATCACTGTCTACGGCCGCTACAGACTTACAAACGTCTTTCTTAAATAACACACCTTCCAGGTCAAAACCATTCCTTGATCCATGGGCTGCCCAATGGATACTGTGGGAGCAGGTGTGGAAACATTATCTCACATTCGTCTGCACCAGGGCTCTTGGGTGGGCAGGTGGATTATCAATGCGCAGTTACATTTTGAACAGAATTGTTTTTTCTAAGCAGTAGGTCTCAACAGCGAGCTTACGCTACTTGGTACACCATGTTGTAAACAGATGTGCTGTCATCCATGCCGTTCCATTTATAGAGCACGGGCAGAGTGGATTTAGCGTAATTGTTAAGGGCCCGAGCAGTTTTGGAATCATAAATGAGCACTGGTGTAACATAAAGTCGCCAGCTGCATTCGCTCCACCGGCCTGACCTTTGACGCTTGGAAGCCAGCATTGACTTCTCCTCTCTAGCTATGAAGTCCTGGATGGCAGCTTCTTCTCTTTTGTCTACACTTCTACTTTCTTGTCCAGTAAAGCCACCTTCATCTTGATCTTCTGGGTAACTCTCTGCATCTTCCCCATCAGCCCTTGTTGCCTTTTTATGTATGGAGACAGCTTCTTTGCATCAACTTCAAGAACTCTCTTGGTACTTTCTCATTGCTGGGACAAAACACCCAAACATCCACAGCTGAAAGGAGGGGAGGTTGATTCTGGCTCACGTTTCCGTCCATAGTTGGCCTGCTCCAAGGCAGGGCCGCATGGCGAGGGGCATCGCCGGGGAGAGTTGCTCGTGGCACGGCAGACAGGAAGCAGAGAGAGGGATCCAGAGAGGAGCCCAGAGGAGATACCCCCGCCAGGCCATGGCCCCCGGGACCCGCCTCTCCCACCAGACCCCACCTGCTCACCGCAAGTCAGCTTTAGGCCCCCGTTATCCAGTCCCTTCCAAATGCCCTGCCTGTGAGCACATGGGGCTCCCGGGAGACATCAAGACATAAACCGTAACAGGAAGCACTCCTGCCGGCTCCGACATTTCTTCCATGGCTTCCTCACTCTTCTCAGATTTCATAGAACTGAAAGAGTTGGGGCCTTGCTCTGGATGAGGCTTAAAGGGATGCTGTCATTTGTGTCTTTACTCTTTATTTCCTTCCAGAACTTTCCCTTTGAGGGATGACAGGAAGCTAGAAAGCAGGCTTTAGGGATGGGGAAGGGGTTAGCGGGAGGGAGAGGGCGTTAACGGGATGAAAGTAATTGAAATACTTTATGTGTGCGTTCCAGTATAACACAATGAATCTTATTATTCTGCATGAGTAATGTGCACCAATTAGAAAAAGAATTCACTGTGGGAGGTTCCTCTGTTAATTGGCGTACATTACAGTGATGGATGCGAACCCATGTTTATAGCAGCACAACTATAATAGTGAAGTCTGGGATGAATTCTATACGTCCATCAATAAATGAATGGATAAAGAAAACGTAGTGCTGATACACAATGCAGTACTACTCTGACGTAAACAGGGATTCCCTGAGTCATTTGTAGGAAAATGGATGTATCCTGAGACCACAGTATAAAGTGTGTTAATCAGACACGCAGCTTAACTATCACACAGTTTATCTTACATGAGAAACCCAAAACATAAAGTACAAAATAAAAGGTACATATTAAGAAGTAGAGAGAGATATCTTTTTTAAATGGGAAGGATTGGGTCGGGCATGGTGGTGCATGCCTTTAATCCCTGCACTTGGGAGGCTGAGGCAGGAGGATTGCTGTGAGTTCAAGGTCAGCCTGGATTACAAAGTGAGTTCAAGGCCAGCCTGAACTGCATAGCAAGACCCTATCTCAAAAAGATGAAATAAATAAATGGAAGGGGATCAAAAGACGGAAGGAGGGAGGGAGGAGAGGGAAAGAGGATGAAAAAAGGAATTAAGATGTATGTATACATCTTATGTACAGGTACCAACTCCCCACAAAGAATGTAATCATTATGAACTGCAAAGATGTACTAATAAAAAATGAAAACCGGGGATAAAAAAACAGCATTACCTTTGTGTTCCTGATTTGACCAACAACAAGAGGCCTCGCTTGGGCCTGCCCTGGCTCTGGGGTTGCCTCCCTCACTAAGCTTGTTTCTAGCTTTTGATTTCAAGTGAAAGATATGCAGCTCCTTGGAAGCTTATTGTGGGGTGACTGATTGGCCTAATTTCAGTAATATTGTGTCTCAGGGTACAGGGAGGCCAGGGTAGGGAGAGAGATGGAGAACGGCCAGTCAGCGGAGTCGCCAGGACACACGCGGCATCGGTGGACTAAGTTCCCATCTTACATAGCGATGTTCGTGGCACCCCAGATAAACACCGGACAGGAACATCAAAGCCCACTGCTGGCGGGTCATCGTACAGATCTAATAATGATGAAGTCTGAAGTATTGTAAAAATTACTCGACTGTGACAAAGACGTGAAATGAGTACATGCAGGGCTGCCGCGAGCCTTTGATTTATTAAAAACAGCATCTGTGCAGCCTAATAAAGCAAAGTGAAATACGAGGTAGCTTGTAAATATTTGTTATATAAATGAGTCTCTGAGCCACGCGTACACATAGCTACGACAGTCACTGGGTTCCCAAACCACACTCCTCTTTAATTTTTTTTTTTAAGCATAACTGCCTGGTTGCTTGGCTGATCTTCCCTGTGCTGCCATGGAAACCACCAGCCCAGGGACAGGTTGCTTTTCAGCAAGTCAGGCAGTGGTGCATCCCAACCCACAAAACACATGGAAGCACATCCCAGGCCCTCCACAGCCTGAGACCGGAGGCTCGACCTCTCAGCTGAGCACCAGGATGCAAATGGCCTGGGGCCAGATTCCCCCCTACTCCACTGGCCAGGGATCTCCCCAGGGTTCATGCAGCACACCGCGGGGTGCTCCCCAGAGAGTCGCCCCACAATCCGCATGCCCACGCAGACCACACATTCTGTTCTCAGGAGACTCTCGAGTCAAAATGTTCCCAGAGCCTCCTTGCACACACTGCTTGCTCTGTCCCCAGTAACAGCAAGTATGCACGGAGCACCCACTCATAATAAGGCACACCGCACACACCCTCTCCCGCCCTGCAGGCTCCTCAAAGTCACAGTTACCCTTTCCCCTTTCACGGCCAAGGACGCTGAGGCCCAAGGAGACTGTGCACCTTGCTTTGGGTCGCAGAGCAAGCCAGGGGTTGGGGGAGGACACGGATTTCATACGCTCCTCTGCTGCACTGATCTCAGCCCTTGTGCCTGCAGAGGGTGACAGAGAACATTTGGGGGGGTGGCGGGAGGAGCAGAAGTCGCTGCAGAAACCCTGCACGTGCACATGTACACACCACACACACGCACGGAGATGCACAACACAGCCATGGAACACTTAACACTGGAGTCAATTTCTGAAGCAGGCTGAGCTCTGTGCTCTCTCTGGAGGTCTTTAAAAAAAACAACAAATAAAAGATAATCCCATCTCTCTGGAATGACGTAGGTGTGGTTGTGCCTGAAAGCAGAGATTAGCTGACCCCTAATGGTTCCGTTTAGCTTTATGAACATGATGAACCATTACTGGACAGGCGGAGTAACAGCTTGGAGCATTACTAAATCTGTTTTTAATAACATCACCAGCCCCAGAAACAAACCCTGACCCATCACTGCAATAAAGGTTCATCATCGTTGGAGAGAGCGCTGGGTCACGGAGGGCGGAGGTGGGACGTGGGGACGGCCTGTTTGTTCTCAAGTGTGGGGCTCCGTGAGTCATAGAGCAGCTCAGAGAGGGGTGGAGAGCATGAAGATTTATCTCAGATGAGGCCCGCAGGATAAAGCAGAAAATAATGGCAGGGAGACCGTAGTGGTGCAGCAAGCAGGGATGACAGCCCAACTTGAAAACTTAGCAAAGGGACATGGGGACTTTGTCATTGTCCGTGTGGACAGGCACAATATGCAAATGACAAGCGCGCTAAGAGAACACTCCTACTGCCCGAAGATAAGCAGATGTGGCCCAGCCCCTATCACTGACTCAGACGGCAGATGTTCAGCTGAAGGTCTACAAAGCCAAACCTCTAGTAGGTGCTAGCAAAGCCAAAAGGGCCTGTGGAAAAGAATAGAACAGGGTCACCTCCCAAGAGGCGCGGGAAACCGACCTCAGTGACCTGAGATATGAGAGAAGGAGCGGAGAGTGGGCAGGCTCTCAGAGATAGCAATGCCAGTGGCCAGATGTGAACTTCTGGAGCATTTGGCTGGTGGCCTACGGGTTCAGACCCTGCTAGTGTTGACAGCCCCTGTCACCCCCTGCCCTGGTGGAACACAGGTCTTTCTGCTTAACATAAGAAAGATGGAGCTCCTGCTGAGCAAAATCACGTGAGGCAAGAAGGGCTTCTGGCCATGAGCTCTCAGCTGGGTGAGCTCCATCCCAGGGGTGCAGCTTGGTGAGGCGATGGGGTTCCACAGCAGTGTTCTTGGGCACAGAGGAGGCTAAGGTGTCACAGAGCTGGGGGGCAGTGGCCTATTTCCCACCCCTCTCCGAGTCCGCTCTTCACTAGCTCACAGAGATAGGGGTGCGGGAGGGATAAGTGGGCTCCAGCAGCAAAGCCATGGCGAGGCTGCTCCAAGTGGCTCTCGGAGAGTGGACACCAGGACTTAGAGCAGGAGAGGTGCGTACCTGTTCCCTGCACCCAGAGCCAAGGGTTAAGCAAGGCCCCTTTGGAGGGGAAGGGCTGAAGGCCCTTCGTGAGCAGACAGGGTGTATTCATTACGTTTCTCTAGAGAAAGAGAATCAACAGAAAATATATGTGTAATTGTGCAAGCGCCTTCATTAGGTGGGCTTATAGGATCAGAGGATCAGAGGTGAGAGAGTCCACAGTGGCCCTCTGTGGGCTGGAGAGCTGGAGCATCCAGTAGCCTCTCAGCCCAAGAGGATGCAAGCTGCAGAACAAGAGTGGGCAAGAATGCAGCACCAGCCCAAGGCCGAAGGCCTGAAGCTCCCTGGAGAGTCTGAGCTGGGAGGCTGAATAAACTGGAGACCCACACTCAAAGGCCGTGGGTGGCAGAGCCTAGAGATCTTCAGAATGAGCACTGCTCCTTCTTTCCCTTTTTATTCCATCCAAGTGACCCTCCTACTGGTTGGTGCCACCCACATCTAGGGTGGGTCTCCCCCATCTATTGGCCTACACGTTGGAGCACAGTTCAGGGCTCCACTAATCTGCTAGGCGTTTCTTCATCCATGCAAGTTGACAGATCATGATTAATGGTCACACAGAGACGAGAGCTTTAGATTGCTAACTGCATCTACCTGGGTACTAGAAGGGAAAGGAGACACAGACAGTATGTGCTTCGCCGAAAGACTCTCTGGTGCTCAAGATGCCACCATGGCTCCCCAGCTCACTTCAAGTAAAATCTTCAGCTGAAGATATTTTACTTCTTTTGTTTATTGCCTGTTTCCCAAACCAGAATATCATATTCCTCAAGAGGTGATCACTGCTGCTGTCTCTCAGAGCTTACCACTGTGCCCGGTGGGTAGTACTTGCACGTGCGCTACTTAATGAGTGAACGAAGGGACGCTCCGATGAAGGAAGGAAGGAGTAAGGGAGAGAAAGGAAACAAGCACATTGTTCCCGCCCTTCAGGTCTTTGCAGTCTGCTCATGTAGATCCTTTTGCACCCAACAACTTAAAAGCCCAAGTTCACTGCTCTTAGCAAACTTGAAATTTTTCTTCAGGGTCTTCTGCTCTCCAGATCCCAAGCAGAAAATTCCACCTATCCCGGTCCTTTTTCCCAGAACATTCATAGTGCCTAACTGACCATCTGAAGGAACTCAAAAGGAAAATCAACTGGGGTGTCGTGGTCCTTCTGGGCCTGGGGACCAGTGCAGAATGGTGAGAGCAAGTAGAGAGCTGGCCATGTGCTGGTAAGGCTGGTGATCGCATGAGGAGTAGAGAGCAAAGGCCAAGGCTGACAAAGGGGAGGGACTGACATCAAGGCAAAAATATGAAGCAAGAATAGCAGCAAGATGCTTTTAGTAGGGGCTGGGGATATAGCTCAGTGGCACAAGCACCCTCCTGGCAAGTGAGAGGTCCTGAGTTCAATTCCTGGTACCAAAAAGAAAAAGATGTAAGATGCTTTTAATATACTCTCAGACCACACAGCATCAGCCTTATTTTCTGGTAGGTAGATCAATTCTGGAAGGCTCTTGATGTCTGAAATTCTACCATTTAAGCTCCTGTTTGTATTAGTTAGCTAGACTGCATAACAAATCACCCCAAACTGTAGAGACTTCAATGGTAACCATTGACTATCCACCTTTATTTCTGTGGTCAAAAACAAGAACAATGTAGCCAGCTGGTTTGGCCTCAGGGTTCCTTGTGCAGATGTAGTTGGATATTAGCTAAGTTAGCAATCATGAAAAGACTGACCTGGAGGTGGAGGCTCCCCTGTGACTGGCGTCTAGAAGCCTCTGTTCCTGTGATTGTGGGATCTTCCACGGGGCTACTTCAGTGTCGTGCGCGTGGCAGCTGGCTTTCTCCAGAGCAGGCGACCCAGGGGCCAAGGTAGAAACTGCAGTGCTTTCTTGACTGAGCCCTGGAACTCACCACCAGCATGTCCACCATGTTTTGTTTGTCACACAGGTCACCCCTGAGTCTGTCGGTCAAGGGGCTTGAATAGCTGTAGAGAGCTGGGAGCTTGCCTGGGGGCCAAGGGTCATACATCAGTCACTGCCCACAGTTGGGGGCAAGGGCAGAGGCAGGACAGCAACTAAACCTCCTCCGTGCACTCTCTATCTCATTGGGGCTGGCTGCATGAGCTCCTCCCAGCCAGGCTTCCTCCCACTTCCCGGGCCCAGGGGAGGATCCCAGAGGAGAATAAGCGGACATGGCGATGAGCGGGGCGAGGTGGCTGAGAAGGGAAGTTAGAGAAGAGGGACAAGGGCTTTCCCCTGCCCGAGGGCTCCCCTGCTCCCTCATTCACGCACCCACTGCACCTCAGTGTGCGGGGACCCAGCAGTGGCGCACACGTCCTGCCCGAATGTATGGTTCCATGTGATTCCCACCCTCGTGGACGTACGTTCGAGGCCCCCTGAGAGCACAGGGGAGGAAGTGTGTGAAGTTTGCACAGAGCAACACCAAGAGAGCTTCAGAGAGGAGGCCTTTGCTGCCCTGCACACCACGGAACAAGGCTTCCCCGTCCTGGCGCTGCCTGAGGAAAGGGGAAAGAAGCTACCCCCATCCTGCCCGCTGTCCCATGGCTGCTGTGGGAGCGGGCGGGTTGGCCTGTGGCAGCCAGACCCAGAGCTCCCAGGAATCACATGATCACCTGAGGAGCACCCCAAAAGGCCCAGGGAAAGGGCACCTTGAAGCCTTGATACTCCTGTGGGCCCCCGGGAAGGGCAAAAGTACATCAATTAACAGAAGGCTTCAAAGCTGGGATTTTTTCCCTTTTTGCTTTTAAGGCGTGTTTATTGTGACAGTCTGTTCAAATATGTCAATTCCCGCAAAGAAACATCACCTCCAGCGTCCCTGATGTCAAAACGTCCTGAGGTCACGCTTCACCTCAGGGGCAGCATCAGCACCTACGAGGGACTGCACCACCCCAAGCCCCAGCTCCAAACGAGGTGTGCTCTCCCCTCCTGCTTCTAACAACACACAAACTTGTCAGAAGACACAGAGCAGTGGTCCCTGGCGCCCAGGCTGAACTGTGCTAAGACTGCGTCTCGCTGCTGCCTCTGTGAACCACCCAAGGACTGCTTGTCTCCAAGTCTCTATTATCCTCAGAGATGGCGAGAACATGATCCTCTCGCCTCTGTCGTCATTGCTGTTGCTCTTTGAGCTGTCTCCCAAAACATTTCTTTTCTTCTCTAAGAAACGCAGCCAGCCCTTTTCATTTCCTGACATGAGGATTATTTCACTCCTGTCCTTTTCTTTGACACATGATGTTCTGCAGGCTCAGCCTGTGTAGGTTGTGTAATATTTATTGCTAGTGTCAGAGTACAATTCAGAGGTGTGGATGCACATGTACAAGGACGTGTTCGTGTGCGGGTGTGCGGGTGTGTGGCTTTGCGGCAGAGTTTAATAGTTTAATGCTGTGTGCTCTTCACCTTTCTCACCATCCCCGCCCCATCCTTACGTTGGGGCAATGTGGCTGGTTTGGGCCAATGAATTATACACAGAAACAACTCTCGGATCATGGCGGCCTAGTACCCACGTGCCCTCGAAATGGCAGCCGTTACGGACTGAGTGCTGAACCCCTGTCCCCAGGATAACGGCCTTGTCCCCAGCTGATGTTTAGGAGGTCGTGGGGTTGAGGTAAGCTCGTGAGGGTGAGGAGTTCCTGATGAGACGCCTGATCCCACAGGAAGAGTCCGAGAAGCCGGCATGGTGGCGCACGACGGTAACCCCAGCACTCTGGGAGGCTGAGGCGCGATGTTGAGCTTTACCTAGACAGCTTAGCAAGACCTTGTCTCCAAATGAAAAGCTAAGAAAATGGGCTGGAGACGTAGCTCCGCGTGGAGGCCCTGGGTTCAACTCCCAGTACCAGGAAAGCAAGCAAGCAAGCAAGAAAGAGGAAGAAGGAGGCGAGAGCTGTCTCTCTCTCTCTCTATTTCTGTCTGTCTGTCTGTCCGTCTCTCCTTGTAGGGTATCTCACCAGGAAACAAACCTGCTGTCACCCGGATGCCAGCCTCAAGAACTGTGAAAAAGAGAAGTCTGCTGTGGAAGCCACACAGTCAGAGGGGTTTTGTTAGGATGGCCTGAGTGGACTGAAACAGCAACTTGGGGAGACAGACCCTCCTGCCTCACCCTCCAAGTGCCCAGACTACAGGCGTGCATCATTACAGCCAGCTCTTCAAGTTCTGCTGGAAGGGTTAAGGAGGGTGTGAATTCCAGGGCAGGGACAGATCTGGGTATACAGCCCCTGGACTCCTCAAGCCCAGGCCCTGCACTGTGGCTGGAGCCCCAGAAATGCCTGTTGAATCCAAAGGATCATGAGCCCGACGCCACTCCCAAGCTGCAGCACAGACGGACAAAACGGAGCATCTCTCCGGGGCTATGCAGGATTTAAGCTCAAGTTGTCGTGCCCCGGGCCTCAGCGCCACCCTGCGGTCACATCTGGGAGCTGCAGGTTCTCAGTCGCACTGAGTACTATCGTGTTATTCTTCACGTTCTTGGTCCCAAGGTCTTGAGGAAAACAGGGACCCAGAGATTGTCATGCCTACCCGCCCTTCCCCTCTATGCAGTCTCAGGGAATAAGCACCATTATTAAGCCCACGGGACTATTAATGGGTAGTCAGTGAGAGAGAAGAGGAGACAAAGACAGGATGCCATAAACCCTTAGCAGAGAGTTTGTAGGTTAAGATGTTCAAATAGGTGTGTAACGCCACTCTACTGCTTCCTAGCTGTGCGACCCTGGGCAGTCATTTCATCTCGCTGAGCCTCAGTTTCCCCTTCTGTAAAAAGAGAAAGATAATAACTCTTAGAATTGCTAGAAGGATAAAAACAATCCATATAAAGCCGACTAAGGCTCCATGACTGGCCCACAGTGAGTGCTCAACAAAACCCATACGAGGCCCTCAGGAGTCTTTCCCTCCCCACGTCTGCCCGCAAGAGGACGAGGCAGACGTCAGTACGTCTTCCGCTGTACTGACGGAATGCTGAGAGGCAGAGAGAGCGATGACGGGACCAGGGGGTGGCTGGACCTGAAGCCAAAGTGTCTCCCTTGAGAGAAGAAACACAGAAGGAGAACGGCTGAAGAGAAGTCGGGAAGTTGGAAAGCGGACAACAGAGGGGATGTGGAACTTGAATCCCACACAGCAAAATGCTCACTTCCGCTGTGGCCTTCAGACCCTCTCTCCCTAGAAAAGGGCTTATGCAAAAGGCCGGCCCTGGGAGGTACCTGGCACTGTCAGGAGACCTGGGCTCCGGCCCTGGCTCTGCCCGAAGCATGACTGTGTAACCTCAGTAACCTCTCTGGGTCTCAGCCTCCTCCTTGGCAAAATGAGGCAGAGGTTGGTCAAGGCACCTGCCCAAGGGCCTTCAGCCTTACGTCCCATCATGGCCCAGTCAGCACCTTTCAGAGACCGTGGGGGAGGGGGTCACCATGGTCCCCAGAGGCCTGCAGGTGGGAAGTAGAAAGAACCAGGACTCTGCCCTGAGGACGGGTGGTGACAGACAGAAAGAGTAACTCTGTGTTTGATCACATGAACAGATTCTGAGTAATCCCCAGCGGGGACTGAGTAACGGGGCCCACACAGGCCTGCACCTTGGGTCACGAGAGCAGCAGGAAGAGACGACACAGGTCCGGGAGCCAGGCTGCTGATTCACAGTGAGGTTAAATGAATTCAAGGAGCAGAGGCCTCAAAGAGGTCTTGCCTACCCTGGCAAGAGCAGGAGGAGAGACAAAGGCCGCAGGACACCCTCGGTGCAGAAAGAGCCCCCTGGGGCGCTCCCACTTCCTCCTGGGTGGAGCGGACGGCTGTGTGTATGTGTACTGTGTTGTTTTGCTTTTGGCTGATGTTTTCAACAAGAGCAGGCCAATTGAGAGACGTAATCACGGCTTTCAGCCACGCCAAATGAGGGCAAGATGAATGGTGTGGGAGGTGCCGGGGTCGTAAATATCCGCGGCGTATCAGGGCAAAATTAGAAAAGCAAGTGAAATAAATCTATCAGGACTCTAGGGCCATCTTTCCGAGAAAAACATCAGGATGAGAAAGACCAGATTCTCGTGACAGACTGAGAGCCAAAATCCACTCTTCACATGGCACCAAAGCACGGGGCTGTTGACCTTGAGACGCTTAAGGACAAAGCCATGTGTGATGTGCGTGTGCCTCTGAGCCCCCGGGTGTCCGCACAGAACAACAGACACGGCTCTGGTGTTCACAGAGCGGCGGCTGGAGCAGCCCAAGGCCCGCGGCTGTGCCCTCAGAGCCAGGTGCCCGCTGACTTCGGCTTCAGCCCAACTTCTCCCACCCAGCCTCTGTCTCACCAGTAAATCACTGAGCTTCCCTAAGACTCAGTTCCCTCATCTGGAAAAGCGACACAGTGGTCAGACCGAGTGTGGTCGTAACTATCAAATGGAGCACTGGCCACGAGCCCGCTGGGGGCCGTGTGCGAAGTGCACCCCTTTCACGCGACTAAGGACTGAGCGAGCAGCTGGGAGCTTTACACGTCCGCTCCACATGCCAACCCGGTTGACCTAATGATCTTGCTTTTGCTTTCCAGGAGAGAGAGGCTGAGGGCACCCAGGTGGTTATAGAAGCTCACCTGCTGGGCTGTGGGGCACCCCCGCTGTCCGTGCTCTAGCTCGGTCACCACGGTGGGGGTGGGCATTCGTCCACTGGCTCCATGACCTCTGACCTCGGGCCAAGTGAGAGATTGTGCTTGGGGACACAGAGAGGCCCAGACCTCCGCTGCCCTCAGCTCAGCCTCTGGGTGGAGTGGACCAGGGGCAGCAACAGGCAGCTGCCTGTGAACTAAGCTGGCCCTGAAAAATCAAAACACCCTCTGGAACCCTGCTGAAGGCCGGCTGCCCGGCTGTCGCTAATGTCCCCAAAGGGGGATGCCTGAACGGGTGACAGCCAAGCCCTGCCCTCAGTAAGGAGCAACTCCTACCTGACCTCTTTCCCTGCGCCGAAGAGCCACTCCCCCCAGAAAACGACCTACAGGATCAGGTCAGCATCGCTGGTCATTTGAGAGATGCAGAGTGAAACAACCCTAAGACCCCATCTCACCCCAGAAAGAATGGCCATCATAAAGAAAGCAACCAATAACAAATGCTAGAGGGGCTGTGGGGGAAAAGGAACCCTTCTCCACTATTGTGGACTGGTGCAACCACTGTGGAAATCAGTGTGGTGAATCCTCAAAAAACTAGGACTAGAGGTCCCATTCGACCCAGCTATTCCGCTTCTTGGTATCTTCCCGAAAGAATTAAAAGCATCATACCACAGTGATATATGCACACCCATGTTTATAGCAGCATAGTTTATAATAGGTAAATCTTAAAACACCCCAAATGTCCATCAACTGATGAATGGATGAAGAAGATGTGGGTTTTCTATACAATGGAGTACTACTCAGCCATAAAGAAGGATAAGCTTGAGACATTTCTATGTAAATGGATGCACCTTGAGACTACGTTCTTAAGTGAACTAAACTGAACACACATGTGTAAATGTTGCATTGTTTCTCTGGTGTGAAAAAACAAAAGTGCAAATAAGGACCAACATGTATAACAGATATTATCAAATAGGAAGACAATGCTCAAGTGGGAAGGGGAACTAGGAAGAGAAAAAGGGGAACAGAAGAAAGGGGGAAAAAAAAGAAAAGAAGGAAAAATGGAAACAACGCTTTTGTAAATAGGGAGGGGAAGAGGGCTTGAACATAGGGTAGGGGAACAGGAAAAAATAAAAGGATTATGTTACATCATGTACAGGTATAAATTATGATGAATGTGATCACTGCATATATCTAAAATGTACCAATAAAATTAATTAATAAAAAAACAAACAGAAAGTCCCTTCAGCCTCAATTCCTAACACCTAAAAAGACTAACACTCAAATGTGTGAAAAGTCAATGACAAAAGTACCAGACTCTCAAGCGTGGAAAATCCCCAGAGATGACCTAGCCCGGTGACTCTGAGCTCACAGAAGCGCAGCAGCGGCCCTCACACACCCAGGGCTGGAGCTGGAAGAGCATCTGTGGGTCCGCGCTGCAGGGGAAGCGGCTCTCACTTCTGGCCCCGCCCCCACCCCAGCCCCTGACCCGGCCAACCCGGAACCTTCCCTGCGACGCGGCCCGCCTGGGGCTCTCCAGCGGATACAGTCTGCTCCAGGCGTCCCTGCAGTGACACCTGGGGCTCTGCATTCCCAGGGCTGACGCTGCTGGTCTGAAGACTGTGGGAGCCACCTGGGGTCTCCCAACCCCTATCCCTCAGAATCTCCAGCTCCCCCGGATTACAGAGAATTGAGCAGCAGATACAGGGAAGCCGCAGGTGACCGCGGAGCCGGAAGAGCAAACACGGAGCTGGGGGAGAGGGCCGCAGAGAGAGGGGACCGCCGGCCCCGGAGCCGCAGCCTCTGCACGCGGTCGTTTTCCCACCAGGCCCCCTGTCCTGGCGCGCACTGAGAACGGAGCCGAGCCGCGCAGATCCGGGTGGGAGTTGCAGGGCAGCTGGACTGACCCACCCTTGGGCAACACCGACGCTGCAGTCCACACGCCCACTCGTGGCACTTTTTCCATAGTGCTCATCAGGAGCGCCCTGACCCCGTGACTCCTGCTCACACCCCACGGGCGCATGTATACACACGTCTGCACGCGCGCGCACACACAATGTGGCCCGTCTACCTCCTGCCTTCGCGGGTGCCTGGCAGGCCTTCCCGGGGAGCAGGCTCAATCACCAGCACCCTCGCTAAATTGGAAATGCACTCTGGCGCCCCGCAGCAGCCCTGGGTCTGTAGAAACGGGAGCTGGAAAATGAAGATGTCCCTCTTGGGGGGGTCACAGGTAAACAGTGTGGAAGGACACTGAGCTCCAAGGTGTCCCCGGTGGAGGGAGCCCCAGGTGTCCCCAGAGTAACCCTCTCAGAATGCTGTTGGGACCAGCTACCGTCCTTCCCTAGCCTCTGCCTTCCTGTCCCCTGAGGTCATTTCCTAACACGCACTACCTGCCTGCAGCGGGCCTGCTGGCTCCTCTTTGAAGGGAAGGCAAAGAAGCACATGGCCCTGGGCAGCAGCTGCTGAGTCCTCTCAGGGCGGGAAGAAGGGTGCTGGAGACCCAGACGGCCTCAGAGACCCACAGCACCCAAGGCTCTCCCTGCGTGCGACAGCCCTGCCGGCCCACACAGCTGTGCAGGGCTCTCTGACAGCACATCACGTCTTGTCCAAAAAAAACAATTTAAGGTCCTCTGTGAGATGTTGGAAATAGAGAAGGAAAGCTGGAGAAATGAGGCCTGTTTAGCCTGGAGGAAAGAAAACAAAACATTAGTGACTGACTTCATGAAAATAAAGAGATGGCTCTCGACATGAGCTGAAATGAGAACACCGTGAGACAGGGCTAAGGGGGCATTTTGGCCATCTGCTGTCAAGGTGGCCATGGCATTTCCTGAGCAAGTAATGAGCTCTCCATTGTCGGAGGCATGCACTCGTGCCAGAGGGGGCCCACCTCAGTAAGGACGGTGCGGACAAAATTTGTCCTTTAGATAAACGCTTTTAAAGTTGTTTCTTTTAAACCGGGCATGGTGGCTCACACCTATAATCCCAGCATTCGGGAGGCTGAGATAGGAGGATTGCCGTGAGCTCAGGGCCATCCCGAGCTACACAGCGAGTTCAAGACCAGCCTGACCTACATAGTGGGACCTTGTCTCAAAAACAAAAAGTTGTTTCTTCAGTAGCTACCTCTAAAATTCAGTCTTTTAAAATTGTTTTAGTATGGATCTGTCTGCAAAAGGGGGAATACTGGTTGATCTTTGACCTCATATCCCCTCACACCCTGCCGCTCTCCAGCCCCCTGCACAAGGACAAACAACAGAATTGTTTTAGATCTGATGGTTTTTCCAGGCTGAACTGTTTACTAGTGAGGTCTTGGCACCACCTTGCGGTAGATTTGTTCATTACAGCACATACGGGGCCTGCAAGAGCTTCATACAAATCAGTACCCTCTTGGATGAGCACTGCACATCGATTCAACAAAAATCCATTAAAAACAAGTATGGCTTAAGAACGCTACTAAAGTCTGGGTTCAGTTCCTGAGAAATAGAAATTAAAGACAAGGTCCCAACTTCCTGGGGTCACAGTGTAACGGAGTAGACAGCAAACAAAAAAAGGGGGAAAGAAGAGTTTGTTACACATTCTGATGTCAGTGGGAAATCGTGAGACAGCACACCCAGGCAGGAGGGGTGTTTTTGAAACAGTGAGAGAAAGCCTCCCCGAGAAACAAAAACCAAGCTTGGAAGGATGGGGTGAGGTGGGACGAGGACATCCCCATGAAAGCAGAGCACGAGCCAAAAGCATCACAGAGAAGCCAAGGACCCCGCTATAGAAGGGGCCAGGACCAGTGTTCCGAGCACAGTGAGCAAGGCCCAGGGGCGATGGGGGAAAACTGCTGAATGCGTCAACCGACAGTGCATGGTGGGGGAGGGCCTTCCAGCACAGCACCTGGGTACATCTACATTTTCAAAAAACAGGAAGGATGGGAGGTGCTTCAGTTTTTTTTGTTGTTGTTTTTTTTTATTTTAAAGAGTAAAAGAAGGATAACAATAGGAGGATAATAAAAACAAAAGAAGGATAATAATAGGAGGGGCTTACCAAATGACAGACAAAGTGGTAGGAAATTATAATGGTTATTGTTTTACATATTGTTATCTATAAGATAGTTTCTCAGGAAAACAAATAGACAAATGATAGTGAGTTACAGACAAAAGAGGTAGGAGATTATCAATAGTTGTTGTACTAAGGTATCTTCAAAGTGGCTTCTAAAGAATATAAATAGAATTATACATGAGTGACCTACTGAATAATCATTCAATAATTCTCAATGGTTGTTGTAGGAAACACATAATAATAAACATGGATCCATTTATGAAATAGGATAGGAACAATACAAACATTACAGAGTTATGGATAGATTAGTAGGAAAATATCAGTGACTGCTGTAATACATGGTGGTATCTTCAAAGTGGTTTCTCAGGAAGACAGAGATACACAAGAAGGATCTAACAAGTAGTTACAGCCTAAGGGTTGTCAAAAATCAAGTGAGTCGTCTGGGGTGAAAGCCATTTTTTGTAGTGTTTTCTCTCCAGCCTCCCATCACATTGGGACCCCACAACCAGTTAGTGTCCTCTCCCCAACTGTCAGCACAGGCAGCAGGAATCCTGCTGCAGACTTCTCCCGAGCTCCACCACAGCCTGTACTGTCAGGGGAAGAATGGCTTCCAATGAGTCTCTGCAGGTATTGTGCAAGGTCCTCCTGGTTTACAGCTTCCGAGAGGCTCTCGTGACCCCAGTCCACTGGACCTCTGACTCCGTGGGCTTAGTCTGCATTCGCATGTTCTCTGAGTCCTTGTTCAGCAGCTGCTCCTCCGCTGGCTCTGGACCTTTCCGGTTCTCAATGGCAGGAGCAAGAGTGGCCCGTTATGTGGCATGTATTCCCAGGGTTGGGTTTTTTTTTTTTTTTTTTTTTTTTTGCGGTACTGGGGATCGAACTCAGGACCTTGTTCTTGCCAGGCAGGAGCTTGTGCCACTGAGCTATATCCCCAGCCCTCCAGGGGTTGTTCAAAGTTTGAATGATTCACACACATCCGTGGGTGGGCAACTGCAGTCGGTGCATGGGGGGCCAATTGTGTCACTGTTTCTCTGTGTCATGATAGATCTCAATTGAGCAGTGGCGGCCTGCCTAAGGGCCGGCGCGCAACAGCACTCGCCGCCGCATGGCTCCCCGTGCGCTAGGGGCCCTCCCTCTGGGGGCCTACGAGGCAGGAAGCTAGCTAGCAGGAAGACCGGCGCTCCCCGCCCGTGGCTCCCTGTGCGCCGGAAGCCCTCCTTCCGGGGCCCTACGAGGCCGGGAGGGTGCTTCAGTATAAACCTGGCCATTTGCTTGGTTCCAGGAGAACCCGGACCAGGGACATCGAGGGTTCCTGTGAGCCTCCCAACCAGGCAGCCTGTACCTGCTCCTGCCCTGCCCCGTGTGGTTCCTGCTGCAGATGAACTGTGTCTCTCTGGCTATGTACATTCATTTTATAAGCCCGAACAGTGGGCTGCAAGTCACTTGGGAGCTCTTAAGAGGTCCAGGGTCCAGGCCACACCCCTGATCAGTTAAATCTGCTTGTCAGGGAGAACCTGAGCTCCAGGGCTTTAAACACTCCCTGGTGGCTCCAGTGTGCAGCTAAGTGGAGACAGACACCGGCCAAGAGAAAGAAAAAAGGCTTCACCGGATTCTGTGGAATAGTGAGGGCTCTGCAAGTGATGAATGAGCTGGACTGGTTTCTCCTTCAGGATGTGGACTCTTCCCAGGTGGAAGCCACCACTCTGGGCCACCAAGCCCTCCACGTGATGCTCTAAGTTCCCGCCTGGACACTTCACAAGGCAGGAAACAAGACACCAGCTGTAGCACCATGTCCCGCGGAGGCCCGCAGTGACCAGAGCAGCTCTGCAACTGCAGTTGCTGCTCCGAGGGATCTGTACTCTCTGGCTTTGGTATTACAGGCTGGACAGCCCTTATCCAAAATGCTAGGGACCGGAAGTGTTTCAAACTTTGATTTCTTTTTATTTTAATTTTGGAATAGCTGTATATATAGAGAGAGATCTTGAGGAGGGAACCGTGAGCTGAGACAGCCAGGCAACATTAGTACATGATGGGATTTATTACCAAATTTCTAGTTCCAATAAAAGGACAATTAACATTAAGGCTCATGCTCATCAAGCTCCCTAAGGAACTGGCAACGCAAACACTGCACTTGTATTTCAGCAAATCACTAACGTTATTTTCCTTAGAAGGAAGCTACCCCCATACATCTTAGTGCCCACGTGGCTATGCCAAGGTGGCGAAAATCCAGGAGACTTAAACTCTGTCATCTTCTAGTTTTCCTATGATGAATCTAGATGACTGGTGTAACAGTATTACTTATGTAATTCCAAAGCAAGCAGAGCATAATCACCCAGCAAGAAGAATCAGTTCTGTGCTTTGCAGATTCAAGCGTGTAAGTGGTCTGAGTGCTCAGGGCACAACTCTCTTTTAAGATACTTCCTCTGCCGAGCCTTAAATTGACCCCTCAACAGGAAGACAGGGCCATGTCTTACTTCCTTGGGAGCTGTGTGGCTCTAGTACAGTGTGGCAGGCGCCTGTCAGGATCATAAGAGCACAATCAATTCAATTGGTTTAGAGGGTGAGGCCACAGCCAACAGTCTTTTTTTCATAAGAGATATGGACCCCTTATTGCATATGTACATGTAAGCAGTTTTTCAAAGTATAGTCCCTAAAGCTAGTGTTCTCCGGACTACAGGTATACGAAGCAGGGAGGGGGTGGCTGAAAGACAAAACAGATTTCTTTCCAGAGATGCACAGAGCCTTGACTCTGCATATATTCACTGCGAATCTGCAATAGGAAGTTGCCATACTTAGCTCTTTACAAATTAATTTTGGTCACACAGCACCTTTCCCCGGAGACCAGCTTTCCGGGATGCGTTTTCAGAAGTGCTAGTCTATCCTTTCAGCACAGCCGCTGAGCTACCGTCCTCAGGGAGGAGGGACTGCAAAGGCGCCCTGTCCCCTGCGATGAGGGCGGGGCACAGGCCCCAGGCTGGGGGCTGCACAGGAGGAGGTCAGGCGGCTTCTGTCAAGAGCTGAGCCACAGATGAAGTGGCAGAGCCTAGAAAACACGTGAGCAACGGTCCAAACGTCACAAGTGAGCATCAGGTGACACGCTGACTTACTGTTTACAGACACCATTGCACTATTTTTCCAGTCTTGTCTGGGTTGGACACTCAGAGGGATGGTGAGAGGAGAAACGCCAGCCGCAGACCGACTGGCCCTACTGTAAGGGTGGCGGCACCTTCTGAAGCTCAGCACCCCGAAGACCTTCACTGTCAAATGCTACTGCAGAAACATGATGCTTTCACCTGAAACAATGCTTAACTGCACATTCCCACTGCTAAGATCCCACGCAGGCGCTGCTAGAGATTAAGAGAGGAAGTAAGGTGTAAAGACAGCTAAGCTGATGAGGCACTGAGTTTTTCTGTGGATGAATAAAAGCGGTGGGCAGGACGAGGCTTCTTCATGTCCTACTCAGGACCGCGGCGGACAGTGACTGCATCGGTGGGGGCAGGCACCGGGTCACCTACCGCACGGCAGAGGTCCCGCAAACACATCCTCCAAAGTGCGCCTTGGCAAAGGAGTTTGGGGCATCGCCAAGATTTAGAAAACACTCACTATGGCTTTTATCTAGATGTCTCCCCAAACCAAGTGCACTCAGGGACAGGGCTCTCGGAAGCGGACTGGATTACGGGGCTTGTAGCTGACTTCTGGTAAGAGGCAGGGTCCGGTCAGAAGCGGCAGGGTCTGAGGGCTTGGCCTGGAAGGGTTTGTCTCCCTCCCAGCTCCTTCCTAACCCCTCTGCCACGCCATCCTGCCTCGGAGCCAGTAAACTACGGACCGAGACAGGAGCCAAGATAAACCTTTCTTCCCGTAAGCTGTGGGTATCGGGTATTTTGTTCCAGCGAGGAGGTGACTAAGACGATACTATATACTGTTATCTTTCTTCCCGGAGACTCACAATGCACGTTATGACATGGGAGTGTGAAGAGGTCCTTTAATGAAGAAATGCTTAACCCAGAGTTTCCCAAATCAACCTCACACTGCAATCTTTATGTTTAGACTGTCTAAGCCATAGGATATATTTTGGAAAATGCTCATGCTTTTGAGAAATTCTTTGTAAAACAAAAATAATTTTTACTTAAAAAAATTAAATGATTCCTAGGATCGCATCTGATTATGGTACAGAATTGAGCATGGCCTACCCAGGGCCTGACTTTCATGCACAGAAGCCAGATGTTTATCGTCTTTTCTTCTTCAGTGACAATCAGATGGGTAAAACCATTACTGCTGCTTATCACATGACAAGGCCTTCCAAACAGACCTTTGTTCCTAACAAAAAAGGGATGATAAAAGGTAGAGCTTCTAATGCTTTTCAGCAAGAGTCATGCGGACCAGAGATCATAATACAAAAGCTTTCAGCTACACAGGCCAAACAATGTAAAGGTATTACAGCCAGGACAAGGAAAGATGGAAATCAACGAGAGAACTGGAACGATATAAACCTTTCATCATTTGTATAATATGTCACTTTTTATTCTTATTTCCAAGAAATTTTACCTATTTTGAAACAGAAGACAAGGGAAAGCACGACTCTCCAACTGTGGGACTTGGCAAAGTTACCATCCAAGCCCTGCTAGGCCGTGAAGCACGCGCATTCACACCTCAACAGAAATTCTTGCGAACCGGTACTGCAGGGAGGCAGGCGGCCTCAGCAGCACCAACCCCCTCTCAGCCACCGGCTGGCTGGACAGCAGATGCAGCAAGCCTGTCACGCTAACAAACCCCAGGGCTTCTCCAGAGCCAACAGCCATGGAAAAATCTCCCTGAGTGACAAAGCCTAGAAGGGCTCTGGAGCAGTGTGAAGTCACAGCCGGGAGGGCACCTGCCCACAACCCTTGGGTCAGGGCTTCCTGCCTGGCCTCAGGCGGCCCTGCTGCCAGCCCCTCGGGAGCAGTGCATCCTCGGTTCTGCCTTTTCTCCACTTTCTTCTTTTCCTTCTGCTTCAGGATCTCATTCTTGAATGGGTCGCTGTGCCGGGACTCCTGGGGACCACGGTACTGCCGGTCCTGACTGAGCCGGAGCAGATCCTCCTCAGCTGGGACACAGATCATGGTGTGCGGCTCCGGGCTGCCTTTCCTGAGCAGGGACAGGCTGACCCACACCAGGGCCCTGGGGAAGCGGTCCGTGAAAGCCAGGCAGGCCTCTCTGGTCAGTCCTGGCTGGCCTCTGCTCGGGGCCCACCGCGCTGCCCGCCGGTCCTCAGAACGGGGCCCACACCAGGTGGATAGTTGCTTCAGTAATTTTCTGCTCCTGTATGAAGCCAGAGATACATATTTGTGGATATTTTGTTTAAGGAAAGATATGCAATCAGAAGATTAGGCACTGCTAGAGCTAATTTGATCTTTTTAGACTATCTGTGAGAAAGTACCAAAACTATAATTTTTTAAATTAAAAATACATATTAATATTTTAGTAAAAATATTTTCCTTTGTGTCTACCATTCTAACACTAAAAGTTTAAAAAGTTAAAGGCAGAGAAACATAAGGCAGCGGGTAGAGCAGAGGGCTGTCATCGCAGCGACAGGGTGGGGACAGAGAGGAACTGGCATCTGATGAGAGAGCCCGAAAGGACAGCGAGATGTGAAGTAAGAAAGACGGGTGGGAAGCTCTGAGCCTATTGTACAGGAAGAGAAGTACGAGGGAAAGACATGAGCGCTTTTTAAAACGGGAGCGCATTCCGCAGGGAGCTGCCAGGCAGTGGAACTTGGCCTGCAGGGTTCCAAGGGCGGAACACATTTCACCCAGCAGCTGCTGGGGTGAGCGTGTTCCACGGAGGGGCTGCTAGCCCACCACGAGTCCATGACCGGAAGGATGCAAAGCAAGGAAAGCTTGCCCAGTGCAAGAGGAGCTCGGTGACCTGCAGGAGGACCACACCCCCGAGGGCACGGCACTGCAAGCAGAGACTACCGGAGAGCGGTCACAGGGAAGCTGCCTCGGCCTAGCGCTACAGGCGACAGTGCGTTCATTTCATCAGCACTGTCATGCCCTCAACTCAACTCTTACCAAGCTATTTTGCTGGGCCCTCTACGCAACATCAAAGGACGCCCTGCAGAAAGCCCAAGCATTCACCTGGGTTTTGCATAGAGGACCAGTGCTAACGTTTGCATCCCGTGGCCTGTTCAACATAAACATAAATAATGCAGAATACATCCGGGAGTCACCTGCACTCACCTAAGAACACAGAGTGGACTACTGGTGACAGCAACGTGGTTCTCACTGGCATCCTGGCCCGTCACCCTCTCAGTCCCCGGCTGGTCCTGACACCCTGTGTCCATGACTTCTGACTCTGCAGGGTCATCTACAGACGTGCCTGCTTCAGAAGATGGCGCGGGAGCGTGGGGCCCCTGGTGACTTCTGAGGTCACTCTCCTCACCACTTGGAGAGGAGTCTACAGAAGACCTTTCTCGGGCACAGACTCTGGACTCCCAGTCCTGAGTTAACTGCTCCCAGGGACACCAGAAAGGTGCCACCGTGCCAAGCTTGACATAGTTGGGCCGTTTGGCAGGAGGGCGCCTAAAGAAAAACAAAGAGGAGAACAGATTTTCAACACTTGGAGAGTGACATTTAAAATAATCAAGGCCACTGTAATGCATCTCTCACACACACACACACACACACACACACACACTTTCCCTAAAATGTAAGAAAATAACAGCAACACAACACGAAGTAGTTCCAAGTGACCAGTAGACACTGCAGAGAGTGCCATGCCTGAGAGGCCCACGCACATGGCACTCCTAGAGCTTGGACATGTCCCTATCCATCCACAGCGTTAAGTCTAAGGCTAAGTGAAGTTTCTCACCCTACCCATCCCTCCCAGTGACCCTGCTCCTCTGCAAAGACAACATCTGTATCAGTTCCTCAGATAACATTCCAAAGACATTCCACTCACACAGAAGCATGCAGTATCTACTCCTTTCTTTTTACTCATTCGGGAGCATACTAGACGCAGCACTTTTTTGCTTAACTTCACGTTTTCTTGGAGATCGTTTTATATCAATACATCAGTCTCTTTCGTTCTTTGTAAAATGCCTTCTTTCCTGTTCCACCAAATAAATATACCCTCATCCACTTGGGCAGCTAGAAAGACATCTGCTGAAAGACACTTTGGTTATTCCCAAACCTCTGCTTCTACAACTAGTGCTGCTACACGTGACCTTGAGCCTGCAGCACCCGCGTCAGCATAACTAGCCACGGAACTGCCAGGGCGAGTCCTCTGTCAACTCCCCGATGCCCCGGTTCACCTCCATGCCCCTTTTCTCCGTTCCCGAACATTTGCTGTCACTCATAGTAGCCTCAGCCATCTACGTAAATCGTCCTTGGAATACACTGGCCTACTGTCACTCCACATCCGGGACCCACCCTCCTGGTCAGACGTGAGGTCTGGTCACGGCCCGGTGTCGGTGCCCCCTCACAAGCCCCATTTCAAGGATGCTACTCTTGGAGCACTGCCTCTCTTAACCCACTCGGCCTCCCCCAAACTGCTCCCATCAGAGCCTCCCGCTCGGTTACACTCCACTTCCTCACTGCTCCCCACGGCCCCTCAGCCCTGCTCATCAGCGCAGAGACCAGGTGCAGGAAAGTCCCTCCCTTATCTCTGCCTTCAACGCCCTCCACGTGGCAGGCCCAGCGTGGTCGGAGCAGCTCCCCAGGGCCAGGGCCAGCATGGGCTGGGCGGCACACAGCAGGAAGGACTCACAGTGGTCCTAAACAGTCCTGTGTACGTTATAAACACAAAATAAGCAGGAGCTCTCTTCCACGCCTTACCAATCTCTTATTTCTCTGGTCACTTAAACTTTCCACTGTCCCAGAAAACTGCTTACAACAATTCCTTCAGCTCTCCAGCAGGCCCTCTCCACCTCCTCTTCCAGCTCACAACCTCCCCACTCTGTTCACCGAGAAGATGGTCGCAGTCCAGGCAGCGTTACCCAGTCTCCCCAGCACAGCATCTACCCGACTAAGCCTGGGCTCAGCCTTCTTTACAGCGGAAGAACTGGACCCCCAGCCTGTCAGATGCCACCCCTCCACCCATGTGCTGGACCCCACTCCCTCTTCTGAGCTCTGCTCTTGCAGTTAGCGTCCCTACCCTCCTCGGAGCTCCCCTACCAGCCTGGAAGCTTGTGTTCCATCAAGGACATAGGGCCCACAGCGCCAAGGACAGACTTTGTCGGCCTTGTCCCGGTGACAGCTCTGGTGCCTGGAGTGGTGCTGGACCCACAGCACACTCTGAATCAGTACGTGCTCGGTGCATGAGTAAGTCAGACACATATACAGAGATGTACACAGAGAATGTTCACAGAACGTATACAAAGAAATCGGCCACTGGTAAAATCCACATCCATACCGCAATCCCACGGAATCACTCCAAGTTCTATTTCCAGCCAGAACAGGCAAGCTGTGACTCACAGGCCAAATGTGGCCCCTGCCTATTTTTGTGCAACCCATGAGCTAAGAACAGTTTTTATATTTTTAAATGGCTGAAAAAAGCAAAAGAATAATATTTTATGACACATGAAAATTATATAAAACTCAAGTATGAGCACCCATAAATAAAGTCTCATTGGAACACGGCCGTGCTCACTAGTTTACATGTCATCTGTGACTGCTCTCGTGCCACAGGGACAGAGCTAAGTAGCTGCCATGGAGACCAAAGGGACCACAAAGCCAAAACTAGGCATCATCTGGTTCTCCGCCCTAAGCGTGCCAACGTTCGGTTTAGAGTTACTGATACGAAGAAACCATCCACAAGCTATCGTTAAATGAAAAGGGCGGGTTTCAAAATAGTTTGTGTAGAACAATCTTTTTATTAAAAAAAATTCTGTACCTATAGAAAATGTACATGCATTAAAAAAAAGTATTTTTATCAATTATTGACCGAACACATCAAGGACTTCTACTACACAGTATAGCTCCGTGATCGCCACCCTCACAGAGCCGGTCAATGAACAAGCCAGGAATGTATCACCTGAGCCCCACAGTCGGTCATGCATCAATCACTGAACACACGGCGAGAAAGCCAGGCCCTGTGCCCGCCTCCGTGATGGCAGCAGGGAGTAAGAAGGCATAACTCGGTCCCCATGGAGCTCAGCAAAGGGATTACAGCATAACATCCGATTAGGTACTGACGCCTCAGACAACAAATAGAAGTTATGAAGGCCCACCGCACCCCAGGGCTGGCGGACGCCACAGCAGAGGAGAGACAGACAGGGAGCCTACAGTTTAGAGGAACACAGGTTCCTGATGCCCACCCGGACTTTCCTACGTAAAGGAAATAAAGCCCTCATTCACTGGTCTCCAATTAAAGAAAAGAAACATAGTCTAGACGAACAGCTACTAAAATATAAAAACAGTGCTCATCTCTCGGGATAGCAGGACTACATCAGTTTGTGAAGCATTTTTAACTATCTTCATAGATTCATTAAAATTTTACAATTATGTATTAATTCTACAATCAGTCTTTTAAAAGCACGGTGTCCACAAACGGCCACAGGTGGACTCCACCATCAAAGCCAGTAAATAACCAAGAGAAAGGCTGTAGCCTAAACGTGCCTGTAAAAGCCAGACGGACGTAAGACAATCTCCTGGCTTAAGTAACATCATCTTAATTACGTCACGGTACTGCAGCGCTCAAGAAAAAGAAAAGATACCACAGTGCATGGGAAGAGTTACGGAAGTGACGCCCACGCTGCTCGGCTGGCCTGGCGGGCACCACTGCTTATTCCTTAAGACACACCTAGAAGGGAGAGGGCACCTCCTTACCTTTTGTACTTTTCAAGAAGAGTCTTCGCTTGTTCTTCAGCAAAGAGAACCCCGGCAGGACAGTCTGGGAAATCGCCTGGGATAGAAGGCGCCCTTTTATACTGAGAATGCACTAGACTCTCTTTTAATCCTCCAACTCTTGCACCTCGATAGATCTAAAAAAAAAATCCAAAGATACCATCAATTTACCAACTTAAAGTTGCTGATTGTGTGGGAAAAACGAGAAGCAACCAAAATGAACATTAAAGGGAGAATGGACAGACACATAGTGCGATCGTCCTACAGCTGATTACCATTTGACAGGGAAGATGAATGAATGGAGCTTCATCGGTAAGCATGGACACCTCCACACCAAATGAAAGTAACAAGCAGCAAAAGCATATACACAGGGAGATACACAGTTTGAAAACACTTCAAATCCAGTTATATCATTATGGGATAAAAACATTTAATAAATCTATAAAAATATGCAACGTGGCAACAAACACTAAAACCAGAATGGTGATGACTGTAGATGAGAAGGGGCGGAAGGTTGGACAGAGGGCCAGAGGGATCCCAGTGAGTCTGCGTGCTTCGTTCCTTCACGGGCAGGTGAAGGGCACACAGCCACCTACTACATCAGCATTTTTTTTTGGATGCTTGAAACATGTCATAAATTTAAAAAAATATAGTGCGATTTTTTTTGTTTGTTTTCCAGTACCGGGAATCGAACTCACGACATCA
The DNA here is from genome assembly GCF_000276665.1 of Chinchilla lanigera. Lineage (NCBI taxonomy): Eukaryota > Metazoa > Chordata > Mammalia > Rodentia > Chinchillidae > Chinchilla > Chinchilla lanigera. The sequence continues at coordinate 13,849,888 of NW_004955417.1, read as the reverse complement.
AGCTTGCCAGGCAGGCACTATGCTGCTGAGCTAAATCCCCAACCCCAGTGAGATTATTTTAAAATATTCCCATTCCTAAATAATTAACTGAATGTCCCTTGCACTAAGCATAATTGCTAAAAATTAATTGCCTGTATGAATCCAGTAGTCTGATAGTTCATCCATAATTTGTACCACCAAAGTAATATTTAACATTGGGCGTGGTGGCACATGACTGTAATCCCAGCACTTGGGAGGCTGAGGCAGTAGGATTGCTGTGAGTTCAAGGCCAGCCTGGGCTATAAAGTGAACTCAAGGCCAGCCTGAACTACATAGCAGAAAGACAAAAAAATTTAATGTAATGAGAAAAATATAATGTGATATTTTAATAAAAAATTTAACTGCAGTTCACAGATAAGAATACTATATGGTTACAGTTAACATTTTAAAAACAAAAAAGTATATTCTATACATCTGTAAAAATTGTCTTTGCTTTTAAACTAAAACTTCACGTTAAAAACTCAACATTTTACAGCTACTATATTAAAAAAGTCAGGCTATTTAAAAAACCTCAAAAATTCACAGTATGTCAGCACAAGGAAGACACTTGTACTGAGACTATCTGTATGAAGTATTCCACACCCAGGATTAATCCTCTAAGGTCAGAAATATACTTCTCAGTTTCTAAGTTGTACATACATTCTAGAAGACTTTCAGCGTTTGGGATTTACTAGGCATGTATTTTAAATGTTGCCACTATTAGAATCGAAGAGTAACTTACGAACGGGATCCAGAAAGCCATGCCCCAGCCCTTTGGGAGGAGGACATCCCAGCCACTGCCCCAGCCTAGGCGGTCTTCACCAGTCACTCTGCCCGGCTGTTGAATCAAAAGTATAGGGATCCTGGATTCACGGGGACCTAAAACAAGCTGTGACCCAGGCACCAGCAATTCACTTCTCATCCGGTTCAGATCCTAAAGTGGAAGAAAATAATTCAAGACAAACAACTCCAGTCTTCTTTAAGACTCTACCGGGTCTCCCTACAAGCAGTTTTAGAAACTTAAATGCTCTTTTAAAAAGGGGGAAAAAGCCAGGTGTGGTAGCACATGCCTGTAATCCCAGCACTTGGGGGGCTGAGGCAGGAGGATCACTATAACTTTGAGACCAGCCTGGGCTACAAAGTGAGTTCAAGGCCAGCCTGAATGCATAGTGAGACCCTGCTCAGAAAGATAAAGAAAAAAAATGTTTAATAAAAAAAGGCAGGGGGTAGGTTCTGAATAAATAAATGCAACCCATTATAAGCACGAAGTATTCGTCCTATAAAGTTCTTCCTCCTGCAGGGGCTTTGGTAGAAAATGCCTGCCGAATTATTTAAACTTGCTAAGTTTGGGCTAGATGATTCAAAGATATAAAATGATACATTCAATCTACAATCTCGTATCAAAATAAATCTCATATATTTAGATTCTGTCCCTTCATTTGATTGAGATGGGCATGAAAAAAGGTACAGTTAACAGCAGCTCCTTAAGGATAGGCAACTGGAAAAATATTCTGGCTCCTGAGAAAACTTCTCACCAGGTCTGATAGACCTAAAATAGGAGATGCTATAAAGTACTCATTAAGTAGACTACAAGCGATGGATAACATGTTTCCAGACTTTCCTTGCCAGCTGTAAAGACAGACGCACAGGCAGGTGACAGGACCACCACTCAGCTCAGAACACGACACACGACTGCACCTAACTCACCTCACACGTTCATCAAGGCATCGCCAAGCCCGAGTCTTTTTACCTTTGTTCGAGCTTCTGCCTCCTTCCACCTACACACATAATGTTCACTCCAAAGTACCTTTCTCTTTAGCCCCAAGTTTCTCACGGCCCTGAAGCACCTCCCCTTCCTGCTACATTCCCCATCCTCCTGCATCTGCTATGTGGCTAAGTGACGCTGCAACCCGCACAGTCCATCCGCTCAGTGACCGAGCGCCTCTTACGTGCAGGCACATTCTAGAACCTGGGAATGCAGCAGCGACCAAGTCACACACGGCTCTAGCTCTCTTGTAACGCTCTTGTATCCTAAGCCCTAGCTAGGACTGTGGGTACTGATCTACAAACCCTATGTCTCTTTCCTTTTCTCGGTCTCTTTCTCTGGGGGGTGGTGCCGGGGATAGAGCTCAGGACCTTCACACTCATCTACGTCCCCAGCCTCTTTTTTTCTTCACTGTGAGACATGGCCTCCCTGAGACATCAAATTGCCCAGCCTGGGCTGAAACTTGCAGTCTGCCGGCCCCAAGCTCCCGGGGCGCTGGACTACGGGCGCACACACTATCACTCCAGCGAAGTCCTCTCTTCTCTTCTGCCTTTCAGCCAACCACCAGTCTTTCCAGGAACACGGTACATTACACCCCAGCATGTCCCCTCCTGCCTAATTCAGTTCCATCACGTCATATGTGGGGTATTTTAAGGGTCCTTTAATGCCACCCAGCCCATAGTCTTTTCTCCAGCTCTCCTGCCCACCCAACTAATCCACCCTCCCCGGGGCTCCCACAGTGCAATCCCAGGTCACAGCCCGCCCTAAACCTTCAGCGTTCAGCGGTCTCTTACATCCTCAGTCCAAATCCTTACAGTGCCGCAAGCTCTTTCATGTGCTGGTCCTTAAATTCACCTCTTCAGCGTCACCTCCTGTCTCACTGCACTACCTCCTAAAGTACTTGCAAGGTCATGAGTATATCATCCTAGCTTTGTTCCGGGCTACTGCACATGCTCCTCCCACGGCCTGAAATCTTTTCTTCACTGTGGCCTTGCCCTTGCCCTCCAAAGTCAGTTCATTCTGACCCTGCCTGAGAGGAAGTTCGTGTACCAGCTCTTCCACTCAGCAAGCCAGCTTCAATTTCCCTAGCGTGGACTCAGGACCCCATGCTAGGCTTCCTCAGTACCCTGTACCTCAGCCATCCCCCAGCCATGTACCCCAGCATCTAACACGATGCCCGCCTCTGGTAGGAGATGGTATTTGAACCTACTCAACTGGGAGTCAGAATTAGCTAGACAGAGAACGTTTATGGGGGAAAATGACAATAAAAGAAAGACGTATTTAGACCATGAGATTATCTCTTTAAGAAAAAGTCTTCGTATTTTTCCTAGAGATACTTCCCTGAGAACAGAAAGGAAATTACAGTGTGCGCCAGGTACAGCAGCACACACCTGTAATCCCAGCTATTCTGGAGGCTGAGGCAGAAGGATCGTTAAGTTCAACGATCCTTCCTGTGCAACTCAACGATCGTTAAGGATCGTTAAGTTCAACGATCCAGCCTGTGCAACTCAGTGAGACCCTGTCTCAAAATGAAAAAATAAAAAGGGTGAGGGATGTCACTCAGTGCCAAGGTTCATTCCCTACTACTGGGGAAAAAAGAAAGATAAAAAAGGACAGTATTATCATGAATAAGGAACCAAAAAGTTGTCTGAAGAGAAAATCTACTGGATTCTGTAAAGTATAAATGGTCTCTAGAATGACGAGTTTCACCCGTCACTGGTGACTTTGCCAGTAACCCTTACACTGTTAGTTACCTGATCCGAGATTTTATTCTCTGTGACACTCTTACAGATCACTTGGTTCCAGATAAAGCTATGCGCACACTCCACAGGCACACCCTCCAGAAGCAGCTGTCTAACTTGCTCATTATCTAAGAGGGAAAAGAAACAGCCTTCAAACCACATCCGTAGACCAACAGCCCACACCTGAACACCTGCTCATTTATGATGAGAAAACACCTTATAGGCACTTATTTAACAAGAAAAAATCACATAACAAGAAATTAAATTATCCTTATAGCTAGTTTCACAGTCACTGAAATAGCAAAGGCTGCTAAACTTTTTTCTTTGATATGTGTTTTTCATGCATAAGATGCAAATATCACGATATTAAATTGTCTCTACACAACTGCCTAATATAACAATTTACAACAATCAAATTCTAGGTTATCTTCTTTTGCCCCGTATCTCGTCTCTGACAATACATTTTTATTGAGCATTTTAGTCCTTTTTATAAAATGTATTCCTCCATTCCTTTAAGATGAGCACATTTCCTGTGAAACATAGGGTTCACACATGGTTTTATGCCTTTAAGCAAGGCACACCATGTTAGAAAGGGTTCTATCGGAGAAGGAAAAGAAACATTTTCATTGGTAAACACCTATACTGACAGAAGACACCTCCTCCATGAGTCATTTAATCATCAAGGGAAAAAAATGTAACTTCCAAATATAACTTTATTAGACTGAGCTGGGTGTGGTGGCACACGCCTGTAATAATCCCGGCACTCCGGAGGCTGAGGCAGGAGGATTGCTGCAAGTTCAAGGCCAGCCTGGGTACAAAGTGAGTTCGAAGCCAGCCTGAACTGCAGGGCGAGACCTTGTCTCAAAACAAACAAAAAAAAATTCATTAGACTGAAAAGTTAAAAGCAACAAAGTTAGACAATGCATGAATTTTGGTTATGGTTCCAAATGCCAACACAGAAATATCACTCAAAAGCACATACCTCTGTGGGTCTGATGGCCAGGAAAAAGTAAGTTCAAAGTAACCAGGCCACAGTGTAACAGATTTCCGGGGAGAACAAAGAGAAAATTAAACGATGAACAGATCTGAGATGAGAGCTGCTTAGAGCAGCAGCAGCTTCCAAGCATGTTCCTCCTCACAGAGACACTAATTAAGGGTGGTCTCAAGCACCAGGGCTGGGCTCTACAAAGGTTCACACTGCCTGTCTAGGAGCAAGCAACAAGCTTCACCCCATCAGCCCCCATCTACCCAGAATGCTCTCCTGTGCAGCTGCTGCAGATCAGAGCAACAGACTTGGGGCATTATTCAGATGGAGTTGCAGACCAAAGAAATGACACATAGAGGGTAAAGCACAGGACAGCACTGCCTCATCTTCAAATATCCTGCATGGAGGGATACATTCAGTTGAAAAGAAATGAACTATCAAGTCATGAAAAGACATGGAGGAACCTTTAGGGCATACTGAAGAGAGAGAAACCAATCTGAAAAGGCTACGAATCATATGATCCCATCTATGACACTCTGGGAAACTATGAAGAAGTAAAAGGATCAGTGGCTGCGACTGTTGGGAGGAAGGGAAGCTGCAGCCTTCAAACTCACTCTACTTTAAAAATATGCAGCTGGGTTTAAGGTGCCTGCCTGAAGCTATTAGGATTTTTTCCTTCCAAGAGCACAAACAAAGAAGTTATGGCAAAATGACCATTAACTTGGCACTCCTGGAAGTCACCCGTCATTTTGTAATCCTAAAGTGTTTGCAAGTCCTATTAAAAAGTAAATACTGTTCTGAAGGCAAATAGACTCTTCCCATGCTTTGGGGAGTAGCATAAGTCATACAGCCAGAGTGTTTACAGAGAAAGATGAAAGTAAGTTTATGAGCATAGTATAATTTCTTTTTTTTTTTTTGGAGCACAGTATAACTTCAGTATTTTCTTTCTCCTTTTCCTTTTTTCTTTGGAAGAGGGGTGATGCTGGGGATTGAAATCAGGACCTTGCACTTGCTATGCATGGGCGCTACCGCTGAGCTAAATTCCTAATCTCCATATTCAGTATTAAGGCAAACTCCTCCCTGGCAGATGAGGATTAGCTAAAATAACCTAGTACAGTAGAGAAAATCAGGAAACACTACAGAAGCAAATAAAGTAACAGACAGCACAGGACAGATTTAGGTGTTTTGTAAATTTGTCTGTTTTGCTCTACCTTTTTTTGGTTTTGTTTTTGATTACCCTAGTGCTGGGGGTTAAACCCAGGGCCTTGTACATGCCAGGCAAGTGTACAACCACTGAGCTACAACCTCAAACTCAGCCCCAGATATGTAAGTCTCACCTAGAAAGCCAGTTAATTACATAATGAAATGCTTTGTAAAAAAACGTCATTAATATTTAATTCAAACCTCAAAACCAAATCATCAAGCAAACTTTTCAAGTTTGAGAATATACATTACTTCAGGTTTTCGTGTACCTTCTCTTTTAAAGGCTCTCTAGCACCCAGTACACACAAGAAACTGAAGAGTTTGTTATTCAAAGCAGGCAATTCCTTCTTTATTGTTTAACCAGCTCGGAACTGATCTTTCTCATCTAAGCCAGAAGAGGCAGAGAATGACTTCAAATACAATCAGCCTGGAACTACGTCAGAGAATTAGGTCTTCACAACACCCTCATGTAATTAATTCTCCTAACAATTAATCTTCTAATGGACCCAGCCTACCAAAGTATACTTTCAGCCGTGGGGATTTTGGGTATTTCTGCAGTGCTGGGAACTGCACCCAGGGTCTCACACTTGCTACACGAATGTTCTCGTGCCGCACGACATTCCCAGCCCTTTCTTTTTTATTTTGGGACAGGGTCTCATTAAGTTGCCAAGGCTGGAATCAAACACCACTTGCGATCTTGCCTTAGCCTCCCAAAGTGTGTAACGGTGCCCAGCTCCACCCTTGGTTTTGATTTCTCTTCCAGGATATTACACTTGTTAATAATATTAATAACATAGTGCTGATTCCTTTAAAAATACACTTCTTTATGCAATCTCACATAACCAGATAAAATATACCTGCAACAAAATTACAATATTTAAAACAGGCTTGGGTCTGGGGGTTTAGCTCAGTGATATGGTGCTTGCCTAGCATTCATGTATGTCCTGGATTTGACTCTCTGGCCTTACCAAAAAAAAACCACCTTTAACGGAATAACACAGTAACAGCTAACAAGATGGTAAACTTTTATAATAGAAATTAAATCTTTTTCAAAACATTTTAATTTTCCTTGAACTGACTCATAGCAAGATAAAAGGCTTAGACAGGATTTAATATATACTGCTCCATTCCAGAAAAGAATTTGAGGTAACAAGAGAAACAAAGTAGAGTTTAACTATGGCTTTAAGACAGTTAAGATAGTCAGCATTTAAAGGCATGGAAGATGCTGCAAGTTTTATGGCTGCAATAAACAATATAGTTATTAAAAAAGAAAACAACTCATTGATCAAAATCTTAGGCTCCAGCCAGGCGTGGTGGCGCACACCTGTAATCCCAGCACTGAGGAGGCTGAGGCAGAAGGATCGTTGGGAGTTCAAGACCAGCTTGGGGTACAAAGTGAGCTCAAGCCCAGCCTGAACTGCACAGCAAGACCCTGTCTCAAAACAAAAAAGATAAAAAGCAAAACAAAACAAAAAACTCTTAGGCTCCATAATTAACTAACTTACCTATGTATCTTCAGAGTCCTCTTTCACCCTACCTACCTTTTATGTGAAGCTCTGATAGTGTAACTTACTGCCCCTCCAAAAACGCTATTTAACATGCTATCTACAGAGCTGAGGATATAACTCAGCGGTACAGTACCTGCCTGGCAGGCACAAGGTCCTGAGTTCAATTCCCGGTATCCAAAAATAGATGGTAATATGCTATCTAACAAGACAGTAAATACAATGCAGCATTATCACAGAGGCTACAAATCCCAGATCGCCACCCCAGGCCCACCTCCAGCCACACAGCTCCCTCAGGCCCCTCTCCAGTTCAAACCCAGGCCTCTAACACTCCAGCACCTGCGATGGCCTTGCCAGGATTCGAACCTGGATCATCTGTATGGTCAGACAGAGGCTTCCCATGAGCACAAGACCAGCTGCGGGTGCAGATCCCTTCCTCATGATTAACATTCTGAAACACCAGGCATTGTCAGAGAGTCCAGTTTACAGAGAGATAGGTTTTACCGGATATTAAAAAACAGAGAACTCAGAAAACAAGCAAACATAAAGATCCAGCTACACGGTTTACACCTACAAGATCCTTCCTCACATCCCATGTCCTTTGATTGTAATCACCCTGAAGAGAGATAGCTAAAGAGCCCCCTGATTTTTCCCAGGTAAGTTACTGCAGAAGTGTAAGAGAATTCTCATAACAAGACGGGAATGATCAATATAACAAGGAAAACCACAGGTGCAAGTGCTTTACCTTGGCATTTTTCTGGGCTGGATAAAGCTTTAGACCTCTTTGGAGGCAAATTTATTCGAGGATCCCCCACTGTGAGTCCTAGGATAGTACCCGATGGAATTTCTGCCGGTGATGTTACTCCTTTAACAAAACAAAGGAGGGGAAAAAGCTTACAGCAAGTCACTCATAATACATACGTATTTTCTTAGATTAAGATTTTCTAATGAAAAATTTTCTTTGGGCTAATTATCTAAAAACATGTCTTTCCTTTTATTCCCCATTGATACTTTTAGAAAATAAATTAACATTCAAAAAAGGGACGTTTCTTACAAAAAAAAAAATATTAAGCTGACATGAAAGAAGTCATTTCACAGTGCAAGCACGTATGCTTCTATCAGTGATAACCATTAACTGTTATCGGTACAAAAACAACCAGGAGACTTAAGTTTAGATTTCAGTTTAGTACCTGATCTATGTATTTACCTATATGAGAACGCCAGTTACTCAGAATATTAACATCTCCATGGTGTGCTGTTTCATAAGCCAACATGAATACAGTGTTTTATTTATTGAACTCAAGTACCTCTTACTTGCTTTTCTTACGATAAAGCAAGACTACCTATCGGGAGCCCAACAGCAAATGCTCTTAACCCACGTCCCTCGCCTCCCTTCCTGCCTAGTACAGCCCGGTCCTCCCTCTGTATACCTCCCAACAGCTCAAAAATGGCTTCCTGTCTGCGATGAAGGGCAACACTGTCGGTGTTCCTACAGGTGTCAGTCCACCAGCGGTGAGGTGTCTCCTCTGTGTCCTCTTCCCCCTGAAAAACAGCAAGTCCTCCTCACCAGGTGCATGATGGGTTAGATTTAATAGCTGGTATGGCTGCAGGACAAGGAGCCACCCCTCCTGTTTCTGTTGGTGGGAATTCTGTTTCATGGGGAGCGGCAGCGTTAAAGTAGTAATTACTATCAGCCTAAGTACTTTTAATTATAGGCAGGGACATGGTGTTACAAATTTCTGTCCAGACTTCACATACCAGGAAAGCTAGCCAATCTTCAAAGAGACTACCTCATTAAGCCACTTCACAGCCCTCGTTCTATCGAGCACAGTTCCAACAAGGAAGCCCTTGGTCCTCTCCTATTATCACCACCTTCATCACCTCCATGGGCAACCACACCAGCACCTTTAGAAGACACCTTCAGGTAAAGGATGCACTGCTACCAGAGTACTCTTAAAAATACTGCTAAGATGCTCGAGCACTCCACTTATACCTTTTCCCAAGAGAACTGGGAGCTGAACAGTTCCAAAAGGTAGTTCAAGCCCTGGGCACCTGCCGAGCCAAGAGCACCGGCAGCCAGGATTCACAGTGCAGCGCACAGAGAGGCACCATTCACCTCACAGAACTCTGGCAGCAAAGCAGAGGGGTGTCCAGTACAGACTCCAGAACCAAACTTTCCAGACTCGAATCTCTAGTCCACAACCTGTGAGCTACTGTGGAGCACCTTCTGCCAGGTGCCACGCTACACACTGCGGACACAGACAAGATGCCCTCGCTGTCAGGAGGCTCAGAGTCCAACGAGAGAGGCATACACTGTATGAATGCATGCACGAGTCCGAGCACGGAAACTGAGGAAATGCGTAGCACCACAGCGGGGATGACGTAACCCGAAGGATCAGGGTTCTACAAGGAAGCGACACAGACTGAATGTGGCGGACTGAAACTGGGAGGAGCAGGAAGGTGTAGCCGAGCAGAATGGAGGGAGAATGTCCAGCAAGTGGAGCAAAACCAGGCACAAAGGCTCCGAAGGAGATGAGAAGTGACACGTCTAGGACCCGGAAAGGCCACTGCGACCGAAGTGCACACGGCGAGGTGAGACGAGGCCCCAGAGGCAAGGCCACACTTACTCGGGTCACATCAGGGCTTTGGATTTTACCTTAAATACAATGACACGCTATCCAAAAGCTTTCAACTGCAAAGCAAAAGGCAAATAAATTGTTCAAAGATCACTGCCTCTGGCACGGACAGTGGTGGCAGAGCAGCAACGTGGAGAAGTTATAAACCCCTCCCGTGCTGCTGGCCCAGGCAACAGTGGAAACTAGGCAGAGCAGGTGCAGAGAAGCCACCTCTGCTTTTAAAACATCGTCTTTCTAAAAGCTCAAACTCCATTCACCTCTGTCATTATAGCTGACACATTAGGTCTGTGAGGCACAAGCCCTGAGCAGTTCACTGCACTAAGACAGGAAAACACACAGGACCTGAAGCCGGATGGCTGAATCCTAATCTAGTCTCCATGCCCTACAGCTGTGCTGTCCAACACAGTAGCCAATCCATGAGCCACAAAGAATCATTTACCTAATTTTTATTTAATTAAGATAGTAAAGATACAAAGTCACTCCCTGAGCCACTTTTCAAGTGTTCAGTAGCCTCACGTGGCTCCTGGCTACCATACTGAGAAGTACAAGGTCCACCATGCTTGCAGAAAGTCACATCAGAAGTGTGGAGCTAGACATACTGCTCTTCGGGGGATGAAGACAGAAACTAGCCCCAGAAAATATGCATCACATACGTCAAACATTCAAAAGCTGGCATACAACTTCCAGGATTTCAGGGACATCCTGTTACCCACCTATGGGGTGGAGGTTAAGTCCCTTCTGGAAGACACAACTACAGGAAGCGTTTGTATGCAAATAAAAACAGTCACAGTTTACTTATCACATCCTCTTAGATTTGGTCTTCTAGAAGTGAGAGACAAAAAAATTCTTTCATAAAAAGAATAAGTAGGGAATTAATATTTAAAAGCCATGGCCCAAAATACTATCAAATTACACTGTGTATTAGGTTTCAGAAATTTGCTGAGAAAAACATGCCTAGAATAAAGACGATAATGCACTTGTACTCCTACCGTGTGGACAGAAGCAGCTTTCAGTGCCTCTGTGAGGATGGAGTGGGAAAGGGGACCAATAAGGCGGAATCTATTCATCTCCATGGTCAAATCACTGAAAGACAGAAAAGATCTTATGATGGAAACTGCCACCATAAACAGTGTCCGCACCACTGGCAAAAATGGGGTCTTTCCTGAAAATGTCCAGTAGGTTCAGAGTGAATTCAACTCAGACCTGATTATAATGCCTGTGTTTGAAGAGATCCAAGAATATGCTTGACATGGATCTCTAGTTCCATCACCAATAACTTTTTTAATTGGTTTGGCATTGGCTTCATCATCTTTCCTTTTTCTTTTCTTGCCAATTTTCTCATCAGTCGTTTCAGTTTGGCTTTTTTCTTGAGACAGTGTTGGAAGTGGGCTCAGGACGCTGACAGTTGATCTGACGGGTTCCAAGCACTGGCACACAGTTTTTATCTCCTCTAAGACATCCTAAGGGTATAGAACACATTTACTTTTAAGTTTTGAAATGTAAATACATAATTACAAGTTTAACTGGTTTAGTTTATATTTTACCTCTTTAAAAATCAACATTTTAGGGACTAAGGATATAGCTTAGCACGTGCCTAGCATGTTCGAGGCCCTGGGTGCATCCACAGCATTGCCGTAAAAAAATTATTCTTCACATTTTTGTCCCTTCACAAGTTAAACTAAATTTATCATCATCAAAAGGCTTTTCGTGCCAGGCGTGGTTGCACATACCTGTAATCCCAGCACTTGGGAGGCTGAAACAGGAGGATCACAAAGAGTTCGAGGACAGCCTAGACTATATGCTGAGTTTAAGCCCAGCTTGAACTACATAGCGAGACCCTGTCTCAAAAAAACAACCAAAACAAACAAGGTTTTTGTTTTTTCTGGGTATTGTACAGCACATGGAACTAAAAAAGAACCAAATGTCAAATATTATGAAAACAATCTGGCCATTATGATCAATTTTTTTTTAAATGTTTAAAAATAATTGTGAAAACTTTACAGCCTATGGTATAAAAACAGTGCTAAAAGAGGAAAGCTAAGCTAAATGCAGAATTAAAATTCATCAGAATTACCAAGGCTCCTCATAATCAAATAGGCTGTCACAAGCACCTAGGCCTCAGTAAATCAATTCAAGCAAGAGGAAAGCATTAAACAAAGGTAATATTGCTGATCATTAGTGCAGTAAGGTTGGTTTTCATCTCTGCTGCTCCTTACAGTTCACTGAAAAATGAGAGGTTGAGATTTACCTCATTCTATAAGATGGACAAATATATTACATGTGTAGTAATGGATGTGTTACTTAATTTGACATGGTAATCATTATATAATGTATACATGTATCAATCATTGTGGTGTACACTTCAAACATATGCATGTTTTACTTGTCAATGAAGTATTTCTAAATAAGTTTTAAAGATAAAAAAAAATCTGCTTCATACAATATTCACACAAATTTCCCCATTATATTCTAATACCAACTATCAGCTAAACTTTTACACCACTGTATTTAAGTTTCACTAATGCTAACTTCTGGTGGCAATTAAAAATGTAGTGGTAGAATGACGGAGAAATAATATAAAGGATCATACCTGTTTAAGAGTTGGATGAAGCCAAATCCACAACTGCCTGCTCTCAGAAGTGCCACGAGGGGTCCCCTCTGACTTCCAAATAAACGTAATGGGCCCAAGCATTTCTCTGGGATATTTATTTGCCCGGTACAGCATGAGACTTCCTTGGCGCTTTCCAGACAAGCAGTGAACCGCTGCAAAGGTCAGGCCTGGCATAAACACAGCAAAATACTCTGATCGCAAGTGCTGGCACTGGAATATTACTATCTCCCAACCACGCTGTTCTTTACTATCTCCAGAAGGAATGGAATTTTGGTTTTGCTTATGGCTTAGATGAAAGCCTCATACATAGTTAAGTTCCAACTTTTTTTAAGATAAGGTCTTGCTGTATAGTTCAGGCCGGCCTTGAGTTCACTATGTAGCCTAGGCGAGCCTAAACTCACAGTGATCCTCCTGCCTCAGCCTCCAAAGTGCTGGGATTACAAGAATGTACAACCACATCCAGTTCAACTTTTCTTAAAGTAGCACGATCATTAGGAAAAAGCAGTTTTATGTTTAATTTCAAAACACTTATACTAGTCACTCATTCATAAAATGAATAAATATACAAAGACTAAAATAGGATCCAGCTTTGAAACAAGATTACCTGCATCTAAGCTACACATCTGAGAAAGTGCCTTGAGTATTTCTTCCTCTTTGCCCTTCAACTCCAAACAACAGTAGTAGGACAAATCCTGCACAGAGAGGAAACACAATTATATTCTTAAAAGTTACCTAGGGCAAAACTACCAAGAAGTCAAAAAGCCCTACCAAAAAACCTCTGGGGGTCTAAAGAACAAACTACCAAAGTTAAGTTTCTCAATGTCAAAATCTGACATTACATTAGCAAATACTCTTAAGCCAATTGGAATCAAAATGAAAAATAAATCTCCATTTAAATATGTGTCCTACTTTCAAGCAAGAAAATCTGTTTTTTTGCATATGCAGAGGCAAGTTCAAAGTAGGGTCTAAAAACTGCTGCTTTTAAGCAAAGGATTACTCATTCCCCACACCACAGTATAGCAAGCAAGACAGTAATAAATGCTGCAAATTATACTACTGCGCACTCGTTAGCGAGTGTACAACCTCTCCATTACGTAACACTGAGCCTAGAGACACAACGTTACAACGAATTTATCCACATTCGCCCCAAGCTCAGCCTTGCCCACCATAGGTGACTTTAGAAAAGCAATGTACAAGGAAAAATAAGAACAATTATTATTTTTGCCAATTTAAATAGAATGAAGTGAAACTGAACTGAGTGGGTAAGATCAGTATCTTAAAGAACTTAACAAGCATCTGCCTGGCAAGTGCAAGGCCCTGAGTTAGAATCCCGGAACAAAAAAAAACTGTCAGTCACCGAGGGGTTACTGAGCGCTAGGCACGGGCTAACTCTTTACAAAACTGTCACTGAGTCTTCCCGACCACCTAAAAGAGGAGGTCCTGTTATCATTTCACAGATGAGAACACAGAGGCACAGAGATGGCTGCTTGTGCAAAGTCACTGAGTCAAGTGGAGCGCGCACTAATCAGGCTCCGACCCCAAACCAGCCCCCCGGCCACACCTTTAAGCAGCGATTATTACTAAGGGCAAATTTAGCTATGATTCTGACAAATTCAGACCAACCAGCACCATTACTAACACACAGAAACCTTCCTATCAACAGTGCTTGCTTTCAGCTACCAGTGGCCCGATGAGTCTCACCCAATCTGGTACAACCAGGTGACGGGAGAGAATAATGGTTGGGTGTGAAACTCTGGAGTCAACCTCACCACTCACTGGCTGTATGCTCGTGGGTAAATTACTTCCTTGTACCTCAGTTTTCTCTTCTGTAAAACGGAAATAATGGAAACTGCCTACCTTGTGCCATTGTTGCAAAGATTAAATGAGCGAACACGTAAAGCATATAAAACAGGGCCAGGTATATATTACACACGCCCAAGTACTTGTTCCCATTAGGTATGGCTTTTATTATTCAGCGCTGATCAAATGTTACAAAAAAAATTATAAATATTTGATGACTTCAGCAAAAATTGTGCCCCAAATGAGAGGTAACTCGGTCTGAAATAACCGCCTGAAACTTGAGAGGTGGGAGAGTACAGTGGGAAAAGCACAGGCAAGGAGGATCAGGTGCCCCAGTGCTGTCAAGACCACCAACAAGGTGGGCAGGTCGCTTCACCTCTCTCACACTCAGCTTCCTCACTGTAAATGAGGGATTTGATCCAACCTACGATTTCTGCTGCAGAGTTCACAAATCAAAGGCTCTTCCAAGGTTCCTGCATTCACTTACCTTGATTAGAGTAGCTATCATCAAAAAAACCAGGAAGTAACACATGTTGACAAGGGTATGGAGAAACTGGAACCCTGTGCACCACTGGTGGAAATGTAAAATCATGCAGCTGCTACGGAAAATGCTAGACGACACCTCAAAACACTAAACCCAGAATGATCGTATGACCCAGCACTCCACCTGTGGGTATACATATACAACAGCCGAAAGCAGACACTCAAATGATATTTGCAGCATTTTTGCCCTCAGTGATATTATTCACTCCCAAAAGTAGAAGCAACTTATTATCCATTACAAAGAGAGCAACAATTATGCAAACATCAGAATTTTATTCAGGCTTGAAAAGAAAGGCAATTCTGATCCGTGCTACAGCATGGATAAATGTCAAAGACATGATGCTAAGGGAAATAAGCCCAACACAGAAGGACAAACGATTCCACTCGTGCAAGTATCAAAAGGAGTGAAATTAAAAGACAGAAAGTAGAATGGCAGCTGCCAGGGACTAGGGGAGGGAGGAGCAGGGAATCTGTCTACTGGGTACAGAACTTCGTTTAGGAAAGTGAGACGCTCTGGAGATCGATGATGGTGTTCGCCGCACAGCCACGATGTGCCGAACACCAAAGAACGGTCCAATTAAAAATCGTCAATGTTTCGCTGGTAATATGTCTACTTTTACCACAATTTTCTAGAAAAGGCTTTTGTATTCTGCTATATGGCTCTCAAGAGATACCAGAGGACAAGGCCGTCATGCCAGGGAAAGATACGCCTTTCTGCAAGGAGTACCCTTCTAAGTACGTATAGGAACACAAAGAAAGCAACTGCATTAGCCGTTGTTGACTGCATTATGAGGCTCTAAAACAATATCCTCAAAGACTTTAACATTTAAACCATGCTTCCCAGGACGCCTCCGAACCACACACACGCATCTCGACACGTACTGTAAGCACTGAACAAGGTATCTCAGGATCTGCTGCTGACGAATGACTACTCGATTAATCTACACTGAGGAACAATAGGAGCCTGCATGAGCTGATTCTACTTATGCCTCCGATCTAATCTCACCCTAACAGTGGCCTTGCTCTCAGCCTGTCCGCCGGTGTCATGAAGAACCTGTTCTCATGTTTCATTCTCATGCTTCCTTCTTCGTCCCTCACTCGCCCATCTTATTCTCTAAAGCTCAGCTCACACATCACATCATGGCCAAACACCTTCCAGTTCCTGTTGGAAACGTTCACTGCCCTGCACACTTTTCTTTTACAGCCATACACCTGGCTAATTCGATTGCTGTCTGCCTCTTCTACCGGCTTCAGGTTGCTTCACCTTCAGCACCCAGCAAAGCGCCACAGGCATCACTTATAAGACGGACAACCGCACCGAGAGGACGTTGGCATACCATGAACTACTCTAAGGTTCAACACTAGAAAGGGTCTAAGAAGAAGAAGAAAGCCCACTGGAAAGCGCACCTGCAGGAGGCAACGGTTTGTCATGGCTCGGTAGCAGGCTCTGTGGCTCTTGACTGTCGGCCTCTCCCCAAGGCAGTAGCCCCACCTCTTGACCATGTGAAACCGCTTGGCATGCCAGATGTGCGTTTCTAACCAAATGTTCTTCCTTTGTCTGCGGTTAAATTCTTGTGTCCGGTTTATGTGACATCTTCGAGCTTTATGGCATTTATTTTTGGAATGTTCTTTCTTCTGATGCACAGCCTTCTCCGCCTACAGTTATGAGAGGTAGGAAAAAAAAACAAGAAAAGAGGTAGATCTTAGTTTGTAAGCATCTCAGAACCAGGTTAAATGTTAGGAATTTAAACAAGCCACTTTAGAACTAAGTACAGACCTCCTTACTTTGCTTAATTTGTTAATTTGCTCGTTTCTCGAATGTAAATAGAGAACGGGGACAATGGAAAGAGTAAAAATTTAGATAGGCAATCCCAGGAAGAAAGCACATTCATCACTCACTAAGATGGGTAAGTTTCATTCTTTATGAAGATTGGGGTATTTATGAAATTTCAATACAGTTACACAAGCTTAACATAGCTATTTATAGAGGACAAGAAGGAGTAAGTTGAAGGCTAGCTGCTGCTGCTGCCGCTGCTGCTGTTGCTTGCTTTAGCCTGTAGGACTATAACTGAAACCAAAAACTTTTAAGAGCAAAATACAAAAGTGAAGAAAATGCAATCGTTCAAATGCTAAATGCTATCACTAGGAAACAGACTTTACATTAAATCAAGAAAGCACAAAATTCCTAGTTAGATTTCATTCTCAAATCTCTCCCACAATCAAGCTATATTCTAGTGAAAAAAAAAATTCTGTGTTAGCCCAGGTGGGGTGGTGCACACCTGTAATCCCAGCACTCAGGAGGCTGAGACAGGAGGATCGCTGCAAGTTCAAGGCCAGCCTGGGCTACAAAGTGAGCTCAAGACCAGCCTGAAGCACACAGTGACTCTGTCTCAAAAAGACCAAAAAAAGAAAAAAAAAAGAAAACTTCTGTATTAATTTTTGAGCCTTGTAAGGACAGGGACTTCCTCTCATTGAAGTTTAACCCCACCCCTAGCACAATGTTAGTCACTAAATTTTAAATTAGTAAAGACATGGGTAGATTAAACAACATTACAATGTTCAAGTCCAGAATTCTGGTTATGCTACACCACAAGTAGATTACACAAAAATTAAAAACAAATTCAAGCTTAACTTTGAAAAAGTCACATGGTACATGCTAAGCACTGATGCTGCCTTTATAGGAGCAAAATGCTAATCTGATAAAAGGGTCAGAATTTTATTTTAAATATAGAAAGAAAAATACCAACTGTTTCACACCATTAAAAGAGAGGAGTTCCAAATGCTACTCTTTTAAAGCAGCTTTAATATCCAAATGCCTACTAATATGGCTTAAGGAGGGTGGAGAGGGCTAGATAATGATATCAAAAATATATGAAAAAAAGAAAAAAATGTAACGAGCATGCTGCCTTCTGATTTTCCTTTTTGAAAAGTCTTTTAAGTGAGTATGGCTCAGTTTCTCCTAGGAACCACCAACCTGAACGTTCTCACAAGTGAAACTCCTACCTCCTTCTGGGCCATCTCCTGCAGCCGTCTGGGGAGGCGTTTGACGTTGTGGCTCATGGCCCTCCGCCTCATGTGCCGCGGCAAGGTCTGGAAGACCAGCGAATTGGAAGACTTCTGGGTCACGGCCTTTAACATGGCACTTATTTCAGCAGCTCGCGCTTGAGCAAAAGTAGAAGCTGTTGAAGAAAATGACACGGTGGAAACCAAGCCTTGAATCAGCACCTTTCCCAGTGGACTCCAGAAGGAAGACAGATTTGAGGTACGTGAGTTCACAGTCGTCACCCACCACCCCAAACCCTGTCAGATAAACACCGACAGTGGTTGTTTCTGTGTCACACCATCGTGAGAAGATGCTCCTGCAACTTTTATATTTCGTGAATTTTCTACTCAGTTTTACTTTTCCTATTCAGTTTTACTTTTCTAACCCACAAAAAAGCTAAAAACAACTCTGTAAGGAGGTTTTAAAAACAGGGATCTCCATACAGTATACAGAGTCTGTAAAAAATATATATATATACACACTTCAGGAAAAGAAAAACTTGCATAAATATTTTAATACTCCTGATACAACACCTGTAGACTTTCATCTACAAGGGACCCTAAAACATGTCATGTATCACGGAAAATCCACTACACTGCAGCCCTTAGAGAAGAAACTGAAAGTTCATGCGCGCAGCAATCTCAATGGACATTGTGACTAAGGTCACCTAACCAGCAGTTTTTCATACTAATAAATATCTGGACGCTAATAGCTACCACTCTGAGTACATCTTTTTTTTTTTTTTTTTTTGGTTTTTCTCCGGTACCGGGAACCAAACTCACGACCTTGCGCTTGCCAAGCAGGCGCTTTGCCACTGAGCTAAATCCCCAGCCCCTCTGAGTACATCTTATAGAGGGCAAAGGTAACCTGTATTAATCTTATGATGTCTCAATAAATTAAGTATTAAAATATTTATGCAAGGGTTTCTTTTCCTGAAATGTGTATACATTTTTTGGAGGATTCTATATATATGTGAAATAAGCCTTTTGTAAGTGCAATAATTATACAGAAAAAATGTTTAACTATAGTTTTAACTCCAAAGATTTGTTGCTTAATATTCCTGATTTTTCCAAACATGTAACTAATATTTTTGGTTCTCTTTATTGAAAAACACATTCTTTTTTAAGTAGTAAACAGAGTGCCAGCGAAATGTAAGTGTATCTGTCCATGGCCTGGAGAGGCCAGAAGGTATCTGCAAAGGGTGTGCGGGAATGTTAAGGTTTACATGGCAGAGGAGATACAGGTGAGGCAGGGGCGATGGAGAAGAGTCTGGAAGGACCTGGTGAGAGGCTTTTAAACAAAGGTCTTGGTTGCAAGTACAGTGTGTTAAATCTGCTTCCGTCTGTGGAGAATGCCACATTCATGCGTGTGGGTGGAACGTTAGAGGGATGGGATGGGAGTTCACAGTGAAGTTCACAAATAAAGACTTACAAGACAGACAACACAAGGGAGAGAAACTGCCAAAGGAAGAGGGTCAGGCCTAAGGAGGTTATAGCCAAAGTCCAGGCTGGGGTGAGAGGGCCCAAGCAGACAGAATAGAGGAGCGAGGCAAGGGACGCAGCACGACCGATGCTGCAAAGGGTAATTTATATCTGGCTGCACTAAAAACAGAGCACACGCAACACAATCAGACTGCGTTCCCTCGCCCATACCAACCGGTTATATACTTGGGAATCTCCTGAGAAGTCCCATCGGGACCTGCTTTCCAGCCTCCCTTTTTTTTAAACATGAGTTTGGAGGAAGACTGTTCGCTCGTATCAGGCTCAGGCAGTGAATGCGGCGTCACCTTGGTTTGCCGCCGTCGTGAAGTTCCAGAATGAGGTTCTAATGCATTTTCAAAAAGAAAACAAAAAGAAGCAAGTCACCCTCACCAGATTATCCTTACCAGAGATTAGGATTATACTGCATGGATTGCAATATTATGTTTTTAATCTCACAACAACCCTTAAGGTGACTATTACTATTATCTCTTTCATAAGAGGAAGGATCTCAAATAGGGAGCTGAAATACCTTGCCTCAGGTCACAGAGCTAATCATGACAGTATGACATATAAAGAACCCTGGCTACAATAGATACACGGAAAATGTCTGTACTGCATACTTACAGTCAACATGCAATTGTTGCTAGGCTCCTTGCTATGGTCTGAATGTTCACGTCCCCCCAAATTCACATGTTGAAATTCCAGCCACCAAGGTGGTGGGAGTAAGAGGTGGGGGCCACTGGTAGGTGCTAATGTATTGGGAACAAAGCCCTCATGCATGAGATAGATGTCCTTTATAAAGGAGGCTCCAGAGAGACCCCTCACCAACCCACCACGCAAGGACAGGGCAAGTAGTATCCGTGAAGCAGACACTGAATCTGCTGCGTGAACTTGGACTGCTTCACCTCCAGAACTGTGAAAAATATGCTTATTATTGAGAAGCTACCTTGTGTGGCAGGTTGTTATAGCAACCTGAATAACACGCTCTTAAATATGACAATACACGTGATTTTGTGTACTCAGTCTTATCCTAATTGGCACTTTCAGAAGATACTTTTAAGGAAGGAATAAAAAGCAAAGTCTCTGCACAAATCTCTTAAGTTCAAGATACCATCAGATACTTGTCTGTGAACAGAGGAAAGGTCAGCAGGGAATTTTAGTGTCTCTCCTTGTTTCCACACGGTGTGAATTATAAAACCACTATAATGCTGAAATGTTACAAATTTTGTCATTGTAAGGGTTAAATAAGAACTCATAGCATGTCATCGTAGCCCTCAACTTACTGGATAGAATCTAGATCTTATGCATTTAAATCTCAAACTATTTAGGCAGACCCAATACATACTGTTCCTCAAAGCAGGCCACATGCTTTTGCTGCCTTCCCAAATTGGAATTTTTCTACTGCTGTCCCAGTGAACCCCTGATCACCTTCCTATCACCTTACAAGGTTCTAAAATCAGCACGCATGTTAAATGAAGATAAGATGGCCATACAGTATATTTTTCCTAAGGAACACAGAAATATAACTAGTAACAAATGCTAAGGTAGAAATAAGAGATATCAGCTCCAAAACATGCATAGTAACACAATATAGTTGTGTTCTACAGAGTGACAGTGAACACTAAATTGGTAGTGAACTCTCTGCTCCTAGGGGTGGGTGGGTGGATGTGTATGTGCTTGTGTGTGTGTGTGTGTGTGTGTGTGTGTGTGTGTGTCACAGAAAGTTGAAATCCTAAAAACGTATCCTGGTAGATTCCATCTCCTTTAGTTTACAAAAGAGAAAATAAACTTCAAGCACCAAGTGAGTTGCATGAGCCACCCCACAGCTAAGATTCAAGCCCCAGGCAGAGCCAGAGCTTCCTGTACCACCCAGCACTGCCCTTCTGCTGTCTCTACCTCTGGCCTTGTCCGCACAACCTCCGAAATAAGACGGCACCTGCCACTTACACACGATGTAACGCAGACTTTCTCCTGCTCTGTGCGTCTCCAGAAATGACCTCCAAATCTCCTTTGAGAGTTGATTTGGGGGTCACAAATAAACTTTAGCCAGTAGGCAAATTCACAAATACATAATTTGAGACTAATAAATAGCGGGCTCTATTTGTTAATTTGGCTCATTTACTACTTGTATGACAACTACTGTCAAAAGGCACTGCCAAAAGCAATGATTTAATATGATAAATGAAAGTGCAGACCATGGTGTGCATCTTACCTTGTTGTTGAGCTTGGAAAGGCTTCCCCCCTCCATTATAGTGCTTTCCACTTCTATCAGCCACAAAGCCCGAGGATAAGGTCACATTCGTGGGCTGGTTTCTCATTTTCTTAGCATGTTTTCTTTCTTTTGCGTTAGACATTTCTGGAAAGGAAGTAACAAATTTAATACAGGGAGAGCTGACCCCCATTCAGTAATAGTACATTTAACACATATTTATCCAACTCAGACTTTGATCCTTTCACATAATAAATCTTCATGACACCAAAGGAAATTTCAAGGTTATAAATGGTATTAACACCCAAAACCCTTTTAAATAGAAAAAATGAAATTTATTGATGGAGGAGTTCCTACGGAACATTCCAGTTTGTGTTGCCAAATAATTAAGTCATATACAAATGTTGACACTGCAAAAAGTCTGTTGGAAGAATTAAAAAGGAAGTGAGATTAGATCACCATGCATAAAAAATTAGTTAAAACATTTTATCATGATTCCTAGGTGAAATAAGAACCACCTGAATCTACGTCACGTACAACACAATTCCAAGTTTAACATAAATTACTGATGCTTTCATTTCTACTACTGCAATGACAGGCTCTATGATTAATTTACAATACAACAGATGGTTTTGAAGTAAAAAAGGATAAAGAGTAAACCCCAGTAGAGCCTCCTAGATTTACTCACTAATTCTCAAACTCAACACCCCTCCCTTTCTCAGTGATTCAGTTTAAAACATTTGTTTTCTATTTTAAAATGAAATTCATTAATAACATAAGCTATTAAGAGACACACTTTGATCAAAAGGCACCCCATAATATATGCCTTAACTGTAAGAAAAGGACTAAAAAATAATTTTAATAAAACAACATGCAACTATTTCACCACTATTGTACTAGATGACCTTTAAACATAGAGATTTTCAATCCAGAGGATAATCACATCAATGCAAACGTGGGTACAAGCACTGGCACAATCCATAAAGCTGGAGAAGGGTCCTGGAAGCCCCTATCCCAAGCAACAGACATTAACTCATTATTGAGTATAGGGAAGCCTGCAAGGTCTGCATAGACACTAGAAAGTAGGGAAATTCAGTGCAGTATTTACCAAGATGTTCTTAACATGTCAGGATTTAATACTACTCTCTACTTCTGCCTACACATAAAATTACCATGTAGGCAACAGGTACAAAGGCAACGCCATACAGGGGTTTATACTTCGTGCCTCAAGGAAATGTGACAATGACACTGGTGACAGTTTTCCAAGCGGGTTGTTATGATTTAGATCTAAAGCATTCCCCCAAAAGATTATGTGCTCAAAGGATGGGACTTGGGAAGGCAATGGGATCATGAGATGATAATTTGATGGCATTACTGAGAGGTGATGGGCAGAAGACAGGACCTAGATGAAGGGAGCAGATCATGGAGCCATGACCACCACCAAGGTCCCCAGCCCCTTCCTCTCTGGCTCTTTTCCTCTTTCTCTACTTCCCTGGCTGCCATGGGGAAAGGAGCTTTCCTCCTCCATGATATTCTTGCTTCACCCTAGTCTAAAACCAATGCAGCCAGATGGTCATGGATTGAAACCTCTGAAACCGCAAGCCAAAGTAAGTCTTTCCTCCTCTAAGTTGTTTTTTTCAGGTATTTGGTCACTGAGATAAAAGTTAGCACAATGGTAAACATTCCTTGGAAAAGTGTCTCCCCCCGAAAAGGTACAAACTTGCTTTGATTTATTGCATTGCAGCAAATTTCAGTGTATACTAAAACTCTGAAACCAATGCTTTTATACAAACCAAATTTAGGTACTAAACCACTATGGGCTCTTCTGTACATGCAGGATATCTAACATTCCTGGCCTCTCACCAGTAAATGCCACAGTGGTTGGCTGGCAATCATTATGCCAACCAAACACTGTACAAACTTCCATCCACATCAGGATTGCACATTCCCATAGTCACTAAACTTAAGCACCCACCATTCACTTACTATACCTTCTTTTCCAATGTAACATCGCATCCAAAATTAAGAGTTGCTAGTGTGGTAGTATTTAAGAGCTTTTCTTTTGGAGTTAGAAAAGACCTGAATTCAATCATCTTTCTCAACACTTTTTAGTTAAATAATCGTAGGAAATTATTTTCCCTGTTTGAGCCTCAAACTGTTCTTCTATGAGTGGGAATAATCACAAAGCTGTGAGAATTAAGTAAACACTATGTACATATTTACAAGGCTTTGGCCAGGCATGGTGGTACATGCCTGTAACCCCAGCACTTGGAGACTGAGGCAGGAGGATCACTGTGAGTTCAAGTCCAGCCTGACATAAATAGGGGGACCCTGACTCCAAAAAACAAAGCTTTAAAAATTAGGTTTAGGCTTCACAAAATGCATATATATATAGATACATAGATATAAAACTTCATATATTTATACATTATATGTTATATAAAATGTTATATATTTAAAACATATATGTATATATCTAGCATAGGGTTGTACAAACTAAATGCTCAGTTTAAATTAGCTATTAGTCTTAAATAATAAGTAACAGGAATTTGTGTCATTTCATAGTGTTACTCCACTGTGCTTTTTTACCTCAATGAAAGACAACTAAAACTGTATCCAAAAACATTTTTCTTTTTTTTTTGTTTTTGTTTTTTTTCTCCGATACCAGGAATCAAACTCACGACCTTATGCTTGCCAGGCAGGCACTGTACAGCTGAGCTAAATCCCCAGCCCCCTCAAAAACATTTTTCACATTGAATATGTAGAAAGTGAGTGGAGTTCTGCAAAACTAGTTAGCTAGTGAAGCACATGCATGATTCTGACCAACCTGCAGAAAAACCATTCAAAATATTTTACAAGCAACTTAATCTGCCTACTCTTATGTACTTGCACCAGAGGAGGACTACCCTAGGATCCCTGGCTATGCTCAGGGTTAGAATGGGCCAAAGGCAGGCT
Source organism: Chinchilla lanigera (assembly GCF_000276665.1). Lineage (NCBI taxonomy): Eukaryota > Metazoa > Chordata > Mammalia > Rodentia > Chinchillidae > Chinchilla > Chinchilla lanigera. Next base: position 13,825,392 of record NW_004955417.1, on the reverse strand, counting down.
GGGGATGGGGGATTAAAGTACCCCTGGGATGTCACATCTCTATCTTTGGTTCCAGACTAAATGATGAGGAGCCTCAAAGCTAGGCTGGGATGACACGCCTGTTGTCATCCCAGCATTCTGAAAGGCTGAGGCAGTAGGATCACAGTTTGAGCTTAGTTTAGTGACTAAGCCAGATGCGGTCTCAAAATAAATAAATTTTAAAAGGGTGGGATGTAGCCCACCACCAACATCCTGGGTTCAATGCCCTGTACCAGGAGAGAAGAAAAGAAAATGAGGAAACAACTAGTAGTGATCCAACAGCAGAAAGAATAACTATAGAATGCATCTGTATGAAGTCTAAAGATGTAGCTTAAAACTGCTCCTAGGAGAAATTTTAACTCTTAATATACAAGTCACTTAATATATAGTTTGCGTCTGTTTTCCTGTTCATTTAGTCAAAAGTTAGAGTACTAAATATATCACAAACTTTATAAATATGTTTTCCCCAAATCTTCAAGTAAAATGGACATGTCATATTTTCTCACATAGCTTATTATCCTCTGACCAGATATATTCCTTGGTATTGTGGACTCCAGCTTAACAACCTGGGAACAAACCACAGATATCTCTACCTTCGTCCAGATCTAAAAATTTGCTGATTCAGACTTGATAGAACATCTGCTGTTTAAAAAAAATCATACAGTGAATTATTTTATAAATTAAAATATCTTCTAATTATCCAATTTATTTTTTTTAATCAATTTTAAATAGCTTTTGAGTACTTACCATGCACCTAACAATTTAGGGGCTTCTGTAATATCACAGAGGTATAGGATATAGCCTGTTTGCTTAAGAGTCAATCTTATCAGCTAACAATGAGCATGTTACGTGCCAGGCACTGTTCTACATGCTTTATGCACTAAATTCTCACAATACTACTGAGGGAGGTACTGGGGTCTATTCCCATTTTATACATAAAGAAACTGAAGCATACAGCAGTTATATAACTCATCCAAGGCCACTAAGCTTCTTGTGATTGTTCTGGGATTCAAATGTGGCAGTCTGGCTCTATTCGCCATTTTTGTTGTTTTGTTTCGTTTTTTGGAGACAGAGTCTTGCTATGTAGGTCAGGCTGGCCTTCAACTCACTATGTAGTCCAGGCTGGCCTCAAATACTGAGATCCTCCCGCCTCGGCCTCCTCAGTGCTGGAAATTGAAAATAAAATCATACATGAAAAAATACTATATTTTGGAGTATAGCAAACCAGGAAGCTCAGCAAGAGAAAAAATGAATCAGCAGGAAAAGTCAGTATAAAAATAAGATTTCAATTGTCTGGAATTTGGGTGGAAAGGGAAGAAAGTATTTTGGGAACCTACTGTATAAGCAGGGATGAGGACTCTGGATGACTAAAGAGGGATGACAGAACAGAAGAGGATGAAACAAAACAGGCTAAAGGAGGCCAGACTAAAAGGACTTTTGTTCCAGGTTAGAGCCCTAAACCCGAAAAAGATCTAAATTCTACAAGTTCTTCAGCCAGAACTAAAAAATAAAAGTTTTAGCATTTCAAAGAAAAAAATGAGAAGCAATCAAAGGGATTCTCATAGTACATTCTGGAAGCAGGGAGGACAAGGATCTTTTTTCCTCACTGTATCCCCGGTACACAGCTGACTGCCACGCACAACGTAGGGGCTCAATATTTGCTGAATGCAACCACGCACGCTTAAATGCAGAAGTGGTGCGGGCCTACAATGCACATACTAACAGGATAAGAAATACTCAGCCCTCCTGACACAGCACGACCTGCCCAGAGACATCTCTGGACTATTATGTGGATGAAGATCACACGTTCCTTTTGAAGGCAGATCTCAGTCCTAAGGCTCGGGCCGCGATCCAAGGCGACCTCGCAAAGCGGTAGGAGCCCTCCAGGGCCAGAACGTGGGAGGGGCGGGAAGGCGGACAACGCCCCAGCCTCCGCGCGGTCCCTCGAAGGACCCATCGTGTTCCCTTCGGGTGGCAGAAGGGCGCAAGCCTCTTCCCAGGACGGCTTCCGCCCTGCAGGGCAAGGAGGCGAAATGACAGACCCGGGGGCCCAACCGCGGGAGACCGAAGAAGGTTCGGGACCGGGAAGAGCGGCCTCGGGCGCAGGCAGCAAGAACCAAAGGTCAGCAATCTGAGACACTAAGCACTGGGCCGCCCCACGCAGGGGCTCCTCGGACTCGCGGACCCTGGGGGGAACCAGCGCCTCACGACTTACTTGCCAGACGTTCTCGGAGCTCCCCGGGTGAGAATGACAAGATTCCGTGACACTCCCTCCCAGGTAGAGGCGACCGGCGCGGCCAGGGAGCGAGATGACGCATGCGCAGCCCAGGCCGCCGCGTCCACGTGGCTCGGAGTCGCTCGCCGACTACAGTTCCCAGAATGCCTAGTGGTGGGCGGAGCCACACCGGGCTGCTGGGTCAGCGAGGTAAAACAAGATCCCGGCGGGAGCTAGTACTTTTCACTGAAGGACCGCGCGAGACGAGGATAAGCTATGACGTCCCTGATCAAAAAGGTGATCAACTCGGCGAAAGCCCCCAAGGCCATTGGGGCTTACAGGTAATGTGGCTGTGGGAGCACAGAAAAACCCCAGGCGTGCGGGGTAGAATTGGGAACCCGAGGGGACCGGGAGCTCGTGCTCCGAGGACTTCGCTCCCTCCGGGGCTGCGTGGCTTCCCGCCTGCCAGAAAGCTTTCTCTGTTTAGACGTGGTCTGAGCCGGGTTTTTGTTCAGGATTTTTTGTTGTTGTTGTTTGTTTCCGGGTGGTTTTTTTGGTGTTGGGTTTTGTTTTTTTTTTTTAACACCCTGGGGAGTTTATTGGTGACAGCTTTGTTAACAGCTTTATTCACAAACCGTAGAATTCACACCTTCAACGTAGACAATTCAAGGGGCTTGAGTGTACTCAAAGTATATGGCTATCACCGCTTTCTAATCTCAGGACATGTGCATCACCCCAAAGAGAAATTCCGTATCCATCAGTATCCCCTCCCTGCCCTCACCTTCCGACCCAAAAACCCTGAAGCTATGATCCACCTCGATGAATTCATCTGTTCTAGGTATTTTCTAAAATAGAATCCTTTCCGTCTTTTACTTAGCACAGGATTTGGTCTAACCCCCTCAATTTAAAGGGTAAAATCCCATCAACAGATGTGGTTGTGTCTTAGAGATGCAGCCGAGTTCTTTTCCCAGAAGTGTCTAGCAAATCCCTGCGAATCTACCCAGCCCTTGGCTTTTACAACACGTATAGAGAGGTGTGATATTTATGAATTTATTGGCCATACTTATTTGCCACAAATAAATCAGACGTAACTAATAACCAAGTTCATTTTCTAAGATTGTCCTATATACTCTAGCTAAATGTAATGAGCATGAAATATTGCTAAGCAGGAAATAACATAATCATATCCCTTTTAAGAAAAGAAGTTAGGGCGGGGGATATAGCTCAGCGGCACAAGCACCTGCCTGGCAAGTGCAAAGTGTTGAGTTCGATTCTCCGTACCAAAAAAAAAGAATTTAGTAATAATTTGAGGGGCTGGGGATATAGCTCAGTGGCATAAGTGCCTGCCTGGCAAGCGCGAGGTCATGAGTTCAATCCCCGGTGCTGCAAAAAAATAAATAAATAATAATAATAATAATAATAATAATTTGAATAACTATTTGGAGAACAGAGTGAAATAGGGAATATTAAGACTATTACAATGTACGTAAAAATCAGTAATCTTTTATCCTTGTTTCCTAATCCCTCTCCTTAATCACATAGTGATAGCATTTAGAATAATTTTTTACTTCATTTTTTCAATTTTAATTTTACAGTTATTACATGTTTTCAGTACATAATGATTACATTCATCATGGGGAGTTGGTACATAAACATAACACATCTTAATTGTTTTTTCTTTTCTTTTCTTTTTTTGTTCTTGTTTTTTGAGCCAAGGTCTCATCATGTAATCCAGGCTGGCTTTGAATTTGCAAGGATCCTCCTGTCTCAGCCTCCCAAGTGCTGGGATTACAGGCATGTGCCACCACTCCAGGCCATTAATTCTTTTATTGATCTCCTACCTCTCCCCTCCCTTTTTTAGTTCAAAGCAAAAGTGACCCATAAAAAAAAAATCTGTGACACTTCCTCCTGACAACTGCTAAAAGAGCATAGGTCTCTCTTGACCTATTTAAAAATACTCTTGTATTTTTAAAAATACTCTCCTTTGCTCAAGAGAGAAAACATTAATATCCTGGTTGACCTTGAGGTAGGTCAGCTTCTTGGTAAAGCAAAGCAAGCAGAACAGAGGGGCACTGTCTTGGTGTGAGCCAGCATAATGAAAGCTGTGGATCTGTTTCAGAGTGCAAGAGTTTGCAGAATATTGTATCCAAAGGACGCAGAACACAAGTTCCAGATATGGTCCTTATTTTCACTAGTTTCTGTTGAAGAAAACCACTTGTGCACTTAACCTGGTAAAGTTCACTGGATATGTTTTAAGAACTTCTTGGAAACAAGAGTTTTTGTCTTGGAGTTTGTAGTAAGAATATTTTTCTAAAATCCTGGAACCTCTCCAGAAAGAATTGAAATGGGTTGAGTGAATTTAAATGTGTCACCAGCCCCTGGCATTAGGATGGAGGTGGTGTTGTCACTAATTACGTAGTCATCTCAGCACACTGCAGGGTATTCATTCAAGGACAGGGCCTTGAGAGATTCCAGCATCTCAGTGCTATTGAATTGCTTCCCACTTTGTAGCACACCAGCCAGTAAATACGGTGGCATAGACTGTGACATTGTGATTATCAGAATGCTATTTAAAATGTTATTCCCTTTGATCTGGAAGTAGAACAATTCACTTTTGAGTCTTCTGGAACCTGACAACTTGTCTATGGATAATAGGATTCTTATGCTGAGGAAGTAGTATCATGTATCCACTTATTATGTGAATAGACCTCTTTAAATCACTGAGAGATAACTCACACAACTCAGAGGGTCTCAGAGTTCCAGTGGTTTCTTTTGATTCTCAAAAATAAGTGGGTTTTTATTATCATTATAAAGTTTTTGATAAATGACAATACATGAGTTTAAACTCCATTTCAAACGTCAGAAGAGAGGACAGTTGATAATGTTAGCCAGTGATAACAGCGGAAATATGCAGGACAGGTGATAGTGTTAACTAATGGTAGTGTTCAACCTGAGAAAAAGTTACTGATTACCCTATCCCAATAATTATTTGTTTGAGGACCAAGGTGAAAGCCAGATAGTGGAGAATTCTCAGGCCCGAGGGAAAGGCTTCATTACTTGCTCAGGGGAAATGTGTGTGTAATGCTTTTCAATGTAGTTTTATTTATAATACTAAAATACTGGAAGCAAAGGTGACTAGTAAATAAAGTACATTCATATAATGGAATGCTGTGTAGCTGCCTTTTTTTTAATTTTAAAAATAAAAGGAAGAAAACATTAACACACAACATTTTACAAAACACCAAAAGAACAATTCAGACAATACGGAGTTACAAACAAAGTGGTAAGAAATTAACAATGCTTGTTGTATTACATATTGATATCTTCAAAGTGGTTTCTTTTGAAAACAGATAGAGACATGCAGTATTGATCAACCAAGGACTCACTGACAGTTTCTTTCAGCAAAGAAATAGAAGACAGTAGAACAGCCATGTTAACTATCCTGTATATACATACATACAAAATTTCTCCTTCGAATGAGGTAATCTGAGCAACTTTGTTGAAGATAACAATATGTAATATAACAACCATGGTTCCTATCACCTTCTTTTGAAATTCTGTATCTTTTTATTGTTTTTGTGTTTTTTTGTTTTTGTCTTGGTTATTGGTATTTTATTTTCTCTTTAAAGTAAAAAAATGAATGAGAAATGCTACATGTAGTCATGGAAGATTTTTGTGATTTATCACTGAGTGAAAAAGGAAATGTAAAAGTATAATATACCATATTTTATGTCAAACAAGGAAGAAATATATGTGTGCATGAAGAAATGTATGTGTGCATGTCAGTTTATATGTGCATGAAGTAAAGAATACAGCAATAGGAACAAAATCGGGATGCCTGTAATCCCAGCACTTGGGAGACTGAGGCAGGAGGATCGCCTTGAGTTCAAGGCCAGCCTAGTGAGATCTTGTCTCAAAAAACCAAAAATAAAAGAGGAACGATCACTATCTATAGGGGCTAGGCACAAACAAAGAGAGAGACTTTTCACTGCTGTTCTTCATACATTTTGTGGTTTTTTGGATCTTGTGAAAATGTGGTTGAGAAGACCAGGGCAAACTTCATGACATAAAAGGAGAAAGTTTGGGTCACAGGTCATAGGTCAGGGATAGAACACTTGTCCACCCCGAGCGTGAGACCCTGGGTTTGATTCCAGCACTGCAAAAGAAGGAGGAGAAGGAAGGAGGAGAAGGAGAAGAGACAAGATTATTAAGTTAAGAGTATCTTAAATAAGCATACAAATGGTAAAATAAATACTAAGATTTCTCTCTTCAGTTTCAAAAAACAGGCAGCTTCTTTGTTCTGAAACTAACACATTTGCTAGAAAAGGGTGAACTGTTTGGCATTGCTTTGGGGTATCAGCATAGTTTGGGGTTTTCCCTATGACTTTATCCTAATCCCGAAATTCAGCAACCTCACTATAAAAGTAAGCCCTTGGCAGTAATGTGGCGTACCATCAAACGTGCGTCCTAAGTTACTCCGTAGCAAGCAATGACTGGGCATGTCTGAGAATTTCTTATTTGGGAACTGCTCCTGGCACTTTTTTGTTTCACAGCTTTATTGAGGAATACGTTACTTATAAAAAAAAAAATCCATTTTGCGCATAGAATTCCATGAATTTTGGTAACTGTAGCGTTGCTCGTCTGCTACCACAGCCAACTTTGCAGAGCATTCCCCTCACTTCCGGCACATTTCCTCCCTAGCCATCTGTATCCGTTCCCCACCCGGCTTAGGCAACTACGGGTACTCAGCTTCCCGCTGCCATGGTTTGTCTTTTCTACCATTTCATATAAATGAAATCAAACACTATATATTCTTTAGTTGGATCTATCAAGGGTTTGTTCATTTACTTTTCTGGGTATCATGAACCCTGACATTCTAAGCATTTATGTGACGTCTTTGGATACCTGTTTTCATTTTTCTTGGGGATGACAGCAGCTTTCTAGAAAGAAACTCCTGAGCTGTGCATTGGGTGTATATTTAAATTTTTAAGGATCTGCCGCAGCATTTTCCAAAACGGCTGTGCAGTCTTGCATTCCTACCAATGTTGGGGACCACTACAAAGTGGCTCCGAGCAGGATTTAATATTAACCAATTGGCTTTCCATGTTTACTTGTGAGTTGTCTGAAGGCCACAGCTGAGGATGTCTGGCTCCAACCCCAATTAACTACAAGGAGACTGCAGCTGCAGGCATCTCGTGCTGTGAAGGCCTTCCTGGAGATTACATAGTTCTCCTAAATTACCATAATTTATGACTCGGAAAAGTCCTGCCCAGATTTCTTGAGTATCCTCCTCCTTTGTAAACAAAATAAATATGGGCGCCCAGAGAAGTCCTGGACTAACTCAGAGCATACTGAAACTGTAAGGGAGTTAGTCCCTCCCGGGGCCCTAAAATCATTGCTTTTGTCTGCATTTATTTAAGCCTTCATGGTCCACTCGCTTGGGAGATTGCAGGCCTGATCATCTGCAATAACTTAGGGTTATTTAACCCGGTTTTTTATACACCAACAGTGTGTGAAAACTGCGTTGCTCCACATCTCAGCCAGTGCTCGATTCCATCGCTCGTGTGTGTGCTAGCTTATGGTTTGGATTTGCAGATGTGTAGTGACCAACAGCGTTGAATATCTTTACTCCCTAGTTCATTGTTTATCCTCTTTTGTAAAGTATCTCTTCAAATCGTTTGCCTATTTTTCATAAGATTGTTTTTCAATATTGGATCATAAGCATTTTTCATTTATTCGGTAGATAAGTCCTTTATTACTACATTTTGCAAATATCTTTCTCCCAGTCCATGGGTTATCTTTTCATGTTCTTAAAGATATTTGTTAAAGAAACTGTCAATGAGTCTTTGGTTGACCAGTATTGCATGTCTATATCTGTTTTCATGAGAAGCCACTTTGAAGATATCAATATGTAATACAACCACCGTTGTTAATTCCCTACCACTTTGTTTGGAACTCTGTATTGTCTGTATTGTGCTTGTGATATGTTGTAAAATGTTGTATGTCTGTTAATGTTTCCCTCCTTTTATCCTTAAAATAAAAAAAAAGAAAAAAAAAAGATATTTGTTGATAAAAAGCTTTTAATTATATTAAAGTCTAATTTATCTTTTTTAATTCTACAGTTTGTGCTTTTTAGCATTGAGTGTTGTAGTTATATATACACTGACTTTCTGTTTGTTGCAGTCAAGCTGTGTTAGTGGACAGGACCATTTACATTTCAGGACAGGTCGGCTTGGACCCTTCAAGTGGACAGCTTGTGCCAGGAGGGATAGTAGAAGAAACCAAACAAGTAAGCCACTGTCCACATTTGAAGTTTCCTTTTCTACTTCTTTTTAATATTGATGAGTGTTAAGAATCCACAGACTGATTTCTTAGTAGAGATTTCATGCTTTTTGAACCTAAGCATGGTGACGCATGCCTATAATCCCAGTACCTAGGAGGCTGAGGTAGGCGGATCACTGCAAGTTCATAGCCAGCCTAAACTACAAAGTGAAACCCTGTCTCAAAAACAAAAACAAAAAAGCTTTTTAAGCCACTCATTGATTTAAAACAGTTCTTGATTAAAGAACTGCAGCTAGAAGTTTAGTGAATCTTTTAACTAAACATCAATATTCCCACCTTGCTGCCACTAAGGTGCCTTTAAACCTGAATTATCAAAATCAAATAACATGTTGCCACTTTCATGTGGATTGGGAAATATTCTTTGCAAGGCCATTGACCTCGCTTACCCAGCTCACCCCCAAAAAGTTACCACCATGGAAGTAAAAGGTCAGTATTTCGTCAGTAAGAGAAAAATATCAAAGGTTACACATAGCATGTTCCTTTAAAAAAAAGTATTACATAATTCTAATCAAATAATAGAATTAAATTGTAATTTAATGCATTGATTGGGCTGTTTATAATACCCAACAATAAAAAATAAATGTCCATCTATAAAGAACTGGTTGAGCCTGGCATGCTAGCACATGCCTATAATCCCAGCACTTGGGAGGCTGAAGCAGGAGGATTGTTGCAAGTTCAAAACCAGCTTGGGCTACAAAGTGAGCTCAAGGCCATCCTGAACTACATAGTGCGATGCTGTCTCAAAAAGACAAAAAAAAGTACTAGTTGAATAAATTATGCTAGATCTATATAACTAAATTCATATGGAAAGATTACATGCTAAAACAAGCATTCAGGACAGTGCGTACCTTACGCTAGCGCGTGTGCATGTTTGTGTGTGAAAAATATGTACACTTGCACTGGTAAGCGGATTGAATGTCTCTAGAAGAATATGTAAGACACTAGAAGCTAGTTACCACGGGAGAATGGGAGTCCAACGGTGGGAGATAGCATCTTGCTATTTATGCTGATGCTTTTGAAGTTTTTGCCTTATCCATGTAGCACTTACTTAAAATATTCATCAGTTTTAAGCATGCAAAACTATAATCAGGGCTGGGCGTGGTTGCACACGCCTGTAATCCCAGCACTCGGGAGGGTGAGGCAGGAGGATCGCTGTGAGTTCAAAGCCAGCCTGGGCTACAAAGTGAGCTCAAGGCCAGCCTGAACTGCATAGCGAGACCTTATCTCAAAAAGACCAAAAAAAAAAAAAAAAAAAAAAAAAAATCCTATAATCAAATGTTATATTATTGTCAGTAAAGAAGAGAAGAAGAATGAATTGAAAATAATAAGTTGAAGATAAGGCTAAAATGTGATGTTCTTCCAGAGGCCAGAGTTGTCCAACATAGACAGATTCACTAATATTTTCAGAAAATGGAAAAAAGAACCCTTTCACATCAATTATTGCTTTAAAAGAAAATGTGTTTTAATGCTTACCCGTCATTCTTATCTTTGAAGAATTACAGAGTTGGAATCCTGGAAATTATTTCTGCTTCAATTCCATGGATATGGACTGGAAACGATGTATTTTAGCACTTTGTTCCAGTCTTGTCCCTCAGAACAGGAGTCTTTTCACAGAAAGATGCATTCCACTAGAGGAAAACCAAGAAACCTGTGATTTGCTGGTGTGTTCTAAAAGAGTAGGAGAGTTTTTATGTCATGTGAGCCATAAAGAGGTATTAGAAAGATGAGTAGCCGCACTTAATGTGACACCAGTGCCTTAGACCTTTCTGCCTTGGTCCCAGGCTCTCACCAACATAGGCGAAATTTTGAAAGCAGCAGACTGCACCTTCAGCAATGGTGAGCAGCTGGGTTTTACTTCACTGTTAATTTCTGTCTGATATTTCCTTGTTTAGTTTTCTTTTGTGTTGTTTGTTTGTTTGGGGGGTTTTTTGTTGTTTTGTTTGAACCAGGGACTAAACTCAGGGCTTTCACCCTGAGCTATATTCTTAACTCTTTTTTTTTTTTTTTTAGTTTTTATTTTGAGAGAGGGCCTTGCTGAGTTGTTAAATTGCCCAGGCTGCATTTGAGCTTCCCACCCTCCTACTAAGCCTTGCGTAGTGCTTGGGTTGCAGCCACAGCTTGCAGTGATATGTCATGCCATATTTGTGTTAAATTTCAAAGTTGTTTTAAACTGGTGGGGGTGCACACCTGTAATCCCAGCACTCAGGAGGCTGAGGCAGGAGGATTGCCATGACTTCATTGCTAGCCTGGGCAACACAGTGAGTTCAAGGCCAGTCTGATCTACAGTTCAATACCTATCTCAAAAACAAAACAAAACAAAACAAAAGTTGTTTTAATGTTTGGGGACACAGCACTATTGCATTTTACTTCTTCAGTCCCATTTTAATCAAGACAGAGAAATATATATGTACTGTTTCTCTGTGTTTTTAATCAGACAAATAGCTAAGCCTAATGACAGTGTGCTTATCTTCTAGTGGTGAAAGCAACCATCTTGCTGACTGATATAAAGGATTTTGGTACTGTCAATGAAATCTACAAGCAGTGTAAGTAATCTGACTTTGTTACTACTTACTGTGTTAAAGAAAAATGAATTTGTTAACATAAATAAGTGTCCCTTATCAATTCATAGTGATAGGAGATGCTTAATAAAATAGCATCTGTCCTAAAAGAATCAATACTTTGATTAGAAACATACAATATAACCCATGGGCCAGCGATATAGCTCAATGGGACAGCACTTACCTGGCAAGCATGAGGTCGTGAGTTCAATTCCTGGTAAAACACACACAAAAAACTGATACACTATGTAAACCAGGAATAAGATCTAAGATATTTCTGTTGCATTTCTAAGATAGTATCCAAAAATCTTACAGATCCATTTGCCCAGAGCCTAATTGTGTTACACCTGCCTTTGGCTTTGGAAGCCTCCTCAAAGTTATTTATGGACACATGTTGTGTTTACTTATTTTTTCTGGGAAGCTAAGACATTTAGAAAAGTACTAAGAATTATATGAATTATATGGCTAAGTGTTTGAGCAAATCAGTGTGAGTTGCTTCTCTGAAATGTTGCATATATCTAAGAACTGAATAGCCATGCAGCACTCACTAGACTCTTTTTTTTTTTAAGGAAAGAGACATTTATTAAATCCAGGGAAAACCTTTATATGTTCAATAAAGGAGTATGAGAGCATACTGAATGCCCGGTGTAACTGCATTCATGTAGGCACAATAATGTAAACAACACGGGCCCAATGAAAGTTATAAAATGACTGCACTGGGAAGGACGGTGAGCAGACCTGAAAAAACAAAGGAGCACTGTAAGTGCTGAAAGAAAGTGAGAACAGGAGAATCAGAGGACAGAGGAAGAGGAACAGGGCTGTCTGTGGGATGCATGGAAGACAGTGGGCGCCTGTGTTTATAACAAGCCTGGTAGAAGTGGTTTACTTTGCAAACTAGGCACATGTATCAATTTGATAAAAAGAAAGAAACATGGCAGGTGAGAGATTAGGAACTGTCCCTTACAGGCATCAGAGAAATGGGCCCACAGTTGAGGGAGAGGTGGCTTCCAGTGATAGACTTTCGTGGAAGACTTCGTTCTGGTTTAGTTTAGTTTTGATGGAAGCCAGTACAGCGTGGAAATGAATGATGCAGCAGAGGGGGCTCTCTGGTCTGGGTGCTAGAGGGGCCTTAGGCAGGAGCAGGGCCGCCCGTCCTCGCTGCGAAGGCCGAGGAGCCTCCACAGACTGGGCCTGCCAGGGATGATGGTGCTATTCTCTTTTCCCTTCTCCCTCCCCCTTCCTTGTTCCCCTTCTCATTTGAACATTTTCTTCCATGTCCCAATATCTGTTATACATGTTGGACCTCATTTAAACTTTTGGTTTCTCACACCAGAGAAACAATGAGTATTTGAACGTGGGACTCACTGTTCTCTTGATTGTGCAATAACACTTCAATACATTATCTGGAAACTAAAATGAAATTCTTTTAAATTCAGATTTCAAGGGTAGTTTTCCTGCTCGAGCTGCTTACCAGGTCGCTGCTTTGCCCATAGTAAGTACATTTGAAAATGACTTATATACAGAATTTTACATTTCTGCACTGTGTTCCGAATACACCAAACTAAGCATTGTAAGGGAAATTTAAAAGTAAAAGAAAGGATATAATTCCTGTGTTCTTGGTTTTTTTGAGATAACATCTTGTTTTATAGCCCGACTGGCCTGAAATTCAAGATCCTCCTGCCTCAGCCTCCTGTGTGCTAGGATTGCAGTCACCACACCTGGCTTGCTTCCCAGGAATTTAAAGGCTAATATTTCATACATATTCAAATATTTCATATGTGGAAAAAAATGAAGAAACCTCATTTCTACAAACTGTGATCCATTCAGAGTTGGTAGCACGCATCTATAATCCCAGCACTTGGGAGGCTGAGGCAGGAGGATTGCCATGAGTTTGGCCAGCCTGGGCTACATAGTGAGACCCTGTCTCAAAAAAACAAAAACAAAACAAACTGTGAGCCAAAATAAACTTTTCTTCCTTTAAAAAAAAATTAAACCTTGTAAATCAAGAGTATTTAAAGGGGAGAGAAATTCCTGGGTGCGATGGCATATAGCTGTAAACCTAACACTTGGGAGGCTGAGGCAGGAGACTCACCATGAGTTTGAGGCCAGCCTGGGCTACATATTGAGTTCAGGGACACCTTGAACTACACAGCAAGACCCTGTCTCAAAAAAAAAAAATTTGTGTGTGTGAGAAAAAGTACTAGAGCAGCTGTGTTGTTTTAAAGTTACTCAGCGGGCTATAAATTTGAGACAGGATTTCCAGTTTTGCATAAAAATTTCGCTTAGTTGTTTAAGGTCTAAGGAATGTAGACCTTCCACTGGAAAAGTGCTCTCAAACCAGTGCATACGTATTGCTCACCACCCTAGTCTTGGTCTTCTGCACGGGTGGCTCTTTCCTGTCCCTCTGAGCCACACAGCAGTACAAGTAGAAGTCAGGCAAGAAGTTGCTCTCAGCTGACTTCTCCTTGTAATTTTCCACTAAAAATATGTCTCCCAAGAGTGGCATTTTTATTAATTAGTTGTTATGTGGAATGACCATTATCATCAAACGTACTAAAATGTTGGGTTTAGTAAAAAGAACTCTGAACTTGGACATGGGTTTTTGGTTGTTTTTTGTTTGTTATTTGCTTTTTCAGACAGGGTCTCAATACATAATTCAGGTTGGTCTTGAACTCACTATGTAACCCAGACTGGCCTTACACTAGCCGCAATCCTCCTGCCTCAGCCTCCTGAGTGCTAGGTTACAGCTGTGTGCCGTCACACTCGGCACCAAGACATGGGTTTAACCCTCTGCTATTTACATCTGTGACCACTTATTGGCCTGCCTCAGCTTCGGCTCATCATTTGATGAATTGGGAGCCCTGATGTCTAAGAGGGCTGCTGTGAGCATCGAGTGAGCTAAGCTATATGAGCCCGGCAGATAGCCTGGCCTGTTAGAGGTTCCTAGTGAATATCCCTTCCCCTCTTTCTTTGAGAAGTGTAATGCTAAAAGTATTACGTTGCTGTTAGTTGCCTGTTTGGGGCAGGTTTTACTGAGCTCTCTTAATTGGTTCAGAATTATGGAATCTGGTGTCTCCTTCCCTCACAGGGAGCCCGCGTGGAGATCGAAGCAGTGGCTGTCAAAGGGCCTCTCACAGAAGCCTCACTCTGAGCAGGCACAGGGCCTTCTGCCTGGGAGTTTCCGTCGTGCCTTCAGATCTGTAGCTTAATTTTTTTTTTTTAAGTATCTTAATTCTTACAACCCATGTTGGAAAGAACAAGTGTGACTAAAACAACCAGTGTTACGGCCGTTCCACCTCAGAGGGGATTTGTCACGCGTGGAAGGCTGGATAATGGGTCCAGTTGCTGTTGCGTGAATTACACTTCCGCGCACTCACCCTGCGCGGGGCGGGAGGAGCGCTCTGCCGTCCTGAGTGAAGGGGAACGCGCCTTCGGGGAGAGGAGTCGTCCTGGGAAATGCTACGGAGCGCACCTAATGCAATTAAATCCTACTAATTCAGCGAGGTGGCCTCTGTAGTTCTCATGTTAGACAGATGATTATGCCTTTGTTTGAGTAAAATTAAATCTTTCACACTTGGGTGGTAGAGCTAAAGGAGAAAAAATGGACCAAAATTTTATGCAGATGATATTTTTCTAATGGAAATAAAATAGACGTGCACATTTCCCTTGGTGTGTTTTTGTTCACTTAGTTTTTAACAGTTTACACGAGGCAGCATTACCGGATAAAAAGGGAAGGAACCATGCAGTTAAATCTCTGTTTTACTTCTCAAAGTTTATTTCTGACTTCTTACATTTTACACTGTTGTTTTTGGAGTATTTAGAACCATTTTTGTGTTTACATTTATAATTATTCAGTGTTTGTTGAAGTCTTTCTTGTTTGCTTCTTTTCTTTTCGTTTTAGAGATGGAGACAGCATTTCGCTGTGTTGCCCAGGTTGGCCTCAAAATTCCCAGGCTGCAACTGTCGCCCTGCCTCAGCCTCCTTAGTGGTTGGGATTCCAGGAGTGCCTTTGCCCCTAGCTCTTTAAAGTATTTCAGTAGTTTTAGTCAGCTAACCCTTATACAATAAATCTCAGTACAGAATTAAAGAGATTAAAAAAGAACGTCCCCCCCTTCCTCTCCATTCCACTAACCTCCCCAAAGAAACAAACCACTGCTAGGTTTAATACGTGAATTTTTGCTTTGTTTTGTTTATTTACATAAATGGAACTTTATATATTATTTTGAAGGTATTTCCAATATATATATCTGTATATCTATATATAGATATATGTGTAGAGAGAGATCTCATTTTTAAGACCCGGAGTTGCTGGGCGTGGTAGCGCACACCTGTAATCCCAGCACTCGGGAGGCTGAGGCAGGAGGATCCTTGTGAGTTTGAGACCAGCCTGGACTACAAAGTGAGCTCAAGGCAAGCTTGAACTGCATAGTGAGACCCGAACAAATAAAAAATTGTAAAAAACCACTGTGGAGTTTTCTTTTGTGTGGATATTCAGTGTTTTCAGAATTATATTACAATAGCAGGGCATGGTAGCACATGCTTGTAATCCTAGCACTTGGGAGGCTGAGGCAGGAGGATTGCCACAAGTTTGAGGCCAGCCTGGCTTATATAGTGAGTTTGAGGCCAACCTGAACTACGTAAGGAGACCCTTTCTCAAAAGAAATAAACAAAAACTTACATTCCAACAGTGCTACCATGACACTCTCACACATACACCTAACAGAGAATTCTGTGCTGGACTGTGAAGAGCAGCTGCAGAAAAAGCATGGAGAGTGGAGATTACTCCTGAGGTAAGGAAGATTATGCTTATGAAATCGGTGGAGGGTGGGCCTCCCTGAGATCACAGTGAAGTTAAAAATGTTGGTTGAGATTTATTGAACTTTTTTTTTTAACCTGTAGTAAATGTCCTCATATGGTAAACCAGAATGATTTTATAATGGAGAATCCACTCTGTGTTCCAACCTGGTCAGTATATGTTTATACATCTAAACATGCATGTTTATATTAGGTATTCTATACATTCTTAAATTCAGGCTGGTAATAGCCAGGCGTGGTGGCACCTGCCTGTAATCCCAGCACTCTGGAGGCTGAGGCAGGAGGATCACCTTGAGTTTGAGGCCAGCCTGTGCTACTTAGTGAGTTCAAAGCTCCCCTGAACTACAAAGCAAGACCCTGTCTCAAAAAAAAAGAAAATTTAAAAAAATTTCAGGCTGGTAATATTTTATTTAGAATATTTACTCTTACATTCATCTGGGAGATTGGCTTTTCTCTTGTAGAAGAGTTTATGGCTGTAAATATCTGTCCTTGAGTGCTTGAGAGAGTTGAGCTGGACTTGGGGGTAGTGGTTTGGTTTTTACTGTACTGGGGACTAAACCCAGGGCTTTCATACTGAGTTACATCTCCAGTCCTCCCCTCTTTTTTTTGAGACAGGGGCTTACTAAATTTCTCAGGCTGGATTTGAACTTGTGATCCTCTTGCCTCAGCCTCCCAGAGTTCTGGGATTACAGACATTCACCACCATGCCCAGCTTGGGCTGGGTATTTGCGGGGAGGGAAATGTTTAAACCATTCAAATTTCAGGAACATTCAGATTTTCTGGACATTCAGATTTTCTAGGACAATCACTAGATACTGATAAATGTGAAATCCTTCCTGTTGGCCTTTCAAGCATGTTTACAGGTAGAACAATCTCTTTGAAATGTGAGATACCTAAAAAAAAGTCACCCACATTTCCTTGCTGTTGTATTCCTTCCCTTTGACAGAGTATGTAAAGTTTGCTTTTTTTTCTCAAAGGCCACGTGGATCATAAATTTTACATGTTTCTATAACAACAGTTCAGAGAAACACACCAAGTATCTTAGTTACGTTACTCACTGCTGAGACAAAATACCTGCCACCCAACATTAAAAGAGGAAAGCTTTATTTCAGCTCACAGTTTGTAGAAGCTTCAGACCATAGCTGGCTGGCTCCAAGGCAGGGCGGCATGGCAGAGGAGAAGCAGTTCATGGTGTGGCAGGCAGCAAGCAGCAGCAGCAGCGAATCTCCCTTTTTCTTTTATCCCATCAAGGCTGCAATCGCTTTGGGTGATATTACCCACACCCAGGGTGGGGCTTGTTTTCACTAAATCCATTCAGCCACCCCTAGAAGTATGCTAATTCCTATCAGTGGACTAATTTAGTACACACACCTTTAATCTACTCACATACCCTAGATCTAGCCACTTCCAAAAAGCCCCACCTATGACTGCATGAGGCTTTGGGGGGGTGGGGAGGGTGGACATTTAAATACCATAACACCAAAATAGGCTTTCAAACTTTATTAGTCCTAATAATATTTATCAATCAAAATTACAAATCTTGAACCAATAGTAGAAAACAATTTTATAAAAACTTTGGCCATAATTCCCCCTATAGCCAGTTAGATTTAGTTATAAGGAAACTACCATAATTATACATATATGAGAATAGAAAACATTCGTCAGCAACAAGTATTTCCAGAATGCCAAGTTTGTATGAGGCCTTGCAGATACTAAGCTGCCTTTCCTGCCCTCCGAAGGGCTTACAGTCTTCTCACTTCTCCCATTTGTTCAGCAATAGTAAATTATTAAAAAATCATTCTTAAGTGAACTGTCCCTCTATCATAAGTCATAAATCGTAACCAGCTAAGTGCTAATACATAAGGCACGGTTGCTTCTGCGGCAGCACTAACCAGTATTCCCAAATCCAGCAAGGATCTCTGGTACCTTCTCTCTGACCTGTATCTCCAATGGCTTCCAGTGAGGGAAACCCAGGAGTGCTGTGCTCAGACCCTCAAAAGACTAAACATTCCACTAATCCTTATGTTTTGGCTAAGTTATTATTACAAGTTTTACAGCTTAAAAAAAAAATCCCTCATATCAACATGCTAACAGTGATGATTTTTTGATTGAGTTATGATTCCATCTTTTAAATTTATATTTTCTGAAGTTTCTAAGATGAACATGCATTTGTTACTAACAAAAAAAATTATTTTAATAAATTTTCCCTTGCAGTTATTATCTAAATAGCCACTCTGTGTCCCATGTAAGGACCTAGACAAAAACAATGCTATTTTTACCAAAGTTTTCTGAGGCAGGAAAACCACCAAGTTCAAACCCAACCTAGGCATCTTAGGGACTTACCAAGATCCTGTCACAAAATAAAAATAAAAACACAAAATGTAGCTCAGTGCAAAGGGCCTCGGGTTCAATCTTTAGCATCTTAAAAAATAGTTTTTTTTATTAACTGTGATCTCCAGGAAACCTGAAAGTAATCCATGCGGATTCACTGAATAACAACTAGCTGAAATCTACTAACCTGTCCTCCCACTGACCTGACAGGGGTGGTTGGAAAGGTTACCTATGGGCCTGGAACTTGTAGTGAGGAGCTGGGAGTACCAGCAGTATTTATAAGATGGGGTGCTGGTGATCCCTAACAAATCACGCCACGGGCCAAAAGAGCACAAACGTAAACCCTAGGAGCGTTATTCGACCATGGCCATCCAAGTCCCCTGATGAGAAATGTGGAAAAAACATTTTCCTTTTTCCAACTCTTGATTCAAAGGCAAGTATGAAACAGAATCTTTGTTAAAGGTGATATGGGTGTTTGCTCAAAAGCTGTGAGGCTTCCTAGGAGTTCTTACTCCAAAATCTAAAGGCGAAAAAGCAGCAAAATCACAGGTCAGCCCCAAACTTCTATACTGTGGGTTTCCCAGGGGAGAGGATAATTCCAGCCAAGCGTGTTGGGATCTAACCTGGGTATTTCCTAGATTTGCGTCTGGCAAAATGTCCATTCCCTACAGGAGGTGCTAGTTAGGAAATCACTGGTTCATCAATTCCCTCCTAATTAGGTACAGAAAATAATCATTATCTCAGTCAGACATAAAGTGGGTTAAAGTGGCCATACTTTTTATGTAAAAGAGTTTTTTAAAAGTTCTATAAATGTCTCGGTAGCCACACAAAAGGCTAAATACAGTATAGAAAGTACCAAAATGTATACAAATTTCTAGCCTTTGGAGATTTCAGTCATTAATGGAAAATAATGAGATTAATAAACAATTTGGAAATGTTTGGGTTTTTTGGTTTTTTGAGATTAAAGTCTCAATATGTAGTTCAGTCTGGCCTTGAACTCGCTGTATAGCCCAGGCTGGCCTCAACCTTGCGGCAATCCTCCTGCCTTAGCTCCTGAGTGCTGGGATTACAGGCATGTACCACCATACCCCCTGGTTTGGTTTGGTTTCATTTTGAGACAGGGTCTCACTATCTAGTTCGGGCTGGCCTGGAACTCGAGGCAATCCACCTCCATCAGCCTACTGTGTGCTGAGACTACAAGTGTGTGCCACCATGCTGGAAGTTTTTTATATTGGAAATAGAGAGTGCTTTTTGAGAAAGAGTTCTTTTAAGAATGAGTCTGTACACTGGTGCCTGCCTGGCAAGCGCAAGATCCTGAGTTCAATTCCAGGTACAAAAAAAAAAAAAAAAAAGAATGAGTTTGTAATGATTGATACATTGTGTGCACTTGGGAAGTTTAGAAGTTTAACTAGCAAATCAGCAGGGGGCCAGTGTTGTGACTTTGTAAACATCCTCACCCTGTGCAAGAGGAAGGCAGGGAGATGGTGTGAGTGCTACATGCACCCTGCGGGTGGTAGCCTGCTTATAGTATAAGGGAGGAAAAGAGGCTTGCTCTTGCCCTTTTGAGCCTGTTGCTTTTGTTTCTTCTGCTGCCTTGAACTGTTGCCCCTGGGCCATGCACCCTGCCTTGGAGCCATCTGACTAGGGACTGAACCCTCCACAAACTGTGAGACTTTAACTTTGGGTGTCAGGTATTTTGTCCCACCAATGAGAAAACAGTAACCAAGACAGAGTTCTAAATAGATCTCTTTAACATATGTCAGAGATTATTTTAAAACAAGATATGCCACCCATGAGAGAGCGGGCCTTTATGCATCTTAATTGAAGTAATCCTATTTCAGTGCGCGGTATAAAGGACAATTTCACTAACGGGGGTGAACATTCATATTATATACAAAGCTCTAATGTATCTTTTTTCAACTTTTCTTTTTAATTGACCAAAAAAACTAGATATTGGTGAAGCACAATAGGATATACTGATGTTTGCGTACATTCTGAAATGATTAAATCAAACTAATTAATATATCCATCAGTCACATACTTGTCTGCCTAGATGTTTTCTACTTCCTAGATGCTTACATAAAAATTCCTTCTGGTCAGGGAAAAACCTTTGGATTGAAAAAAATGTATCTCAGGCTGAGGATGTAGCTCAGTGGTAGAGCACTTGCCTAGTATGTACAGGCCCTATGTTCAATCCCAAGCACTACAAAAAAAAGAAAAAGAAAAGTACCTCAAAAAATAAGTTACAGGCCCGGCATGGTGGTGCACACCTATAATCCCAGCACTCGGGAGGCTGAGGCAGAAGGATTGTTGTGAGTTCGAGTCCAACCTGGGCTTACAAAGTGAACTCAAAGCCAGCCTGAACTGCATAGTGAGACCCCGTCTCAAAAAGACAAAAAAAAAAGTAAGTTACAGTATATCAGTTCTTGATAGTGACCTAAAAATACCACTATTGTTTGTAATTACACCAAACACAAAGCTATTCACCGAGTTTGAGCAGTCTTGACATAAAAGTGGACTTTCCTCAATTTCCCAGATAGGGTTGGATCAGTGTCACATAAATTCATGTTTTAAATGTATTATTTTCTAGTGGACCCTTGGTATTATTCATTGATCGATCCAACAAATGTTCAGAGTGTCTATTGTGTTCCTTTAAAGGCACTAGATGCTTAAATTCAAAGGTACATAAAACACAGTGCTTGTTTTCAATGAAATCACAATCCAGCTACTTTATTTTGCAAATAGGATGATGTCATTTGCTCAGGGAACTGCTTTTGTTTTTGGGGGGGGGGGTTGTTTTGTTTTGTTTTGTTTTAGACAAGGTATTACTATGTAGTTCAGGCTGGCCTTGACCTCAATATCTATCCCAGGCTGGCCTCAAACTCCAGGCAATCCTCCTGCCTCAGCTTCCTGAGTGCTGGGATTACAGGTGTGCACCACCACACTCAATTCTAGGAACTCCTTTTGTTTACCTGAACACTTTAAAGCCAAAGGCATAAACTAATATCAAAAACAGAACAAAGCTGATATACTCTTCCTATATCCTATAATCCTATGATTAATTACAAATCATCTTAGTAAGTCATTTTAATGTAGAATCTAAAGTAAAAAAGTCTAGTTAATTCATTTGGGCAGTTACCTCTGAAAACATGTATTTACAAATACCATAAAAAAACCAAATATTTTTAGAATTCTACTGTGATATTCATAAACACCAGGCACTTAACAGTGGGCACACTGACTGTGTCATTTATTCACAGTTATTTACCAAAACCCCTTGCCAATTTCGAAAGAATTCTTGAAAGGTGACTTTCTGTGGTACATCATTTTAACATGAATGAAATCATAAATGCTTTTAAAATTTTGATGTCTTACCTCCTTTCCACTTCTAAAACCTAATATTGAATAATAGTCATCTAAAAAAATGAATAGGACCCAGGAAGACTCCTCATAGGCAATAAAACTAGGACTTAATTCTTGCTGTTTGTTGCCTCTGAAATACATCGAAGTCAGTTAGCTCAAAATGCTTTTCATGCTAGTCAAGAGGATAACACCAGCTGAACCGCACGTAAGTAAATGACCAGCTGATTCAAAATGGCACTTGGAAAATGGAGCCTTTCGCTGTAAAAGTGCTTCATCTTGGACCAGCACCATAGTCTGCGTCCCTTTGGAAAGCATCTGTTAACGTATTTAGTATACTGTGATGCAAGGGGTCTGTGGCAGCGGGAAACTTTGGATAAGGAGGTAATTAGATGAACTACTTCCCAAGGTTCGTACCAGCTCTAGTTCCTAGGGCAGGACAGAAATACATGTAATTCATCCCATGGTTTTTGGTATTCATTCTTGTCCCCTTGTAATCATACCGTGTAACTATTATGATGACTTCTTTAAAATGTGCTAACTGCGTTCTCCAGCCACCTGTGCCTGTAAGTTTATGCTTTCTTTGTGGTGTCTCATTTTTTATCCTGAAAGGACCCATTGCCGCAACCACCGAAGTCACTCGCACATTTATAAACAATCCTATACCCTGGTTTTCACTGGCTCTGTCTATTGTCATTTTAAATGCATAATTATCCTAAGTAGCTAAGAAAACCTTCCAGCTGAGCAGTTTTATACAAAAATACAATCAAGAGCAGGGCTCCAACAGTCTATCTATTATCTCACTTTCTGTATAAAACATGCAGCCGTAGCAGATAAGATCCGCAGCCGCGGGGGCACCACCATTTTTCTCTCTTCCCTGCATACCACACTGTGTCTGCCCTCCCTCCAGTCCCCACCCCAGTCTAGGTGGCTGCCGAAAGATCCACGGCTTCTCCTGTTTCTTCTTCTTTCGTTTCGGCTTCTTCACTTACTTTCTCATTCTCCATCTCTGTTTCCACCTGTTCTCCCGTCTCACCTGGGAAAATAACCACAGGACGTTAAAAGACATTCACTTACTGTAGTACTAGCCACAAGTTACTCCATAGTTTGTTTCCGGCCAGTGGGGGCAGTGTCTGCTCTTTGGGTCTATACAGCAAGTTTCTTCAGTGGAGTAGGAAGGGCATTCGCCCAGGTTCCCTCAGCGTCTGAATGGCCAGTGTCAAGCCGCTTAGCATCTCCAAGTCTTGGCTCTCTCTTCAGTAAAACCTGGACGCAGAACTACCCCAGAAATGGCAGTCAAACGTATTACAAGAGAAGGTTTCATCTGTATTTATAAATCAAAAAGTGGCCCAGGGGTGCCCCAAGTCTTTTATTTGGCCTCTATGGTTGCTCACATTTAAAAGTCAGGACATTGCCCATACAAATCTGTTTCCCTAAAAAGTTGGTTTGGGAAATGTTGATCCCTATTCCCACCGCCGGAGCCAAGCAGCAGCTTCTTCTGGTTTTGGTTTTTTGGTTTTTCTCCGGTACCGGGAACCGAACTCACGACCTTGCGCTTGCCAGGCAGGTGCTTTTGCCGCTGAGCTAAATCCCCAGCCCAGTAGCAGCTTCTTCTGACGGGGCTCTGACGCCCTATTCATCGAGGCCCCTGGGGCTCCCCACGGAATCTGATGTGCCCCCTCACTTAACTCGTGTCCGGATTCAAGGCCCAACAAACTTCCAATTTTGCCAACTCTTGTCTAAAAACATGCTTTTACTTGGTTCTCTTTTGTTGTTCTCAGGGCACTTTTTGCATACTTGTATTAAAGCATTTGCCTCAGTAATTTGTCTACATTCTTCCATCCCACGCGAGGTGGGGAGGCCCTGGAAGGCAGGGACCATCTCTTTGTCATTCTGCATCTCCTGCACCGAGCATGTGCACAGACAGCAGAGAACACTGAGTTGGTCTGGAGGGCGGCTCAGAGGCAGAGCATCTGCCTGGCACACAGGGGCACAGCGTTCAATCCCCAGCATTGAAAAAGAAAGTGAGGGGCTGGGGATTTAGCTCAGCGGTACAGCACCTGCCTGGCAAGCGCAAGGTCGTGAGTTCGATTCCCGATACTGGGAAAAAAAAAAAAACTGAGTTAATAAATGAAAGACTTAAACAGATGGATGGCTATATTTAATGTTTCATTTAATTATATTATACTGTGAACCTAAAGTTTACCAAAATGTAAATTATGCCTCAGAAGAAAATGCTACTTTTTAGTTGTTTTTAAACATCGCATACCAAGACATAATACACATTGTCCATTCTTCTTGTGAAGATAGAAAGATGAGGCCTGGGCTATAGTTCAGTGGTAGAACGTGTGCTTAGCATGAACAAAGTCCCAGCTTGGACCCCCAGCTCCAAAAGAGAAAAGGAGAGCAGAGTACAGCAGAACAGGAGCAAGCGCACAGTGACTTTCTAAAGATAAGACTGGCCAGGATGGACACTGCATTCTAGGATCTGTTCCTTGTACATTTTGTCTCTGAAATGTCACCTCCTCTCTGTGTTCACCTTGACTCTGGGTCCTCAAACCCTACGGGGAGCCTGGTGAAGAGTGAACCTGGAAAAATTCAGAAATTTTAATGTCACCTTCAGTGCTTGATTCGACTTAACCATCAAACTCAAGGTTAAAAACCTAGACGCTGATTTTTAGAAAAGCTTTAGAAACATTTACTAGAAAGCTGAGCCGAGCACTGACGGGGTGCCCCTTCCTCAGGCATGGAAAGCTTTTGGGTTTGGGTCACATGAACTTCAACTCCCTGAAAGAGACGTCACTGGCTGCACGGGGTCTCCGGGGAGCACATCTCAACAGCCGAACCTCTCACAGCCTGTCGTTTACCTTCAGCGCGTGGCTCCTCTTCCGCAGTGGGACTTTCCCTGTCCACTTCCACATCCGCTGCCGTCTCCGCGATTCCTGCTGGACGCTCCTTGCCTCCTACGATTCCGTCAGGTTGAACCTGCTTCGGGATTCCGGGATCGTGAGGAGTTGTGTGGACTGGGTCACTCATTACTGGAGTCAGCACAGGCTGACTTTTGTGCTGTCTTTCTGGTGTCCCGTCCTCTTTGGGAATTACCTGTGCAGGCCGAGGCTGCGCATCCTTTCCTAACGTTTCTTGAAGCTGTGGCTCTTCAGCAGTTTCCACAAACCGGCTTCCTTCCGGTATCTCTGGCGGCCCATTCTCTCTGGGAATTGTTTCTGGAAGCTGGGGCTGCGCCTGCTCTTCTTTCCCCATTGCTTCTTGAAGTTGCTGCTCTGCAACGGTCTCCGCCCACTGATGTCCTTCCAGTGCTGGTGGAGATCCGCTGTCCTTGGGGGCCGTGTCTAGCAGCAGGGGCTGCTCCTCTTCTCCCGCTGCTTCCTGACATTGTAGCTCTCCAGCTGTTTCCAGAGGTGCGCCGGTTTCCCCTGTCCCTACGGGTTTCATCAGGCCCATAGTTTGCGCTTGTGGATTCTCTGGACCTTCCCCTGCTCCCAGGGAGTCCCTCGCTCCTGCTGTCCCCGCAGGTTCCGCCTCGGCATTTTCCTTTAAAGCCTGAACCTCCAGCACTGCGTCCACGTCCTTCACCGTTTCTTCTGTTCCTGCGGTATCGTCTTTGCCACCCGGCTGACGTGGCTCCGATTCCTCCGGTCCTTCTGGAGGCTGGGCCTTCTCTGTAGGTCCTGACTGGTCTCCAGCACCCTTTGCAGGTGCTTCATCCTTCGCCAGGGGCTGTGAACCGCAGGATCTGATCCCGTTAGCTGTGGGCATCACCGATGCCTTGGGCTTCTCTGATGGGGCGAGGTTCCCCCTCTGCATGTTGCCACAGAACGCAGATTCTCTGCCCCCCGAACACGACTTGGGTTGAGCGGTACAGGACTCGCTTTCTTCTGTAGCAGAAAAGCATTCATTTGAATTTGCTGTTTGAGCGTTCATTTGAAAAAGAGAAAAGAGAAAAAAAAAATTATCCTTTAGTTTTTATCTTGGGAAACTGAATTAAAATCAAAAGGTGGATTCAACTCTTAAGACATAGCAGGCGCCCCTTCTGTCCAAGTCAGAGCCTTTCCTGTCTTCAGCCCAAACACCTCGCCTTCGGTTTCAGGGTCTCCCAAGCGCTTTTCTCCGCGCACCCCTGGGCCCTTCTCTCAGCTCCCGCCTGTGTTCTCACGCGGCACTTTGCTTCTCTTGCTCTGTTCCCTGAGTCCCCTACCCTCCTCGGGCCTGGAAGCCTTCCCGGCCTATGGTTCTTGGGCCGCTAGTGCGCCCCTTCCTTCCAGCGCAAAACGCCCTCCAGGACAGCAAGAGGCCCGGAGAGAGAAGCCCCAGCCAAAGAGGCTGCCGGGCACAAGCAGCAGGGATGGCCCTGCCTGGGCTTCACGGCATCTTAGGGCCATGGTGGGAAAGAAATCCAGAGGGCTGGGAGACAAGCACAGTGCTTTAGGCTCTTCCTGCCTCCGCGTGGCCGTGGGGACAGCTGCCCAGGCCGAGGGGGTCTCCCTGCCCACTTCCCAGTGGCAGGAGGCGTCTTGGCACAAGACAGGGGTACGACAGTGCGCCAGGTGCTTTAAAATAAGCACTTGGGTAGCATGCTTATACTCACCGACCCTCTCACTGGACTTCTAGAAATGTATCCTAAAAATACAAAATTCTTCAGGTGAAAATTGTAGCTTTCAAGTATTCCTTATAATAGCAAAAGTTAGAAAACAATTTTAAAATACTAATAAGTTGGGGAACAGATGAATATTGCCCTGGGTAGGATATTACTGTGCCTTGAAAAAAGATCATGTGACCTAATCTCAAAAAAACAATTATCATGAAGACCATATGTCAAAGGAAGAAAATAGAGCCAGGTGTAGTGGCGCACGCCTGTAATCCCAGCACTGGAGAGGCTGAGGCAGGGGAATGGTTGGGAGTTGGAGGCCAGCCTGGGCTGCAAAGTGAGCTCAAGGCCAGCCTGAACTGCATAGCGACACCCTGCCTCAAAAAGACCAGGAAACAAAACAAAACAAAACAGGAGAAAGGCAGACAAAATGTTAGAGCACCTCCGTAGTGTTTTCCTTTCTTCCACAAAGGCTGTTTTTCTTCTTTTTTCCCCCCTTTCCCCTCCCCAGTTAGATAGTCACATAATTTAAAGTTATCTGTTGACTCAATGGAACTAAGTAATATCCAGGCTCCTTCAGTCCTCCTCCTCCTCCGCTCCTCTCGCTCCTCCTCTTGTTCCTCTTTCTGTTTGTTTTGTTTTGCGGGGGAGTTGTTTGAGTTATTTTTGGAGACAGGGTCCCACTATGTAGCCCAGGCTGACCTCAAACTCATGGCAATCCTCCTGCCTCAGCTTCCCAAGCACGGGGATTACAGGTGTGCACCACCATGTCCGGTCCATTTTCCCTAGTCTAAGGGCAAATATTTTAATTCTTTTAGCTGTTTTGAGGTTTTTCTTTCTTTCCTACCTAGATCCAAAGATGGAAACCACAGGCTCTACTGTCTGCGGCCATAGTCATGCGACTCTATTAGAAGCAGTAAACCACCTAAACAGTGCCATAAGCACTGGGGCAACTGCATACACCTACGGGCAGGAGATAGCGCAGGAGCAGAATTTAGGGACCAGCTTCTGCGAGCTCCAGGACAAGAACATAAGGGAGCCTAGAGCCCAGCAAGGACAGGGCAGCCGGAGGCCGGGGCAGCGGGGAGACCGCAGAGGGGCCAGTAGGTGGCGCTAACGAGCTTAGAGTTTAACCGGAAAGCCTGAAGAATTGCTACAACTGTGAAGCTTTATTACAAAATGAAACAAATGCCAGGCGTGGGAGCGCACGCCTGTAATCCCAGCAACCCGGATACCGAGGCAGGAGGATCTCCACAAGTCCCAGGCCAACCTGGCCTATATAAGGAGAACCTATCTCTAAATGTGTTTTAAATAAATAAACTTGCACGGGGCTGGGATGCATGTGCTTACCGTGTGAGGCATAAATTCAATCCCTAAAACCAAGTGAAAGAAATGCATATACACACACATGCTTGCACCCTGTGGCTTTGCCATTTTACTCCTAGATATTTCCAGGAGAAAAGAGGCTATGTATCCATACAAAGTAGCAGCTGTTTTTGATAACACAAAACTGGAAACAGCCTAATTTTTTACCAACCTGTAAACAGGTAAACAGAGACAGTCCATGCGGTGGAATACTATATAACAATTAAAAAGAAAGAAATAACTGATAAGTGCAACAGCAGCATGCGGTTTCATTTTGTTTTTTTGTTTGTTTTTCCAGTACCGGGAATCGAACTCATGACCTTGCGCTTGCCAGGCAGGCGCTGTGCCACTGAGCTAAATCCCCAGCCCCGATTTCATCTTTATAAACGAGAAAAAATGCTAACTTAGCTATAGTTGCAAGCTGCTAATTTTTAATATAAAACAAAGTAAAAGGAAATGAAAAAAACTGTGAGCAGGGAGTGCGTTGATCAGATTTGGACTTTTAAAAAGCTCCCCTGTGGAGCTGAGGGTCTAGCTCGGTGCAGACTGTGCGCTTAGCACGCTCTTGCCTTGGGGCTCCACCCCCAGCATGAAAAACGCGCACATACCAACTTCCGAGGGACGCATGCGCGGTGGGAGACACAGAGGTCAATGTGGCCAGTGACTCCTGAGCGAGGGGAGAACACAGACAGAACAGGGTAAGGTGGCGGCGTGTGAGGACTGAGTCAGGGGCGGGGGAAGAGAGGCGGGATCACTTTCGTAGCGTGGATGCTGGATCTAGAAAATAAGGGAAGAACAGGCCCGGCCCTGAGGGAGACGGGAATTGTTCGGTTTGGGGCTCCGTGGCAGAGAGAGGTGTGGACTGTGCATCCCAGAGGCAGGATCTGGGCGGCAGACGGACGTCCAGAGCTTGGCCGGAAATACACGCAACAGGCGAGAGCTGAGACATTTATCTTATGAACGCCTCTGTTTTTATCTTTTTTTTTTTTTTTTGTACCGGGAATCAAATTCAGGACCTGGTGTTTCTAGGCAGGCACTTGTGCCGCTGAGCTATATCCCCGGCCCTTGAACGCCTCTGTTTTGTGTCTAGAGAAAGCTAGTTTTTGCGTCAAGGCAAAACGAGGACATCTGTATCCCAGCCCTGCCTTGCGGACTCAGTGTAAACCCTACGGAGAGGGCAGAGGTGAGGAAGCCTCAGGAATAACACGGTGAGACTGCAGGGTCCAAGTTGGCAGCTTTGGGTTCCACGTGGCAGAACTGGGGAGAGGGACGTCCTTCACCCCCCCACTCCTGCCTCATGAGTATAGTCTTCAAATTGGCAGCAGGTAAGGCAAATTAATAAAAATTACTTCTCAAGTCTATCCGGAAATGCATTCTGACAAGACAACTCACTGAGGTGCTGCGCAAATGCTGCTCTGGCGATAATTGCCTTTGGGAGTTAACAAGGAAATGTGCTAATGTTCTAATCACGGACGTCTGCCCAGCTACATTTCCTGATGAGACAGTTATCACGGTGATTAGTGTGATCCGCAGAGCAACACAGACCTTTTTCCTCCACCTGCGCCAACCGGGGTGCATTCTAGGGTGAGCAAAGCCCGGGCTGGGGAAGGGAGGGAACGGGTCAACACCCCGAAACATAGGCACATGTCACATCTTGAAGAATATATTATGCTATCAGGCGAAGTCAAGTTTCTCCATGAAAAACAACTTGTGAAAATTTATTTCTCCACAAATAGCATCACAGGTGTCCGAGTGATGTGCCCATCTCTGTCATAGCTAGAATAGGTATGCCCATGGTCACAGCATCAGTGTTCATGCTTCCGTACTTTGCCCAATCTTCCTGGCGCACCAGAAGTAGCCCAAGTTCCTCCATGTATGATGTGTAAAATACAACCCGAAAACAGCCCAGTGGGACACGTTACAAGGCGATCTCACTGTGTCTTTCAAGAGTGCCCCAAGGGAATAAAATTTCTCTTAAACGATCACAAAAAAAAATTTTAAAAACCTGGGCAAGGTGGCACACACCTGTAATCCCAGCACTCTGGAGGCTGAGGCAGGAGGATTGCCCTGAGTTTGAGGCCAGCCTGCACTACATAATGAGACCCTGTCCCAAAATAAACAAGATAGGAAAATAACTAGAAGTGTAGTGAAACGTTAATTCTTGTAATTTATTCTGATTAATTGTGCCCTAACTACATTTCTTAAATACTAGATTTTGGAGGGAATGTTTCCTAATGAGTAGCGCAAAAGTTCTCTTTCCTGCGTGATAGAAGAGGGGCAGTCTGCTCTAACAGGGAGGACGGAGCTCTTAGGACCTTGAAAATGACATCTCTGATGTAAACAGTGGGTTTGGATTCTGCTTTTTCCCCCTGGCTCCGGAGAGTCTTAAGCTTCTCCGTGCCTCAGTTTCCTCACCTGTAAAGTGGGAATGGTACTGGTACTGAGCCAAGGAGCTGTGAGCTGAGCAGCCAGAGCTGATGAGTGTGTGGCTTTCCTCTCGGAAGGAAAAGCCACCCCATCCTTTGTCTGTCACCACTCCTTTCGTGGGCACCCAACACACACTATAGGGAGAGACTATGGGAGCAAGCAAGAGTAAAGCAACCCCCCTAGAATGTATGATTAAAAAAAAACTTCAAGAAAGGCTTTGCAGAAGACTATGGAGAGAAGCTGAAGCAAAAGCACCTCCACAAGTTCTGTGAAACTGAACGGCCACACCTATGTCCTGCTTGGCTGCCGGAGGGCACTCTGAACATAGAAATTGTTCAAGTTTGGAGCCAAATCGCCAAGAGCAGCCGGGATCAATACCCCTATATTGACTCTTGGCTGAACTTGTGTCAAAATCTACCACCTTGGGCCTGAGCTTGTGCCTGCCAAGAGAAAGGAACTCTTGGTAGTAAAAGCACAGCACAAATCCCCTAGACAAACGGAGACTCAAAAAGCTAAAAAGATTTATCCCATCCTGCCTGATAGCCCCCACGAGGACTTTCCGCCACTGTATCTGGGCAACGACTTGAGCTTGCCAGGGCCACTGCTGCCCTCCAGGAGCGCGCCTAGCCAGCCACCAGCCAGCCACCCAGGTCCTGGGGCCGGGGCCGCATCGCTGTCTCCAAGTGCACTACCCCTGACGCTGCCATCCACTTCACCGGCCGCCCTCCCAGACTGCGGCCCTGTCCCTGTCATCTGCACCCCCAGCACCACAGCCTGCCACGGCCTCTACAGTCTGCCCTGCCCGCAGCCCAGCCGAGGTCCCAAGAGTCCCCCGAACAAAGCCCCGTCTGGCCAGCTTTGCTCAGCGCATCTTCAGATGCCCCTCCGGGGGATATCCCGCTGGCCAAAGGGAACCAAATCAGCCACCCACTTTATACTACCAACCTTTCAGCTCCACTGACCTTCCTAACTGGAAACACCATACCGCCTCCCACTCGGAAAAGCCCCAAGGCATGATCTTGGATGCATCAGCCTACCTGGGAAGACAGCCAACAAATCCTTCTGACTCTCTTTAGCACTGAAGAGTGAACTCATATTTATGAGGGGGGGATGCACCTAGATAAAGACTAGAATCCCAGGCTCTGTTGCTGACTGTCACTTGGGTAAACACTGCTTGCTCTCCCACCTGTCCAGACTGGCACTTCAGTAGGGCAGAGGGCCTTGACGCTTTGAAACTGTATCGCGAAGCTCTTCTGACAGGGATAAAGGAGAGAGGGAAAAAGCCTATTAACATGTTCAAGATTGCTGAAATTACCCAAGAATCTAATGAAGGTGCTGCTGAGTTGTATGAAAGATTGTGTGAAGCATACCAAACTTATCCCCTGTTTGACCCTGAGGCTCCAGGAAATCAGCAGATGATAAATTCAATCTTTGTAACACAGTGTGCCCCTGACATCTGCAGGAAAATTCAGAAAATTAATGGTTTTTCTGGCATGAATGCCTCCCAGCTGCTTCAGGTAGCCCAGAATGTTTTTGTAAACCAGGAGAGAGGGGGAAAAAAAGAAGCAAAAACATCACCAGACTGCTGTCCTGGCTTCAGTGGAAGGAAAGCTGCTCCCAGAAAAGCCCTGGGCAAATCAACCTCGCTATACAGGCAAAGACAAGAAAACCCTGCAGGGTCTCTAACTCAAAACAGGCAGTCCTAGCTTTGGCTCCAAACCAATGTGCTTGATGTAAACAACTGGGACACTGAAAAGACAAATGCCCTCTCTGCCTGGGGGACCAAAAAGCCTCCAGGGAGCAAGTGGCCCGAACCCTTGCTCCTACTTTTTGACAATGACACATAGGAACAACCAGGCTCCGCAAGATTAAATTTGGGCCCCGAGGAGCCCATGGTCACTGCTAAAAACTGGGAGTAAACCAATGACTTCCACAGTGGACAGTGGGGCAGAACACTCTGCTGTAAATCAGCCCACTGCTCCTTTGACCGCCCAGAGGATACAAGTACTTGTGCCATGGGAACCCCTACTGAAGAAAATTCCACCAGAGCAGCACCAGTGAGATTGGTAGACATCTTGTCAAGCATGATTGTTGCACATTCCTGAATGCCCTATTCCTCTCTTGGGATGGGACCTCCCTCTCAAAGTTAGGGACAACTATTACCTTTGCCCCCAAAACAGCCAGCATCTCTCACACTTAAGCCCACGGCTCCTGACTTGATATTGGCATTGACTGTGCCCCAAGAAGAAGAATGGCGAATATATCAATCAGAAATGCCCAGAGACTGTCATCCTGAGGTTTTAAAAAGCGTTTCCCGCTGTATGGGCAGAAGACTCACTGCCGGGGCTGGCTGTTAACCGTGCCCCTCTGATAACGGAGCTCAGGCCAAATGCCTCTCCTGCTGCTGTCATACAATATCTGATGTCACGAGAAGCTCGCCCCATAGCTCCAGATTAAAGCAAGCAGGGATTCTAATAGGCTGTCCGTCGTCATGGAACACTCCCTTGCTCCCAGTAAATGGTGACTTTTGCCCCGTGCAAGATCTTCATTGCAGTCAACACAGCAACGATGAGCTTACATCCAACAGTCCCAATTCGTACACTCCGGAGCCAGCTCCCTCCCAATGCTGCCTGGTTCACCAGTTTGGATTTAAAAGATGCTTTCTTCTGCCTATGAGTGGCCCCCTCCAGCTAACCTTTTCGCCTTTGAATGGGCAGACTATCACACAGGGAGAAAGGGGAAACTTACTTGGACTCATTTACCACAAGGTTTTAAGAATTCCACCACCCTGTTTGGGGAAGCTCTGCCTGCAGATCTGGCCAAGTTCCCCCACGGAAAACATAACTGTGTAGTTGTGCAGTATGTAGATGACATTCTAATAGGGGGTGCTACAAAAGAAAAGTATTGGGAGGAACTAAAGCCCTCCTCGTCCCCTGCTAGTCACCAACTATAAAGTCTCTCGGAAAAAGACTCAGACTGGGTGTGGTGGTACACACCTGTAATCCTAGCACTTGGAAGGCTGAGGCAGAAGGATCGTTGAAAATTTGAAACAATCTGAAGTGAGCTCAAGGCCAGCCTGAACTGCATAGCAAGACCTTGTCTCAAAAAGGAAAAAAAGAAAGGAAGGAAGGAAGGTGGGGAGAGAGAGAGATAGAGAAAGGAATGGAGGAAGAAAGGAAGAAAGAAAAAGAAAGAAAGAAAGAAAGAAAGAAAGAAAGAAAGAAAGAAAGAAAGAAAGAGGCTCAAATCTGTAAACAGGGAGTCTAGTATTTAGGATTTGATTTAAAACAGGGCCCCAGAGCCTAGGTCCAAAGAGAAAAGAAATCATCTGCTCCATTCTGCAGCCCAATTGCAAAAGGGAACCTAGAGAATTCCTGGGAGCAGCTGGATTTCATAGGATAAGGATACCTGGGTTTGCTGAAAAGGTAAAGCCACTCCATGATATATCAAAGAAACACACAACAGAAAGAGATGTGATTAAGTGGACTATAAAACAAACTGAAGCCTTCACAGATCAAAAGGGCTTTAACCTCAGCTCTGGCCTTAGGAGCCCCAGATGTGACCCGCACTTTTAGCATGTTTATTGATGAAAGGCAGCATATAGCTTCAGGAGTCCTAACTCAAATGGTGGGACCCTGGGAAAGCCAGTCACTTACCTGTCTAAGACTCAGTGTCAGAAGGACGGCCTGCTTGTTTGTGGGTGCTTGCTGCTAATGCCCTCTTGGTTGGGAGGTAGACAAATTGACTTTGGGACAGAGCCTGACAGTTCAGTTGCCTCAGGCTGTTCTTGAACTGCTCAACAGTAGGGGGCACCGTTGGCTTTTGAGTAGCCACATCACCCAGTGCCAGGGACTGCTAGTTGGAAATCCCCAACTCACTTTCCAGTCAGTTAAAGCTCTGAACCCAGCCGCCTATTTATCCACAGAGCTTGGACAGCCTGACCATGATGGTTGTATGTTGACAGATGAGCTCTATGCTAGTTGGCCTGATCTTAAGAAGGAGCCTTTAACAGATGCTGAGTACACGCTATTCACAGATGGAAGTAGCTCTGTTAAAAACAGACAGTGTAGTGCTGGCTATGCCTTATGTTACCACCAAGGAAGTGCTTCTAGCAAAGCCTCTTCCCCAAAATTGATCCACTCAGTGAGCCAAACTCTGGGCACTTATATAAGCCCTTAACTGAGCAAAAGACAAAAAGGTAAATGTCTGCACAGATTCTAGATATGCCTTTGCTACAATTTATGTTAGCGGGTTGCTGTACAAGGAGCACAGCCTTTTGACAGCTGGAGGAAAGCAAATTAAAAATTAAGATGAAATCCTGCAGCTTCTGGCTGCTATATGGAAACCCAAAAAGGTACCTGTCATACATTGCAGGGGACATCAAAAGGTAAACGACACCATCGCCCTTGGGAACCAGAAGGCAGACAAAGCTGCCAAGCTGGCCACAGAAGGCTCAATATGGGGAAACAGTGATCTAGTTCAAAACTTAGATGCACTACATGAGATCCACTCAGTGATGTTATGGTTCTCCAGAAGGGACCTCTTCATTACACTTAAGAAGAAATAAAATGGGCACAACAAGAAGGGACAACTGTAGATCCAAATGGAGTCTGGGCCCTACCAGATGATCAAATGCTCACACCAAAGGAATTAGCCTACTCCTAGGTAAAGCATCATCATGACATCACCCACAGAGGTGAGGCTGCTATGACCCAGCTTCTGAACTGCTACTATTATATCCCAAAATTGACATCAATATGTGCAGCCATCAGCCAAAGATGCCAAACTTATGCAAGGACTGAGACCTCAACAGGCCCATAACCACTACCTGGAATTCAACATACAGGACCCCTTCATTTTGAAGACCTCCAAATAGACTTTGCTGATATTAAGCCAAGTCAAGGATATAAGTACTTATTGGTCCTTGTTTGTACCTATTCTGGATGGCCAGAGGCATTCTTCACCAATACTGAAAAGGTCTCTGAAGTATGCAGCATATTATTAAGAGAAATTATTCCAAGATATGGGCTACCTCTGAATATAGGCAGTCACAATGGGCTATCGTTTGCAGCAGAGATGACCCAGAAGTTGGCTAAAGACTGAAAATTAAATGGAATCTTCGCACTGCCTATAGGCCCCAAAGTTCTGGTAAGGTGGAATGGATGAATCAAACTCTAAAGATAATACTGATTAAATATCACCAGGAGACTCAGACACCATGGATAGATTTACTACCCAAGGCCCTCTTAAAGGTTAGGACATCACCTGGGCCCACTGGATACACCCCTTTGAAGTTCTGTTTGGAAGGCCCTCAGCTTTAAAAAAGGGTCTGCAGGGAGACCTACATCAGTTGGGAAATATCACTTTGCAGGAACAGCTTATTCAGCTAGGAAAAACTTTCTCCCAGATACACAAAAATATAGCAGAAAGGGCACCCCTTCCCACTGATATCCCTGCTCATACCCATAACCCAGGTGACATGGTCTGGGTTAAAGATTGGACAAAGGACCCATTATCTCCTGGGTGGAGGGGCCCATATCTCATTATTTTGACTACTCTCACTGCAGTAAAGGTAGAAGAGATCCATCCCTGGATTCATCACTCCAGAATCAAGAGGGCCCATCTTTTTTTTTTTTTTTCCGGTACCAGGAATCGAACTCATGACCTTGCGTTTGCCAGGCAGATGCTGTGCCGCTGAGCTAAATCCCCAACCCCCAAGAGGGCCCATCCTGATGATTGCTGAAAGGCCTACCTCGATGAGTTGGCTCCACTGAAGACTACCCTGAAGAGACAACACACTCAAAGCCCTGCTCTCATCACCCCTGGAAGCTGAGGAGTCAACACACGGCTGAAGATTGAAAGGACATTGTACACTAGAGTATCTGTGGCCTTTGATATACTGTTATTCTGTTGAATTTTTAGTCTCTCTCCTCCCATTAGTCTTGATATTTGCTGTTGTACTTTGTATTGTGTCCCCAGAGGATTGGAGAGCTCTGGAAAAGGTTACTTTTGTTGTTTTCTATCTTGTTATGGTTATTGGACTGAGTACCCTTGATTGTGTAAAATTATTTTCCTACAGCTAATATGTCTAAACATCCTATGAGTGTATGGTAATTCAGAGCATTGGGAATTTCAATTTCAAATTTACAGTTTGAGTCCTGTCATAACTCTTAATCAGACTAGATGGGATTCTTCTCAACCTAAAGAGTACCTTTATTTTGATACATGCCCAGTTCAGGCTGAGACCCTATACTGGGAAAATCATCACCACTCCTCGGGATGTAGAGGAGTAAATTGAGAATGAGAGTATCACTCTAATAATAAGTAAATCTGTCCAGAATGGT
Organism: Chinchilla lanigera; assembly: GCF_000276665.1. Lineage (NCBI taxonomy): Eukaryota > Metazoa > Chordata > Mammalia > Rodentia > Chinchillidae > Chinchilla > Chinchilla lanigera. The sequence continues at coordinate 13,789,011 of NW_004955417.1, read as the reverse complement.
GGCAAACCAAAAAGTGCTGTCAACCCCCTTTATCATCTACATTGTCCAAGATTGGACTGTGTCATAGACTGGGGTGGAGCTAAGAACAGCCTTGTAACTTAGCTCCCTTCTAGTCCACCCTGCCTATGGGGAACTTGTAACCCCTTATAGTACAGTATTCCAGATCCTTCCCATCGAGGCTGGTCATCAGGTTGCTGAGTAAAAGTCCACATGGATGGACAGGGACAAAACCCATGGCTTGTTTTAAAAATCAATAAGGTCTGGGTATCCTAATTACCCCCATCCTACATTAGATTCCTACCAAAATCACCGCTGGTCCCATGGCTCCTGAACCCATTACAAATAACACAGGGCCTTCGACTCCTGACCTCCTGTGCCTGGTCAATGGCACCCACTGGGTCCTCAAAGCTGTGAGCCCAGAGTTGGGTAATGACTTGGCTCTGTGTTCCCCTTTTAGTTCTCTCTTAGCTAACCTGGAATGATTCTAAGCTCAATTCTACCAGTGCCCCAATCACTTACTCCAGCCTTCTCCCACAGTGGTGTGGGGAAACATCTCTTGCTTCTTGGGTTCCTCCAAGAGCCAAAATGTCTCTGCTGACTGTATAGATGTTTCAACTGTTGCTTCAGGTTCTCTAGTGGCTCCTCGTGGAAGTTTCTTTTTCTGTTTTGATGGGGTTCACCAAGTGTTTAGTAGCACCACAGTGAGTCTCTGTGTACTTGCTTTTCCGGTACCTGACCTCTCTGTTAACTCTGGCCCCCTGCACATACCCACCAGTCACATCAAAAGCCTGTAATATTGCCCATTCTAGCTAGGATAGCAATAACAGAAAGCTTAACCCTTAATGCCACAGCCATGGGTAAAGGCCACAATACTCACAATTCAGTGCTCAGGTAACAGGAGATTTTACCAACATATAGACATTCTGTAAGACTAAATAGATTCTTTGGCTGCAGCTGTCCTCCAAAATAAGAAGGTTTTAGATCTCCTGACAGCACACCATGGAGGCACTCATCTTTTCCTGGAAGAAGAATGCTGTTACTATGCCAACAAGTCAGGAATAATAAGAAAAAACTCCCATCAGCTCTGAAAGCATCTTGAGCAGAGAGCTACAAGTGGGGTAGGAGTTTCTTCCTGGTGGGGATCCCTGGATTACCTGCCCTCCTGGACAGGAGCCTTGTTTGGGCCCATAGTGGCCCTCCTAATTCTCCTCCTAATTACAATTGAAATTGTAATTGTAATTCAACTTCAGACCCTCTTTTTGTCTAAACAATTTGAGGCCATACATCAGCAACTTCCCTTAAAGGGTACCTCCTCCTATCAACTTCTTAAAAGGGGGCAAGAAGAATTTCCCCTGTAATAAAAAAGGGAAGAATATAGAAGCAATTTTAAATGTAAAGGAAATCTTAAACTTATATCTCTATACAAGGATGGAACTAGGAAACCCAGCCTTTTCCCACAGTTAGAAAATTACAAAACTTAACGAGCCTTAACATTCCAGTGCCAGCTGCAAGATAAGTGTAGCTTAGCCAGGCAGTGCATCTTGTTATATTTTGCTTGCTTTCAAGTTTCTCAAAGACTTATCATCTCAAGGACAGCTCAGCTCAGTCTTAGACAATGATTTATTCTTCTGGCTAACCTAGACCTCCTTGTTATATGATAGTAAACCCAATTAGCTTACGTAAGATAAATTTTGCCCAGAAATATATGACAAGACATGTGTAACCAACTGTAGAATATCCTGTTATCTGCCTTTTGTACTTCCTCCTAAAAACCTGTATAAATAACTGTTTTACTCCAAGACAGGGCTGGTGATTTGGATCTAGGTATCCCCCAGCCCGTTAGCATAATAAAGCTGCGTACCTTCCTAAGTTCCTGGGTGCTGTGCCATCCCTCTGGTCTGATCCTGAGTTCCGCAGCAGTATCACAGTCATGGGATGTTTTAAAACATGACTGAGACATAATGGAATGGTATTCATCACACTAGCGATGATTTTATCTGACTTAACTGATACTTGCAAAGACCACTGGAAACTTTTGTACAGAGAAATGTTTCCTTTACTGACTTTAATTTCATTGATTCATCAAGGGCCTGCTCTAGGCTGGCATGGGCTGGGAGCAGTTACAGCAGACAACAAGGATGTTCTGGTCCCTGCTGTCCTAGTTTACCATTGGCAGGAAATTCCAACAGCTACTTCCTTATGAAGTGTGACTTGCAGCTGCACACTGCCACTAATCACATGCTCTGTCTAAGACCTTTTTGGTTTTTTGTTTTTCTTTGTTTTGGTTTTTGGTTTTGAGACAGAATCTCATTATGTAGTCCAGAACTCAAAGAGCAGTTGAGTCCAGGTCTTGAGCTCATAGTGATCCTCCTGCCTCAGCCTCCCAAATGCTAGGAGTACAGGTGTGCATCTCCATGCCCAACTACCAGCCATAGATTTTTATGAATTACCTTTTTCCTCAAGGCAAAAGAAGGTGCTATATCATTTCTTCTGATACCATTGCCTTAAATGCAGTGAGATTATTTTTCACCCCACAAACAGGACACAGGCTATATCCAATCTACTTTCTTATGTAATAAACATTATAGACAGATGCACTGTTTCCACATCTGAAGTTGTTTAAAGATGAGTCTATTTTCTGAACCCATTTCATCAAATCATACACTGCTCTGGGCCTAACCCTTTGGTATTCACTATCTCTCTTGATTTTTGTTGTAAATTGATCCATGCACAAATTTGTTGTGACAGCTGAACCAACAGAACCTTTGTCATAACCACCGTTGTGATAGACACACAAAGAAATGAAATGCTAGGCAACATCACAGAAGGGATTAGGATGAGAGCTAACATACCTGAAATTCACATTATGGTACATGCTTTTCCACTCAGTTCACTGCCTAATCAGAAATGAAAGTTTCCACCCACCAAGGAGAAAAACTTGTTTCCTACCACTGTGCCGTATTAAGCTACCCAAGGGCCTCCCTGCAAACAGCTGCTGGGTTTCCCAGGGAATCAGCGAGGAAGGTGAGCCCTGTGTACTCCCTGCTTCTTTTTCTAGGGTCTTAGAGCTTTTGCGATTTGGACACCAAGAATGCAGCATGAGTGTGGCCCCAGGAGGGAGTCTACTCATCCTCCTCCTCATTTTCTTACCTTCATTTCTTTACAATTCCTGTCTACCATTTTCCCATCCATCCCAACAACCATGGAGCCGCAAGTGATGCTATTCTGCAACGGTTTTGCCCTTTTCCTACATCGAAGTGTGTAAAAGGGCCAGCCTATGTAGCATCACCCAAGTGCTAATCCCCGATTCTATCAGCTGGAAGATACTAACACGCTACTCTTTGTGGGGAGAGCTGAATTTTAGCAGTGTTCCATGTAACTGAAGTAGAAACTCATCAGCCAAAAATTACAAATAAAAATCAGGCACACTCTTCTTTTTTACCAGGACCCCCTGAACTGGCAAGGTACCTCTGGAACACATGATGAGCTCCACTGGAGATGTGGCCACCCACCCACAGGACAGGCTGACACGTAAGAGCCACAGAGCCTGTTATCAGGCCATGACAATTGAGTTGCCCCCTTCACATCCATCTCTCCAAGTTTATTTCCTTTCATTTCTTTTAGACTCCCAGCAGGTAGACTCTTGTTTCAAAAAGGTTATAACACAAAACATCACTTCTGAAATGACCAACAGCATCTGCCACTGGAAAAAAAAAATCTTGTTTCATTGCTTGATGGGCATTATTAGCACAAAAGACTAACATTTGGGTGGGAATATAGTCTATAAAACCAAAGGGCTCTCATTAGACCAGGAAAGGAGCAAGAAGACTATGTCTCTGGCATGTACATATTGGACACTTTACTGACTAAAGTGGGTTTTGCCCACCACGCATCTCTAGAAGAACAGTGGCTAACACTTATTGAGGCACCACCCTAGAGCTTTATGTGCATTAAATAATTCAATCTTTCCAACAGCTCCACAAGGTGTATCTATTATTACCTTCATTATACAGAGGAGGACATAATAGCATCATTATCTAGGAGGGACAAATAGCAAGCAGGTGGTGGAGCTCAGATTTTAGCTCCAGCAAGTTTATTGCATTGTGAATATTTAAGTGCTTTTAGAGACCAGTTGTAGTCCTCAAACTTGCATCATCAATATTACCCAGGATTTTTCTCTACGTGGAATCTCAGGCTCCACCCCAGAGCCAGAGAACCACAAGCTGTATTTGAACAAGATTCCCAGACAAACAAGATGATTAGGTTACCTGTGGGGTCACCAGGTAAAGGCATACGTCACTAGTTGGGCAAGATCAGAGTGAACAGTGGCATAGGATCCGTGGGGTGTGTGTGAGCGCGGGAGTGTGGGAGGTGCCCACCCGCAAATGCCTGCTGTGGTCTACACCCCCCAGACAGCACGCCAGAGGTGGCATGAGAGACAGCCTACCGATGACAATACATCGAGGAACCAAAGGACTGGTTTAGTCCAAGTGAGACCCACCCTGGGATGAGAGGGTTTTCTTAAGTTTCTTCACCTTATCCTAGAGCGAAAGCAGTGATAACAATATGTAAATGAATGGGCAAGTCTACGTTCCAGTAAAACTTAATTAATAAAAATAGGTGGCAGGCTGGATTTAGCCAGCAGGCTAGTTTGCCAACTCTGTTCTAGGCAATATCAATACTCTATTCTAGGTGCATAAGATGTATCAGCTTGTTTATTTCTCAGAACAACGTTATGCAATAAGTATTGTCAGTCCTATTTGACAAGTGAGGTCGCTGAGACTCGGAGAGGTAGAATGATTGGCTCAAATTCACACAAATAATAAATGATCCTGAATCAAGTCTTGAGCCTAGACGGCCTAACTCCAGACTCACATTCTTAGGGAGCACTCCACACTGGACTGCGTGCTGAAATTCACACACACACACACACACACACAGTGTGAGGTACACAGGTAACTAAGGTCTCTCGTAACCATCTAGTCTATAGACAGTACACCGAAGCAAGCAAAAGGCAAGGAAATTAACCAAAAGAAACCATATGGGGGCCGGGGATATAGCCCAGTGGCATAAGCACTTGCTGGCAAGTGCAAGGTCCTAAGTTCAATTCCCGGTACCAAAAAGAAAGAAAAAGAAGCCATATGGTTTCATCAGAATCTTAGGAAAGGAGAAAAAGAAAACATGCACTATCATTATCAATGATGGTGAAGGAAAGCAATAAGCAAAAAGAATGGTTTGGAGAGGATTTTGCAACACTGGTCCCTGCTGCAGTGGCTGACAGGAGACAAAGTCCTTCAGTAAGCGAACATATTAGTAAAACGGATAGGACTGCCGCAGTGCATAGCCCAGTGCGTTTACTCTCTTCCACTTCCTGGCAAAGTGACTATGGTATTTGTGGGCATGGTGGGGCCAAGCGGAGGAAGCTGCTCCCGTAGATCTTGGGCTGACAAGATCCCAAAGTCCGCAGAAACCCTGGCTCACTGGAGCCTATGAACACAGGCTGGCAAACTCTGACACATGTGGCCCAGGCGTCACTGGGCAATGTGCCCCTGCACTGCCTGACTTACATGATGCTGGATTCCCAAGCAGGTTCAGCCCTTTAAAATAAGGTAGGTTTTTTGTTTTTTTTTTTTTTCAGCCTTCACCCTTCTAGGGCAAAGCTTGGACATCTTGAATCTGTACAAATAAGTTCCTCAGGACTCTAAAGGCAGTTTCCAAGGAGGGCTCAAGGAATGAGGCAGCTGAAGCTCCTGAGGTCATCAGGTAGCTCTTAAGATGCTAATACCCATTCGCAAAGCTCTATTCTGGTATTTTGCTTTAAAGAGAAATTGTGACCCAGTACCACCTACACGTACGCCAGGATTCCAAGCATAACCAGCTCGACGTTTTCATCAGCTTTGGTGAGGCTTTGAGCAGTCCTCCCATAAGCACTAAAGCAGCTTCTCAAACTTGAGGATGTAAAACATTAACAGAGAAGTGAAGGGAAATCAACACCATTTGAGAGGCGTGGCGGCCTTGCAGAAGCAGGACTTAGTGCTACACAATGTAGCTTTGTTGTGCTGCGGTTACCACTCCTGAGTGACTACGAGACCCTCCTCACACACCGACACGCTCGTCCCAAGCTCAGCCCTGCCGATGCCACCTTCCAGCTTCTGCTTTCTGCTGCTCCTGAATCCTCTGCCTTTTTCTCCCAGAATCCCCATCTCTGTCAACCCATTCATTCACCCACCCACCTCCTATCTGATTATTGACTGCATTTTTCCTCAGAGGAAAACCTGGCAGAACCAGGACCAGACTGCAGATGGAACGGTAGGTTGTGAGGAAAGTGGGGGTTTTGGGGCCTCATCCCCCTCATTTACTAGCACTGAGATCCTAGGCTGGTTAACTCCTCACTAAGCATTAGTTTTCTAACTGTTTGGGGTGCTCATGTCTGCTTTGTAGGCTACTCTGGGCATTAAATGAGATCATGAACTAAAGCACCCGGAACCAGGAAAGTGCTCCCTGCTGTACCCTCCTGGCTGCTGCTCTGTTTTGATGTAGCTGCACAAACATCTGAAAGTTTCCAATTTCTAGAAAAAGACATATTTGCTTGTTGATGAGAGTACAAACTGGCACACCTCTTACGGAAGGTACTGAAGGCAATATCAAAGTTATAAATCAAAGTTATATCAAAGTTATAAATGTGTCCATCCTTTGACCTAGCAGTCCCACTTCTGGGAAACTGGCCTCAGATATACTTGTACACTTTGAAAATGATGTATGCACAAAGGAATCCACTGAAAACTTGTTTGCGCCAGGAAAAGGCTGGAAAAAAAATCAAACCCCTCAATAGGAGACTGGTCAAATAAATCACACAATAGATTATTTTGCAGGTACAAAAAAGGAGAAAGAAGGCCTCTATATATCAGCATGCAAAAATCTCTAAATTATTAGGCAAAAATCAAGGTGAATAGGGGCTGGGGATTTAGCTCAGTGGCACAGTGCCTGCCTGGCAAGCACAAGGTCATGAGTTCGATTCCCGGTACTGGAGAAAAAAAACAAAAAGGTGAATAGTGAACAGAACACATTGTATGTTAAAAATAAAGATGAGGGAAATAATATGTGTAATGCATGTAAAAACTTTGGAAGAATACATGAAAAGCCCTAAACCAATAAATGTTTTTCCAGTGATCAGAATGAAGCAAATGGGATGGGTGAGAATTGCCTATTGTTTTCAAATATTTTCACATTTTGAACCATGTCCGCAGTTCTTATATTCCACTTTAATTAGCTGTATGCAGTAATCAGGACTACCACAAAGACATGCTGAGAACTCAAGACTCAGGCCATGGACTTCTAGCATTTGAATAATAGTCCCATTATATATGGCACATGCCTGTAATCCCAGCACTTGGGAGGCTGAGGCAGGAGGATTGTTGAGAGTTCGAGACCAGCCTGGGCTACAAAGTGAGCTCAAGGCCAGCCTGAACTGCATAGTGAGACTCTGTCTCAAAAACACCAAAACAAACCCAAACCCATTATATAATTCCTGTATGCAAGAGAAACCTACACAAAGTCATTTTAATGTGAATGATATTTGTTCTACAGAGAGAATTATTGGTCTAGTTAGGACTGAAATGCCATAGATGAATATATTGGTTGAAGCCTGGTGTTATGCCCTGGTACAAAGAACAATTCATACAATAGTGTGAAATTCAAGCCTCCTCCCATTGCCTAGGCAGCCAGGACTCCAAAGATCTTGTGGAAACATAGGTGAGAACAAACAAATGGTTATAATCCTCAGTGGACCTGTACACATTAACCTAGCAATGAACAGGCGATAATTACCATCTATTCCCTTTGTCCACACTTGTGAGAATTCTCCCACAAAGGGAGGGCATTTGTGTTAGGGAAGGATGGAACAGTCATTCCTTACGTTAGCAGGAGGCTTGGTAGTTTGGGGAAGAGGGCTCTATGGGGAAGTCTAGAAACCTGAGTCACCAAGTGGGACATCAGTACATTCTTTGGTTTCAAGTCTTTTTTTTTTTTTTTTTTTTTTTTTTGGTACCAGGAATCAAACTCAGGACCTCATGCTTTCCAGGTAGGCGCTGCACCACTGAGCTAAATCCCCGGCCCTGGTTTCAAAGTCTATCAGACTAGCCATGGCCGTCATATTTAGAATTTGCTTCAGCAAATGTAAGAAATTCCAAAGTCAATCTAACACCCTTTGGGAAAAGAAAGCCTCTCTCCTCAGGTATTTCAGGGCACTTAGTAAAACTCAAAGTGTGACTAGCCCATATCAGGCAGCATTAACCCTGGGTAATTATTTACACCCAGAGGCCAGTCTGCATCTCACTTCGCCCCTTGCACAGGCCCCCTGGTCATTCAGCTTAGGAGTGATGGACAGAAATGGGGCCGGATGGAGATTCAGTGTCCAGTGGGTCAGAGCAAATGTCCACACGTTATCATAGAACAGATTATTCCTATGCAGCTCTCAGCCAACTAGAAGCTCCTGACTGATTTAAATTTGAGCCTAGAAAAGTACCTTCTTATTTTAGTGTTGCAGGATTTTAGAGATGTAAGAGACCTAAGAGAGAACATACTCATTATTTTATGATTCTTTTTGCTTGTGGGCCAATATTACATCATATGTAACAGTTTTTTTGTTTTTATTTTTTGTTTTGGTTTTTTGAGACAAGGTCTCACTATAGATGATTGAAAACAGCCTTAAACTTGTTAGGTGGCCCAGGCTGGCACTGAATTTGAGATCCTCCTGCCTCAGCCTCCAAAGTGCTGCGATTCCACGCATACTTCATCACACTTGGGTATGTATAACAGTTCTTAAACTCAAAAATGTCTAATAGAAAATTCAGTAAGGGAGATCTGTTGACACAATCCAGTCTATAGCATATTTCATGTATTTCAGTTTCAATCCGTGGAGTTTTAAGGTTGCTACTGTAAATTTAAAAAAAATCTCTTATGAAGAATATCTGTTTCTACAGGAAGGCACCGGGAGCTTCTTCACAACTATCTAAATATTCTGCTAGAAATATCTCTAAAGTCAAATGTCCTGCAAATATTCCTAGTTTAAATTGCAAAACAGCTGGGCATGGTGGCACATGCCTGTAATCCCAGCACTCGGGAGGGTGAGGCAGGAGGATTGCTGCGAGTTCAAAGCCAGCCTGGGCTATAAAGTGAGCTCAAGGCCAGCCTGAACTGTATACCGAGATCCTGTCTCAAAAAGACCAAAAAAAAAAAAAAAATTGGAAGCAAATATCAATGTCATATTTTACTGTCATTTAGGAATCATAATAAATGTAGTACTTATTATATTACATTTGTAAGTCCCAAATCATGCTGAGCCCCATTAGATATATGGTGACCCACTACAGAAACAACAAAGAAATATAATAAACAAATAGAGGTACACTAATAATATTAATACCACATATTAATGTAGCACACTACTATTATACATTAATGCTTTATATAATGCATTAAATGCATATTAATAGATTCGTATGTTATATAAATTATAATGAAATTTGATGACATAAATTATTAATGTAACCTTATTAATATGATATTATGTTAATATGTTTATATATTATGCAATATTTATATAACACCTAAATAGTATATATCTAATTTAGGGACTAGAACGAACACTGTTTATAGTGTTTTCCAAGTGACTGGTCGTATATCTCACTGGGATCCAGAATGATTTTAGGCAAAAGTAGATTTAAGTCTTTTTAGCATAAACTGGTTTAAGTGCCAGGATTCAAAGCCCAGCTCTGACTCTTAGAACTCCTGTGATTTGTGGTAAATTATTTCATCCTTGTCTGTCAAGTTGGCGTAATCCTAACACTTAGCCACAGAGCTATTATAAGGATAAAATGAATTCATTCCTTCCGCAAATAATTCCCGAGATGCTGAGTATTGTCCTGCACTGGGGTATGGTGAATGAGTGCATACAGCACATTCCATGCACTTGGACTGTTTTTTTCTAAAAACACACTGGCTCAGGCGGGGAGTTCTATCTAGGAGTTGAAGAAGTTTTAAACTACAGAAACAGCAATGAATTATTCATCAGGTCTCCGAGACTAGGGAGTTGAAATGCTGCTGACCACACAATAGTATCCAATTACAGGAGAGTATTATTCGACAGAGAGCAGAAGCAATACACCTGTTGATTGATTCAGCGTGTGTGGTAAGCACTTTATGCGGGATGGTAATTAATTTCTGGACACTCACACCGGTTGTCAAGTTTTAACATTTCTTTCAGAACAAGATCCGTGGAAACTTACAGCAGCAATGAAAGCAAGAATAAAAACAAAGGTATAATGTATAATGGATATTAATATTAGCAATAAAATATTGAGAGGATTAAAGACCTCTTCCACCGGAAACTTTTGCCTCTTCTTAAGGGTCACATTCCCTGAAGTACATATTTTTATCAGTTTTAAAAATCTATAATGATTTGTTCTTTTTGGAGGATGGGGTGGGGTTGAACCCCGCAAGCACTGTAACACTCAGCTACACCCCAGCCCAGTGCTTTATTTTTTAAACCAAGATGCTGCTGCCCGGTATGGAAGGAGATAAGGGACGCCGGGATAAAATGACATAGCTCCCCCTGAAGCATCAGGTTTTCTTCCCTCTTCAATTTTCCGTATTGATACCAACAAGGATTTACCATAGAACGGGATACAAAAATCCACCTGATTTCACAAGATAAATTATGAGAAAAGCAACAGCTCGCTGCGCGGGCCTCCTGCGGGGGCTCCAGGAGGTGTAGGAGAAAGGTTAGCAAGGACGGTGCTTTGGGAATGGGTTTTTCCTATCTTCCCTGCATTGTCAGCCAAGAGGAGTTTGGTTTCATACATGCTTTTAATTTTTTTTTTTTTTTTTTTTTTTTTTTTGCCTACTTTCTAACTTCTTATTGCTTCCTGTGACCTACTAAGCCTAGGAAAATACATTGTGAGGCTGGGGATTTAGTTCAGTGGCACAGCGCCTGCCTGGCAAGCCCAAGGTCATGAGTTTGATTCCCGGTACCGGAAAAAAAAACAAAAAACAAAACAAAAAAAATAAATTGTAGACCTCACAAAATAACAGCAGTACGACATGTTTCTGACCAGGACCCCGCGGCTGCGCTTGCACACGGCATGGGTGACAATGCCGAGCCCCCTACCGCAAGCTCAGACAGCAGGGGATTTCTGTTCCGCAGTAACACAGGCGTCAGGAGCAGAACTGAGGAAAGGGGTTGAGGAGAGAGAGTATGAACTCCTCAGTCTCCGCTGGGAGCCTTGCAGAAGGCCGGACACTGGCGAGAAGGCATCCGCCCAGCATTCAGAGCTTTGTCCAGAACGGTACCCACTCTGAATCCAAAGAGCTGGCTGTAAAACCCAGTCATGCCGTAGGATGAGTCTGCTGGTATTGCGCTCGCAGTATTTATCACCGTCCGACGATCTGAATCACTTGTTCAGCATGTCCTTGCGTGCCTTCCACCCCAGCCTCGTTTAGGAGGGTCACTTGAACAGTAGAGGTTCCCTCCAGTACTAGGGGTTGAGCGCAGGGCCTTGGCCCTGAGATGCACCCCAACTCTCTCCCCGCTGCCCCCGCCCCCGCAGGATCTCACTAGTTGACCGGGCTCAGCTCGAACTCGAGAACCTGATTTCCACCCCACCCCACCCCCGCTGCCCGCCTTTAATCACACACACATTTCTCAAGACACGCTTAAGCCAAAGGTGGGGGAGTGGGGCTGAGCCCCGGAAAGTGCAGGGGGAGCCCAGGCGGAGCCCTCTCTGCGCCCTGCAGTCTTTTGCCACCCGATGCGGACCGGATCTGGACCAGCTCCACTCGGGAGGTAAGCCGCGGATCACAGGTCAGGTTCGCCGCCGGGGCCCCTCGATCGCGAGGTTCCCGGGCCCCCGCGGGGCGTCGTTCGCCCCCTGCTGGGCGCGCTGCGCTCGGGGCGCACCTTTTGGACCTCGGAGGACCCAGCACCCGAGAATCTCCGACCCCGCTCGGGGAACCGGGCCCCTGCTCACCGCTGCGGAACCTGCTGCCGTCGCCAGCCTTGCCGAGGGCGCTGCTGGAGCAGCCCATCGTGGGCGCGCAGCCGCCGGTCCCAGCCCCGAGCGGGCGCCGGCCGGAGCCTGGGTCCCCGCGTACCGCGCCCGAAGCCGCAGAAGTTTCCCTGCCTCTGCGGCGGCCCGGCTCCCGGGGGCTCAGGGCGCAGGGGCGGGCAAGGGTGGGGGCGGGCGGGGAGCGCACGGACAGGTGGACCCGAGGGCCCAGGTGGGAGAAGGTGGAGGGGCGGAAAAGGCACAGCGGCGCGCCAAGCAGGGACGGGAGAGGGCACGAGAGGGCGAGGCTGAGAGGGCCCCTTCGGGTCCTAACTAAATACCCGGGCAGGGGAGGGGCGGCTGCGGCCTGTGGCTATTGATTGGTAGGCTGGATGTGCGGTGACAGTCTCGGCACTTACGTACCCGGTACAGTCTCCATGAGGAAGTTTAACATTAATACCAACCCGCCCTCCCCCTTTACTAGGAGTGGAACTCAGCGCCTTTGCACTTAGCTACATTCCCCAGCCCCTATTTACTATTACCTATCTATCTATCTATCTATCTACCTACCTACCTATCTATCTATCTATCTATCTATCATCTATCTATCTTTGTTTGGAGACAAGGTCTTGCTAAATCGCTAAATTGCTCAGGCTAGGCTCGAACTTGCAATCCTCCAGCCCAGCCTACTAGAGTGCTGAGGTTACAGCTTGCCCCACCATGGTGGGAGATACCAATCTACTTAATCTCCACTCCCTGTTCAACTTCTGTCAGCTGTTCCCTCGAGAGGACACCCTTCGTTTAGTTGTCCTGCTATTTATTTTGCAAATCACGCCTCAGTTTGGGTTTGTCTGATGTCCCCTCATGATTTGTCTTTCCTGCTTCTCATTCTCCGCCAGCATCATGGCTAGTACACATGCCATCAAGCTATCACTCACTCTAGCCTGGTGTGGCGGCACTGTGCCTGCAATCCCAGCTATTCAGGAGGCTGAGGCAGGAGTATTGCTTGAGTCCCGGAGTTTGAAACCAGCCTGGGCAACATAGTGAGACCCCATCTCGAAGCAAATAAATAAACCCATCCCAGCCATCAGACATTACATTCCATATTTCATGGAATTAAATAACTCACTTTATTATGAGGTGAGGAAGGTAATAGCTTAATTTCTGCATGATTTACTGATCTTTCCATCTGCCTCATCTATCCAGAAGCAGCCAAACCTGTGGAGTCCTACATCAAACACTCCATTATGGCAGCAGACAAGAAGAGCCTGAGACACTGTCCTGGGGTTTGCAGTGTCTCTCAACTAGTGTCTAATAAGTGGCTTGTCTATGACCAGTCATCTGCAGATGACTCTTGCTGTGCTGGCTTCTTTGCTGAACTGCAAAGCAAAATGCTTTTCCGGGCAGTGAGCAGTGAGACTTTCTGTTGCTTACAACACAAGTCTCCGGGCTACCACCTGTGCTTGCCCCACCTTGGCTTCCTGATTCCTCTCCTTCTCAACAGTTACCTGTCCTGTATTGTTCCTTTAGTCTTACTAGATGATGAGCTTAATCTCTGATCATAACAGATACTACAATTTAATCAGTTCATTTATCTTTGCAATGTTGGTAGTGGAACCCAGGATCTCATGTGTACTATGCAGATACTGGATCACTGCATCACAACCCATTCGCTAATAACATGATTTTTAAAGGCCAGTAGTACCTTGCTGCTTTATACATCAAAAGCAGTAAGTCATACATCCTTTTACCTCCAAGAACTCCTTTTATCATTTTTCTTACACATATGCACCCTTTGATTTTATCATAAAGTCATTTACTCTTTCTCCACTGAGTAATTGGTGGTATTTTCTGAGCAGCATGATATGCAGTGTTACAACATGGTGTTGATATTATTCTGGTTTAAATAATAATATCTTAGACATCTTTACTAGGGATAAAAGTACAGAGTGGACTTTTCTAGTTATTGAAAATAATATATAAAAATCATACTTTTATAGATACTTTGAAACACAGGAATCCCAGTTACACTAAAATTTTAAAAACTGACTCTCTAAATTATTATAAGATAACCGAGCTGGGCATGGTGGCGCATGCCTGTAATCCCAGCACTCAGGAGGCTGAGGCAGGAGGATCTTTGCGAGTTCAAGACCAGCCTGGCCTACAAAGTGAGCGCAAGGCCAGCCTGAACTCCATAGCAAGACCCTGTCTCAAAAAAAAAAAAAAAAAAAAAAAAAAAAAAAAACAAGCAAAGAAACAAAAACAACCCAAAAGACCAGCTAGGAAGATTAAACAATTTAGTGTCACAAGGTGTGGTGGTGTATGCCTATAATCCAGCATTTAAGGAGGCTGAGGCAGGAAGATAATAAGTTTGAGTCCTGATCAGACAATTTACTGAGACCTTGCCTCAAAAAAAGTTTTTTAAAGGGAAGGGAGATGTAGCTCAGTGTTAGAGGGCTGCTAGTTTGTATCTCCTAGTATTGGGGAAAAAAAAACAAAAACAAAGACCAATCAATAGAAACCAAAATGTCACTCCTGGTCCACAGTAAAATCACAAAGAAAATATTCAGGGTTCTTTGTACCCAAGAGTATAAAAATCATATGCTCCCGTGAATGAAAAAGTTGAAAACTAAAATAAAATGAGTTAAGAAAATGATTTCTTTGCTTTATTCTTAATCCCTTCTATGATTTGCACCCTGTAAAAGCCAGAGAGCAACCCTGTCGGTCTGGAACAGGCCCAGTCTAAAGAGAAGGCTCCAGGAGAAGTATTTTGCACTCATAACCACGGAGGCAGGAAGGGTGGAGGTGAGCAGGTAGCCTTCCTCGGCTCTCCGTATGTTTATTAGTTGAAGGGTCCACCAACATTCACAGAGTTCCGGGACTCTTCACTTAGGTTCGTTCCCCCCGCTGGTCACATTTCCAGAGGAATTGGTAAGTATATAAAAGTTGAGGTCGATAAATTGAGCTCCAAATCATTACTGAGCTGCTTCTAAATGTGGGCATGGTGAACGATCACGACTGTGCGGATGAACCGCCGGACAGTAAGGGCAGCGTCCTGCGCCAGCGCCAGAGGAACTTGTTAGTGCTGTCTGGGCTCCACCAAGGAATGCAGCGTGCCACTGTCCGTCCTCACAGCAAGTAAAAGCCAGAAAAAGCTCAATGCATGCGGGCGCCTGAGGGGTCTCGGAAGCGGGAGCCACAGTGTGGGTAAAGGAAAACCAAAGGAGCGCCCTGTGCTAACTCAGTGCTTTATTCGCTGGTATTCTTTCAAAATCCCTCCAAAACGCCACAGACTAGTATTCAAAAGGAATAGCATTTAAATTCAACCATTGTGAACACTTTCCTGCGTTTGTTCCACCTGCCTATCCGAACATCTATGTGTGTGTGGTGTGGTTTGGTTTTGTTTGCAGTACTGGGAATTAAACTCAAGGCCATTGTGCTGAGCTACATCCCCAGCTGTCTCACCCCCTATTGAGACAGGGTCTAAGTTGCCCAGGCTGGGCTGGAACTTGTAATCCTTCTGTCCCTGGCTTTCCCAGAGTGCTGAGATTACAGGTATAGGCCACTCTGTCCAGGTCAGCATACATTTCTTTAGAATAAAGACATTCTCTGTGTGACTTAAAGTAACTATTTCTAATAGTAGTCATAGTACTATGCTAACATAAGAATTTGCAAATTTAAGACCCTCCAGCCAAATCTGGCCAGCTGATTTTATAAGTCTTCATTGGAACACAGCAATGCCATGGTAAGATCTCTGGGAGAAAGCAATGCTTTCTTTAAAGTATAGTGAAACAAAACAAAACAGAACAAGATATTAAAAAAAGAAAATTAAATTTAAAAAATAAAGTGTGGTAAAGACAGGAAATTTGGTATTGTACACTACCAAGGAAAATCACTTCACGTGCTTTAATCATTTATTCTCTAAAATGGAAGTACTAAGCCAGGCATGGTGGTGTACACCTATAATCCTAGCACTCAGGAGGCTGAGGCAGGAAGATTGCCGTGAGTTTGAAGCCAGCCTGGCTTAAGCAGCAAGATCCCATCTCAAAAAAACTAAAAACAAAATTAAATAAAAATAAAAAATAAATGGAAGTAATAAGCTGGGAACGTGGCTCAGTAGTAGAATATTTGCTTAGCATATGTGAGGGGCCCTGGGTTCAATCTCATCCCCCAAAACAAAACAAAAAATGAAAGTAATAACTACCTTGATTATTCTGGGGAACATAGATATTACAGCACCAGGTTCAGTGACACAGGAGGAATGTTTTTGTGATCTGCTGCACATTTTGCCAAGAGAATAAACATCCCTTCTTAAGACAGAAAGAGAATGACAGTGATACATGCATATCCATGTTTACAGCAGCACAACTCATAATATCGAAGTCCTGGAAGTAGGCTATATGTCCATCAGCAGATGAATGAATAAGCAAAATGTGGTATTTATGCACAGTGGAGAAAAATGAAAGAATAGGAAACAGGGATATAGAGTTTTAGCAAATGAGAAGAGGATCTAGACAGGGAGGGAGGCAGTAGGAGGAAGTAAAAAGTAAGATGTGTTATGTTCATGTCCCGGCTCCCCAGGGTGAATGTAATCATTGTGCACTGCAAACATGTATTAATAAAAATCTTAAAAATTAAAAAGTAGCTGGGCATTGCGGCACATGCCTGTAATCCTAGCACTCGGAAGGCTGAGGCAGGAGGATCGTTGCAAGTTCGAGACCAGCCTGGGCTACAAAGTGAACTCAAGGCCCAGCCTGAACTGCATACCGAGACCCTGTCTCAAAAAGACAGAAGGAAAAAAATTTAAAAGTAAATAAAAATGAGAATAACCCTTAAATATTCTCATCACAAAAAGTGATAACCATGAGATGATGTCAGATTTGGTTATTCCACATTGTATATGCATATCAAACCATCACATTATACCCCATATAAATATTACCGATTAAAATCTAATAACAATTTGAAAAAGCTGCAGGAGTACCAAGCTCACTACAGAAGTGTAAGGCATTAGCTAAGCAAGCATCCCCCAAGACCATCTTGGCTCTTTCTTTAGCTCTTTACTTCTCAAATTGTAGTATTGATGTAAGTATCCTACAGTGCCAGTTAGACTAAGACTCCCTGGCCCCACATCCAGAAATCTCTTCCCAAAACCAGGGTGCCCAGGAGTCAGAACTCCAGAACTCCATGTGATTCTAATGACTGTAATTTGGGAAAGACTGCTGGAGATATAATTGATGTTTCACATTTAAAGAGACAATTTTTTTTTTTTTTTAACTTTTTGAGACAGGGTCTCACTATGCAGTTCAGGCTGGCCTTGAGCTCACTTTGTAGCCCAGGCTAGTCTCGAACTCTCAACGATCCTCCTGCTTCAGCCTCCCAGAGTGCTGACATTACAGGAGTGCACTACCACGCCCTGCTTAAAGAGACAATATTTTAAAATAAGATTTTGTGATCAAAAAGAAACTTTAATGATAAGTAGTGCATGTTGTGACATAACTCAACTAGTACTGAAATACGGTAAAAATAAAGGTCCACCGCTCTTCTTACCTCTCTCCCATGGAGAAGTTTTGATTATTAGCTTTCCAGACCTTTCCCTAAGCTTATGCAAACATATATCCTGGGTAAGAATGATGAGCATTTGATATATTTTAAAGACTTTTGTTTCCTAGTTAAACAATGGTAAAATGGTGAATTGTTTATACATTTTTGAGCAACTGTGTATGTTTGTAGGACACGACCCTAAAAGTTCAATCGTTGGGCCAAAAGATTTGAACAGCATAGAGGGAATAAAATAAAAAAGTGTTTCCCTGCCACCTTCCAACTTCCAACCCCGTTGTCCAGAGGAACTCACTGTGGTGTTGTGTGTCTTTATACAAAATGCTTACGTAGGTGTGCTTGTTGTGTTTTGACACAGTCAATCTGTCCTTCAAAGGGGCCTGTTTCCCTAACATATTTTACATCTAACTTTGGGCTTTCTAGTGGCAATTGAATGTTAGTGCCTTCAGTGTCTCAAAGTCCCTCCGGCAGTAAAATCATTCATCAGCAGAGTGCTTCAAATAGTGCTGAAAATTGAGGGAGTGTCTCCCACAGGCTTTTCAGTAATTGACAGAATTTCTTAAGGTTTAAATAACTTTCTGGGAAAAGTCTAGAATAAGAACCAAAAATTTTTGAGCATCAAATTATTTCTTAAAATTTTATTCTTGGGGTTGGGGAGATAGCTCAGCGGCACAGCGCCTGCCTGGCAAGCACAAGGTCCTGAGTTTGATTCCTGGTACCAAAAAAAAAAATTTTATTCTTGACCAGCTGTAGTAGCACATCATAATCCCGGCACTCAGGAGGAGACAGGAGAATCACCGCAAGGTCAAGGCCAGGCCAAGCTCCACAGTGAGTTCAAGGCCAGCCTGAACTACAGAGCAAGACCCTCTCACAACAAACAAACAAACAATTCTCGTGTGTGTGTGTGTGTGTGTGTGTGTGTGTGTGTGTGTGTGTGTGTTTTGCTGGGCACTGAACCCAGGGCCTTGCATATGCTAGGCAAGGGCTTTGCTGCTGATCTGTACCCTCAGCTCCTATAATTATAACATCTAGTCTTTAATATTCCACTTTTTCAGTACTCTTAGGAGTCCTTTTCATGAACGCTTTATTCCAGCCAAGCTCTGCTAGCCGCTCTGATTCGGCCTTGTTGCTTTGCTGCTGCTCTTCTCTGGCCAGCATGCATCCTCTCTTTGATTTCAGTCAGCCTTGCAGAAAACCTAACTGCAAATCTCAGCCCTGACCTGCCTAGCTTTTAATAATTTATTTAATTACCTTCCATTCTAGTTTTATCATCTATAAAATAAGGCCAAGGATGCCTATGAGATGATTACAAACATGAGTTAAGGTTTGTGAAAAGTACATGAAATTCTATACAAAAGCTAATCATTCTTGTATTCCTCCCCTATAAGGCCTAGCTTTGATAACAGGCTCTTTAAGAAAGAACAGGCATCATGTCTGGTTTTTTGCGGCGGGTACTGGGAATCGAACTCCAGACCTCACGCTTGCCAGGCAGACACTGTGCTACTGAGATGAATCCTGGGGCTGGGGATTTAGCTCAGCGGCAAAAGCGCCTGCCTGTCGTGAGTTCGGTTCCTGGTACCGGAGAAAAACCAAAAAAAAAAAAAAAAAGAGATGAATCCTTGGCCCCTGGCCAAGGTCTTGTATCTCTATATTCTTAGTTTCTGGAGTGAGGCTGTATTTGTCAAATATATTTATTAAATTGAATAAACATGTTGTGTTATTTGCTCATGTCTTCCTCCAAACATAAACTACACAGTTTCTTTCTTTTTTTTTTTTTTTTTTTTTTCTTTTTGAGACAGGGTCTCACTATGCAGTTCAGGCTGGGCTTGAGCTCACTTTGTAGCCCAGGCTGGTCTCGAACTCGAAAGGATCCTCCTGCCCCAGCCTTCTGAGTGCTGGGATTACAGGCGTGTGCCACCATGCCCAGCTCTTTCTTTTTTTTGTACCAGAAATTGAACTCAGGACCTCATCCTTGCCAGACAGGCACTGTGTTGCTGAGCTACAACCCTAACTCTAACTCTAAGGTTTCTGAAAGCATCTTAAATGATAAGCACCTAAAGCAAGACCTGGCACATAGTACACATATAGAATGAACACACAATGTGTGTAACAAGAAATTCATACTTAACTCACAGTAGTTAGATTTATACTAAGTGTCTTTTCATAGGTCTTATCTTCTCAGCATGACCACCAGTCCTTTTAGAGTTAGGGTGTAGTTCTAGTCCTTTATAATAGGGTAATAACCACAAATGAAACATCAGGAAAAGACTCCAGAATTACAGGGGTGGGAGGGGGTGGGAGGGTTGGTGGTTCAACCTTTACCAGGTAGCAGAGTTACAACTTCTCTAGGCTTTTTCCTTCCATGTAAATCAAAGGACTAACCGTCTGTTAGTTTCAAAATTAGTAAAAAACAAAACAAAAAAAGTTTAATACGTTTATGGAACTAGATTAATAGAGGGCAAATATCTGAATTTGCACAATCTTAATTTACACCTAAATATTAAAGCAAGTAATATGATAATTTAACTATTATCTGTTTAAATGCACATCAAAGTAGGATCGGAACTTGAACAAACTTAATTGTGAAGAGACATAAATTATAAACCTGGGTTCTGATCTATCTATGACAATAGACTAGACATGCAAACTTGTGAATAAAAAGCTTACTCTCTCATAAGATTTTTTTTGTTTTTGTTTTGTTTTTTCTGTACCGGGAATTGAACTCACGACCTTGCTCTTGCCAGGCAGGCACTGTGCCACTGGGCTAGATCCCCAGCTCTCGTAAGATTTGTTGTGACTGTTAAGTAAAATACAGGTATAGCTAAAGTATGTATTATAGTTCCTGGCACAGAGTGTGTTTTTAGGGGTGAGGTGAGGGACAGTCTTCCTCTGCCATTTTTTGGGGCAAAATGACAACGCCAAAAGATTTACTAGTCTGGTTGCATTTTTATTTTTTTGGTGTTGGTGGGGGTAGGTAGGTACTTTCCGAGCCTAATTGTTTTTTGTTTTTGTTTTTTGTCTTTTTTATTTTTTTGAGACAGGGTCTCACTATGTAGTTCAGGCTGGCCTTGAGCTCACCATGTAGCCTAGGCTGGTCTCGAACTTGCAACGATCCTCTTGCCTCAGCCTCCCAAGTGCTGGGATTACAGGCGTGTGCCACCACGCCCGGCGGAGCCTAATATTTTGAATGACCCATAACTGGAAATTTATAACAAGCCCCAAGGTTCACAGCAAAAGTATTTTTAAACGGTTAGACCTGCTTGTCGCTCTTTTCTGTGCAGATTCGGCTCCCAATTCCACCTTAACACAGCCACAAAAGGAGAGTCTTGGGAAGTCTGCACGTTCTCGGAGAGATGGGCAAACCTGGCGATCGCAGAGGACTGGATAGACCTACTTCTGCTCAGCGGAGCGTAGATAGATAACGGGAATCGCTGCGCTTCGGCAGAGAGGTCGTCGCAGACACCACCGCCTCTTATTACCGTCCCTCCCACCTCATTCTCAGTCACTTCACCAAGTCCCGCTTAGCTCGAAGCCCATCATTTCCTAAGCTCGCAGCTCCTAGCATAAAAGAAACCTAACACCAAAAATTTTAAGGCCACAAGAGACGCAAGCAGGCATCCCAACCACCACGCTAACTTGCAGTATCCATAGCAACTGACAGCCGCTATCCGCCTTTAACCCCACCTCTTCTGCTGGCGATAGCTTCCGCTTCCGGTATGCGTATGACGCAGGCGTAAAGCGCTTTGCATTGTGGGAACTCCTTCCTTTCTCGCTCCCCGGCCATCTTGGCGGCTGCTCTTGGTGAGTGGGCTCCCGAGGGCAGAGGTTTGGGCACCAGGAGAATCACTGCAAGGTTGTTGTTTGCACCTCCGAATCCTAAACCTCCCGCACTGTCTTCTATGGTCTAGGTTGAGGGCCGCCAGCACCCAAGGCAGGAAGATGGTGGCCGCAAAGAAGACGGTGAGTGCGGCGGCCGGGGCCGGAAGCCGGCTCACGTGGAGCGATGGTGCTCAGCCTGGGCGGGCAGACCTGGGCGCCCCGGGGAAACTGCGCGCCCGCAGCCGTGTGGAGGGTCTCGTGGGGAATCCGAGAAGCCTTCAGTGGCTTCGGAGGTTTTATGCTCGGTTCCAGAAGGCTGGATCTGGTTTGGAGGTGGTTACTTGCGAGACCTTCATGTCTGTGTTAAATGTTTGCTTTGTAGAAAAAATCTCTGGAGTCCATCAACTCTAGGCTCCAGCTTGTTATGAAAAGTGGGAAGTACGTGCTGGGGTACAAGCAGACGCTGAAGATGATCAGACAGGGCAAAGCGAAATTGGTCATCCTTGCAAACAACTGCCCAGCTTTGAGGTAATGGACGGAACCAGAGCGTTCGTCGCTGGCTGCAAATCCATTGTGAAGGAGAGTCCGGAAGTGCAAGCTTGTAATCTGGATGGCATGAGCTGTATTTTATGTCAAACTTGTTCTCCAAGGAACGCTTAGGAGAACGATTACTGTTGTCAGGGTGTTTGTCTTCTGATTCTTCTCCCTGTCATGTGCACTTCTATAGGCTTACCTCTGGGGGGAAATGTATGACCTGAGCTGGGCAGGAGGACTAAAACCTCAAAGTTTGAAGGAAGCACAGATGCACGATTTGTCCATGTGTTTTTTGCTTGCCGTTTTTGATGGTTTTTTTTTTTTTGGCTTAAGAGAACCTTTAAAGGTGCTTTTCTGGTTGTATTCGCGTTAGTGTACAAAAGCCAAGTAAGGACTATTCAGGCTGGCCTCTGAAGTTGCAGGGGTATCATTGAATCATTTGGCTGAGCACCATATATCAATTCTTTGAGTCAGGGTTTATTATTTGTTTTTAAATTTTTATTTTGAGATAAGATAGAGTCTTCCTAAATTGTTTAGCCTGGGCTCAAACTTGTGATCCTTCTGCACCAACCTCCCACAGTGGGATTACAGGTATGTGCCCAGTTCAAGGTTTAGTCTTGATTTGCTATTTTGAAATTTAACCCAGTATATATTGCTAGTGAACTAGAGAATCTTGGAGAATGTGAATCATATGGTGGGTCTCTGCTGATTTGATTTTTCTATGACAGTGCATAACCTATTCAGAATGTTATATAGGCGATCTCTACACCAGCAGTGCCTGGACTGCTCGGTATAATTCCAAACCACTCATAAAGGGTTTCTTTGCTGTTTTGACTTAGTTTAGTTTTTGCCTACTTTCTTTAGTAGTGTGCCTCAAACAACTATATGACATCGCAGTTGATCTTGTTAAAATGCAAGTTCTATTTTAGCAGGTCTGGGATGGGGCCTAAGATGCATTTTGAACAATCTTTTGTGGCATTATTGCCGGTCCATAGATCCACATATCAAGTGACAGGGTTTTATAGGACTCATTTCAAATTCCTAAAACCATTATTTGCTCAATTGATACTAACGTGTTCTGTGGGTAGATAATACCCTCCCCATTCTCCACCCCCATGTAAGATTCAGGGCACTAGCCAGACATTGAGATGGCTTATCTCTTAAAAATAATTTAGGTTTGAATTCTGGATCCTCCATTCTTTGTCTCAGCTTCCTTAATTTGCATCTGCTTTCTTCCATGAGCATAGATAATACTTTGTATATAATAGGTGCAGTAAGTATTTGCTGGTTATTTGTAAGGGATCCAAATAAAGGTGGTTTTTATCAGTTAGTGGATAGGAAGTTTTTAAGAATAGTAATGAGGTTTAGTTATTGTTAGAAGACTTGGCTAGCATTGCTGCTAACAAGAGAAATAGTAGCATTCAGTTTGTCACTTCATGTGTTTATTTGCCCTTTTTTCTGGTTCTCAAAGGAAATCTGAAATCGAGTACTATGCCATGTTGGCCAAAACTGGTGTCCACCACTACAGCGGCAATAATATTGAACTGGGTACAGCGTGTGGAAAATACTACAGAGTATGCACACTGGCAATCATTGATCCAGGTATGTTTTCTAAGTCTTAAAATTGGTGGGTTTTTTGTTGTGGGTTGATTGTGTTGGGTATTTTTTGAGACAGGGTTTCACTGTGCAGTTGAAGTGTAAGTGAAAAAATTTTTTTGCTTGGGGGTTATGAATTTTTTTTGAAATAATGACCTACAAACTTGGTAAAAGGTGAAACTTTAAGGGGGAAATAATGAGGTAAAATAGTAGAAGAAAGTAATACTGTGTAGAGACAAGTAAAATTAAGGGGGAAAGGTGCTTGTGTTTGTGTTCTGAACTTGCAGGTTTTTACTTAATGCAGAGCACTGCGAATATTCTCGCTGTTCTGATTGTGTCATAATCAGGGCAGGCTAAACATTCGCTATAGTAAGACCATGCATGTGTCCCCAGACCTAGATCTTTCCCTAGGTCTGGTTTTATAAATGCTGGTGATAAACCAGATAGAAATAGGACTAATTTTCAGATATGTCTGAAGAACATGTAACCTGAGTTGAGAAATGGTGCAGTTAGTAGTTGCCATTAAATGAATTATAAATATTTTTATTTTCTAGGTGATTCTGATATCATTAGAAGCATGCCAGAACAGACCGGTGAAAAATAAATCATACAAAATTTTTCATTAATAAAACTTGCCAGAGCTTGTTTTTGGTGTTTTGTTGCATTGTGTTTTGTTCTGTTTTTGAGGCAGGGTCCTCAGTATATGGTGCAGCCTTGAACTTGCTTATGTAGCCCGGGCTGGCCTCCAGCTGATGGTGATCCTCTTGCCTCAGCCTCCAGAGTGCTGGGATTACAGGTATGCACCACCATACCCAACCAGAGCTTGTTTTAAAAACTGTATCCATTTCAGTTATTTTTCTCTTTGTTTCCTGACACTTTCATGAAAGTAGGGTCAGAGAGGACCAGCCAGATGTGGCATGGTGGCAACTTTCCAAAGAAGAGTTAAGCATTCTACTCTCCATTCTCCTGTTTTTCTAAAGGAAGGCACTGAGCATCTCTTACCCAAAATGTGTGGAGTTGCAAATGTTGTGGATTCTGCAATATTTGCATATACATAAAGTGTTTTGATGATGGGATCTAAATCTAAACACAGGGTTCTTTTTTTTTGTTTTATATACATATACATACACTGTGCACATACAGCCTTAAGGTAATCTTGTAATTTGTGCAGAAACAGTTTCAGAGTGGAATTTTCAACTTGTGTGCTTAAAAAGTTTATGATGGTGAAGCAGTGTTCATTTTGTATTTTTGAATTGGGGATATTCAAGCTATACTAGATTTTAATTTTCAGAATTGTAATTTCAGAGTATTAAGGGAAGTGTTTCATCATAGGCTGAGAAAAGTTCTAGTGAATGTTTTGTTGTTTTTTTTTTTTGGTTTTTCTCCGGTACCGGGAACCGAACTCACAACCTTGCGCTTGCCAGGCAGGCGCTTTTGCCGCTGAGCTAAATCCCCAGCCCCCTAGTGAATGTTAATAAAAAGGTCTTTCCTGAGGTGCAGTGGTGGACAGAGGAAATATACTTGGGCAACTGCTGAATAATATCACATCTTCAGTAAGTATGAAGTGTCAGATTGATTGCCTGGCTGTATTTTGTTCTCTAAAAGATGGGAAGTGTGTTTGCTGTTGAGATTTTGAGGGAACTCCACGTCTCCCTGGAAAATGTCCCATCGAACCCTTTTCCACACATTGATGACCTTTGGAAGTAATTTGGGGAAAACAGTAACTTAGTTACATCTTGATATGCCAAGTTGAATGGTGCTAATTTAGGGTCTGTAACCTATGCAGGTTGCTAGACTTTGAGGGAGGCTGCAGAACTTTTGGAAGTAACCGTCTTGAATTTTAGAATCAGTCTCCCTCTTTGCTCTTTCACTCCCCTCCTGTCTGCTCAGGCACTTTTTGATGATAGATCAATGAGTCAGGAAATGATTTGTGTATGTTGTCTATGTACAGGCGAGGGAGTTGATTTCTTTCAAGGTAGCATGATTTTGGTGTCAGGTTAATGCGGTGTACATATTTTGGAGAGTCCGGCTGTTATTAATTTGATTGTTCAGTTACTGTATTAACTTGGGGGCATTGTTGGCATTTTAGAGTAGAACAGTTCTTCCAGAAGGGCTGTATTTCAGCTTTTCAACCATATCATTGAAATGTCACTCCTACATTTTTAAACGTGTATGTCTCTTGGTTAAGAGCTACGGATTGCCAGGCATGGTGAAGTATGCCTGTAATCCCAGCACTCGGGAAGCTGAGGCAGAAAGATAACTGCAAATTCAAGGCCAATCTGGGCTACATGGTGAGACTGTCTCAAAAGACAAAAGGACTGAGTTAATGAAAAGTTTTAGGTATTTTAAAGTGGTATTCATGTTTATATATTCAGTGACCAATGTGCCTATTTGTTTAGTTACTTGAAATAGTCTTGCTATGTGGTTCAGGTGGGCCTCGAACTTGTATTGATCTTCCTGCCTCAGCCTCCCAAGCACTGGGATTACAGGCTTGTGCCAGTAAGACCAAGCGATTCTTACTAGATAATTAAACATTTAACTAACATTGGGCATGATGACACACACCTGTAGTCCCGACAATTGGGAGGCTTACACAGGAAGACTGCTGCCAAGTTCAAGGCCATCCCAGGTGACACAGCAAGACCTATCTGGGGGGAAAAAACTTGCTTGGTCTGACTACTGCTCTCAGACTTGGTCCTGTTTCCACCATTCACAGTGTTTCCGTCTTGGCTAAGGAATTTTTTGTGCTTTTAACCTTCAAATCAGTTTCTCCCCCAAGTGTACCTTTCATACTATCTGAATGATATTTTCTCTCCAGGATGACTAGTTCCAGTTTCCAAAGTGTGCCCAGAAGAATACAGAATTTCAGATGACAGTGTTCCCTTTTTTGTAGTGTTTATTAGCGTGGCTTTGTAGATATTTTGGAATATTTTACACTGTATGTTGTACATAGTGATTACCTTCATCATGGGGAACCGGCATATGTACATAACACTTAATTCTACTCATCTCCATCTCTAGATCCCAAAGATGGTTTCCTGTTAAGTTATTTTGCTCTTCATTTTTACTTTGGGTTGCTCATATGAGAGAAACCATGAGATACGTTAAGCTTGTGTGCTGACTTACTTAACAGTGTGGTCGCAGGGTGCGTCCATAAATAGGTTTATCTTTCATGGCCTAGTAGTTCTCCATTGTATATACGTACCACATTTTATTTATCCAGTCATCTGTTGACGGACGTACAGGCCTCTTCTAAGATTTAGAAGTTGTGTTAAGATTTAGAAGTCCTGTAGATATGAGTATGCAGGTATCACTGTGATATGTCTAAATTTTTCAGGAATATACTTAAAAGGGGGATAGTTGGATCAGATAGAATTGGAGAATCATCATACTGATTTCCATAGTGATTGTATTAGTTTACATTCCCACCAACAATGTAGAAGGGCCTACCCCAAGCTTTGCCAGCATTTGTCCTTTGATTTTGGTTTTTGTTTTTTTTTTTTCTTTGATGATAGCCATTGTATCTGGAGTAAGATGGATTTTCAGTGTTTATTTGCATTTCCATAATGGCCAAAGGTGTTGAGCCTTTTAAAATTATTAGCCATTTGTAAAAACTTGTGAGATGTGCCTGTTCATTTCAGTTGCCCATTTTTTCAATGGAGTGCCTTATTTCATGTTTTGTTCCTTATATATTATAGATAGTAGTCTTCTGAGGCGGGGCTGGCAAAACTATTTTGGATTTTTTTTAGAAGACTTCTAAGGTCTCCTTGGTCATGTGCTATAAAAGATCATTTGTTTTTACCTTTTTTTTTTTTTTTTTTTTTTTTGGTTTTTCTCCAGTACCGGGAACTGAACTCACGACCTTGCACTTGCCAGGCAGGCGCTTTGCCGCTGAGCTAAATCCCCAGCCCCGTTTTTACCTCTTTATATGTACTTTGTGAGAAAAGAGTTCAAGATTCAGAGAAAAGAGGTTTAAAGTGGGTAGAAAAGAAATACTCCCTGCTTGGCCCTGGAATAGTTGCAGTAAAGTGCCACTGAACTGCTCCTGAAGCCAGGCAAGATGGTGTGCACCTGGAAGGCTGAGGAAGGAGGGTTGTAAAGAATTTTTTTTAAAAAAATCAGAATGTATCTCGGTTCAATTTCAAGTACCATTTTTGATGGGAAAGAAAAGCTGCTTCTGGAAAATCTCACTGGCCAGGAATATCAAGGTGGCATTTTAAAATGTTCTTTCTAATAGAAATGAAAGTGATGTTTGGCTGGGTAGCTCTAATACACAGGAAATCTCAAGTCAGCTGGATTTGCTGTGCATTTCTGAACTTCCATAAGGTGTGAAGAGAAATATAAAAGAGGTTAGATGTTGTGAGAACCAAAGTCAGGAACTGTAGTTGTCTGGGACGGTGGCGGCAGCAAAAGGCATAGAACAAGTCAGTTGTTAGGCTGGTCTTGAATGTAGTCAGGTTATCTGGAAGGTGGTCATCTGTTTCACGGAAAATAGAGTTTTAGTAAATTCGGTGATGGTGTGCTCCCACCTCTGCTACCAAGTTGGAGAAATTTTGCGCCACTAGAGGGAGCTTGAACACAGCAGAAGGTGAAGTAAGGGGAACTCAGATCAGTACTATGTCCTAATGAAAGCCCGTTTTTAGCTCAGATGTATTGTTTAGATATAAACTCCAGGGCTGAGGCAATGAGTCATATGATACTCAAGATACGGTACCATACTGCCCTTTGGAAGGCCTTTCTGGTGAAAATCCTTGAAGTATTTCAAATTAGTTCATTTGTAGAGCATCATTTGGACGTAATTTGGTTTTTGTTTCTTAGGAAGCTGTGTCTAAGTGCCATCTTGAGCTCATGGGGTTGAAATCCCCTTAACTCTATCCCACTTCCCTTTCCCTATCTGGCACTCATCCTTCCAGCACAGTTCCTGTACTACATACACGTATCAGCCACTAGTAGTGCTTGTGTTTTCATCTACAGAAATAATACATACAAAATCCTGCATTTAAAAAAAAAATTCATCTTTGTATTTGAGTGGACTGGAGAATTCCAGTACCTGTGCAGTATTTCTGTGGTTGGACAGTACCACTGTGTACTCAGTTCCTCTTCCAATCTGATGATTTATTGCCTACAAACTCTAGTCTCATTCTCATGTAGCGCTCCTTGTAGGTCTTAGTAATCTGCAAGTTCAGTTGCCCGTCACAAGCTTGGCTGTCCTTTTCATTTTATGGGTGCAGGCAGATTTATTCCCCCAAGGAACTGCCTATGTGTGTACTCAGCAGCAGTAAGAGCCTATATTTCTGCCCCAATACTAATACTAGTCAGACACTCTTTTTGTCAAGCTGATGGAGCAAAAATTAGTATTGTTTTAATCTGCATTTTCCCGATTAGTAAGATTAGCCGATTTTTCATATATTGGCCGTTTTCATGTGCACATGTCTTGTATTTAAGAATTTTACACAGAATGCATTCTCTGTAGTGAATTTTAATACTGTATAAAAAATTCAACTTGTTACACGAGTACATATGTCCTGTGCTTTTTACGCATCCATATACATATATCAAGAATAAGTCCAGTACCAAGCCAGCATTTTCTGTGGCCGGCCAGTGCTTGCAGAAGGAGGACTGCGAACTTGTAATCAGATGAGACTGCAACACTAAGGCTGCCTGAGGCAGAAGCAGATCCTATCCAGAGGACATAAAAGACTATCTTGTGTAGCTTATTCTCACAGTAAACTCATCTTAGAACTCTGATGGATTTGTTCTCCTAAGTAAATTTTTACAGGTTAGTGTGCACTTTTTGCCTTTGTATAGCAAACCAGCTTGCTCAGAACTGGTGTGTTTACTGCTCATTACAGACTTCATCACAGCCTGAGCTGTGGGGCTCCGTGCCTCGTGTGATCCTCAACACCATGGTGTACAGATGTGGAGAGCATTTCCAGTCCTCATCTGGCTCTCAGGCGATTTTCCAAAGCTTCCATTCTCTGTGTCATTTCTTCTAGTAAATCTCAAATTAAGGAAGAGTCTGAATTACCTGTTTTAATTTACATTCAAATAAATTTGATTCTTCTACATAAAAATTTGTCTTGAAATACAGAAGGTTTTGGGGGTTTTCTCCCCCCCCCCTTTTTTTTTGTGACAGTCTCAACATACAGTTCAGGCTGGCCTTGAACTCACAAAGTAGCCCATATTGGCCTTGAACTTGCAGTGATCCTCCTGCCTCAGCTGAGTGCTGGCGTTACAGGTGTGCCCATGTTCAGCTTCCCTGATTTTTAAGTGTTTTATTTTTTAAATTTCTCAGACAAGGTTTCACTATGTGTGTGTGTATGTATATATATATATATATATATATATATATATATATATATATATATATATATATAGCCCAGGCTGGCCTTGAATTTGCATTGATCCTCCTGCCTTAGCCTCCTGAGTGTTGGGATTACAAGTGTACACTACCACACCTGACTTTTCCCCAATCCCTGTGAAATATTTTAAAATCCTGATTTGTAAGTTTATAATAACTCATTCAACATGCTGTCAAGATAAGTACAGTTCAGGTTAAGTTCATTTTTAGAAACACGAAAGCCAGATAGCTCAGTTTGAATTTGTTTTCATTCTTCACATTTTTCTTTCCACTCACACCCCTGATGCTTGTCAATTAGTGCGGTCCAGCACAGCTCTGGGAGCCAGCAGTGAGAATGCGGGGGTGCAAAGGGAAGGAAGCGTAGAAGAGTTAGGCTGTAGGAGCTAAAGTCCAGGCAGGGAGAGGAAGGTTTTTGCCACAGTGCCAGCTAAGGCTGGGGGAGGGGGCAGCAACCTTGAGGAATCCAGGCCTCTGCTCTTTTGTAGAGAACTTGAGTGTCTTGTGCAGCAGGTGGACTTGAGGGGGCGGGGGAAGGGAGGAGAGGTGCTAGAAGATGGATTACGCGTCCCTGGAAGCCCCCCTGCCACCCTGTGCCTGCTCCCTTGGCCAAGTGAGACCCCAGATTCATCATCCGTATTAGCCACTGCCAGAAGATGATTTCATGTTACTTAGAGCATATTTACAACTTTTGAAAAGGGGAACTCTTACATAGTGCGTTCCTTACGATAGAAGCCCACTGGCACTAGGGCAGTTGGGAACTGAACCATTTCCCTGTAGACTGGTAGAGCACACGGAGATACCCAGCAGCGGCTTTAGTAAGCTGACCGTCATTTTAAGTTTAGTGCACTTGGCAGTGAGTTCAGTGTGTAAAAAACCCGAAACCTCATTTCTGTATTATCCCACAGTATCCCTCTCTTTATAATATTGTTCTAATGAATCACTGGATCCTGCTGTTCCCTTGGTAAACTGTTTCATCTCTTAAGAGTGCTGATATAAAAGATCTCTACTGCCAAAAAAAGGGAGAAAAGAAAATCCCAGCCCAAAAGTCTCAGCCCTGGAGAAACTTCGCAGCAGATTCCAGCATGGCTGCCCTGCAGGTTGGAGCTAAAGAACATGATTAAAGTGTGAAAGCTTGTTCCACAACATTCTTTCTCCAGGCGTACCGCTTGTTAGTAGATCGCCTCTGTCTTCCTAGCAGAGACAGAGGAGTTAAGTCCTTTTTATTTTGTACTTTACGTATTGCTTGGCAACTGGTCTGACTGCTAATCCCCCTAGAACAGCAGATGGCAACTAAGTGCTTGACCACTGTCACTAAGCTTGGCTTGACCTTGGCTCAGACACCTATCAGGCTGCTGAAAAAAAATCCTTTCCTGGAGTTCACTATTCTTGATGTCCTGGGGATGACTTCATTTGCTAAAACCCACCTATATAGTATTTGTGAAATTTAGATACTTGCAGTCTCTATAGAACATAGTATTAGAAAAGGATATAGCGCTGTGTTAATTTTCTGACTTCTTCATTCGCAAGGTTCTGGAACATTATAAGGTTTTCACATTTGCACTGATCGTGTTTTTCTTCCAGAGGGCTCCCTGAGAAAGCAGATGGAAAGTGTTCACCTCGTCACCCAGCAGACTTACCCCACACATAACAACACTACTGAATCAGCATGCAAGGGAACCCGTAATGAAAGAGATGTCCAACTGTGCCAGGCAGCTGGACCCAGTGAAGTAAATACTGGGAAAGGCTGTCTGTATGTCTCACATTGGAAGAGCCTTTCTTGTGGGTTAGGAAGAAGACTGCTGTACTCCTCCTGGTTTATTTTTTTTAGTTTTCATTTTACTTAATTTTTCTCTACTATTTCTTCTTGAAGCTAAGCTTGCTGGCAGGTGAAAAGGCTGGTATCAAGTCATCTTACAGTAGTATTTTACTTAGCATTACCTGAAGATTTTGTGGAATGGAAAAGCTTTTGTGTAGACTGTGAAAGATTGTCTTCTTCAAACAGGTACCTATGTTGCACTGCAAAATTAGAACAGGAAAGTAGGTCTTGTATATTTATGGTGACTGGCTCAGATTCTGTAAAGAGAGAGAAAACTGAAGTCAAACCTGCTTAACACTGTTGTGGCCTAAAGCAGCCACCATAGGAGTAAGGAAGGCATTTGGTCCTCCTAGCACGCTCACAGTGACAGAGTTTCCTTTGGGACGTACTGTGGCAAAAACACCGTGAGCAGAGACACCAGTTACCAAATACGGCGTAAAGCACAGAGGTGAATCTTCCCTGTCTGGTAGAGGCAAAAAGGCCTCAGCTAACATAATTTAGATCTCACTCGCTTTCAGCTTTTTATCTGGAGGGAAAGCGTGGCAGAAGCCCCCACCAAGTGAGAACGCTGCTTTTCCAGATGTACCTGTTGGCTGGCGGCCCCTCTTTGGCAGCCCCTCTGCTGGGGAGTCCTGTCTCCGGTCGGAGTCCTCTAGAGCTGAGTAGGAAGAGACGATGAAAAGGAGTGACAGGTTTCCCCGTGCACCGCCAACTGCTCACCTCCCCGCTGTAACCCAGGCTCTTTGGTTTTGTTTAATAACAGCAAATATTCAGAAAGCTAGGACCACTTTAGGGCAGCTCTCCTAGAGAAGCATCTCCCCCCCGCACCCCCCTGCCATCATGTCTAGGGAGTAGCACAGAAAAGAGTTGAAGCCCAGGATTATTTCGTTTGTTTTCTTTTTCCCTATGGCACTGGGAGTTGAACTCAGGACGCTGTGCTGGCCAGGCAGGCGTTTACACCACTGAGCTATATCCCCAGCCCCAAAGCCCAGGATTGAGTTGCAATGGCAACAGCTCTACTTGAAGCATTTCAACATAATGGAAGAGCTACGGGGCCCACACCATCTCACAGGAAGGGCCTTCCATCCCCGGTCCTTCATCCCAGAGTTCTTTAGTGGAGCAAGACCCAGCCCTTAAGACTGGATCCTACCGAAGAGAGCCTGGAACTGGAGTCGGGACACGGGTGGAACTGCTGTGTGTGTAAGCACACTTGGCACCACTACTGAAGTGAAGGAAAGGCCCTAAAGCAAAGCCTGAATTCAGAAGGGCAGCTTGGTGCTCCGCAAACAAGTGGTCCCCACCGGAAGGGATTCTGTACTCTCAGCGGCCCTGCAGGGACCACTGCCCCATCCACTGCAACTGCGTGCACACCCTGAGTGCACGCAGTTCTGAGTCACATGTCTGCTTCTTGCTGAGATGCTCACACAGCAAAACATCTGTCATCACATGCAATCGTGTGTGGTTTCCAAGTGTCACCATCCTTGGCCACCAGGGAGGCACACAGAGCCGCGGAAGGCCTGGGTCCCCGCTCTGCAGGCCGAGCCCGACCTGGCCCCGCGCACCTTCACAGATGCCTTGCTTCAGCTTCGCGCTGATCTCGCCCATGCTGCTGAAGTCCTCCGCATAGAACAGGTGCTTGGCGGTGGGCTCCGAGGCGATCTCCTGCAGCTCCTCCTCGATGGCTTTGCCTATGCCCACGGCGTACATCGCGATACCTGGGGGCAGAGCAGACTAAGCATGAGGCAGGGTTGCCTTCTAGGTACCCAGAGCTACTGAGTGATGTGACTCGAGGAGTCCCCGTCAACACCCTTTTCTTTGTATTCCCCACCATTTTCACTCTGGCGCTAGGAGCGAAGGAGAGGGATCCTGGAGAGAGGTGAGATACCCAGGCAAGGCTGGAGGCCCCATCTGCTCCTGACCCATCTACGGCTTTGCTCTGAGCTGGCCATTCTGGGTGAGCAGGAGAGGGCATTCTCTTAGGCTCCCTAAAATGGAAATCTCGCTGGAGGTCAGTCCATGACCTTATAACCTAGGTCCTACTTCTCAAAGGTCTAGGGTAGGAACCTTAAGTGGCCTTGGGCCAAGTGAAGCTGCCTCTGCCCACCTCTCTTGGGAGGACACATTCTTGCTAGACCCTGAGCTGAAGAGGCAATGCTGAAGACCTTTAGAAACCCCAGTCAAGAAAAAGAACAAAGCCAGGTATCAACTGTAGATTTCCACAGCCCCAAAAGCTTTTCAAAATTTTTAGCCACCCCCCCATATACTCTTCATGCCAACATTTTCCAGCACTGATATGCTGGCTAGTTGATTAGACTACATTTTTTTTTCAATGCACATAAAAATGGCCTGTAAATGTTGGGTGTGGTGGTGCATGCCTGTAATCCCAGCACTTGGGAGGCTGAGGCAGGAGGATCGTTGCAAGTTCAAGACCAGCCTGGGCTACCAAGTGAGCTCAAGGCCAGCCTGAACTGCACAGTGAGACCCTGTCTCAAAAAAAAAGAAAAAAGAAAAAAAAAAAAACCCTGTAAAGCAAAGGGTAAGGGTGATTCCTTATTCTGTCTGTCAGGTCAAATAGCAAGTCCGCCATATTTGTCTGTGAGCCTAGAGGCTTCATGCACAACTCTCTAAAAGGGGCAATGCCTATTTGAAGATAGTGTCACCTATACGTAGAAATAAATTCATAAGAGGATGTCACACCAGATTAACCTTGCTGAGTCAAGAACCAGATACCTGTTTCTCCTACCACCTTACCTTTGGATGATTTGTGGAAATCTGAATGGAGTAGATTGGTCTTTTTTGTTTTTTTGAGACAGGGTCTTGCTATGTAGCCCAGGGTGGCCTCTTCCTGCCTCAGCCTTTCCAATACTGCAATTACAGGTGTACGCCACCACACCCTGTTCAGGTAGATTTGTTTTAATGAGTCAAATAAAGAGCGAACTACTGGTTCTGCAGAAAAAGATGCTTCCCCCAATACTTGTGAAGTGGGCCAGCAGGACCGGGGGTCAGTTGTGAGCTCCAGCAAACCTGTGTAGCGTGAACAGCAATTTTACTGCGCAGATGACTCAGGGCCTGCCCCTTGGCTTCCAGTGCCTTGGGCAAGGAAAAAGGAGTGAAGAGGGAGGGAAGCCACGTCCATACGATGACCTTCACAGAGCAGACGAAGTCAGCACGAGCCGCCTTCCCTCAAGAAGGAACAGGGCCCACCGCGGTTCCCTCAGCCCCGCTCATGACTCGGCAAGTCCTGTCACACGTCTTCCACGTGTCAGGCCCGGCCAGGCACTGGCCCAGCCAGTCTCAGGGAGGCCCTGGTCTGCGCCTCCCTCTCCCCTCAGGGGACCCGCTAGAGCACCGTGCC
The DNA here is from genome assembly GCF_000276665.1 of Chinchilla lanigera. Lineage (NCBI taxonomy): Eukaryota > Metazoa > Chordata > Mammalia > Rodentia > Chinchillidae > Chinchilla > Chinchilla lanigera. Next base: position 13,753,927 of record NW_004955417.1, on the reverse strand, counting down.
CTCAACAGGGGCTCAGAGTAGCAGCCACAATAGACTGCTTCCCAATCTCAGGTCCGTGTCTCCCCCAGGGAGCCCCGCACTGTCTCTCCAGCCCTCCCAGCTCTGGGTTCCCTTTTACACGGCCACAGTCCCCTCCCACATGTCACATCAGCACCCCTGAGGCAACCCCCAGTCCTTCCCCGCTCACACTGAGGGTGGGAAACCCTCGGCAAGGCTGAGCTTTACTTGGGTAGAGTCACCACCCGTTCCCACATCTTGAGTTTTCACAAAGCTAACTTTCACCAGCAAGAGTATTGCTGCACTGGTTAAAAACGAAAGGAGCTAGGGATGGTGGCACCGGGGAGGCTGGAGCAGTAGGATCGCCATGATTCAAGGCCAGGCTGGGCTACATAGTGAGTTCAAGGCCAGCCTGAATTACAGAGGAGACCCTGTCTCCAAAAACAACAAAACACCAAAATCCAAAACAGGTCCCATTACAGCCTCTAGGTGGCAGTGTGGTAAAGGTGGCAATGTCGTCTGTCCTTCAAAGACCATCTCTGCCCGGGAGACCACATTACCATGGGCTTTGGCCTTGCTGGCCCACTCGGAGACGTCGTCCTGGGCCCGTCCGTCGGTGAACACGATGGCCACTCTGGGCACGCGTGCTGACAGGGGCCGGGCGCCCTCCGCCGCGGTGAAACTTCTCTCAAACATGTGCTTCAGGGCCAGCCCGGTCATGGAGCCCTTGCCCATGTACTTCATTTGGGCCACCGCTTTCCGCATGTCCTTGGCCGAGTGGAAGCTCCGCAGAGTGAACTCGGGGCGCACCTGCGTGGAGTACTGGAGCAGCCCCACGCGGGCGGCCTTGGGGGAAATGGCCAAGGAGTCTATGATTCTGGTCACGAACTGCTTCACGATCTCAAAATTGTCTTCACCAAGGCTCTTGGATCCGTCAATCACAAAGACCAGGTCAATTGGGCCCTCCGTGCATCCTAATAAAAGGCAAGTTAAATAATTAAAAATCATTCGTCCATAAAAGTAGAAGACACTGATGCTCAATTGGAGGCCCAAATGCTTTGGGGAACCACCTTTATTTTTAGGAAGACAAGAGGTGATGCAGCTTCCTGGGGTGGTGCATGCCTGTAATCCCAGCACTCAGGAGGCTGAGGCATGAGGATCCCTGTGAATTCAAGCCCAGGCTAAATTATTTAGTGAGATCCTGTATCAAGCAAAACCAAACAAACAAACACAAAGAAGTGTGTGTGGGGGGGTTTACAAACAATGATCATTTCTGCAAAGGCCCTGGATTCAATCCCCAGTACCACAAAAAAATTAATAATAATAATAATTCATATATATATATATATATATATATATATATTAGAACTCTGCCTCAAGCTTGCCAGGCAGGAACTGTGCCAATGAGTTACATCCCTAGCCCTCACATATTTTTATTTGTGTTTGCCTGATCAAAGTGGTAAAAGTAGTAATTCTCATAAGCAAACACACGGTAGATGTTCAAATTATGTAACAAGCAGGCCCACACCGCACCCTGATTGCTGAGAGTCGCCCCGGGAGCGGCTGTGTGTGCCGCACACAGAAGACGCCGGCCATACCTGAGAGTCCTTCCTCTGCTCCAGGAGGACGACATCACTCAAGCCCCGGCCTTCAGGTGGCAGCTCTTGTGCGGAGCTTTCCTAGGAACCCTATCTGAATATCCTGACACTATCTATTAATGTATTCAACCGCAATTTTATTTACAATACACCTTGCTACAGTTTATAGCTAGATGTCCCCCGAGATCCTCAGGCACTCAGAAGTGCTGCTTTTGGAAGGGGGCTGTATCACGCGGGCTGAGGGCTGACCCGCTGTTCGGAGCTGGGGCTGGGTTGGAAGAGGCAGTCGGGGGGGTGTGGCCTTGGAGCGGTTAGCTCCCTCCCGGCCCCTCGCTCCTCTTTCCGCTTCCTGTCCTCGGGTTAGGTGAGCAGCTCCCTCGGCCATGGCCCTCTTCCAGACCACTTTGCCTTGGAGACAGCAGACTGCGGACTGAACCCTCTACAGACTGCGAGCCCAAATAAACCTCTCCTCCCTTACACTGTGGACGTCAGGCATTGTCTCAGCAAGGAGAAAGCGGCTAGGACGCATGGGTCTTGTGCGAATCGGTAGCCATGGCAGGACCGCCACGGTGACCAGGACAGCGTGCCCAGCTCCTCGCTGCTTACAGTCTGACGTGCTCTGTGCTCACTGAGAGGGTAAGACTCGAGGTGGTGCCTAGCGGGCGGGACACTTGTAAGCTCCTTACTATTAGAGTTTAAAACGAACCATCACTGTGGATTCTTTCTAACCAAGGCTTTTGGGGCAACTCAGTTGAAATAAAAGAGAGAAGAAATTCATGCAAACACCTAAGGAGTTTGGGTGTGGACAGACTTTGTTATTGAAGGGCTGTGTAAGAAAAATTCACAGACCCCAAGTGGATGATCTCATTTCAGTGCACGGTGTATTACTATAACATTCTCTTTTATGCATCTAATCTTTCAAAGCGAGGGGCAACTGTATAAGCAAGTAGAGACACACACAGGGGCAAATGTTTCTAGGTTTGGCCAATGTAGCACACTGACGTATTTGTGTGTGTGTGTATGGGTGCGCGCATGGGGTAGCTAAGTTCTTCTCTTTCTCCATTAAGTGCTTGTCCACATCACTCACCCTGTTGATTCTGTCTAGTGAACAAAGAAAAGGCCCAAGACAGACATGTGTGACCACATCAGCTTAGGAGCACTGTGCTTTTTTCATTTAAAATATCTTGGGAGTAAGCCAAGCATGGTGGCACCTAACTATAATCCCAGCACGCTGGGAACCTGAGGCAGAAGGATCACAAGTTCAAGCCCAGCCTGGGCAACTTAGCAATTTATCGAGATCTTGTCTCAAAATTTAAAAAATACACTGGGGATATAGTTCAAGTGCAAAGGCCCTGGGTTCAATCCCCAGTACCACAAAATAAGCAAACACACTTGGGGTCTGTTTCGAGCTGCTTCATTCTTTTTAACAGCTGCATAGTATTCCACTGTGTAGGTAACCGTGATTTATTTAACCAGTCTCCTAAGGGTGGACATTTAGCTTGCTTCCAGTTTTTTGCTGCTGGAAATAATGGGATACAAAATATCCTTTGTGAACACATGCACATACCTGGAGTTGCATTTAAAATATGGCCGAATCACCCTCCTAAAAAACTGTGCTAGTTACACACCCATTGATCACTTTCTAATTACCAATTACCACATACCATTGCCAACGTAAGGAATTATTACCTTAGGAATTATTACACTTTCAATCTCTGATAACTTGTGAGTTAAAAAGGGTATCATAGTTTTAATCCTTTAAGACATATTTTCTTTTTAAGGCTTTTGAACTTCATGTCATGTTTAGAACAAGCTTCTCTACTGTGAGATTATAAAGTGATTCAAAATTTTCTTGCTATTTTCGTGATTAATTTTATTTTATTTTTGTTCTTTTGAAACAGGGTCTTGCTATGCAGTTCAGGCTGACCTTGTGCTCACTTTGTAGCCGAAGCTGGCCTCGAACTCGCAACGATCCTCCTGCCTCTGCCTCCTGAGTGCTGGGATTACAGGCGTGCACCTGGCAGTTATGATTAAATTTTTTGTTTGTTTTTTAGGGACAGGGTCTTGCTATGTACTCCAGACTGGCCTTGAACTTACTATGTATCCCAGGCTGGCCTCAAACTCAGGGCAATTCTCCTGCCTCAGCCTCTGGACTAGTCGAATTACAGGCGTGTGCCACCATGCCTGGTTTAAAATTTTTTTTAAATGTTTGAACTTTCGATCCATCTCTTCTCCTAAAGTCCTATGTGCTGTACTGAAGGACGTTTCTTAAAGTCCACTGTGCTGTAATTCTCCAGCACAGTGCAGAGCACAGTTCTACCTTTCACAACCAGATGTTCTCATTCAGACTAGGATCACTGCAGACTCTTTTTTTATTTTTTTTTTTTTTGTCTTTTTGAGACAGAGTCTCACTATGCAGTTCAGGCTGGCCTTAAGCTCACTTTGTAGCCCAGGCTGGTCTCAAACTAGCAACGATCCTCCTGCCTCAGCCTCCCGAGTGCTGGAATTACAGGCGTGTGCCGCCACGCCTGGCCTCCCCGCACACTCTTGAACTTCTGGGCACCTCAAACCATTTTCGCAGGTGCTGCTGCCATGAGGCGTCCCCCTCGTCCCGCCCTGTTTGCGTACACTGGTTTAGATTTATGAGGGCAGCAGAGGTAAAGGATTTGTGGCCAGAAAATATTCCAAGAAGCAGTTGCTCCCAAACCAAGTGAGAGCAGAGCCAAGTCAGGCCACTCACGCTTGCAGCGCCGTCCATCCTCGGCGAGGACGAAGCCCTGGGAGCACTTGCAGACATAGGAGTTGCCCTTGCTCACGCAGATGTGCTCGCAGCCGTGTGAGCGCGAAGCGCAGGCATCCTTCCCTGCGGAGAGAGCGGAGATACGCACCCTGTCAGCGTGGCCATGGGCCGCGGGACGGGCAAAGGAGAGGGTGAGGAGCGCGTCATTAAAACAGACCATCTCGCTGGGAACTCGTTTCTTGAGACAGGGTCTCGCTATGTAGCCCAGGCTGCCCTCCCACTCGAGCTGATCCTCCTGCCTCAGCTTCCTGAGCATGTGTGCCACCAAGCCTGGCAAAAGCAAATGAACTTTTGCCTTAACTGAAAAAGGGCCATTTGGCCAACTGAGGCAGAGTGTCACAAAAGCAAGTAAGATGTCCAACTTCCCAAAAGGAGGATGAACAGCCAGAATCTCCTGGTGGATAAAAAATGTCCTGTGCACTGCTGATGCCACCTCCCTGAGCTAGCATGTCCACAGCTTTCTTCCTTGGTACTGTGATGGCTGATGCTACGAGTCACCTTGGCTAGGCTAGGCCCAGCTGTTTGTTCCAGTACTAGTCTAGAGGTTGTGAAGGTAAATCTTTAGGTGAGATTAACATTTAAGTGGACTGAGTAAGCAGACTTCCTTCCATGATGTGGGCAGGCCTTATCCAATTAGTTGAAGGTCAAGAAAAAAAGACCAAAATTCTTTGGGAAGAGGGGACTCCCTGGGTCTCAAGACTGCACTGAAGATCTCATACTTGCCAGCCTTCACAAGCCTGTGGGCCAGTTCCTTATTCTTTCTCTTTACACACAACATATGCGCACGCACACACGCACACACACACGCACATACACACAGTTGTCTTTTTTTTTGAGACAGGGTCTTGCTATGCTTGAACTCACTATGTAGCCTTGAACTTGAGGGGATCCTCCTGCCTCAGCCTCGTGAATGCTGGGATTACAGATGTGTGCCACCACCTCCTGCACAATGTCTGCTTTTCTAGAGAACCCTAATACATTTCCTAACTAAATTCTGAGACTCTTCTGTATGACCTATGAAAGTCAATGAGAGTATGGATTTTTCAAAAACCCACAGAAATCCCTTGGCTCCTCTTCTACCCCTTACCCTCACTTATAAAGTCTGCCAAGAACAAGGCCTACAGTTATCTTCTGCTGCATGTAGTGGCTCTAGCAAAGATTCTGCTGCTGTGCAATGCCTAGCCAGGCACTGCCCTAGGCCCTGGCATCCACATGGCCGCTATGTTCAGGGCCAACACGGGACAGGCAAAGTGCCAGGCAACATAAGACCCCCAACATTCCCAAGGGACTAACGTCAACCTAATCTCTAGGGAAACACTTCCAGGGTAGCCAAGGTATGGAACTGAGATTTGTGATGCTGGCTAACAATTGTGAAAAGGAAGATGTTAAAGTGGGGTGTGGTGGTGCTCAGTGATAATCCCAGCACACAGGAAGCTGAGGCAGGAGGGTCGCTGAGACTTTGAAGCCAGCCTGGGCTACATAGCAAGATCTTATCTCCAAGAAAAAAAAAGGGGGGGGGAGGGTGTTAAAGATTAAAGGAAGGTTCCTCACTGCCTGAGCCCCACAGACGGAAACCCCACCCCCACCCCCAGGCTCCTTACTTCTGCAGCGCTTCCCGTCCTCTGCCAGCCAGAACCCCTCCAAGCACTTGCAGGTATACGACGTGTCGCCGCTCACACACACCTGCTCACAGCCGTGGGCCACATCCTGGCAGAAGTCTTTCCCTGTGGGTGGCAGAGCAGACAGAACAGCTGCACCAACTTAAATTTTACACGGCCTTGGCCGTACAGGGCCCCTGCATCAGGCTGCTTCCCTCTGTGCTCCTGAGCAGAAAGGTAAACTGAAGATGAAGACTCCTGAGCAGACTCTTCCAACGTTCTCACTATCGTCATCTCCAACCGAGCTTTAGGAGCACTGAAATCTAATTTGACTTTGTCCCAACATAACATAGGACTTAGGAGAATCACTTAAGCTCCTGGAATCTTAGTGTGACTGGAAAATCAGAAGAATAATTCCATTACTCACCTTTCCTTCCAATAGTGTTAACCATCACTGTGTAGACCAGGCTGGCCTTAAACTCACAGCGATGCTCCTGCCTCAGCCTCCCAAATGCTGAGATTACAGATATGAGCCACCCTGTCCGGCCCAAGTTGTTCTTTGTAAAGAGCTTTGAGAAGCTTGAGAAGATGATGGATAGGGATGGGAATCGTTTGCTTGGGGTTACACTCCTGTGTTTTGAGAGGTAGGCCAGTCATGAAGTCAGTGGACTGCCCTTGGCAGACTTGTCATGCCCCACCTAAGAGGCATTGTTTTCTGAGACAAGGGTAGCTTCTTCACCAGGTGCCCAAGGAGGGATTTGGGCACCGGGAATAACAACTTCAACAACATTATAAAAGATAAATGAACAGGGGCTCAGAGAGGGTAAGCAACTCTCCCAGGTAATAACTGCAGAACTACTGGCCGACTGACTCCGGACTTCCGGTGTGCATCTTCCTAGTTTCCTGGTGCACGGCACAGAAGGGAAGGAGTCCAGCTGTTGCTCTCCACTGACGGGTTTTTTGTGTTTTTTTGTGCTTGTTCATTTTTTAATAGATTTTATTTATTTATTCATGTAGGTGCTGGGGATTGAATCCAGGGCCTGGTGCATGCTAAGCATGTATTCTACAGTGAGCTGTCCCCTGTCACTAGAGTTTATTTTTAGGACAGTTTTAGATTTATAAAAACATTGAGAGAATTCCCATATGCCCTACACACAATTTCCCTTATTCTTAACATCTACAGTAAGACAGTATATTTATTATAAGAAATAAACCCAGACTGACACAATATTAATAGCTAATGTCCAAACTTTGTTTATACTCAGGTGTGTGTGTGTGTGTGTGTGCGCGTGTATGTGTTACTGGGGATTGGACCCAGGACCTTGCACATGCTAGGCAAGCACGCTTACTACCGAGCGCCACCCCTGAACCACATTTACTTTGTACCTAGTGTCCTTTCTCCTGTGTCAGGATCTCATTAGGATCCCACCTTACATTCCTTGGTGTGGCGCTGGGTAGTGCGAACCTGATCTCTCCAGAGCCCAGGGTAGTGCGTTGCTGCAGCACGCAGCGATCTGACCCAGTCAGGGGCCGGTGGCACCAACACTTACTCCTGCAGGTCTTGCCATCGTCTCGGAGTACGAACCCTTCAAAGCACCGGCACACAAATGAGTCTTCGTTGCTTATGCACGAATGTTCACAGCCATGGTCCCCCGCAGCACAAGGGTCCAGTTCTGAGAATCAAATTGGAATGACAGAAACAGAAATAAAAAATAATTCATACCTGAGAGGCTTACTCATTCGCAAAGAGGCTTCAGACACCTTAAATTAAAATAGTACTTGGGCCGGGGATATAGCTCAGTGGCACAAGCGCCTGCCTGGCAAGCACAAGGTCCTGAGTTCAATCCCTGGTACCACACAAAAAAAAGGTACCCATTTCTGCAGCACATTTTTGAGTAGAAATCGTGTCTACAAGCAATCATCCATACCGAACACATACAAATTAAACAATCATCCCCTCGGGAGAAATGAATAAAAGATATGAAAAGACAGGCCAGGTGTGGTGGCACAAACCTGTTATCTAGCATTTGGGAAGTTGAGGCAGGAGGATCACTGCAAATTCAAGGCTAGCTGGGGCAACATAGTAAATTCAAGTCCAGCCTAACTACATAGTGAGACCCTCTCTCTCTCAAAAAAAAAGATATGAAGATACAACTTATGAAAGAAGAAATGAATGGCATATAAATAGTAGAAAATAAGTTTAACTTCATTGGTTATCATAAAATACCAACTTATCTATATATGCATGCATGTATGCATGCATATATCATACTAGGTAACTCACCCATTCAATCTTTCAACAATTTTAGTTTATTTTTTTTGAGACAGGCTCTCACTGTGTAGTTCAGGCTGGCCTTGAGCTCACTATGTAACCTAAGCTGGCCCTCAAATGATCCTCCTGCCTCAGCCTCCTGAGTGCTGGAATTAGGGACATGTGCAACCACATCCTGCTCCAATTGTTAACACATGTCAAAACCAGACTAACTAAAAATGTTATAATGAATCCCTTTCTTCCCCCTGACTACACTATATTCTAAAGTAAGCTTCCGAACATGAAGGGAATTTTGCCTTTCCTTGGGCAGAAGCACTGCCTCTATCTTCCAACAATGCGGGAGCTTGGGTAACTGAATCTGTAACTGCAGAAGACAGCCAGCCCGAGTTGGACCTGGCTTTGCTGCGGACCTGACTTACTCTCTGAGCACAGCTCGGACTAATTACTGTTGCCGAGCAAGCATTTCCCAGTGGCTCCGGGCAGCTCCTGGCATAGTTAGAAAGTACAGCGCGTGATCAGAACCCAGCCGCCCTGGAGGGGAGCTCCCCCACCATGGATGTGCAACAGTACTCTGTCTTCTGGGGTCATAAAACAGTCTTTGCTTGCAGGCCCTGAAACCCACAAGCATCTTTCCAAGCTCCCCGGCCCTACCCGGCCGCCCTCCCAGCAGGTGTGGGCTTTGTGCTTGAGCTTCCCCACTCCCTGGGCCGAGGGTCCTGAGAACTAACTATCCTGCGAGAGTGGGCTGCTTCCCCGCAGGAGGGGCCGGAGAAGCTGAGCCCACAGGGCACATCTCCACGCGGGCTCCTGGCGGCCAGACCCGCTGCTCTTTGGGAGTTTTGTTGTGTGCCTGCTCTAAAATCACGTGATGAGTTTTCCCCCGTTTTTCTTTTTTCACATCCTTGCCTCAGAACACGTGATCAAGTGACAGGAAAAGTGGGGGAGCTCTCAAGCTCAGTCATCCCATGACTGCTTACGCAAAACAGGCACAGCGCTCCAAGGCACACCGAAGAGGTTGCGTGGCCCTGTGTGGGAGAATCTGGCCACAGACACAAATGTGCCTTTCACCCCAACTTCTCTTCTGCAGTCTCTCCCACAGTGCTCTGGAGCCCTGCGAAGGGACCCTTTCAAGCTCGTCACCCAAGTGCTGTGGGTAACAGGGAAAAATTCAAACCACCCAAGTATCCAGCAGCAGAGTTGCTGCATAGTCCACAGGATAGAACCTTACACAGCTCTAAAGAGAAAGAGGATACTGAAAGATCTCTGGGAAATAGTATTGTGTAAAAAAAAAAGCACAGAATGGGAGATGTAGTACAGTATTTTTTATGGTATAAGAAAGTTAAATATATTTGTATTTGCTTTTATTCACATAAGGAAGCAGTGAAAGGCTTAATCAACTAATCATTGTATTATACAGCTGCCCTCTAATGCTGTGTGAGAAATTATCCCCCAAACTTAACAGCATTTTTTCTTTTTGGTTTTTTGAAGCAAGGTCTCACTATGTAGTTGAGGCTGGCCTTGAACTCACTGTTTAGCCTAGGCTGGCCTTGCACTCACTGTGATCCTCTTGCCTCAGTGTCCAGAGTGCTGGAATTACAGGCCTGCACCACACCCAGCATGCTTGGAGTCTAGCCTGGGCAACTTAGCTAGAACTTGTCTCAAAATAAAAAGGAAAAAGGGCTGGGACTGCAGCTCAGTATGAAAGCCCCAGGCTTTCTGGATTCCCAGTACCAGAAAAAAATATTCTTAAGGGAAACAAAGGGCTTACAGTTAAAAGTAAGCCTCTTACCTTTGATATCCAACACCATTATCTTCATTTCTAGTTGCAAGGACCCAAAACCCACACCCACAACTCTACAGAGGAAAGGATTATTTTGGCTCACAGTTTGTAGAGGTTTCAGTTTGGAGTGGTCTGGCTCCAAGGCAGGGCAGCATGGCAGAGGAGAAGCAGCTCATGGCATGGCAGAGGGAAGTGGAGAGGGATCAAGGGAGGAGGAGGGAGAAAGAGAGAGATACAGAGAGACCCTTCCAGGCCACACCCATAGTGACCACCTCCTCCGACCCAGGCTTCACCTCCCAACATAGCATTTAGCTATAAACTCCTCAGTGGACTCATCCACAGGTAAGTATCACACCCCCATAACCCAATCACTGCCCAAAAACTCCACCTATAAGCACATGAGGCTTTGGGGGACACCCAGGTATAAACTATAGCAATCATCATTTTTAAAGGCTGCACAGTAATTCACCTGACCAGTCTCATATTTGATGGGCATTTAGGTGGTTCCTAGTCTCTTTTTTATTAAAAAAAAAAAATCATTGTGGTGACAAATATTTTTGTGCATACAATTTTGCATACAATATGAAAATGTAGCTGAAAAACACATATCCTAAGGCAGAAATGCTTAAAGGGTCTGAACCTTCAAAAGCTGGTAAGTAGCTCTAGGGCTTCCTCCAAAGAGTTTTGTTATGGTTTATCAACTTTTGAAAGATGATTGAATTATGAGGGCCCTGCAGCTGACTTGCTGTTAGGAGGCAGGGGCCTGGTTGGAGGTGGCTCATGGGGGTGGGACATGACCCGGAAAGGTATCTCTCCATCCCCACTCCTCCCTTCTCTCCTTCCTGGCCACCATGAAGTGAGCAGCTCTCCTCCACCAGACCCTCCCACCCCACCTTCCTGCCTTGGTGCCAGCCAACTCAAACTAAAGACTTGAGCCAAAACAAACTTCCCCAAAAAGCAGCTGCTTTTGCTGCAGCTCTAAGAGAAGCAGATCCCAAGTCTGATTCCCGGGGCCCCAAGAAGAACTTGACAACTGCATTCATCTGCTACCACTGTTAAAAGCCAGGCCACCTCAAGAGGAACTGCCCTAAGAGGACCCCTGGGCCATGCCCTGAAGGCAAAGGTGACCACTGGAGATCGGTCTGCCCTCTGAAGCGGAGACCCCAGAGCCCAGACCCATCCTACCAGTTAGTCCAACAGGAATGAGGGGGCCTGGGGCATACTCTGCCTTCTCCCTCTGGCCAGACTGTCATCTCCATGGAGGAGCCCCGGGTAATCATGACTATGGAGGAACAAGAAAACAGCCTGTTGCTAGATACAAGTCTCTCGGTCCTTCTTTTCAATCCTGGCCTTCCTTCCAGC
>NW_004955417.1:13637899-13742395 GCF_000276665.1 Chinchilla lanigera | reverse complement strand
AAACCACTTTGAAGATACCACCACGTATTACAGCAGCCATTGATATTTTCCTGCTAATCTATCCATAACTCTGTAATGTTTGTATGGTTCCTATCTTATTTCATAAATGGATGTATGTTTATTATTATGTGTTTCCTACAACAACCATTGAGAATAGTTAATGATTATTCAATTGGTCATGCATGTATAGCTCTATTTATTTTCTTTAGAAGCCACTTTGAAGATACCAAAGTATAGTACAACAACTATTGATAATCTCCTACCTCTTTTGTCTGTAACTCACTATTATTTGTCTATTTGTTTTCCTGAGAAACTATCTTGTAGATAACCATATGTAAAACAATAACCATTGATAATTTCCTACCACTTTATCTGTAATTTGGTAAGCCCCTCCCCCATTATTATGTTATCCTTCTTTTACTCTTTAAAATAAAAACAAAATAAACTTCCCTTCCTTTAAGCTGTGGTGTTGGGTATTGTGTCCCAACTGGGGTGTTGGGTATTGTGTCCTAGTGACTAGGACAAGCTTATTTCAACCTCTCCCCCCACTGACAGTGTCAGCCTCTGTCCTGGTTTCTGATCCAGGGGCCTGTGGCTCAGCTTTTTAAAGCCCCATGCTTGATTCCACAGAACCACAGAGACGAGATGTTGGCAGTGGACTCAGACCTTATATTTAGACTGTCATGGTTTAGGTCTTAAATGTGTTGCAGGCTTGATGCTCAGTGGAGGAAATCAGGAATTGAGGTCACCTGGAGGAAGCAGGTCATTGGGGACATGCCCTTAAAGGGCATATTAGGACTCTGCCCATTCCTCTCTTTCTCTTGGCTTCTGGCCACCATGAGAGCAGCAGCTTTCTTCTGCCATACTCTCCCACCATGATGCTTAGCCTCCCAACAGGCCCAAAACAACACACCAAGCAACCATGGACTGAAACCCTGGAAACTGTGAGCTGAAAGAATCATAAAAGTTTCCTCCTTTTAAGACATTTATCTCAGGGATTTTGTCACAGTCATGGAGAGGCAACTAACACAGAGACCTTCCCAAGTACCCCAGAGTTTCCAGCTCTGATGTCACCAACCAGACACCCTCATCTTTCTTGTGAGTTGCCACACTGACCATTACCCAGACTCCACATCTCACTCTGGGGCCCTCTAGTCAGTCCTCCCTTCAGGGGCCACAGGCCTGTCTGCATAAAGGAAATCTGCACTCGTCACCCCTCCCTCTGCCTGCAGTCCTTCATGAGTCTGGAAATCTTGCCAAGGCTCATGCCAGCTGCCCTCAGCCTCATGTCCCCTGCTCTCCAGGGCTCTAGGGCTGTGCATGCCCCCTGCTCCTTGGAAGCTTCCCCTCTTCCTCCCGTGCTCCCTGGTGGTACCCCTTACTTTTCCTCCTCTCACCACTCAGGAGTCTTCTCTGGCCTCCCAGCTCAGTCTCCAAGCACCAAGTTCCTGGCCTTTGGGTAGCATCAGGCTGTAGTTGAGTACTCACTGTTGTGACTTTGGGGGAACCTGTGTTCCCTCCCTGTAAGGCTGTGAGTAAGTGAACTGTGAAGGCCACGAGGCTGCTTCTCTCCATCCCCAGCACCATGGTAATGCCTGGCATGTAACAGCACCCTGCAAAGAGCTAGCCACGCCAAGGAAACAGTTCCTCAGTTTTCTACCCAGAACCCAAGGTAATTAAGGCCGCATTATAGGGCCTTGTGCAGATGTTTCTGGTTGGATGCTTGCGGTCGCCTGGGTGCCTCACTCTCCCACACACTAGCCTTGTGGAATAGAACCCATTGCTCACATTTGTTCCACACAGTGCCCACTTTCTGCCTGGTGGGGATGTGCTGGGTCACTTCTACATTCAAAGAGTCACACGGCAAATGACAGATTGCCAAAAGTGCCCTGGGACACCTTCCTGACTGCTGGCTCTAGTTCTTTCTACCAACCATGTCTGGAAACCAAGCTGCAGTCAGCTTCTCCCCAGGGCCAAATACACTCTCTGAAGGGAAGGGCTCAGCGGTTTCTCAGCAGGTGATGATGGCACTGTCCCTGACTCACTGCACAGGGACCTCCAGCTTGAAGACAGGGGACACCCCAATGCCAGGTGACTCCAGCAGCACATGTTACGGAGCACTTACCCTGTGCCAGGTACAATTGTATTTGGGGGCTAGAAAATACCTCAGAGATGCACTAGTCCCACCTCTTCTCAGGGAGGAGTAGTGACTTTTTCAAGGTCCCTTAATGACCTGCAGACACGACTTGTCTTGGCTGTCTCGGGGCAGAGGCAGAGTCCATCGTGAACCTGTCTCCTCGGTGTTTCCTGGCCCGGCTGCACACCTCCCAGCCGTCCTGGCTCATCAGGTCTGCTTGGTCAGCTGGCAGGTGCTCCGAGGCTACCTAAAAGCTTGCTGAGAGTGGGGGTGGCCTCCAGAAAGCTTGCTGTAGCTCTCAGCAGCTGGGCGACACGGCCCTCCTGCTCCCCGGGCTCCCTCCGGCCATCAGTACTCAAGATTCAGGACTCAGAAGGCCCAGCTCCCTGTGGCTGCTGCCTGGACCCTGGGCCTATCTGTGTCGGCCCTGAGGCCTGGGATGATCTTCCGCTCCAGCTGACTTGCTTCCCAGACTCAGCCCCTAGTGTCAGACTAAACAGCTCCCTACGATGAGGCGGCCCCCCTGACATATGCTGCTCTGACAGAGTGGACAGTACACCTTTAACACCCTGCTTCCTGGAGAAATTTAGAGTTCATCAGTGCAGACACTGATATTGTGTGATCCCAGGACCCCCAGTGCCAACACGCCAAGGTGCCCATAACTACTTGCAGAGAATAAGAAGGAACAACCCCAGAGCCTAAGGAAGCACAGAGACTCCAATCCAGAGTGTGACAGTCTGGGTTAGGGACCATGGTCACATGGCCCACCTGAGGCCCGGGAAAAGTCTCAGGAAGCGAGGAGAAAGCAGACTCTACTCAAAGAAGGGATTTTCATCCTTTCCCCAATTTAATTAAATGCTCATTATGAGCTGGCTCTGCAATTGGTGGTTGGGATGATTAGAAGTTTCAGGACATAGCCCAGGTTTTGGGGTCCCTGCAGCTGACACAGGCTGTGCCTCCCACATCTGGATTACACATCTGGTGAGTCACATGTCTGTGTGGCAGCAGCTGTGGGGCACCAGCTCTGTGGCAATGACGGTCAGCCTGGATCTGGGGCTCCATGTGAGTTACTAAGGCCATCCTGACCTTAGAGGGAGAAGGTAACCAAAGGCTGGCAGACAGCATAAGATGGTGTCCTGGCTTTTCCTTTTTCTTTTTTTTTTTTTTTTTGGTACCGGGAATCGAACTCATGACCTTGCCCTTGCCAGGCAGGCGCTTACACTGCTGAGCTATATCTCTGGCCCCTGGCTTTTTCTTTAACCATCAAACTGGGAGCAGCTGGTCCTCTGCTCATCTGTCTGAGCTTGTTCCTCACAAACCAAGCAGCAGCTGAGCTGAGATGTACTTTTTTCAGATCTCTTGCACTGAGCAAAAGATCCGAAGCCAGGGACCTGGGTTGTAGTCCTGGCTCTGCCACTGACCCCCAGGGCAGCTTGGGGGTATCCTTTTCCTCCCTCCCTTGCACAGAAACAAAGGAAGCTTTCTACTGCTCCTTCTGTCCCACAAGTGGTCTTCTCTTCCCGTACTCCCTGTTACTCACTGAATCATGTCCCTCAGGCCCCAAATTCCTAACTGATGCCCTAACCCCTATATATGGTATTATGGTATTTGGTGGTAATTAGGTTTAGATGAGGTCATGAGGGTGGGGCCCTGATCCAACAGGACTAGTGCCCTTATAAGAGACCCTGGGGGGCTTGTGCTCTGTCTTTGTACTCTTGCTCTCTCACTCTCTCTTCCTTGCTATGTGAGAACACAGCCAGAGATGCTGGCTGTCCGCAAGCCAGGAGCAAAGGCCTCACCAGAACCTGACATCCTCATCTGGCACCTGATCTCAGACTTCCAGCCTCCAGGACTGAGAAACAGATTTCTGTGGTTATAAAACAACACCCCATCTATAGTATTTTGTCATGGCAGCCCAAGCAGACCAAAACACTCTGCCAAGCTTGCTCAGGGAGGCTTCAGCCTGGGAAGCCAAGTCAGGGACTTCAAGCCTGAACAAGCCTTTGCAGATGGATCGGCCTGTGGTAGCTGAACTGGAAGCATGGTCAACTGGATTCCAGGTTTGGTACTAAGGTTTGTGACACAGGCCTGATGGTGTCCTCCCTGCCCTGGAAGAAGGGAGGTCTTCCCTAGGTCAGCCCTGGGGCTCCTGGGTCTGTCCGCTCCCAGGTGGTGTGCCCCTAAGTGTCTAAGTTACTTTTCTCTCATTGTTGAGACAAAATACCCAACACCCAAAATTAAAAGAGGAAAGGTTTATTTAGCTCAGAGTTTGTAGAGGTTTCAGTCCATAATCAGCTGACTCTAAGGCAGGGAGGCATGGCAGAAAAGCACAGCAAAGGAAAAAACAGCTCATGGCAGGCAAAAGGTAGCAAAACAACAAGGGACAACCACAGCTCTTTCTATCCCTTATATCCTATCCAGGCTACTTACAGCCGGTAGCACTCGCACCCTTAATCCTAGTGCCCTTGAATCTAGCATTGCACCCCGAATCAATCCCAGCATCACACACTGTAGATCTAGCTACCTCCAAAAATGCCCCAGCTATGACTGTATGAGGTTTTGGGGGCCATTTAAACATAAGCCATAACATTTTGCCCCTAGCCCCCCAAAGACTCATACATATCCCTTTATGCAAAAGGCATTTAGTCCACTCCAAGAGTTGCCAAAGTCTTAACAGTTTCAGCATTGCTAAAAAGTCCAAGTCCAAAGTTTCCACTGAGATTTAAGGCAAACTCTTAGCAGCAAGCCATTGCACAAATGAAAAGGAAGTTAAATACTTCCAACATTCAATGGCATATGACACACATCTCCTTTCCAAAAGTTACAAATGGGGATAGCAAGGAATGGGAACAAAGCAAGACCAAAATCCAACAGAGCAAACATTAAATCCCACAGTTCCACTTCCAGCATCCCTGCATCTGTGGCAAGTTGTGCACTCCAAAGCAGTTGAGTGGCTCAACCACTATGGCACTGCCAGTTGTTGTAGTGCCCATGGCTTCTCTGTTGGGCTGGCTCTGCTTCCTCCTTGCATTTTTCCTCAGACAATACACATTCCTGGCTTCTCCAAACTTTTGGCGTCTCCACTGCACCTTTGGCTTCACACTCAGTTTCACACACTGCCCTCTCAGGAGCATACTAACTGGCCTCCCAGGTCTTCTTTTGAGATCTGGGTGGAAGCCTTTCTGATCCCACAACTCTTGTATTCTGCATGCACCTAAAACCAGCACTACATGGATGATGCCAAGGTCTGCCACCAGCTGGAGCAGTAGCCAGGCTTTCTCCTCTTTTGGCTGTAGAGGTTTAGTGCCTGGATCACTGAGCACCCTGAACCCAATCTCAAGAAACAAATTCTGTAGGCCACCGCCATTCTGGAACATGGTGCTCTGGGGCTTTTATCTCAAAGCAAATTCTTTCACCTTTGCAACTCTGAGGCTGCAAAAGCTGGAGTCCTGCTGGTTCTTGTGATGTCCTCAGGCCATCTTTTCTGTTGTCCTCTTCTGAAATACTTAGCTTTTCCTTGCTAATCTCTTCAATGATGAACTTCTCCTCTGTTCCATCTTCGTAGGCCTCAACTTTACTGGAGCATCCTTTTTGGCCAAACTCACAATGTTTTTAATCATTCTACTGGGCTCTTTGCTCTTGATTTTCAATATAAATCTGGCTAAAAGACCCAACAGTAGCCATGCCACTGCCTCAACATTGGACTGCCTTGAAATTTCTTCTGGCAAATTAGTCTGCTGCCCTTAATCTCAGTCTCAAGTGAAGTCTCTGGACAGATGTAAAATGCAGACAAACTTTCTGCCAAGGCAAAATACACATCATCTGGAGCCCAACAGCCAGTGTAGTCCTTCTTCCCAGCAGAAATCTCCAGACCTGGTTTTACTGGCAGAATTTCTGTCAGCCTTCTGGTCTTCTGAGCTCTGACCAGAATCTCTGATCAAGTACAGCATCAGGTAGCTCTACTTTTTCAGTTAGCATCTCCAAAGCTCTCCAAACTCTCACCAAAGCCAGTCCCAAAAGCTTCTGAGCCACATAGTCAGATTCAGTCACAGCAATGACCCCACTCTTGGTACCAAATTCTGTCTTGGTACCAAATTCTGTCTTGGTTACTTTTCTATCAATGCTGAGATAAAATACCCAACACTCAAATTTAAAAGGGAAAGGATTATTTAGCTCACAGTTTGTAGAGACTTTAGTCTATAACTGGCTGGCTCTAAGGCTCTAAGGCTCTAAGGCAGGGTGGCATGGCAGAAAGGAATAGCAGAGGAAAAACAGCTCATGGTAGGCAAAAGGTAGCAAAACAGCAAGGGACAACTACAGCTCTTTCTGTCCCTTATATCCTATTCAGGCTACTTACAGTGGGTAGCACTCACACCCATAATCCTAGTGCCCTTGAATCTAGCATTGCACCATGAATCAATTCCAGCATCATGCATTCTAGATCCAGCCACTCTGAAAAAGCCCTACCTATGACCACGTGAGGCTTTGGGGGGAACATCTAAACACAAGCCATAACACTGGGGCTCCTCCAAGGATAGAAGTGCTGGCCCTGGGACATGGGTCTCCAGGCAGCAAGGCAGGGAGCTCCCTTAGGCTGCTCCTCCATGTGGTAGAGTCTGAGGATAGGGAGAGAAGACCATAATGAGAGCCTAACAAGAGTTAACATTACTCTACAGGTACACAAAGCTCTGATGGATATCTCTCCCTGTGCCGCACAGGGACCCTGAGAGACAGGCAGGAACGATCATTTCCAGTTTACAGATGAGCAACTGGACCCAAAGAAAGAAAAGTTCCTCGCCCATGGGAGAAGCCCCAGGTTTAAATCTGGTCTTTGAGCTCCTATTTTCATGTTCTTTATATTTTGCAGTGCCATGTCCCATATTTGTGCAGAGAGCCACAAAGTGAGGTCAGGTTGGACAGAAGGCAGAAGTCCCAGGTGAGCCTGCAGCAGGAGAAAGATACTGCTACCCAGCAGGTGGGGAGGGAAGAAGTTCCCCACAGGAGCGACACTGGAGACGGACTGAGTTTCCGCAGGCAGTGGGGATGGAGAGGCTGTCCTAGGACACAGGACAGGCTGGAGGTGCGGGGCCTACTCAGAGAATAGAGGACTCCTCACTATGGCTGGAGCACAAAAAGCTTCAGGGAAGACCCAGGACTGGGCTACAGAGGAGGGGGAGGAGGAGGGAGTATGACAGGCATGTCAGCCGGCTCTGTGTCATCGGGCCTAGGGCTGGGGAACTTACATCCCAACCCTAGTTAGCTGTGGCCACACTGAAAACAAAGCCCACTATTACAGAACCGGGTCTCGAGCCTGACTCATCCCAGAGCAGACAGAAAGTCTTCAATTAGGGGAAGAGTCCCGGCCGGGAAACAGCTTTCATGTCCTGTTCCCAAGTGTAACTCTAACCTGACCGATTATCTCCCCGGTTCTCGTATCGACCCGACCACAGAGGAGCATCAAAATTCACTTCTACTTGCACTGTGGGACCTTTACTCATATGCATGACATCACTGCGCCACTGGCGACAGACACGCTTTCAATGAGAAACTGGGCAGCGTTTCACAGGGAGGAAGGCGTCGCTAGGACGGTGGGAGCGGGGAACTGAAGGAAGGGGCCGTGTGTGTCTGGAGAGCTCTGTGAAGACGCTAGAGGTCCTGCAACCATCTCTGTGTTTCTGATTTTCACAGCAAAGGAGAGGACAGAGGAAAGGCAGGACTCGTCAGAGATGACAGAGAATGAAGCCCACAAGCCCTGCATCTGCTTCGGCAGGCAGGTGAGTGAGCGCAGAGCGCCTGGGCACACCCCCCTCTTCTCGCCCTCGGTGCCCAGGGTGTGGCTCCAGGGGAGGCAGCTGGGCAGGGAGCCACCCGAGCCGTAACACTGCTGAGCCGTGGGACCCAAGCACCCAGCCCCACCCGGGAAGCATTTTCTCCCAGGTGGCACCGCGGCAGACACACCCTGTGGGGCTGTCACTCATCCGCCCCTGTGCACGCACAGCACTCCAGGTGGACAGAGGGACCTGTGGCCACAGCTGTGTCAGTGGCCAAGGAACTGGGCCCTGTAATGGGAAAGACCAGCAGGACAGGGAAGGTGACACTGGGTCCTTTCCCTCCATTCCCAATACCTTCTCGCAGGTATTTCTGCGACAACTATTTCTCCTTTCTTTATCTTTTACTTTTTTTGAGACACAGTCTCATTATGTAGTTCAGGGGGGCCTTGAATTCACTATGTAGCCCAGGCTGGCCTTGAACCTGCAGCAGTCCTTCCACCTCAGCCTCCCCTGGGCTACTTGGAAACAGGCAGGCAGGCCAGCAAACAGGGCAGCACCCTTGAGTGAGGGACAAAGGGGTGTGGGACCTTCTGCCTGTTTCTTTTTAGTGGAGACAGGAGTTAGGCTCAGCTGTAAGGAAACACACCAGGCAGCATCCCTGCCAAGCTGGGATGTGCTGAGAGACAGACAACAGGGGCCGGGGAGTGGACTCTAGATGTCCCAGGACCACTTCACCTGCAGGACTGGAGTCGCATGGTGAGAGCCCTCACTCAGTAGCAGGTGACCTCCGTCTCTTAATCAGGGCTGCAGTCTCCTCATCTGTGACAGCACTGGTGCTTAGCACAGTGCCCAGCATGCAGCCAGCGGGTGTCAGCAAGGGGGCACCTTATTATTCATGAACAGGCTGCTGGCTGGCAGAGGATAGAGCGTCTTTGTGCTTTTCTTGTTGCTATATAACTGAACACCAGCTGGGCCTGGTGGCGCACACCTGTAATCCCAGCACTTGGGAGGCTGAGGCAGGAGGATGGCCAAAAGTTCAAGGCTGGCCTGGGCTACCCAGTGAGTTCAAGGCCAGTTTGAACTACATAGTGAGACCCTGTTTCAAACTAACCAACTAACCAAGCAACTGAATAGGGCAGTTTGGCTGACTTAGAACACAGGTTCAGGAAGTCCCGCTTTTAGAGGCTGGTAGGCCCCAGAGCAGCACCAAGCAAGGGCCTCGTTTGCATTTGTCTTGTTGTGGAACAGCACACAGTGAGAGAGAGTGTTCGAGTGGAAGGGACAGAGGGGACACGTTTGGCTTTCCAACAACCTGTTCTCTCCATCACCTACCCTCCCTCAAGAATTAACCCGCTCCCCTGAGAAAGGCACTCCTCCCACAGGGCCTCATCGCCTCTGCAGGGCTTTGCTCTCAAAGCCACCATGGTGGCAAAGCGGATCGAACAGGACTTCCGGCGAGGACAAGCCACATCAGAGGCAGGGCGGTGTGGTAAGACCGAGGGCTCTGTCCAGTTCCACAGCCGCAGTGAGGCCATCTGTGGAAACAGCCAAGGCCGTTTCTGGAAGTGACGGGGAAGCTTGGAGGCAGAAGGAAAGCAGCCATAGGGGCTCAAACGGCTAAGAGACAGTCACAGGTGTCCCCACGGGCTGGGCCCAGCACAGAGAGAGGATACCAGGCACAGACAAGGTCCATGTTGGCAGCAGAGCCGCACTCGCACCCACAGGACACCCAAGCCATGTCCTGCTGGCCCCAGGACCTCAAACACAAGGGGACTCACTTGCACAGGTCTTCCCATCGCTGCGGAGCACGTGGCCCTCAGGGCACTGGCAGGCGAAGGATCTGTCCGTGTTGACGCAGGCGTATTCACACCCAGGGTCACTCAGAAGGCAGTAATCCGCCCCTGCAGAGCCAAGACCCAGGTGAGGCCCCCAGGGCCTGGTCAGTGAGGCCCAGGACCAGGAGGATGGGGAGCACGCGGCCATCATGCTCACCACCCCTGAGAGCATGCGGTCCCTGGGCAGAGTGCCCACGTCTCT
Source organism: Chinchilla lanigera (assembly GCF_000276665.1). Taxonomy (NCBI): domain Eukaryota; kingdom Metazoa; phylum Chordata; class Mammalia; order Rodentia; family Chinchillidae; genus Chinchilla; species Chinchilla lanigera. The sequence goes on along the minus strand of NW_004955417.1, from coordinate 13,732,450 downwards.
CTGGAGCAGAGGAAGGGGGCACCAGGCCTGAGCTGCCACTCTGCAGGGGCCGCATGTCCCACCCCTGTCACCAGCCCATCCCTAACAGAAAGGCACGGAGGGGACTCACTAGAGCAGGTCTTGAGGTCCTCGTTGATGAGGAAGCCTTCCGAGCACTGGCAGACGAAGGACTCCTCTGTGTTCAGGCACAACTGCTCACAGCCGTGGTCCTGCGCGCAGTGGTCCACCCCTGCGTGGGTCACACGTGTAAACCCAAGGGGCAAGGGGGTGATGCCCTGCCAGCCAAGGGCACTGGGAAGCAAAGCTTGCTTAGAAGAGAAGGTGCCATTCTGTGCACACCACGGCCTCCGTGGGGAGTCAGCCTGGCTTACTTCTCTTTCCACCTCCTCTTTGAACCCCAGGCCAGGGCCCTGCAGGCTGAATCTGCTGTCTCAGCATCGAGAGATGCTGAGAGCAAGTGTGATTTGCATATCACAGAGCGTGGTGCTCAAGGATGGGGTGCCTGGTCTAAATTCTGTCTCTACCACGTCCCAGCTGTGGACACTGGCAGTCGCTCCGCTTCTGTGGCCTTCTCAACATCTCCTGACTTGAGCGACGGGAATGACGCTGGTGGCCGCTTTCTGACAGGAGTGTGGTGAGAATCAGAGGCGGTAACACACGGAAAGCAAGCGTTCAGAACAGCAGCTGGCACGTGGCAACCACTTCATGAACCCTTAGGGTTATGAGCAAGTGGTGCTGAGTAAGGATTCACTGTATATTTTCATTTCAATTTGAAAATTTAAGAATGTGATTTCTCTTTAATCCTCCTAATCGGGACACCCAGATTCAGAAAACAAACCAAGGCCCGGGCCGAGCTGTGTGGCCCATCCTGGCACCCAAACTCTGTACAGCTGGGCCCTGGGCCGTGAGGAAGAAGGCCAGTGAACACACAGCTGTGGCCGACAGCTCCCACAGACAGCCCACAGGCGGCCTCAGACCTCCTGGATGGAGAAAGTACGCCCCAGAGACTGGAAAGACACTGAAAGCCTTGTCAAGGGCCACCAAGTGAGCGCTTCACTCCTCTGGGGCCTGGGACCGTCCTTCCAGAACATTCTCTCATAGAGGAACCTACTGCAGACACTTGCAGAACCTCAGGAGCTGCATGCCCCTGCGCACATCCTGAACATTTACCAGGAAAGTGACAATTTTCTTGTTTTTCCCTCTTGAAAAGGTGTAAGAATGTAGGGAGCTCACAGGCCTATTGAGAGGATCAGGAGAGTTAGTCGTGGAAAGTGCTCACCACAGCTCCTGCACAGACTCAGTGCCTCCTAAGGCTTTGCTGTCATTGTGCCCTGGGGCTCCCAGAGCCCTTTGCGGGAGCAGAAAACCTCGGCTTTCTCTGGGGACTTCTAGATGGAAGTGGCTTGGGTTACACTTTCTTATAGCTGACCAGATCGCAGAGAAAGTGGAGGGTCGCCATGTCTTCCAGCCCAGCTCCTGAGCCCCTCCAGGCCCCCAATGCTGGGAGAGAAACAGGCAGGCCCTGGCCCCCAGTGGCCTAGCTGGCCCAGTCAAGTGATGCCTAGCCTGTCCCAGGACACTTTCCAGGGCCAGTGGCTGGCAGACACCACATTCCTGGAAAAAGGCAGGGTTGACCGGGATTTGTCATGATCAGACCCCCCTCCTTGCTGAATGTAAGACCCCTTGGTCCCCATTGGCTAATGCACAGCAGAGCCCGGATGTTTCACCAGCTTTCTCATCCAAAAGCCCCTGGCTTTCGTCAAGGCTCTGTGTTCCCTCTGCAGGCTGAGGGGGAATGGGTTTTCCTGAGGAAAGCGCTGGACCTCATGCTCCAGCTGTGAAACTGCCCCCCTTCCTGGCAATGTAGCGTCCAAATGCTCAACAGCTGCACCATTCTCCTCAGTCCATCTCCGTCTCCAGCGCTGGAGCAGATGTGCGCTTGCTAGCAGAAAGCCACACAAAGGGCCTCTTCTCTGAGGGCCATGTCACCGAGCCCCAGCGCCGAGTAACGCGGTCACAGGGAGCCAGCGCAGCGTCTGTGTGCTCCCACCCCGCTGGCCTGGGCCATGGAGTTTGTGTCTCATAAAACACGACAGGACCAGCCAGCTGGCAGGGCCTGCGAGTTCCCATGTGTTTACATCACGGATGGGCTCTGTGGGCTCTGACACAAGGATATGAAGAAAAGGCTTTACAAAACCCCACTGCTCAGTTCTGTCCTCAGATCAGCCCGGGGGCTGCTGCTTCTGAGGCCCAGCCCTTCCGGCCTCCTGTCCCAACCTGGGCCTAGACCCTGGTCACCCCCATCGGCCGCCTGTGTGAGCCATTATCCTAAGTGGGATGTTTACCTTGCACCAGGCCTGAGGCTAACGGATTGGAATGGTCCCAATTACTTCCTATAATCACCCTGCAGAACCAAGATTAATATTATCTTCACTTTTTTAAATAGGAAATCAAAGCTTAAAGAAGTTAAATAACTTGCCCAAGGGCACTTGAGCAGAATGTGGCAGAGTTTAGACTTGAGTTCAGGCCCACCTGATTGGTCCACGCTTCTCACAGCTAAGATTAATAATACTGATATTTACTGAGGGCTGTGATTAAGATAGTGTAAGTATTTCAGACGCACGGATTCCTTTAACCCTCACAACCCAACCCATGAAGCAGGTAGACCTAACAGTCCTTTATGGGTGGTGAAACTGAGGCAGATCTGCAGGAAACCTGGGAGCTCCAGAATGGCCCGTAGGTGAGCCGTGTCCATCCGCCCCCACAGCCCTGGGGTGCACTCACGGCTGCAGGTCCTGCCGTTGGGGTCCAGGGAGTAGCCCCGGCGGCAGCGGCAGTAGTAGCCCTCCTCCGTGTTGACACATTCATGCTCACAGCCCGGTTTGTTCAGCGCACAGTAGTTGATTCCTGTGGGGAGAAAGGACAGAGCCTCCTTCAGACTCAGGCTTCTCAGGGCGCCGTGCAGACAGCTGCCGCTGCTCCCTGCCCAGGTGAGCTGGGAGCTGACCACTCATTCCTTTGCCAACCAGAGGCCAGGCCTACAGGTAGATGCGTCGGACGGGATAAGGTCTGTGCCCTGCGGAGAGGAGGAGACAAGGGAACCAGGTCACCAGGAAACAGAGAGGAGGGCCCCGCTGAGCCCAGGGACCGGGTGTCTTCCCCAAAGAGGTGATGCCCAGCCAGAGGCCTTCGGAAGAGAAGAGTTAGACAAGTAAAGGGGACCAAGGGAGCAGAGAGTAAGGACATGGGCACAGCGCAAGCCTGGGGATAAAGGGGGGCACATTTGGGAGGCAGAGGGGCAGATGAAGGCTGGCCTGAGAGGACGGATGAGGCTGGGCAGGAAAGGTTTCATGGGCCTTGTAAGCCGCAGGATGGAGCTAAAACGGCTATAAGCGGGTGGCCAGGCCGGGGAGTGTCAGCGGAGGTGGAAAGGCCTCGAAGAGGGTTCTGCAGTGGAGAGGGAAAGACGTGAAACTCAGCGAACACTCAGCAAGCAAGGTGCTCAGCAGGACACAGATGCAGCGCCTGCTTCTGGGGGCTTGCGCAGGAGAGTCTGGACCCGACGTGCGCCCCGGGTTCCCTGCCACTGCTTTCCTTCCCCGCTGCTGGCCAAAGGCCCAGTCAAGGCCCGCAGCTGAGCTGAGCTGAACGAGCTGACAGCTAAGAGCTGAGAGCTGGGATGAGGCCCACGCTTCCCAGCCCACCCCCTTTCAAAAGAGATGGAGAAGCTAAGAAAATCCAGCCTGTTCTTCCAGCAGACCTGATCGCTAGCGCTCAAAGCATGTGGGCAGCTTCTGTCTAAGCTGACGTCTGACAGTGACGTGCGACAGCGCGAGGCAGAATAATCCAAAGCTGATCTCGCCAACTACCTGGCCATTTAGCGGAGTCTGGAAATGGCAGTTACAGGGAGGGTCCAAGGGCTTAGCCTTGCTCAGATCATGACAGCAGCTGTACCGCGAAACAGAGGTGACAGTCTCTGCCGATGCCCCAGGTTGCTGCAGTTCTGCCACGCGTGAAGCTCACCCCCATCCAAAGCATGCTTCTGCTGCTAGACAGAAGCGGCCTCCTTACCAGCGGGCAACCAACGACTTATTTCCTGGTAGAAGACACTAAAACGACAGCCGGTCACAGGGGAGGCCGAGGGCTGGACGGGAAACCGAAAGGAGCTCCCAGAGGGCCTCTGTGAGAGCCATGCTGGGGGAAAGGTCACCACTGACCTCACGGTCTGGGCCAGACCAGTTTAACTGCACCGAGCTGTTCTTCTTCTGAGGAAGTGGCAGACACTGGTTGTCTGGCCAGTAACCATTGCCCTGTGGCCCCCAGGCCACGAATCATGGCTGGCCCACGCCAGTCAACCCTGCAACCACGTTCTCCTTCCTCAGGGACTGGGCCAGAGGTGAAATATGCCCCCGTTCTGGCCAGAAAAGCCATACAGAAAAGTTCACCACGGGCCCCTGGAGCGGCAGATGCAGCGCACGAAGACAAGCTGTGGCGCACAGGGGCTGGCCTGAGAGAAAGGTCACCTGGCTGCGTCCTGGGCCCCTGACACTGTCTTTAGAACCCATTCCTTCAGCACGAGGAGAGGTGACATATTGTTAGGACCCCTTAACAGGCTCACCTGTGCTGGGACATCAGCAAGTGCCAGGAAACCAGCAAACAGCCTCCACAGAGAGAAACGGAGCTAGCAACCACACACGGGCCACAGACAGACAGGCAGACACAGGGCACAAGGGGCTCACTGTCTGGGGCCACAGCGGGCAGGAGCTGTGGGAATCATTTCATGACCCAGGGATGTCCAGCCCTTTGGCCTGCCATGGCCACAGTGAGAACAGAGGGATTGTCTTGGGCCCCATATAAAAGTACATAGTGGAGTAAATGTAAGTAAGTAACAAAACTTCCTGTTTTAAAATATTTGAACTTATTAAATTATTTTATGAAAAGCAAGCCCAAGTTTAACCACTAAGCAAGAGAAGTTACATGTCTGCTTAGTAACACTAAAGGCCGTCTTCACAGGGACTCATGCGTGGAGGTTGAAATATGGCTCCCAGCAGTCCTTGCGTTTCACTCTCCAAGTCGCGCAGCGTCCCCTAATGTCTGACACACTGGGGTATCGGACTGAGGCTCAGGGGGCAGAGTCAGCCCTTTGTCCTCTGCCATGCAGCGTTCATTGTCACTATAGTCGCTGTTAACCGTATCTATGCCGTCCATGCCCCAGCACTGTGTCATCAAGCCCGAAAAACATTTCCAAGCTTATGGTGTTGTATTACTAACTTTCTGGGGCTGCGTGAGGTCCAGGGAAAGAGGAAATTACGTTCAGTAAATTCTGTCTTTAAAAGCCACTGAAGAAGACAGCATGGTGGTTCCACCAAAGTGAAATATCAAATTAACCACAGGATCCAGGAATTCCACTCCCAGGTATATAAACCCGAGATCACAGCAGCACTATTCACAGCTGAAAGGTGGGAGCCACCCCAGGGGCCACTGGTGGATGCACAGATCAACCAAATGTGGTGTATACACACAGCGGAGTATTATTCAGGTGGTAAAAAAAAGAAAGAAATTGTCTGGGTCAGACCAGTTGCACTGCACTGCACTGTTCCTTTTCTGTGGACACGGCAGACACATGGCTGACATTTGCTACAAATAGCTGAACTGTAAAGATATTGTGTTACGTGAGACAAACCGGTGACAAAGGGATAAATGTAGGATTCCACTCACAAGAAACACTAGAATAATCCAGTTCTCAGAGCCATAGAGAAGACTGGCTGCCACAGGATGAGAAGGGGCAATGGGACCATGTTTCACAAATAGAGAGCTTCAGCTGGGGTGATGAGTAAGTTCTGGGATGTAGGCGGGGGTGGTTGTGTGAAGAAGTGAATGGGCTCAGTGTCACCACGCTGTACTCTTAACCATGGTTAAGACAGTGAACTTCGGGCCTGGGATACAGCTCAGTGGCACAAGTGCCTGCCTGGCAAGCACAAGGTCCTGAGTTCAATTCCTGGTACCAAAAAAAAAAAAGATGGTGAACTTCATGTCATTGTACCACGATGGAAAGTCAGCACTGTCTTTACAGACACACATACTTCAAAGCAACATGAATGATTTTGATTTGTCAATTTAAGCAAATAATATTTAAAGAGATCCTTTTAAAAAGAGAAATATGTATAAAATCACTCAGCTGAGAAACAGATTGTTAGAGGCCATCATTCAGCTGCATGGGAAACAGCAATTCAGAAATGACCCTTCTCCAAAAGATTCTTATTTTTTTCTTCTCGGTAGTTTAAAATCTATTGTAGGGCTGGGGATTTAGCTCAGTGGCACAGCACATGCCTGGCAAGTGCAAGGTTGTGAGTTCAGTTCCTGGTACCGGAAAAAAAAAAAAAAATCTATTGTAACTGGTATATAAAAAGCAAAACTTATGCATATTAATGAGATGTCGTGTCATGTTTGATACATGTATACATTGTGTTCAGTTAAGTCAGTTTAAACCCATCTATCTCCTCAAAACTGTTTTATGTGGCTCTGTGGTAGAGTGCTTGCCTAGAAGGTACAGGCCCTGGGTTTTTTTTTCTTTTTTTTGGTTTTTTTCCGGTACCGGGAATTGAACTCACAACCTCACGCTTGCCAGGCAGGTGCTGTGCCACTGAGCTAAATCCCCAGCCCCAAAGGCCCTGGGTTGAATCCCTACTATTACCAAAAAGTAAAAAAATTTTTAAAAGTATCATTCTTTATGGTGAATGCATGGTAGCTCTTGGCTCTCTTCACACAAGACATGGTCCCGTGTGTGTTGTTTACACATTTCTTCACTTGTTTATTTATTCAATATATATCCACTGAGTACTTTCTAGGCACCTGGGACAGCTAATTGTGGAGCCGGCTTGAATACAAATGCCTAGCAGTTGGTTTTGCACAGTTCTGTGTGTCCGATGATTGACGTACTGAAGATGGAAGACCCACCCTCGGTGCAGGTGGTACCAACCAATGGGCAAGTGGCCTGGATGGAATAAAAAGGGAAAGGAGAGCGAAGTCTCACTTTTTGCTTCTTCAGAGGAGCTCCAGTCTTCACCACAGCCTTTGGACATCTGTCTCCAGGTTCCCAGCACAGACTTTTCAGCCTTGTAGGACAGACCTTCTGGCCTCCTGATTTGGACTCACACGGACACTGTAGTGATCTCCAGGCCTTCGACTTTCCACTGGATCCTTTGGATCTCCAGCATGTAGAAGGCCCTTTTGTATTCTTCCTCCCTTGACTCTGCAGGTGATCACTATAAGCCTACCTTGTAGATCCTATTCTTATACATCCTACCTTGTAAAGCCTAGCTGATACAGCACTGTATATCTGCTTATGTGAGCCCCATAAACTGTACGGTAGTATACCTGGGTCTGAGAAGTCCCAGTATACACAAGAAACCCTGAGTTATGTGACTGAACTATCAGATGACAAATTAAACAGTATTTACAATGCCAGCGCCTAAGAAACATGATTGAGAAGGTAAGACTACCAACCCACCATGTCAGGGACCCCAGGCAGTGAACTATAATGCCACCTGAATGGTTCCACAAGTAGGTTTCACCAAAGTTGGACAGATTAAAAAAACACAGAGGCCCGTCCCTTCATTTAGGAAAGCCAGGTGCAGAGAAGTAGGACGTCGCTGGTTCAGGAGGCACAGCCAGTATGAGTGACACTGCCCAGACTGGACCTCACCTCTCTTGGCTCAGTCCAACCTGGGGACTTGGGCTGGCTTTTTAGAGGGTGTTTTCTTCAGCTAAAGAAAGGAAGCCCTCCCAGGAGCGCTGGAGCCCAGCACCGGGGCTGCACCCACATCTGATTCAGCCCGGGGCTCCACCTAGACAGCAAGGCCAGCCCTAGGTTTTGTGCTCTGCAGCAAGGCCTCTGTAATTCATCTCCTCAAAGACAGCAGCCGTCTCCAGAAGAAAAACCTCCCAGATGAGGCAGACTGAACCCTGGCCAAGAGTTTTTCTTCAGAGCGCTTCCCCCCACCCACCCAGTTTAACTGGATAACATCAAGTTCCTTTGATACATTTCTTATTACCTTTGAAAATAGCCCACATTCATCAGCCTCCTATTAAATCTAAGTGGCTGTACGCTCAGCTCAACATTTACAATGCTTGGATCCCTTGAGAAACTTCAGGTTCCTAACAATAAACCTCGGACTGGAAGCCTAAGTTCTTTGTGCGCCCCCCTCCACCACCACGTGACCCTCCAGGGAGACCACGAGCATTCACTTCCGGTCCAGCTCTGCCACGAGGACCAAGCACAAGCCTAAGTCAGGGGCGGCTCCGAGAGGTGACCTCAGGCGTCCGGGGCTGGGCCCTCAACAAAGACAATGGAAAATGTAACGAGGGGGTGGAACCGTGGGAGAAGGGCTAATGAGGACACTGGCTTTTCAAACAAATTCTATTTTTCCTGGATGAGAAAGTAGGGCACCTGGCTAAGGAGGAAACAGAGCTATCACCACAGAGACTACATGAATGAGCACTGGGGCTCTGGCCAGGGCCACAGCCTGCGCACAGGCCTATCTGTGGGCCAATCTGTGGTCAAACTCGTTCTCAGCCTCCCTCCTTGGCGTCTCTTCTCCGGGTGCCTCTGCAGGCAGGGTGTGGAAGGCATGGCAGAGGCCGAGGAGCTCAGATGACTGGTAAGAGATTCAGAGCCACAAGAAAAGTCCCCACCCATGGCCACTGCCTAGCTTATCCCCCTGTCCCCCTCAGTGATGCACAGGAAGCTTGCGACCCTAATAAATGTATGTGATGAACAAGAAAACTATGGATCCACCCACTAGAAAAAGGTGTAAACATCCCAGAGGGCCCTGGCCAGGCCAGAAGAATTGGCCCTCTGACATGTTGGAAGCATGTGTGGTCTAATGGAAAATGCTCTAATTGTTTTCACGTTTCAAATGCTCTCAGTTAAAGTTCCCATTTAGTGCTTGCACGTCTCCAGGGTTTGTACCCAGGCAGGGCAGTGGGCATTATCTTTTATAAGAGAGGTTTGGCTGCAAAATATGGGCTCTGCAACCATCTGCCATCATCAAGGTTTAGTCCGAGGGTACGAGTTAATGTGTGTTGTGAGCAGAATGCGCCTCATCTGGATTCCGTTACACACACGGCCCTCAAAGATCCGCAGAAGAGGTAGGCAGTGCAGACCTTGAAAACGAGGTCCTGCCCCAAGGAATGCTGCAGTTTGCATCTCCAGGAAGAAGTCTGGGAAGCCGCAGGTTGGGAAATGCAACCCCAAACGGAAGTTCTAGAGAGTTCTGCGAGTGACGTGGTCAGGAGACCTCAACAATTCAGCATGCATCAGCATGGCCTGATGGTGGGAAGGCTTTCTGAATAAACTTCTCAGTTTATATGCTTTGAAAAGCTCGTCTTTCTAACAAGACTGAGGAATTCAAATAATAGCTGCAATTTCTCCAGGATAATACATCTCAGAGTGACTCTCTAACCCATTCATTCGTTCATTCATCCGTTCCGCAAACTTGTGCTGCACCTGTGTGCACCAAGCATGCGCAGCTACTGATCTGGCCATGGGGACAAGACAGCCACCTCTGCCTGCATGGCCCTCCAGGCTGGTGTCTCTCAGGAAGTCTGGTTTAAAGACATCCCACTTAGGGGCTGTGCTCTAGGCTGTTGCTCATGTCCCTTGAAGGCCAGTGACAGGCACTTATTTGAGTCACTCAGTGCCCCCTCGATGCCTTGTACCCCTGGAGTGCTGCTCCGATGCTTCTGACTCTTATTTTTCTTCTTCCTTCCTATTGAAGAGGAGAGAGCTGCAGCCGTCCCCTCTCAGCAGCCACCAAGTGTCTTACCTTGTAGGACTGAAAGAACCCAGCTCTTTTGACGTCTCACTTCTGGCCCAGCCTTTCCTTTCTCAAGTGGGTAAGAAGGACCAAGAGGAAATCCTCATTTCAACTAAGTAGAACTTCAGCTTGGGCCTGACTTAGCTAAACAAATCCAATGGTCAGACCCAGTCTATCCAATCTCACCAAGACACTCCAATAGGATTTAATGAATCAAAAGTCAGAATATAAGGAAGAATAATATTAGTAAACACAAATGCTGAGCACAGGTATAAACTGCCTAGAATTTGCAAGGAGAGGAAAACTAGAGGAGCATTTGGTGGGCAATTCTCCTCCACAACAGCCAGTGTGACTTACTTCTGCAGGTCTTCTTGTCTGGATTCAGCATAAAGCCTTTCAGGCAGCGGCAAGAGTAGGACTCGTCAGTGTTGACACATTCGTGCTGACACCCGTGATTACGCGAAGCACAGAAGTCTATCTCTGCAAAGAGAACCATCAGAAAAATGTTGAGCAAAGCTATGCAACTAGCACCTAAAAACAACGCATTTCATCTTCATTTTTTCTAAATAGATAAAACCCATGCCTCAAAGACTTATGTCAGGAAGCGATCTCTTGATAGAGCTGCTCCCAGGTCTAGAGATATATTTGCCTAGAAAAGAATCTTCTTGACACAGGACACAATATCTAAGTAACCAATTAATTTGTGAACATGCTTTCCTTATCTTGGTTGATGTAAGAGCTACTCAAACTAGAATTGCTGGATTATGGGCTAGGGAGAGAGATTAGCTCAAGAAATAATACAATTAAAACAATTAAACCTTCCCCCAAATCAAACTCTCCGCCATTCAAGCTCCCCTAACATTGAGCCAAATAGGACACAAAAGCATCCTGGGAAGTATAAAGCCTAAGAGAGAAAGACACGAATAGACCAAGTTCAACACTCCTTCCTTATCACATAAACAGAACTTTCAGCTCAAGATTCAGTCCGAGAATGTAATATCTGGTGATAGTCGAATTGAAACCAAAATACTCAGAAAGAAAGGAGTGCATGGGATTTGTTACAAAGGAATGTTACTTGTATAAGCATTTTTAAATATGGAAAGAGACTGTTCCATTGAAAGGTCTGAACAAAGGCTTCTGCTGAAGCAGAACCTAAATGCATTGTTTAAAATTGCTGGAAATAAGTAGTTACTGACGGAATCTTAAAAGACATCTTTGTTTTGACAAGGATTTTTATTGTTTTAGGGAACATCTGAATTCTGGGCATAATTTCCATAATGAAGAATTTGGTGTAAATGTGTTTTCCCAGTCTATATCAAAGGAAACACACTAAATAAGAGAAGCATACACTATTCTTCAGAGAAAAAACAATGAATAAAAAATACCGATTTTTCCCAACTTAAAGTCATGGAAAATTTACTGATACAGGAAATGGAAAGGGTAATATAGGGAATCCTTGTGTTCATTATTTGGCTTCAGAATATACGGTTGCTTTTCTTCTTCTACACCCCAACCCCCATAAAAATCCCATATCACTTTAGGGCCAATCTCAGACATGGTAACATTTTTTCATAAATATCTCATACTGTATCTTTAAAAGACAGGGACTATTTTCTAAAAATATATATATAAAACTTCAATACCACCCTCACATGTAAAGGTACTTAACGTTTTATTTGGAAACTCTTTGAAAGTTACAAAAAGTTGCAAACATAAAAATCATACAAGAGGCCAGGTATAACAGAGCATGCCTATAATCCCAGCACTTTGGGAGGCGGAGGCAGGAGGATCACAAGTTTAAATCTAATCTGGGGGGAGCTGGGGGTTTAGCTCAGCAGCACAGCGCCTGCCTGGCAAGCGCAAGGTCGTAAGTTCAGTTCCCGGTACCGGAAAAAAACCAAACCAAAACAAAACAAAGCAAAACAAAAAATAAATAAATAAATCTAATCTGGGCACCTTAGGGAGACTCTATTTCAAAATAAAAAATAAGAAAAAGACAGGATAGAGCTCAGTGCAAAGGTCCGGGGTACAATCCCTAGTATCACACATATGCACACACACACAAAGCATAAGAACCACTGATAACACTTTTAATCCCAATTCACCTATTGTTACCATTTTACTCCACGTGATTGACCATTTAGTCATCTTCTAAGCCAATTGTCAGCGGATACGATAATACATCCTGGTCATTTTCCCTTAAATGTAGCCTGTGTTCCCTAAGAAGAGGGATATTCTCCTAGCCACATGGTAGTTATAAACCTCCCAAATTTACATTGATACACTATTTTTATTTAATCTACTATCCATATTCTAGTCCTGCCAGCTGATCTAATGTTCTCTATAGTATTTTTCATCTTCCAGGACAGGATCCAGTCTAGGGTCTGAGACAGTATTTAGTTTTTACATCTGCCTGCGCCTCCTTTAATCTAGAACCACCCTGTCTATGTGGCTGTTTAAATATAAAGTGGTTAAAATTACATGAACAGCTCATGTCATTCAGTTCCTTCACAGTACCGGCCACAGCAGAAGGGCTGCAGATAGCTACTTGTGGCTCCTGACTGTTGCATCTACTTGTTTGTAGGTTTCTTTTCTTAAAGATATAATTTGTAAGAAACAAACCACATACATTTAGGATAAATAATTGTATGAGTTTGGACATATGTATACTCCCATGAAACTACAAGCACAATCAAGGCAATGATTATTACTTGTTGAAGACAGTAACCTTTCCCTATTGAATTGTTTTTGTGTCTTTGTTGAAACATTTTCACCATGTATGTGTGGGTCTATTTCTGGACTCTGTTCATATTTGTACCAATACTTCACTGACCTAGCAGTTTATAATTAGTCTCAAAATCAGGAAGTTTAAGTTCCCCAATCCTGTTCATTTATTTCAATTTATTTAACTATTGTATTCCTTTGTCTAACCATGTATATTTTAGAATCACTTTTTCAAATTCTTAAAAAAAAGCTGCTATGATTATTATAGAGATTGCTTTGAATCTATAGATTAATTTGTAAAGGGCTGACGTTGAAAAATATTGTCTTCGCTTTTTCTTTCAAATATGTATTTTTAGTAATATATGTTTGCAGTACACACTGATCACAACTCATCCCGATTCTTTCTCTGTCCATCTCCCCTCCCTTCCCACTTCCTTCCCTTCTGCTCCCGGTCCCCTTGCATCTACAGAAGACCTTTCTGTTCCCTATTATCTGTCTTTTAGAAAAATCAATCTTGAGCCTGAACATGGTAAATCTATTTAATTCAGTCTTTTAAAATTTCCCTTAGGAATGTTTTGTCGTTTTCAGTATACCAGGCTTTCACATCTTGTGTCAAGTTTGTCCCTTGGCAATGCATAGTTTTTGCTGCTGGAAAGGTATTATTTAAGTTTTGAAAGTATATAAGATAGTTGCTTTAATATTATCACAACTTTCTCAGATTCACTTAGTAGTTTCAGTTGCTTTTTTGTAGATTCCATTAGATTTTACAGATGATAATGTTTGATGATAAAGGTGGATTTAAATTATTCTTTCTTTCCATTCTATGCACTATCTCTTTTCTTTTTCTCTTCCTTCTTGCACTGGCTAGAACCTCTAGCACAATTAAATAGAAATGGTGGTGCAGACTTTTCTTTGGTTCCTGATCTCCTGAAGAATTTAATCTCTCATCATTAAGAATAGTCAGCTAATTTTTTTTTGATGTATTTTATCTGACTGAGGCAGTTACCTTAATTATTAGTTTGCAGAAGGGTTTTTTTTTTTTTTTTTTTTTTTATTTAAATTTGGAATGAATGTCAGATCTTGTCCAGTTCTTTTTTTCTTTTTCTTCATCTATGGAGCTGGGTCATATGGTTTCTACTTTTTAGTATGTTAATATGGTGAACTATATTGATTGAGTTTTAATTAATTAATTAATTTTTTTGGAGACAGGTCTCGCTATACAGTTCAGGCTAGCTTTGAGGCCAACTCAGGCTGGCCTCAAACTTTTGGTGAGCCTTCTGCCTCAGTCCCCCAAGTGCTGGGATTACAGGTGTGCAACACCACACCTAGCTTGTTTGCATTTTAAATGTTAAACCGACTTTGAATTCCTGGGATAAATCCAACCTAGACATGATGTATTATTCTTCTTGTATATTACTGGATTTGATTGCTAAGAATATTTAAACAATTTCTGCACATATCTCATAAGGGATATTTATTTACTTGTTTTGGTTTGTTTTGGGTTTTTTGAGGCATGGTCTCACTATGTAGTTCAGGCTGGCCTTGAACTCACAGCAATCCTCTTGCCTCAGCCTCTCAAGTGCTGGGATTACAGGCACACGCCACCACACCCGGTTAATGAGGGACATTTATGTGTAGTTTTTTTTCTTACATTTTATACTGGTTTAAGAATCAGCAAGCTGGCCCCATAGAATGAATAAAAATATGTTCTCTTATCTTTAATTTTTAGGAAGAATGTGCATAGATTGGTGTTAGTTATTCTTCAAATGTTTGGTAAATTTTCCCAGTTAAGCCAATTACATCTGGAATTTTTTTCAAAGATTTAAAGCACAAATTCAATTTCTTTTAACTGATGGAAGCCTACTCAGACAATCTATTTCTTCTTTAGTGAACTTTAGAGTTCGTGTTTTTCAAAAAATTTGTCCATTTCATCTAAGTTGCTTTAGTTATTGGCATCCATTTGTTCTTTATTTTCAATGTTTGTGGGATCTCCAGGGAGATTCACTTTCTCATTCCTAGTATTGGTAATTTGTGTTCTCTCTTTTTGTCCTCTCTGGCCATGTTGGCTAGAGGTTTGTCAATTTTATTGGTTTTCTCAAAAACAATCATTTAGGCTGGGCATGGTGGCACATGCCTGTAATCCCAGCACTTGGGAGGCAGAGGCAGGAGAATTGCTGTGAGTATCGAGGCCAGCCTGGGACACACAGTGAGTTCAAGGTGAGTTCAAGGCCAGCCTAAACTATACAAGGAGACTCTGTCTCAAAAAGAAAAAATTTGGTTTTAGCAATTTGCTCTGTTAGTTTCAACTCAGATCTTTCCTATTTCCTTTCTTTTGAATGTGTAACATTAAGAAAAAGTGCTAACGTTACTGTGCCTTCATCAGTGCTTCTATTTATTCAATACATTTTTTCTGAACACTGGCCATGGGTCAGGCACTGGTTCAGCATACACAAAAATGCACAGTCTAGGGCTGGGGACATAGCTCAGTGGCACAGTACTTGCCTGGTGAGCATGAGGTTCTGAGTTCGATTCCTGGTACCAAAAAAAAAAAATTAATGGTCTAAGACAGGCGTGGTTGTACACATCTATAACCCCAGCACTCAAGAGGCTGAGGCAGGACAAATGATGTGAGTTTGAAGCCAGCTTGGGCAATTTAGCAAGCTCCTGTCTTAAAATTAGACAAATACAAGGAGCTGAGGCTATAGCACATTGCTTGAGTCCTGATGGGTTCAATGCCCAATATCTTTTTAAAAATTAATGAATTAAAAATAAATCTGGAAGGAAATGTACCAAATTACTGTTAACAATAGTTATCTCTGGATGATCACAGATGATTTTATTTTATATAATTTCATTTCTATGCAAACCAATTTTCTACAGTAAGCCTACCACTTTTGTAATCAGAAAAAGTACTAATAAATATACAAATTCATAATTACAAAGCTAGTTGCCATGGAAAACAGCAGAAATAATACAGAAAAAGAACAGCATAGGAGGTGTCCAGAGACTTAGAGAAGGAAATAACCAGGGAACATTGCTGAGAACAATGTATACAGTTACAGACACTGCTATCCAAAATACAGGATGCTGTCAATAGACAGTGAGAGCTCTCAGTTCAGGAGAGTAACTATGAGCTCACAGGTACCACTGCAATTTGGACCGGCTGGAGAGCACAGGCTAAGTGCTCTGGACATCACAGCGTCTCACCTGTCCTAGAGGTACAGGCTTCCTTGCTGCCCCTCAACATTGCTGTGCCTCACCGTCCCTGCTTCAGGACCTCTGCACAGGCACTACATTCCCTCTGCCTCGAAGGTCTCCTTCCTCTCTTGTCTCATGCAAGTCTTTGGTTTGTCTTCTTTTCAAGATGGTACCTTTTCTTACTGTGCTCCAACACAACATAAGCACCGTAAGGACAGCGTTGTTTTGTTTTTTTCCTGCTGTAAGCCCTGTGTTTGGTCCCCAAGTACCAAAAAACAGAACAAAACAACCTCTTTCTAGGAAGACCCAGTTTAGCAATCAGCACCCTTGGAGACAGAACCCAGCAGGTTCTAAGCCTAGTCAATCACCCTTGCAGCCCGTGCTCCCGTCCAATCTGGGCCTCAGGCTTGGGCTTGCTCCAGCAGCGGGGGCAGACGTGTACCGAGCCCAGGTCATTGCTACGCTTTTTCATTGCCGGCTGGTCTACTACACAATATCGGGTCATTCTGATCTGACACATTCCAAGCAGCGGCAAAGAAGCTGAGAAGCGGAATTTGCTCCCTTGGACTCTAGGCGCAAGGAGGCACATACCAGCTCCGTGTGAGGACTTGCTTTCTAGGAGCGGGACCGAGCGGAAGCAGGGTGAGTGTCCTGTTCGAGCGCGTGCCAGACACGGCAGAGCCAGGGCACCGCAGGCTGGCTAGGTGGGCAAGAGCCAGGTGGACGGTGAAGGTTCCTTCCAGCCAAGAGCTGTCAACAGCAGGGGCACACTGCAGGCTGTAGGAGGGTAGTGGGGCTCCGCAGGTTAGTTACATCCTGGCCAGGAAGCCTGATAACTGCTCAGCTCTCTCTCACTCACTCGCTCTCTCTGACAGAGGGTCTTGCTGTGTAGTTCAGCCCGCCTTCAATTTGTGGCAGCCCTCTTACCTCAGCCTCCCAGGCGCTGGGGTTGCAAGCGTGCGCTACCATGCCTGGCAGATCTGGCATTTCTACTTCTAGGTGTCCGCCCCAAAGAAGGGACATGGATAGACACTTGTACACTCAAGTTACAGCACAATTCACAACAGCGAAAAGGTGAAAGTGTCCATAGATAAACAAAACATGGCATACGCCGGAGACCAGACTCGTAAGGTCACACTGCTGAACGTGAAGGGACCTCTGGCCATGCTGGAAGAGCTCACAGTCACAGCGCTCTGAAGTCAAGCTAACGTCACAGCCGAGGCAGCCAAGGACACGGGCTGTGGACACTATTCCACAGCAATAAAGCTGCCAGCCTTAGACATCCGACAGTTGTCCTAACTGGCAAGATTTCAGGCCCTCATCATTTTGGCGGGCCTTGTGCCCTCCTCTTCCTGCACCCCTAAATCTGTGAAAACCCAATAAATACGGCGACCCAGAAGAGTCCTTATCTCTACTCCCAGAGAGTTCTGACCTTCCCGGACTCCCCAAAAACCATACCACTTGTCTCTTTATTTAAGCTTCGTTGTACTCATTTTAGGAGGGTGGGGGCTAGCCCAAGTCCCCGACAGGCGTATACACAAAACGGAATATTATTCAGACCTTGAAAGGGAATTCTGACCAGGCAATAATTGATGAGTCAGGAGGATGGCACACTAGGTGAAAGAAGCCAGTCACAAAAGGACAGACACTGCATGAGTCTACGCATACAAAATACCTAGAAAGTGAAATTCAGAGAGACAGAAACTGGAACAATGGCTGGCAGAACTGGCTAGAGGATCAGGGAACCAGGGTTATTGTTTAATGAGGACAGAGCTTCCCTCTGCAGTGATGAAAAAGTTCTGGAGATGGATGCTCATGATAGCCACCTAACAGTGTGACGTGTTTCATGGCTCTGAACGGTACACTTCACGCTGGCTGCGGTACCTGGGCACGGTGGCACATTCCCATAAGCCCAGAGAGAAGGTGGAGGTTCGAAGGTTGAGGGCAGCCTGGGAAACTCAGTGAGACTCTGCCACAAAATAAAAAATTGGGGGATGGAGCTCAGGGATGGGGTGCTTGCTTAGCATGTGTGAGGCCCTGGGTTCAATCACAAACACGCACACACAGACATACGTACTTACACACAGAGAGGTTACAGTGGTAAATTTTATGCAGTGCATATTTTACCATAAAAACTCTTGCTAATATTTTGTAGATTGATGGCACCTGATTTTTCCATTCTTTCTCCTACAGAATATGCACACTGATTTGGACAGTTTGCTTGAGCATAAGGAATTTATATAGAAGCGGATGCTTTTTTGATAACACTTAGCTAGCTTAACTTACATTACTTATTCAGGAACTTGAAGTTCTAATTATGTACATTTTGGCCTAGTCATAAATTAGTCACACTTGGCATATTGCACCTTATTTAGGCAACAACTGTGTACTTGCTAAGTGGATGAACGAGCTTTCAATTTTACTTCTGGTTAGACATGGAAGCTTAAATGCAAGGAACTGAGCATCTTTCGTTTTTTGGAGAGTCATAAGAAGTAGGGAAAATGTTTAAAAATCTCTCACCAGCACAGCAGCAGCGCAGCTGCCTTGGTCATCACTAGCAGGTGGCCATCTTGTTCCTCCGCCTCTGCCTCCACCTGCGTCTGTCCTTGTTGCCAGTCCCTAGGTCTCTGGTTTCGTGGTGGGCCTTTGTCTTACTTCTGTCTCCCTTCTCCTGCCCACCCACCATCCTGGCAGGGGAGGCGGCCCTTGCAGGACCTGGGTCACCCTGCCACTCCCTGCTCCGACCCCCGGCTTTCCAGCTCTCTGCTCTGCCCATGTGCTGGGCACCGGCCTCTGGGTCTCAACTTGACAAGACCCAAAGGTAGCAGAACTGGGGACTCCCAGCCCCACAGAGGAGACCTCCCAGCTGGGTCCGCATGCCCCAACTCCACGCCAAGCTTCCTCCCCCAGCCCCACCCTGAGCAATCTACTTCCGCAGTGACTCCAGCACTCAGGCCTCCTCCCTGCCTGCACCATCCTGGGACATGGAGAATTCCTGTGGAATTTGGAAGACAGGAGACCAGTGTGGGGAGACAGGGTGGCTCCAGGAACAGGGCTGCAGGCACCCAGCATGGTGACCGAGCTGCTCTGTGGCTGTGACTCGCACTCCCTCATCTCCTAATGGAAGTCTTGTGCTGTTTCATGCACCTCTAAACTTATGCTCAGAAATATTAAAAGTCTTACAAGTCAGTAAGCATCATCTTCTGTAAGAACATAGCACCAGGCAATCTACAAGATGTTTCCTATGCATATCTCACTTGGTCTTCAAGATAATGTCACAAAGTAGGCATCCTTAGCATCTCTGGTTACAGCTGAGGAAACTGAGTCATAAAATAACTTACCCAAGGTCACCCACAGACAAGGCAGAGGAGCTGGGAGCTGAACCAGCAGCACACAGCCCCCTTGATGGGGGGCACTGACCCACCAACCTGGCACCCCCATCCCTGCCAGGCCAGGGCCCGTGCTCCATGGATCAGACTGTCCAGAGGGAGGGAGATGGCACGAGCGTCCCAGCCACTCATTCACCACTCTCATCCACATAGCAAGTGAACAGCTGTGCGCCAGCCACACCCTGGGCACGGAGCGCCAGACTGCATCTGGCTCATAGCGTGGCACATCTTTCCTTCTCTGGGGCTCCCTCTTGCCCTCCTTTGCCTGCTGATTGACAATTTTACCTTCAAGACCCAGCCAAGGTATTTACCCCTCCACCAAAGACTTTCATTCATTCCTGTTGGCTCACAGGTGGGGCTCCAAAAATATATGTTTTGTAGTTGTTGTTCAGTTTTGTTTTTTGAGACAGAGTCTCTCCATGTAGCTCAGGCTGGCCCTGCACTCATGATATTGCACTCACAGCAATCCTCCTGCCTCAGCTTCCAAAGTGCTGGGATTACAGGCGTGTACCACCATACCTTACCAGAAATGTATGTTTGTTTGTTTTTAACTTAATATACTCCTTCCTGCTCCAATATACCTTCTGCCTCCAGCCCTTGTGTTTATAAACTATAGATGTTAAGGGATTAAAGAACAGGAGATACATTTATGTTTAAGGAAGTTTTAGGGGATGCTTTTTAAAAATATATATACTATGGAAGTGTAACCTGTTTTTTTGTAATGAATGCATTTTAGAAAAGCGGAAGGTACATGAGTTTTTTTACAAATTAAAATCCTATCTGCTCACTGTAACATGTTTCAGAGATGCCTTACCTTCTTTTAAAATTTAAGTATCCATAATGACCACATTCATTATAGGGAATTTGTATCTGTATATGATATATCTTTGTTCCTCTTTTTTTCTTTTTTTTCAATTCTCATTCCCTCTTTTCAAACCCCCTTCCCCTTCCCATTCAAAAAGCTCGGTTTCCATTTTATCCTGCTATTAAACTTTGACTTTTAAAAATGCTGGGCCTGACAACTGGGACATAAACTTCTCTAAGTGACTCTCCACACAGCTGAACATCACGCACACAGGACGCCTAAGGTGTCAGCACACACTCCACATTTAAAGAACTCTGTTAGAATCCTTTTGTAAAACTATCAAAGCCGGGCATGGTGGCACACACCTGCAACCCCAGCACTCGGGAGGCTGAGGCAGGAGGATCATTGCAAGTTTGAGGCCAGCCTGGGCTACCAAGTGAGCTCAAGGCCAGCCTGAACTGCATAGCGAGACCCTGTCTCAAAAAGACAGAGAGAAAAAAAAAAAAAAAAACTACCGATCACCTCTACTTTGTAGATTTTATGTTCTGATTTGGGGAGCACAAGTCAAACAGAACTAAATAGCTGCAGCAAAAACCGAGCAGTTCTCTGCAAAAGGCTGTCCACCCCGCCCTACCCCTCCCCGAAGAAACCACGTTCTGTTCTTTCTGGCTCAGCGATTTCCTAGCGCTTTGTGGGGTCACGGCTGGAGCCCACAAGCCACAGAGCTTTGCTGAAAATATTCCTCAAGCTCTGCTAATACCGAGGAGGCGTGTGGGGCTGAGGGAGGTGGTCTGGTTATTGGCACGCTCAGAGGGATGCCTGAGTGTGGTTTCCATCAAAAAATACCTTTATCAGACACTCAGCTGGTGATGTGGAGAGGGAGGAGCTATAGCCTTGGACCACACAGAAAGGCCTGGCAGAGGAGGACTCGGGCGAGAAAGGAGCAGACCTCCTGGATATAACCCTATGCTAATCTCTGCCTGGGAGATTTCCACGGCCACGGTTCCCATGGCAATAGTGCAAATGTGTGTGAGACTTACTTGTGCACGTTTTTTTATCCGGATTTAGAGTAAATCCTTCGTGGCATTTGCACGAGTAGGAGCCATCTGCATTTATACACGTGTGTTCACACCCGTGGTCTTCTGAGCCGCAGTAGTCTACAGCTGCAGAAAACAGGACACAGTCAGAGTTCAGTTAGAAATTCAGGTCAGTGTCATGTTAAACAGAGAGACGCTCAAAGCTTTCCCTCTAAAATCAGGAACAAGACAAGGATGGCCATTATCACCACTCCTGTTCAACACAGTCCTTGAAACATCAGCCAGAGCAATCAGAGAGGGAAATAAAAGGGGTGTGTATAGGAAAGGAAAAAGTCAAATTATTGTTATTTGCAGATGACACAATCCTCTACATGGAAGACCCAAAAATTTCCACTAAAGACTTCTAGAATTCATAACCAAATCGAGCAAAGTAGTAGGATACAAAATCAACACACAAAAATCAATAGCATTCCTGTACGTCAACAATGAACCCACCACGAAAGAAATGAGGAAACCAATACCATGCACAGCAGCATCAAGAAAAATTGAATACACAGGAGTTAACCTAGCCAAGGAAGTGAAAGACCTCTACAACAAAAACTATAGTTCTCTGAAAAAAAAAAAAAAAAAAAAAAAAAGATGGATGAGGGCATCAGAAAATGAGAAGACAGGGCCAGGGATATAGCTCAGCGGCACAGTGCCTGCCTAGCAAGTGCAAGGTCCTAAGTTTCATTCCCAGTACCAAAAAAAAAACAGAAAAGAAAAGAAAATGAGAAGACAGCTCCTGTTCCTGGAGAGGCAGAACCAGTGTTGTCAAAATGACTGTACTTCTCAACTGATACAGAGATTTAATACAATCCCAATTAAAATACCTACAGAATTTCTCGCAGAACTAGCGAAAACAATCCTAAAATTCACATGGAACCAGAAGACACCCAGAAGAGCTAGCAAAAGTAGTCCTGAGCAACAAGAGCAAAGTCAGATTTCAAGTTACATTACAAAGCTACATGATAAAAACAGCATGGTATCGGCACACCTGGGAGACAGCATCCCAGGTAAAAGAAACGGCAAGCACAAACAGCAGGTGTCAGGGATGCTGCCTGTTGGCTAAAGGACCAGCAGGGAGGCCATGGGGGCAGGAGGGGACCCATGGGTGACAGCAAGGTCTTCAGCTTCTATTCCTAGTGGGTTGGGTCATTGGAGGATTCTAAACAGAGGAGTTGAGAATGGACTGTGGAAGGCAATGACAGCAGAAAGCAGCCAGGAAGCTACACCCAGGCTTACACCCAGGATGTGGGCAGGACAGGTGCTCTGGAGGCCATGGTTGAATTGTGTCTCCCAAAGCATATAGCATAGTCCTAAGCCCTGGTAGCTGTGGCCTAGGTGGAAATAGGGTCTTCACTGAGGTAGTCACCTTCAGATGCGGTCACTGGACGGGGGCTGATCTGCCATTTCTGATGCCGTATAAAGCGAAGGATACAGGGAGACTGTGGTGATAGCGCTGTGAGGCCACAACACTAAAGGAGGATCTTGGCCACCTCCGGGTGCTGTGAGGCCAGGAGGGAGTCCCCTCCACAGGCCCCAGAGGCAGCTGGGACCCGCAGCAGCCTGAGTGCAGAGCTCCATCCACCTGTGCTGTGTGACACTGCTGTTGTGTGTGGTGCTTTGTCACGGTAGCCCTAGGAAACGACATCACTGGTAGACAAGGAACAGAGGGTGGGGAGGCTTCCTGTGGATGAGGAGGGAAGCAAGAGAAAGGGAGGCATTAAAGCTGACTCTGGGACTACGCTATGTGAACACACTGCGTCTCAGTCCTTCTTTCCCCTCCCGTCTCGGTCTATCACTAGCTCTCCTTCCCAGCTCACAAGGTCTCTCTCCCCTAGTCCTGTCACCTATCTTTCATTTTGCTCTTTACATTAGCTATCATTTGGGTTTCTCATCTGAGAGAAACCTACCATTATACTCACGATGACCTAACTGTAAACAGGAAGACAAACAAACCAAATCTGGTGAGAAAAAGTAGATCCCAAGCTTGTATATTCACAGTGATTATGTCCTTTCCTAAGGCAGAGCCAGGAAATTAGAAATAAGAAAGCTTGTTGTGTGAAGGTGGGAGAATTATGTATAAACCTTATCCCTTTAAAAAATGTTTCCCTCTTCAATGTAGTAATGTCCAACGTTTGTAAATAAATAAAAAAAGAAAACCAGGGGCCAGGGATGTAGCTCAGTGGCATAAGCACCTACCTGGCAAGCACAAGGTCCTGAGTTCGATTCCCAGTACAAAAAACAACAACAACAACAACAAAATTTGTAAATAAGAACAAGGACAAATTAGTACACAGCTACAATTTTCTTAAGAAAACAAAATTATGCCATGGAGAAGACAATGACACACTGAACACAATAACAAATAGAAGCAAAGAAAAAAGCTACAGATTTTTAAAGGGTAATTGCCTGCATTGTGTTTTTTCTTTTGCCCTAGGCTTCATTAAATTTCTGTCTAATGTACCCTTTTTGTAACTTCACCTCCTGAACAGTTTTAATAGTACCTACCATTTGTCATTAGGGTGGGAACAAGTGACACTGCCTCAGGGTCTGGTGTCATGGACATTAGCCGGATGCTGGGTTGAGTCATAATATAAGTATCTAGCTAGCACCAAAGCCTTCTAAATGTTAATTTCTCATCTTTCAAGAATCAATGGGCAGGGACCTGGGATATAGCTCAGTGGGGTAAGCGCCTGCCTGGCAAGTGCAAGGTCCACAGTTCAATTCCTGGTTCCAAAAAAAAAATAGAAGAATCAATGGGCAGCCGGGTATGGTGGCACATGCCTGTAATCCCAGCACTCAGGAGGCTGAGGCAGGAGGATTGCTGTGAGTTTGAGGCCAGCCTGGGCTACATAGTGAGTCGAAGCCCAGCCTGAACTGCATAGTGAAACCCTGTCTCAAAAAAAAAAAAAAATTAATTAGTTAAATTGATAGTTTTGGAGAGACTTGAGGCAATTTCCCAACCAAAACTACTATAGGATGAGGCATTGATAAAACAAGTGGAAAAGATCATCTCACTTTCATTAATATTTACAAGGATACTGTTCTACCAAAGTCTTCAAATCCTTGTTCCAGTTTAAAGAACTCAGAACTGAAAATCATAGACAACATGTTGTTGGTATGATTGATGCAACCAAGATTTTAAAATATTTTTATTCAAATCAACCTTAGTATTTTTTTGAGTATATTCTTAAAATTACTTGTTATTAAATGTACATTTGTGTGTTTTAAACAAAAATAATTAAGGTAGGTCTGGATAGGTACTTTTTTTAGAATTCTCCTCTTTGAGTTATGTTTTCCATTAATCTGCCAGCCATAGGTCCAACTTCACTCAGGTACCACTGGATCCCTGGTCTGTATAATCAGAAGGTGTCAAAAGCCCACCTTGGTTTGAGAGCCACCCCCTGATTCATGCTAGGTCACTGGGGACAACAGATGCAGCAGCTGGATTGGAGAAGCTCATTTCCAGAACCTCCAAGTGTTTTAAGGCCAAATTCTAGTGCATCCAACTCTGACATCCTTTTCCAAATGTTTTGGGTTCATTGCACAACTTCCTTGGTTGTAAAACTGTACTTGTAAAAAGGAAGTCAAAGGGCTAGGCATGGTGGCACATGCATGTAACCCCAGCACTCTGGGAGGCTGGGGCAGGAGGATCTCAAGTTCACAAGTTTAAACTCAGCCGTGGCAACTTGGTAACTTAGCAAGATCATGTGTCAGAATTTTATTTTTTTTTTTTGTTTTCCATAAAAATTTATTTTAAAAAGAGGCAACTGTTTAAAACAACAACATGATAGCAACTGATGGTTTTTTTTTTTTTGGTATCACGAATTGAACTCAGGACCTTGCACTTGCCAGGCAGGTGCTTGTGCCACTTGGTTATATCCCCTGCCCTAGAATTTTAAAATAGATAAATAGATGGACTGGGGCTGCAGCTCAGTGAGAAGCCCCTGGGTTCAATCTCCAGTGCCAGGAAAAAAGAGAGAGAGGAAGGCCAAGGTTAGGGGACAGATGTGTAATGGTGACCTTTCTGTGTAACTCCAGAATGCCTCTATCGTCCCTCAGCTACATCAGCACATCCTTTCTCAGCCATTTCTGCCTGAAATTTCCACATGCTCCTTTCCAAATGGAAAGAACGTGGTCATTCCCTGGTGTCCACTGGCCTCTAGATCACAGAGTGCCAGGGTGCTGGGGTCGGAAGTCAGTCTCTGCTGCATGGGAGGTCACCTGGCTGCGTCCATGGGTAAGCGATACTGAGGTGCAAGGTAATGACCATCTTAATGGTCATTTCTGATTTACAATCTGCTCACACCTCAAGGTTTTCAGGAGGAATCAGCCTGCGGAAACAGGACGTTTTAGAGAGGAGCATTTGGATTTTAACGTTTGTTGAAGATAAAGTAAGAAACACTAAATGTGCCATGAGAGAAATGGTAGAGCCAGTTCACCTGCTGAGCATGTATTAGGCACACACATGCAGACTCATTAAACCTTCCCTCCCATGTGCTCATGGGAAGCTTCTTACCAATTTTGAGAGCACCAGAGGAATGTTATGGGCAGATTGTGTCCCCCTATAAATTCATATGTTGAAGCCTTAACCTCTAATATTTCAGAATGTGACTATATTTGGAGATGAAAGCCTTTCAAGAGGTGATTACGTTAAAACGAGGCTGTTAGCTGGGTGTAACAGCACACATCTGTAATCCTGGCACTCTGGGTGGCTGAAACAGGAAGGTCGAAAGCTTGAACCCAGCCTGCGTAACTTAGTGACTTAGACAGGCTCTGTCTTGGTAGGGCTTTCATACTGAGCTGCACACAGGCCCCAAATCGGTTGCTGGTGGAGGACGCCCAGGGTCCTTTCTTACCTCTGCTGTCTTCTAAATCTCCCTGCTAAGTCTGGCACCTGTTGTCTTCATCTTTGACGATTTCCTTCACACCGATGCCCTCGCATTAGGCTGCCTATGTAGCTGTCTCTAGGGAGCGCCTCGCTGGGACTGTCTCTGTCTGGCTAGCAGCCCCGGGAGCAAGCCTTCCCTCCCCAGGCCAGCCTCAGATCCTTGTACTTGAGAGTACTGCCATCTCCACACTGTCACTGCCTGACATATCTTCCCTGGCCTTGGACACCTGTCCAACTGCTGGCCTCCCCTCTGGGCCAGGTCTTCCTGCCTCTCCACGGCTTGTCTTCTCTGACCTCTGCAGCTCTATGTCTGTCAGCTCCACGGAGCAGCGGCAACCTTCCGAGACTCCCCACTGAGGCCCCTGACCCTGAGATCTGCTCATCTCTCGAGAAGCTTCTCCAGGGGCCAGCACAGTGGTGGTGAGGATGATGATGCTGGGGACGGAGGGATGGGACTGGGTCTCTCCCATCCTTCCCCCTTCGGCTCGGGGCCCTCCAAGGACAGCCAGGCATTCTCCAATGCTCATAGGCAGCAGCCAGAGAAAGGTCACCTCTAATAACACAGCCCACCAGCTCCCTGGCAACACATCATCGCCCGGCTCACGCTTTTGCTTTGTAATAAACGTCAAATCCCAGAATTCATAGCAGAAGCATAGAGACACAAATGCTCCCTACGACTCTGGGATGATCAGGCAATCATTTGCCAACACTCAGAAAACTGGCTGCCCACTGCCCTCCGGTTCCCAAGGCTAAGGCTTCTCCTCCCCGTGCGCCTCGGACCCGGGTTCCCTCATTCCTTCCCTCACCCACCAACCAGCCCACTCGCCTGGCTTCCAGGGACCCTCACAGGCTTTCCTCCTGGCGGCCCTACCTCCTTCCCCCCAACAGCACCCAGCGTTCCTGCCCGCTGGACAAGCAGCACGGGGTTGACAAGAAGGCGCTAAAACAAAGCCGACTTCATTCTCTTAAGCATCAGCCGGAAGTGTTTTTCCCCTAACTCTCCACTGATTTTTACACTGTGTGGGTGGTACACAATAACTACGTTCATCCAGGGGAAATGATCACACATCACAGCCTTCCCTTCCCACACTGCTATATCTTTATTCACCCTGACTTCTGAACGGGATGGAGCTAGAGCAGGAACCAGCACATGCCACACATCATCTCTAGGTCACTTTACTCCTGCTCCCCACCCCGGCCTCCCTCCTCCCCCTTCCCCACAGAGTCCGCCTGCCTCTTTCCTACCACCTCTCTTCCATTTTGTTCTTCAAATTATTTGCATTTGGGTCTCTTGGATTGAATCTTCTGTGTCTGATCTGTTTCGCTCTGCATTATGGTCTTGAGATCCATGTCCTCCAGTGGCTCACAGGCCTCCTTCCGGCTGAGCAGCACTCCATGAACAAGAAGTTGGAAACAGATATTTCCATGGGGAAGGAGACACAACAAACTACTAATGGTGACTTTCTAATCTGAGTTCATCAGTGAAAGTATCTGTAAATATCGATTCTTTCTGCTTCATTGTAATGAAGCAGAAAGAATCGATGTTTACACATATTGACATCCTTTTTGCTAGTGTTTGCAGGAAATGCTAGTGCTAGCGCTAGTGCCTGCCACTCTGTCATGGTCACCAGCAGCAGATGAAGACAATCCTTCCAAACAACAAACAAGCAAAAAACACCCCTATGGCTAAGAAGACCGATCCTATCTCTAGGCGTCTGACCAGCCTCATCGGTGTGAAAAACCAAACAAAGCTGCCGTCATTCATTGACGAAGAGCAGCTACCACCTTCTGCTGTGCTGTTTTCTGTTCACATCCCTTGCTGAGAATCAAGGTGGCGGCACAGGTGAATTCTTTTTTTTTTTTTTTTTTTGGTTTTTCTCCGGTACCGGGAACCAAACTCACGACCTTGCGCTTGCCAGGCAGGCGCTTTTGCCGCTGAGCTAAATCCCCAGCCCCCGGCACAGGTGAATTCTATGTGCGAACATAAATGAGTAAACAAGTAAGCGGGCACTGGGCTGGGGATTTAGCTCAGCGGCACAGCGCCTGCCTGGCAAGCACAATGTCGTGAGTTTGATTCCTGGTACCAGAAGAAAGAAAAAAAAAAAGTAAGCAGGAGCGCATTGTGAGAAGCAGACATAACAAATACAGTAGGGCGCCAGAAAGCAACAGGGACTGGGGGAGAAAATGCAGGATTTAGGGAGAAAAGCAAGGCTCCGGTCCTGATGCCTGTTCCGCAGGTGCCGAGGAGAACTAGGAGCCAGCACTGACCAAATCGCTGCCACTCTACCTCTGCCACCTCTCACCCGAGCACCCAGCATGGAGGCACCTGAGAGGGAAGGAGCTGAGCCAGCTGCAAGCTCATGCCAGCGTGGCCAGGCTCTGCCCCAGAGCTGAGGGCTTGGGCTTGGGCTGAGGCCACGGTCTTCTCCGAATGCACTGTCTTGATGCAGACAGCTGGGCTCTCTCACGAGGCAGTCACTTGGGCCGCTTGATGACCAGCAGGTGCATTAGACAGGAAACAGGGGTCGGTATCTTTGAGTGCCACCCAGCTCCCCTACCCACTGCCAAATGCACTTCATGTTAATCCACAGGCTGTGTTTAAGCCAGGCCACTTCATGTGAACAAAATCCACATGGTCCTTCTCAGGCAGTGTAGTAAAAGATGAGTCCATTCCCATAAGATTATTGTTAATAGGCCTTTTGCTGAGGATCTGAGTGAATGAATGCTGACCTCAGCCACACAAGACGTCTTCAGAATTCAAACTCTGCCTAACTAGATCAAGGAGCTGAGCATTTTGCTGAAACCCTGAGGAGACTGGGAGGTTCGAGCTGAGCCTCCCTCCCGCCTTCCCGCTTGGCTTTCTTCCCCGAGAAGCCGAGGGAGGATACTCACCCACACACCGCTTCCCATCCTCGGCCAGCGAGTAGCCACTGTAGCACTGGCAGACGAAGGAGCCGGGCACGTTCACACAGAGCTGCTCACACGCGTGGTCCTCCAGGGCACACAGGTCCTGGACTGAGGCAAAGTTGCACCGTGAGAACACAGCTAGGGAGGGAGGAGAAGCCCAGAACCACGGGATGGACAACTCCACAGCTTTGCTGAAAGTAACTTTTTAAAAATACTACAAGTACTAATAGGTAATGAGTAGAAAACAAAAATACATCAAAGGAAAGCCAGGCGTGGTGGTACATGCCTCTAATTCCAGCACTTGAGAGGCTGAGGCAGGAGGATTGAGGCGAGTTCAAGGCCAGCCTGGGTTCCATAGTGAGTTTAAGGCCAGCCTGAACTATATAGCATGACTCTGTCTCAAAAAAAAAAAAAAAAAAAGTCAAAGGAAATGCTCTACCCAGAGCCATCCACTTTTAACATTTGGTGAGTTTCTGCATCTATAAAAATGTAGTATTTATCTTTTTTTTTTTTTTTTTTTTTTTGGAGACAGGATCTTGCTATACAGTTCAGGCTGGCCTTGAACTCACTATGTTGCCCAGGCTGGCCTCAAACTTGTGGCAATCCTCCTGCCTCAGCCTCCTGAGTGCTGGGATTATAGGTGTGTGCCACCACACCCAGCAAAACATAGTCTTAAAGTTGAAATTATTTTTCACCTCTATGAAATACATTAAGTAAGTTTTAATTACTACCACTTTGTAATTTCCTATGTCAGTGAAAGGTGCTCAGAAGCTATTTGGACTTGTTTGTGTCCAGCTCTGCTCCTGTTCTCTGGATACTGAATATGCTCCATAATCAGTCTCAGTGACAGACAAGATGACTTGGCCTGCCTTTGACATAGTGCAGATGGGGACACTGCATGCAGGAGGGCCAGTTCAAGGACTTTCTACTCCACTGAAAACATGGTAAGTCTACAAACAGCCCCTCACTGCCAAGTTCCCAGCAACTTTTCTTCTCCACGCATCTAAAGGAAAATCTTTGAAAACTCTGTGCTCTGTTCATTCATCCCAGTAACGAAACAAGAGTAGGTAGAGGTAAGAAAGTGACCAGGGAGGAATGGATGTATGGCGACTCACGGTCTTGTTTTGGTCAAATATTTACAATATGTGCATTATATATGCACAAATATTTATTATACGTGCCAAGCCCTGGATATTAATTCACATGCAATGTAGGATCGCACTCTCAGGCCTGCACTGACCGCCAGCAAAGTAAGAATCTACCAGAGGACGAGGAGGCTAGAGTGCACCCCGGACTCAGTCTCTCCTTGGCAGACAGGACGAGGCTGTTTCCCAGCAGGGGGATGGCTTGAGTGCTAGGAAACAGCTGGCGGCACCAGGATCTTACTGTTACAAGTGTAGAAAAGCAGCACGGATTGAAGGGGTTGAGCATGGTAAAGAGCAATGTCTCTGGTTAGAAGCTTTCGCTACTAGAGGTGTGATAAAATCTTGGCTACCTAGAAAGCTTGATTGGCTCTGGACTCCAACCGTTATATTACATATCACCTCCTAGATTTCTGAGTTTCACAGTTTATTGTACTTTTAGGTAAATATAAGATATCAAACTGAACCAGGCGTGGTGGTGCACACCTGTAATCCCAGCACTCGGGAGGCTGAAGCAGAAGGATCACTGCAAGTTCGAGACCAGCCTGGGCTACAAAGTGAGCTCAAGGGCAGCCTGAACTGCAGAGCAAGACCCTGTCTCAAAAAAAAAGATATCAAACTGGTAAGCTAAAAGCTGATTTGGTTCAGCATCCCTATTATATCTATTATATCATTTTTTAAAATACGATCTACCTCATCACACTTAAAAATGTTTAGGTCTAAGATTCTACAAATAAAGATTCTGTAAAAATCCTAAAAGAAGGATTTTCATTCCCAAATCAGTAAGGTACATGAAAAAAAATTGTAGTCTCAAATTCCTTTGCTTCTTACTAGCCTTGTATCTTAGATTCCCATGTGGGAATTCCACCTGGGGTTTCAATGTTGGTTTCCAATGTATTTAGATGGAAGGAAACCAACTAGTGCAAAATTATAGGAAATAATCAAGGAATAACAAAACCCACCAATAGTTACAAGCCTCGGCCAGAGATACAAGAAGTATCTGATCCATAGGATATTCACTCATTTATGCATTAAACATGTCGAGTGCCTACTGCACCCGGGTGCTGGGAATGTGTCCCCAAACACACAAGAGGCTTCTGATGTCATGAAGCTTGATTTCTATTAGAAGTGGAGCCTAGCAGTCTTGGAAGGGGCATGCTGGCTGTAAGACCAGCTAATGCAGAAGCCCTGAGGTGCAATGTCCTGTGGCGGATCAAGCTAGTCCCATTTGAGGAACTGAAAGCCAATGTGGATACCAAAATCAACCTAAATAACAAACATCAGCTGGAGCATGATAAATCCCCAAGACAGATGCTGACAATCCCGTGGGAGTTCAGAATCAGGGCACCGACTGCCCCGAGCCAGAGTTTGGAAGCAGGTCTCAGGGAAGTGTTTGGACACACGGAGGAGCAGCAGGGTGTTCTGGCCATGAACAGCGTGCAGAACATGCCCAAGAGGGGGGTGGGGGACAGGCTGGTGCTGAGCTCCGCTGCGGAATTCCAGGGTAATTAGCAGAACCCGATGGGAAAGACCCTGATGCTGGATGGCTGAGGGCCACTCGCACACAGCGAGGAGTCTGAGCCGGGAAAATCCTGAAAAGGGAGACCAGTGTTTCCACCAGGGCCGTGCCGGGAAGGCTAAAGCTGGCAGTCTCTCAGCCCTGGGACCTCGAAAGACCTTTCGCACAGCTCAGTGGAGACCACGGCTCCCTCAGTCCCAGGCTAAGCAGCTTCGCTTTGCCTGCGGGGTGAAGGGAAAATTCCCCTCTTGCTTCCAGGACCTGGCGCTGTGTGGAGTTTTCAGCCTCACCCATCGGCTGCCAGAGCCCCTGCCCTCTTCCCTGATTGCCAGCTGCAGACATCATTACACAGCCAGCGTTCCCTGGGTCCAGCTTTCTAGGCTCGGCCCTGGTGGGCGGGCAGCACCCTTGCACAAAGCTCTGAAGGCAAGAAAGGGGCTGTGGCCCCAGCCCTGCTCTGGGGGATGCAGGGGCTTCCGGGCCTGGCTCTGCCCTTCTGCGGTCAGCGGGAGCCCTGCCTAACCTTGGTGACCAAGGCAGGAGAAACACAGGCGACTCTTCCTCTCTTGTAATCGTTTGCTTTCCTAATAATCAACACACTACAAAAGAACCCTGAGGAAAGTAGCATGAGTGGCACGTCCCTATAATTCCAGGACTGAGAGGCTGAGGCAGGAGGATCACAAGCTTGAGCCCAGCCTGGGAGGCTTAATGAGACTCGCTCTCAAAATGTTAAAATTGTCAGAAAGGCGAGGAATTTAGCTCAGTACAAAAGGCCCTGGGGCGGGGGGCGGGGGTTTAGTTTAGCAGCACAGCGCCTGCCTGGCAAGCGCAAGGTCGTGAGTTCGATTCCCGGTACCGGAAAAAAAAAAAAAAAAAAAAAGAAGCCCTGGGTTTAAGCCCCAGCAGCAAAAACAAAAATAAAACCAAGTACAGTGAACCAAGACCTTGAAGCAACTCCCCCGCCCCCCTGAAGATTCCCCCTAGAAGCAGGTAGAGCAAGAGGCAAGGAAAAGCGCCTTCCTTTCAGGACAGGCGGGACACCCGTGTACAGCCTGAGGAATAACGCCAAGGTCCCATGTGCAGAAGCAGCAGCACCCGGCCTCGGCTGTCCGGAGAAGCTGCGGGCTGCGGGAGACCATTTCAAAGTCCGGATGCTCAGGCGCTGCAGCCCTTTTAAACCAGACCAGCTGGTCTCCCCTCGGCGACCTAGACCCCCAGGCTGTTTCTTCTTCCAAACAAACCTCAGCAGGAGTGCAGCCCCCTCTCCCCGCAGCCGAGAGAACTGCAGGCGCACAGGGCGCAAGCGTACTGCGGGGAGCCGGCACTGCCGCTCGTGTTCCAGAGAACGGTCCGGACGGCGGCCTGGCCAGTTGGCTCCAGGCGGACAGCCCTTTCATACTGTATTTAGAATGTGGGGGATTTATGGCCACGAGTGACTTGTACCGACCCAAGGGAAACTATTGAGGGATTAATCTAATTAAACAAGGACAAAAGAATAAATACAGACTGGGCTCTGACAAAACAACGTTGCTATCTTCCTGGCAGTGGCCACTTCCATTTGAAACAAGTACAGATGTTTTTTTGGATGATTCCTTCTGCTCTTGAAAAACAGCACTTTTTTTCCTCATAGCCTGGAAGGATTTCACTGAAGAGTGATAAAACCGGCTGAGGGGATGGGGGAGATTTTGTCTTCAGTGCCTCTGGTCCCCCAGGGCAGCCTTCCACCTCCTCTTCCTGGTGACCCTACCATGGCCATGACTTCAGCGAAACACAACTTCTCCAAGTTCACTGGGACTAAGGCTCCGGGAGCATACGGACACGGCGCCGTCTGGAACTTGCACACGGTCCCTCGTATTGGAAGGACTTGGTCACAAGGGACCATCAGTCATACTCTTGGTGCTCCTTGAGGGGCCTCCACAATAGTGGTTTAGCAGACACGGTTGTTTAGCCTGGACAATCTTCTTCCGGGCCAGCCTGGAGCACTGCCTCCATGAATGAAAGTTCCTGGGCAGAAATGGGGTCACTGGTAAAGAGCCTGGAATAGCCTTTACTCTCCCTTTAGCAAAGATAAATATTTTGAGCAGCTAACTTTTGCACTGTGAGGTGGAAGATGGCCCGAGAAACTTGGAAGCTACAGGCTCTGTCCCTCTCCTGCACCTTTCAGATCCAGTCAGTTCCCGGGCCCTGTTGGCCTGCTTCTCTTCACCTCTCCTGCCAAGCTGGAGCCTTTATGTCTCTTGACCAGACCACAGTGGTAACCTCTATGACAGTGAAGCTGGACTGTCCACCTGACTGGCTTGAGAACTCTGGTGATCAGTAAAGCACCTTTCTGGGTGGGTCATAGAGGTGCGACCTTGGGGTCTATAGCTCATCCCTGGTCCCTTTGTCCCTGGTCCTCTTCATTCCTCTGATTCTTGGCCACAGTGAACTACAAAGTTTTGCTCCACCACACCTTTCTGCCATCACGTTTCTGCCTTGGAGCCGATGACCATGGACTGGACCCTCTGAAAAT
Organism: Chinchilla lanigera; assembly: GCF_000276665.1. Taxonomy (NCBI): domain Eukaryota; kingdom Metazoa; phylum Chordata; class Mammalia; order Rodentia; family Chinchillidae; genus Chinchilla; species Chinchilla lanigera. Next base: position 13,698,463 of record NW_004955417.1, on the reverse strand, counting down.
GTAAGCCAGTTAAAGCTCTCCTCCCTTAAGTTGCAAGTGCTGGGTATTTTGTATCACCAATAAGAATGCTGAATAATACAACCTCCAAGCTTGTCTTCAGGGTTCCCCTAAAGCCAGAATAAAACTTGTAATGACTTCAAAATACATCAAAACTTCTGATGTATCAGTTGGAGTGATGTATGATCCATCCCATCACCTCTCCAGTCTTATTTCATACCTCCTCTTGTTTTCCCTATCTACACTTTTTTTCCTGTTGTCCAAAATGAGTCATCTGCCCCAGGACCTTTGCGCATGCCATTTCTTCTATCCACAATATTCATGCCCCTGCCTTGCCTTCTTTTCACCTATATAATTCTTACATACCCTTTAGGATTCAGCTTAAGGAATACTTTCTCAGGGACGTTTGCCTGTCACAAAGGGTCAAGTCCTTCTTCATAGTTCTTTATGTAGTGCTTACCTCAATTATAATTTAATGTTAATTTCCAACTGATTACATCATGTCTATTCCCCCTGCCACATGAAGGCAGCCATGTCCTCATGACTGTTTGTCTTGCTTAGCACTCTAGCCCAACTATCCAGCATGCTGCCTGGCATGTGGTCAACTGAATATTTGTCTGTGATTGAGTTAATTAGTCTACTTGTTCATTCATGAATCTCTTCAAAGTGCTGGGAAAACAACAGTGAATAAAATAAGCCATAATCTCCGGTGTGTTGGAGCCAGCTCTCACCGATTCACATGAACAGATGAACAGATGACTCACCTCGCACCCACTCTGCATTCAACAAAGCCACGGTGGCAGCACGGGATGGCCATGGTGGGAGGGTTTACTCCACGGAAATGGGCAAACCCTGCAAGCAGAGCTTCTTTTTCTTCCTGGAGAGCTGGCTGTTGCACATTTACCAGCACACCACTGACAGGGACCAACCATAACTAAGGTAAATATGGAAAATCTACACTGTATCTTGTGATGAGGTAAGGGCAGTCAGGAGCATTGACAGAAAGGCTTCCATCCGAACCGGTGTGACCAAAAAGCGGCTTCTGAGTGTGCAAGGACCTGAGGAGGTGGTGGAGATGCAATGAGAGGGTCATCGTTGGAGAAGAGCAGAAAGAGCAGGGTGAGGCCGGTAAGGGAAAAGAACATCAGCTTTGGTGGGCTGAACTCTGTGACTTCAAGTAAGCAGTCTTCATGAGCTTCGGTTTCCATACAGAGATTAGAGATTAAGTGGAGAGAAGATCTTACTTTCAGGGTTAAGTGGAATAATGTAAGTGGGAAAACGTCTGAGGCACAGAAGGCACTGACCGCACGCTAGCCTGTTTTTCCTCTCCTAAATCCAGGGATGGGGTCAGGGAGGTGAAAGGTTCACAGGAGCATGAGAGACAAGTGAGCCTCAACTGAACTGTACCCCCATCATGATTCTAATAAAGATGGTTTCACTTCACTGGATACCTTTGAAAACTGCCAACATGAGGATTTTACCTATTAAAATTTTGTGGTGGTTGTTGTTGTCTGTGCCTCTGTGTAGTCTAGGCTGGCCTTGAACTTACTTTATAGCCCAGGCAGGCCTCCAGCTTGTGATCCTCCTGCCTCAGCCTCCTAAGTGGTAGGATTACAGGCAGTCTGGATTCAAAAAAAATTTTTTAAAGCATCTTTGACTAAATTTGTTTTGCTAAATTGACCCAATACAGCAAAATAGGCAATTCTGAAGCCTATAACAAAAGATCTGGCCAAATTCAAGCTACGCCTTGCCAGAGGGCCACACCGCCAAGAGTCAGCAGTATTCTTTCGCTTGCTTCTTCCTCTAGGTTCCTGGAGAATTTTATGAGGGATGGAAACTGTAGCAGCTCAGTCTTGCCAGGTGAAATTAATTAGTAAGGACTGGCTAGCTAAGAGCCCCAAATCTGTGCCGCCTTCCACCGCTGTATATCCCTGGAGGCTCACACACACCCTAGATTCACTGCCGTTCTTCATTAGTCATCTCCAGAACCTGGCTCTGGGTCTCAGTCCAGGGAACTCGGGAAGCCTTCATCTGGCTCCACTGGCGGAGGGGCGCCCCGGGCAGAGACTGCGGCTGCTCTGCTGACATCATTCGAGGCTGAATCAGAGTTTCTATGGACTGTTCAGAATTTTAGACAAGCCACGCTGCATGCTACGGACACCACTGCCAGTTTAATTTCTCCTCTGGAGTTAAAGCAAATGAACACCTTTAACAAGACACTCTCTTTTTTATAGCTCCTGCTGTTATCAAACCCAAGATGTAGAAGCCAGCAACTTGTTTATCACAGCAAGAGAGAAGGGAGATGTGTTACCAGGGCTGTGATTTCACTCCGGTGGGGGGTCTCTGCCCTCCCCCACCCAAAGCTCACTCAAGAGCTGGGGCTTCACAAACACACGCAAATCCCAGGCCAGCGTTCGAGTGACCATCCCCTTCCTTTCCCGGGTCTGAAGTCACTAATCCTATTTTGAGAGCTGCAGTTTGGATTTAGAGACTGACAGTAAATGTGAGTCATCCGCTCTGTGCTTCTGGGCTGCAAAGAACAGAAAGGAACCCAGTGTCGCAGAGAAAACAAACCTGTCCTCAGGCAAACGCCAGCTGGACCCGCTCCCTTCTCTCTGTGCTTCATTCTTTCTCAGGCAACTCTCCTCAATAACATGATTCAGTTTTTTCTGGAGATGGGAAGAGGAGGAATCAGAAGGGAATGCCCAAAACAAGGCCTTGAAACATAAGTAAATCTCACTGTGTGAGGCTGATTAAAATAATCGGTGTGGAGTGCTTTTCAGTTTCCAAGGCTGTCACATCCTTATGTTCCTGATACAAACCCCTTGTGAAGGGGCTCTCTGGGAGAGGTCTGGTTTAAGACATCTAAGTCCATGGTCTTCAAACCTGAGTGGACACAGCGTCCCCTGGGGCTGTGAAGATGCAGGGTCCTCGGCCCTGCCCCAGAGGTCCGGATTCAGTGGCTTTAGCCTACGCAAAGGAGGTGCTTTTCTGGTTTTTATTCTTTTTGAGACAGGGTTTTGCTAAATTACCCAGACTGGGCTGTACTGTAATTGTGATCCTCCTGCCTCAGCCTCCCAGAGTGCTGGGGTACAGGTGTGCACAACCACACCTGGCTGGGAATTTGCATTTTTTTGCAGGGGACAAATTCCCTGCAAAGGTGACACATTTTTGGAGCCACTGGTCTAAGTGCCCGTGAAAAATACCAAAGCAGAAGAGAAGCTGTATAAGGTTCAAGCTCACATTCCCATGGGTCTATTTTTTCATAACCGGCATTTCTCTCTACTCATATTTAGTCAGTTGTTCTCCCACAGGGCCCGGCTCACCCCAGATTCCTTTTCTTTTACAGTCAGGGCGCCCAGAGGCCGAGCAACCTGAGGTCAGGGTCGGGAGAAAGGAGCGGCTCGGCGAGCCGTCTGCGCATGCGCTCTGCAGCCGCGGGGGTCATTGCCTGACTTCTGCAGCCTCCGCAGCGAGGCAGCTGCTCTGTTTGCGTGCGTGAGGCTCATTCACTCTTCCACGCTCGCTCCACTCTCAGGGAGGGTGCTGCTCCGGCGCTGCTCCTGCGCGCAGACCCTGACCTCTGCTTTCCACACCCCTTTCCTCCCTCCAAGATTCCCTCCAAGGTCAGGGTCAGTGATCACCACCAACCACGTCCAGCCGAGGCTTTTCCGGGACCTCTGCTCTGCCTAGGCTGCACCCAGCCACATGTGTGGCCTCCTCGGACTCAACCCCAAATCCGCGTTTCCTCTTCCGCGCCCAGCCTCATCGTCTGTTCTCTTTTCCCTGGAGCTGCGAGTGTTGCTGTGGTCTCCAATTAATTCTGTGCATTTCTGCAGAAGCATACACTAAATTGAAGGAACTGCCTCAAAGTATAAACTGAAGCCGGGAGTGGTGGCGCACGCCTGTAATCCCGGTGCCCCAGAGGCCAAGGCAGGAGGACCACAACAAGTCTGAGGCCAGCCTGGGCTACACAGTGAGTTCAAGGCCTGCCTAAACTACATAGAGACCCTGTCTCAAGGGGAGGGGTGTGTGCAGCTTTCAAGTCCTATTCTCCGCGTGTAGATCACAGGGGAAGCCAAAATCTGTTTCTTAGGTCTCAAATGTTGGGAAATGTCCCAACAGTGTCCCTGGCCCATGGAGGAGTGTTCACAAGAATGAAGAAATGAATGCTAACATCTTTGGCGCACTCTGGCTCCTAATCTAGGGCATAGGTGTCGCCAGCCCCAGTGCAGTAAACTGGCTGGCACGACATCTGTGTCCAGCTCCCTGCCACAAAAAGACACTGCTGGGAACCCAGCCTGAGGATTCATCGGCGCCATCATCTGACCCAGCTCCCATTCTTCCCCACTGGTGCCTTAAGCTATTCCAGCGGGGTAGCCCGCTGAGCACCAAGGCGCCGCCTGCCATCCTTTTTCTTGCAGTGTTGTCTGAGCACCGTTTGCTCTGATTTATACATGCCAGCTTTACTAAGATGTAATCGGCATCCAATCAGCGCACACATGTAAGGTGTGCAGTGTATAAACTGGATGTATCAACAGAACATCACCACAATCAAAGTAAAGAGCACAGCCATCACCCCAAGGTCCCCGTGCCAGTCTGTAATCAGTCACTCCTCTGCCCTCGCTTCAGCTGCAGACAGTCACAAATCTGCTTGCTGGCATTAGGGCCTAGGTGCCATTTTTCTAAAATTTTACCTCAGGAGAATTACAAGCAGGTATTCTCTCTCTGTTTTGTTTTGTTTTTTTCATTCAGCAATCCCTCTGAGTTGTGTTCAGGCTGCTGCACAGCGTGATATTCATCTGCCTGCTGATGAAGAGCCACTGAGGGTTTTGCTGTTGTTGTTGTTGTTGTTGTGATACTAGGAATCGAACACACGACCTTGAGCTTATTAGGCAGGTGCTGTGCCACTGAGCTATATCCCTGACCCCCACTGAGTTGTTCATTTCTTTAAAATCCATAATACAGTTGTCTTGGTTACTTTTTTCTCACTGCTGGGACAAAATACCTGACGCCCAAAATTGAGGAAGGAAAGGTTTATTTCGCTTACAGTTCGTGGAAGTATCAGTCCGTACTTGGCAGATTATAAGGCAGAGTGGCACATGGCAAAGAGCTAGCTCAGGGCGGCAGAACACAGCTAAGCCGCAAGCACACACCAGGGCGGAATCAGGGAGGAATGCCCCAAGCACTCTTTTCCTCTCCCTTACATATGCAAACTATCCACTCCCGGGCGGGTGCAGCTCTCACACCCATATTCAAACTCTAATAGCCTGCCCCTCAAGCCTGGCCGCTTGAGGCTTTGGGGGGACACACAGATTTAAACCATAACAACAGTGTATCCTCCATTTACTTAGGTCGTCTTTATTTCAAAAATCTTTTTATTCTTTAGTGTATAGATCATACATATCTTTTAAAATTCATCCCTACTTTACATATTTTATGCCATTATAAATGGTATTTTTAAAAATACCAATATTTTCATTAACAGTATACAGAAATACAATAAAATAATTTTGTATATTGACTTTTTATCTTACAACCTTGCTAAATTTATCAGTTTTTTAAAAGATTCCTTTAGCTTTCTTACATAGGCAATCACATAATCTAATAGACAATTTCCTTCCCTTTCATGGATTTTTCCAAAACCCGTGTGACCTCTAAATCCTTTCATTATCATTCACCTTTCAGTATGTTAACTGTAGATTTTTCTATAGATGCTGTTTATTGGGTTGAGGCATTTCCTTTTTACTCCTACTTTGCTGACAGTTTTATCATGAATGAGTTAGAGATTACTACCTTTTTTTGCATCTAGTGAGATGATATCTTTTTTTTCTTTTAGCTTGTCAGTATGGTGAATTACACTGATTTTTGAATATTAAGCCAACTTTGAATTCATGAGATAAATCATTTTTGGTCTTGATGTATTATTCTTTTTACAAACAATATTATTGGATTCTATTTTCTAAGTAGAATTTTTGTTAAGAATTTTTGAGTGTAAATTCATGAAGGTTGTTGGTTACAGTTTTCCTTCCTATCTCTAATAATGCAACCATTTTTCTGGATCATGATCCTTGTGTAAATTAACATAAAAGCTATTAAATCACTTCTGTAGCTTGGAAAAACACTGCCAGGAACATTTCCAAAGCACATGGGCAATAAAATATACTTAGTATGGTTACTGAGGCAGAACAAAGAGAGAGACTGAGAAGGAAATCTGTATAGGTTTACATTTCTGCCAAATGAAGTTTTATAAATGTTGCACTTACACAGCTCCCAGATAAATTCAATGTTCCAAAAGGCAGGGGAAGTTCCTTACTCACAAGGTGTATAAAGAAAAAGGAGGCATGTGAGGAAGGGGCACATTTCAGCGGGATACAGTAGTAATTCCTGTAACCCCTACACTTGAGCCCAGCCTGGGCAGCTTAGTAAGACCCTATCTCAAAAACTAAAAAAGAAAGAATGGAGATGCAGCTCAGTGCTGAAGCCCTGGGTTACTTCCTCAGTACTAAAAAGAAAAAAGAAGAGCTCATGTCATGAAATTTTCTCGTCCCCACCTTTTCTTAAGTAAGAAAAAGGAAGGACAGAAACTTCTGTTGTCCTAGCAGTACACTAGTCCCTTTGCATAGATGGTACTGGATAGGGAAGATTTTCTGAAAGGCAGAAAGAATCCACAATGTTGACTCCCAGTACTGTAATTCCAAATTGCCTATATGAGCAGACTCTAAGGAAAGAGTCTTTTTTCTTTTTTTTTTTTTTGAGACAGGGTCTCGCTGTGTAGGCCAGTCTTAAGCTCTCTTTATAGCCCACGCTGGCCTCAAACATGCAACGATCCTCCTGCCTCAGCCTCCCTAGTGCTCAGATTACAGGCGTGCAACACCATGCCTGGCTGGAAGGTAAGATTCTTTAATGCTCTTCATCTAAAGCACTGATCTTGCCAAGTAAGACTCTTTAGGGCACTTCCTTTAAACAGAAGGGCACACAAAACAGAGTTACCTGGACAGGGAAGAGACCCGAAACCAGGGCATCTAAAGATGGGTTTGTACTTTTCCTGAAAAGAAGAAGATTAATGAGGACGAGTGGAGTGGGTGGAATAGCATTTTTAATAACTGAAAGACTTCTCTTTATATTTGGACTAGTAAGCAACTCTGGCGACATACAGCTTCACATGGGAGAAATAGGGTCAAAGGTGGAAATTACAGAGTGCAAGATGTTAGCTCACCCAGGCCATCCAGGATGGATGGATATAGGATGGCTACAGGATCCAGGTCCTTTGCAGTGACCTTGTTCTTAGAGCCACTGCCCCTCCGGAGCATGGGCAGGGGCGGAATTCTGGGCCCTGTAGGAGAAGGAGTTAGATGCTGGAGAGAGAAGGTCCATCCCCACTCAGAGAATCTGTGAATGGGCTGTTCTGCCTCCCCTCTCCACACAGGCACAGCTGAATACAGCGTGGTGGGGACGCACGCGGTACACACGTGTAGCGTGTATGTGTCTGAAGGAAGCTGCCCAAGGGGCTTCCTTCTCACTCTCACTTTGTGCAAGGACAGCTGCTGGCAGGGGACTCGGGGAACCAACAACCAGTTGCATGCGAGTCCTGGTGAATTCATTCTGGTCTCCTCAGGACCTACGCGCTGTGGGCCTGTCTGTCCTAGGCTGGGAGAAGGTCCCCTGGCTGCAGGCCTGCCCGGCTGCCATCTGGGGGCCTTCAAGGATCATGGGATGGAATGGAGCAGTGACTAAGAGGATTTGGATGCTGGTTTGGTCACATTGCTAGCCACGTGAGCTTGACTAAATTTCTGTTCCTTCTTTTCCCTTTGTGTACAACAGCAGTGATAAAAGCTACCTTAAGGACTCGTTCTGAGAATGAAAGGAGACAACAGATGTGAAACACCCAGGGAGCTCCTGGTGCACAGTAAACCCAGAAGTGGCCATGGTTAGCTCTGCCCACGCGTCCTGCGCAAAGCGGGATGTGGCTGCAGGCGCTGGTGGCTCTGATGACCTGGGGGTGAGTGACGTTTATCTCATTCACCCCCAGGCAAGAGCAGAAGCTGCAAAACATAGCAGCCCTGCTGCCTTCTTCCCTGTTGGATTTCCGGGCTGCACGTGCTGCCTGGTATAGCGTCTCTTCTCACCCGCAGGCAGTAAACACAAAGTGAATGAAACAATCAGTGCACACAGAAGGAATGAGGGTTGCCTCCCATCAGGGTGACCATGCAGCTACACCTAGGACAGGAAAAGAGACACAGAAATAGACACACCTCATTGCTCTCCAGGCCCCTGTGAGGGCCGCTGGTGGCATTAGGGATAGTCAAGGGTGGCCCAGCTTTAACTGTCCACTAGACCAGCACAGGGGCTGACAAGGCCCTTGAGGTAAGAAGTATCTGTCACTGCCGTTCCCGATGTATGGGTGAGGAAACTGAGTCAAGGAGTTCAAGTGACCAGCTCCCAGTGAGGCGGCCGCATCTGGTGATAATGTCAGGTGCCTTCTAACTTCAGGAAGGCAGAAGAGTGATTGACACGATCTTTCCCTGATGGAGAAGCAACTGCGCATCTATTACGCTATGTCTGCTGCTGAAGAGAAAGCCAGCTTAGCTGCTGCAGGCTCGCTGGTAGGCTGGCTGGATGGGACACCATGTCCCAGCTCCTTCCCTTTTCCCCAGGCTAGGTCCTCCCCACTGGCCCCCTCACTGCCTGGGACTATTGACTTCAGCATGTAGCCACAGGGGGTCAGAAGCTCTTTGAAAAGCCACACCAGTTGGCTTAAATCTGAGGTGCGCCTAGGAGTGGCGTTGCGGCTGGTTCTTAGTCCTGGACTCCGGTCCCTCTTCCACCTGGGCCTGCCTGCTCTCCCCAAATCCTGGGTCTACAGCCCAGGCTTCAACATCTGCATCCAGGGACACCAGGGCCTGCGTGGGGTGGGGCGGGGCTGCTGCTGAGTTCAGAGGGACAGCTTTTTGTGGTTTCAGCTGGTGTGAGAATTCCTCTGGCTGGGCTAAGCCAGCCCGTAGAAAATGCACCCTGGCAGCTGCCCAGCTCCCAGCCAAGCTCTGGAGATGAGACAAGGAAAGGAATTCCTTGTGCTGCTAAGGATGGAAAGGGGGTGGGACAGGCCAGATGGTGGGAGGCTGGGTGTCCCCGAAGAGGACGAGAGGACGCTAAGGAACTCAGGTTGTCTGCGGATCAGTAAGGTGAGGCAAGATGGTCTTTCCCAGGCCTCTGGGTTCTTCAGAAAGTTCTATAGAATCCAGGAGCATTTGTTGGGAGTGATTTTTGTGGTGGGTCCTGAGGAAGCGTCAGAAGTCAGAACTTCCAGTGGGAGATGAGGGTGATTCTGGCTGCACTCAACCTGGGTCGTGTGGTCTGAGAGGGACCCCACAGCACCGAGTCCCCAGGCCCTCAGAGTCCGGAGGGCTCCACAGCACTGGAAGGAGGCAAGCAGAAGTTCCCTAATCTTGGGGAGCGAGAGGGCCTCCAGCCAACCACTCAACCCTGAAACTGGAAAGTGAGAAGAAAAATGGGTAGTGTGGCTTAGCTCTATAAATACGACATTAATTATAGCCATTTGTACAAACCACTTCCCATGAATGCTTAATTGCTTGCCATGCGGTATAATAACCATTATGTACTGTGCGAACTACACGCCAGATGAGCCGAGTTCTGTATGCTCTGTGCAGGCCTGGCTTCCTGAGGCCTTGCTTGGTGGCCTGGCAGTCTGCCCACAGGGACAGCGGCTATACTCACAACTTAAAAAGAAGTAAGGGTACCGACTCAAGGAGCGGGTGATTCAGTCCATCAAGGCGGGGAATACCCTTGACATTTGCTAGCTCAAATATCAGTACAGTAGCTACTCCTTGGGGCCTGGCCAAAAAGGAGAATGTGAATGCTAACTCTTTGTATCTATTTGCCCCTTTTTTTTCTTTAATTTAGGAGGCCAATAAAGCATCTTCACCAAAGCAAACAGAGTCCTACACACCGCTAAAACAGACCTTGAAAATCCATTCTGAGCTAAGGTTAGTAACTCTTCCCAAGCCCACGCTTTAGCAAGGAGAATAAAATACGAGGCTGGGCGTGGTGGCGCACGCCTGTAATCCTGCACTCGGGAGGCTGAGGCAGGAGGATTGCTGCAAGTTCGAGACCAGCCTGGGCTACAAAGTGAGCTCAAGTCCAGCCTGAACTGCATAGCAAGACCCTGTCTCAAAAAGACCAAAAAATAAAAAATAAAGAGAATAAAATAAGAAAGCAGTGTCTCTCGGTGTCGTTAATGAAGACAGCAGATGAAAAGGCTCTTCAGCGGCTCTCCCTGAAGAGACGGAGAGGGAAAAGGTCCAGCTCACATGCAAAGGGGCTGTCTCCACCAATCTGCCACACTCTGCAATGCCTCACCACGTGCCAGCTCTGGCCTAGGCCCAGTGATGGCCGAGTGGGGGCGGGGTCACACAAACCTTGTTTCTGGCTTCAGGGAGGTGGTGAGTGGGTTGGGTGAAGGACTACAGGGAGCAAGGTAAGCCCAGGGAACAAGAGGAGTGTGCAGTGCGTTAGCAAAGCAAACTTACTCCTGCAGGTCTCCTGGTCCGCGTTGAGAATGTAGCCTTGTTTGCACCTACACACGTACGAGCCGGGCGTGTTGATGCAGAAGTGGGCGCACTTGTGCTCCAGGACGCTGCACATGTGGACAGCTGAAAGGGAAGACACAGGAAGTTAAGGGGGCTGTGATGCCTTCGTGAACCTCACTCCTCCCAGCAGTTATTCAGATCCTACACTGTAAACAAGCTGCAGTCCCTACCCTCAAGGGGGTTTCCGATCCACTGCAGACAAGAGAGGGCCAGATAAATGGCATCAGCAATATATAAAGAGCCATGCAGTGTAGAGGCAAAGGAAATGGTGTTGCCGGGCATAGAGAGGGGCACACGTACCTGTAATCCCAGCACTAAGGAGGCTGAAGCAGGAGGATTCGTGCAAGCCTGGGCTACATAGTGAATTCAAGGCCAGCCTGAACTACATACATACGGGAGTGAGACCCCGTCTCAAAAGGTGGGGAAATTGTTATGCTGAATTACTCTCTATAAAGTTGCTGATAGCTGATTGTTTTTAACCTATAAAAACAAAAATTTCCAATTCAATTTAATAACAACACTCAGAGGCAGGAAGATCAGAGGTGCTCTGGTTAATAAGTAGATTTTCTGTAGGCAGCAGTGGGGTGGGAGGAAGCGCTACCAATTAAATAAGAATGTGTTAAAGAACCAACAGTTTCCCAGGATTGTTTGTTAAATTCTAAGAACAGTGGAATTTTTTTAAGCATGTAAAAGTATGCAAAGATATTTTTGGAGTAACAGTGCATTCATATGCTTCACATTGCCATAATTTTTATGATTCAGTTTAAAATATTTCTGCGTTTTGTTTCTGCAGGACAGTACTTCAGCTTTCAGATGCACAGATTTTTGCGTTATCAGGAGCCCATCAGGGTCTCTTTTGTTTTCACAGCTTAATTTATGATTTCCCTCAACATAATGCAAGTCGAACATATTTAAAATTAACAAGCATCACTGCACACAGAACAAGTTGTGCAAAAGTTCTCACAAACAGAAAAGACGCCTTTATGCAAAAAATAATTTTATGAAGCTAAAGTAAAGGGAGCATTCAAAAGCTAAGAACAATCCCATTTATCGAGCACTTAGAAAAATTTGGCTATTGATGAAATTTATCTTACGTATACATCACTATATGCTGGGCAATACATGAGGTAACAGAGTAAAACTGTTTCGTACAATTTAGAATTTATTGTTCTGAGTGTATGGCTATGTTTCAGTCCCTATTAGTATACAATAACATTAGGAAAGTTTGCTGATTAACTCCAATCGTCATTTTTACTACGGAGTAAGAGACACATCTTTTTTTGTAACCCTGAGCAATTTTTAAAACTCTTTATATAAAATGGGAATACAAATAGGACCAACCTCATGAAGGCCTTGTAAGGGTTAAAGTATCCAAGACTGTAAAGTAGTTACAGCCGTGTCCAGTCCCTGGAGGAGGCTGGGTACCTCTTAACCATTTTATAGCAAAGGAAAAGTATCATGGTGTTTTACTTGAAGTGTTTAGGATTAACTCCAAATGAGTAGATTTTCTGTAGGCAGTGGAGCCGATCCTTGTTGTTCAAAGTCCGTATCTGCAAATCTGCCTACTCACTTAAATTTCTTTGTAACCCCAGATCAGTACTGATGGCACAGTCACAGCTCTGCGTGAACATGCTCAGAGGGGTGGAAAATTTGTCACCTGGTATTCATGTCCTCAGCTGAAGTCAAACACTGTTTTCTTAATTTAACGCTCACATTCCATACTATAAACAAATGTCTTTTCCATGGTCTATTTAGTGTCGTGTTTTTTTGCATTTTTGTCCTTTTTTATGGGTGATTTTGCTATTTGAAATGGTGAAGTGCTGTCTAGGGTTCCTAGGTGCAAAAAGGTCTTTTGGGGAAAATATGTGTTAAAATAAGCTTCCTTCTGGCACAAGTTCTATCTTTGCTAGCCATGAGTTCCATATTAATGTATATAATGAATATTACTTGATTAATATTAATGGATATAATAATACATATTGAATAAATTGCCTTTAAATTGAAACACATGTAAAACAAGGTGGGGGCCAGGGTTATAGCTCAGTGGCACAGTGCCCGGCAGACGGAAGGTCCTGAGTTCCATTCCCGGCACCAAAAAAAAAAAGCAAGCCGACAGATTGACCCATTGACCAAAACGTTACAGGAGTGGAGGCTCACAGGAACCTAAGCCGGCTTTCACGAAGGATCAGAGGTTCGGGACTCCTTAATTCAGTGTTCACAACGACGCTATGGAACAAAATCAACTCAAACAGGGGCTGGGGATTTAGCTCAGCGGCAAAAGCGCCTGCCTGGCAAGCGGAAGGTCGTGAGTTCGGTTCCCGGTACTGAAAAAAAACAAAAAAAAAAAAAAAAAAAAAATCAACTCGAACAGTAAAAACCAGCTGTGTCATAGACTGGTCCAGCACTATGAGATCTAGTCCACCTCTCTTGATTCTTTATCCATGGGTCATGTGGCCACTCCTCCTTTTATGCAGCCCTCTCCCCGGTGGTCAGCAGTCGCGCAGCTTCAGGGCTTCACTTGCGCAGGGCTGAGACAGCGTTCCCAGGCGCGGCTCCCAGAGCGCATGCGCACCACTTCTCCAGGCCGGGCGCCTGGCTTGAATAGCTGCGGCCTCGGCGCCTCCCAACAAGGCTCACCCAGCCAGGCATGAGAGGCGCATTCCTAGCCCCTCCAAATTACCACCCTTTCAGCTTTTCAGAGGGGGGCGCCTTGCGTTAGGATTTATATCTGGATGTCTCCCCAAAGCCTCCCGAGCTCCAACGTGGAGCTTTCAAAAGGTGGCTGGATCACGGGGATCTAATAGCCCGCTTGCTATTAGAAGGCAGGGTCGGGGGAGGAGGACGGTCACTGGCCTGGAGGGATGGCATCTGCCTCCCGGCTCCCCCCGGGGCCCCTCTCTGCTTCCCGCCATGTGGCGAGCAGCTGGCCTCGCAAGGCCCCTCCGCCAGGCCCCTCTGCCGGCCCCTGCCTTGGAGCCAGTGGAACTTGGACTGAGACCTCTAAACTGCGAGCCAAAATAAGCGTGTCCTCCCTCCATTTCCAGGTGGGAGGAGCTAGGGCACCCTGCGACCTGGAAGGCTGTCTTGTCTCCCTGGACTGCAGGAGTGCAGTCAGCCCCAGGACCTCAGCAAGGGCACCGTCTCCCTGGGTGAGGGCAGCAGTGTGCGGCCAGCCCCACAGCCATGTTGCGCAGGCCGCCCAGGATGAGCCTGGTGTCTGCCGCCTTAGGGGACCCTGACTGGGCAGGGAAGACAGGAGCCGCGAGGCTGAGAGCCGAAGCGCAGTGGCCGGCGGGCAGCATAGTGGGGAGGCGGCGACTTCTACAGACGCAGCGCCTGGAAGCCCAGCTGTAGGAGCCGCTTCCTTTCCCTCAAGTCCACTTTCCTGACCTGGCAGATGGAGATCGAGGAGCTGTTGCACAGGTTTGGGAGTGGCAGCTTATGGCTCCGGTTTATTTTGGCCAGGTTCCATTTAAAAAGAAACTAGAGGGGCTGGGGATTTAGCTCAGCCGCACAGCGCCTGTCTGGCAAGCGCAAGGTCGTGAGTTCAATTCTTGGTACCAGAAAAAAAAAAAAAAAAAGAAACTGGACTCAGGAGGTTGTGACTCGGTTCCATGAAGAGCACTGGATTAGGAGCCAGCAGCCTGTACCCCAGTCCCCTGCTATTTGGTCAGCATAGCTCCCCATTTTCTAAAAACAATGCTTCTTTCTCATCACAATGCCTGGCAACTGTGGGAACTGCCAGCCAAGCCTGGTGGTGCACACCTGTAATCCCAGCACTCGGGAGGCTGAGGCAGGAGGATCACCAAGAGTTTGAGGCCACATAGTGAGTTCAGGGCCAGGCTGAACTGTAGTGAGACCCTGTCTCAAAAAAATAAAAACAAAAAAGTTTGTGGGAACTCCCTGGTGGTCTGAGGTGGCCCCAGTCCTGGCCCCTATTGACTGGTACAGTGTTTGACAATCAGAGTCTTTCGTTGGTGTTGAGGAACTAGCACTTAGCCAAATCTGGGGGGTGGGGGCCTCAAACTGAGGGCAGATAAACCTGGGGGCCACCCTAGGCCAGGAATCCTGCCCCATGGACCAGAAAAGAAGGGAAGCAATGAAAGCAAGCCACGTTCGTGTTTCTATAAGTGATGTAATACGGTCCCCTCCTTTTCAAAGTTAGTTCAAGTTGAATTCATTCTTTCAACCAAATGAATCCCACACGTTTTCACTAAACAGCGTAAGATTCTTCCCTGTGGCGATGAGTGCTGAGTGACTTCGAGAGCATCTGGGCCTCCTGCCTTGCTCCTCCCAGGGCCGGGCCTCTGAGAGTGACCAAAGGGGACACCACATCCTGCCTGCTCCACCAGCCTGCTGGGCTTGGCCCCGGAGCCCCATTTCTCAGAAGGTGTTCTGGGTTTCAACTCAGTCAAGGCTCTGCGTTCCGAGGGAGGAATAACTGGTCAGCAGTCTAAGTCATTAATACGATTAGATTTTTTTCAATTAGGAAATAGAAGAATAAATGTTTTTTTAAACAAAGGCATGAATGACTCAGAATGTTCAGCAAGGTGGGGTTGTCTGGGATCTTAAGGGAACAATTTCGGGGAATATGAAGCCATGTCTGTGCGGCCAGTCTGGTCCCCCCCACCCCCCGCTTCCCTACAGGGCCTCAAAGGGGAGCATGAGTGTAGACTTTGCCCAGTGGATCAGGGTGTATCTTCAGAACACTATGAGGGGCTTAGATCTTGCCCAGCCTGGGAGGGGCAGGGCTGTTAGCGTAGGAACAGCCTGGCTCCAGTTCCAAAATGCTAGACGAGGCTGATAAAGCTGGCACCAAGCGCTTAATTAAGCACAGCCCGGCCAGGTTGCGATGAGTCACCAGACTGCAAGGACAGGCAGGCAGTTGTCAGCCCTGAGAGACAGTTCTCTCTCACCGGGCAGCAAAACGGGCCACACTCGGGCTGTGGGGCCACCAGTCATCTCGTAGACAGGACCTCAATTCACAGGACACCTGGCCCGCAGGTCTCTCTGGTGGTCTGTGAGGTGGCCTGAGAATGCGACCTGAGGATTCTCTCCTGCTGTGGCTGCTGCAGGAGGTCGCCACCCACCGGCACAAAGCTGCCACTGTGCCCAGGCTCAAGGCTGTACGGCCAGCAAAAGCCGTGGCCGGGACCCTCACCCAGAGCAGCCTGGCTGCCCAGCAGGTCAATCGCTCAGTGCACATGAGGGCTCTGCTGCCGTCGCCCCGACACCGCCGGCCTCCTGCGGGCTGGGGATCAGCCTTGCTTCTGGTTCTGCGGCCTCTGCCATGTGCTCCTGTCCTCACTGTCTGTGCAGCCACCACCCCCCGGTGCTTTTCGAGCTGTGACTCAGGACCCCTTGATGGTCATGAAATCAACTGAGATAACCAGGACTAGCTTTCCCATTTAAAAAAATAAAGTAGAAACAAAACTGAAAATATCGTTCTTGGTCTGGATGACTCCAGCTGCGCATGCTGCACACCCCTCCTACTCTGCCTTCGAGTCTGGGTAGCCCAGAGTGCTCACACGCAGCTTCTGGCGTTTGGGGGACTCGTCATAACGTGGCCAGGCTGCTCTTCGTTAAGCACTCTGTCATGGTTTGTGTCTGGGTGTCCCCCCAAAGCCTCATGCGGTCGTGGGGCAGGCTTTTAGAGTTTGATTAATTATGGGTGTGAGAGCTACACCCGCCCTGGGGTGGATAGTTTGCATATGTAAGGGAGAGGAAGAGGCTGCTTGCAGCCATTCCTCCCTTTTAGTGCTTGTTGATTCTGCTGTGTTCTGCCGCCATGAGCTGTAGCCCTCTGCCATGTGCCACTCTGCCTTGTAACCTGCCAAGTATGGACTGAAACCTCCACAAACTGTAAGCGAAATAAACCTTTCCTTCCTTAACTTTGGGTGTCAAGTATTTTGTCCCAGCAACAAGAGAAAAGTAACCAAGACACACTTGGTGCCTGCTTTATCAGTCTCCTCTGGCCTTCTGGAGCAGGAGGTGGGTGCCTGTTTCAACCCCACCCTTAGAGCTGTGTGATCTTGGACAAATTGTTTAACATCTCTGAGTCTAGAAGTCCTCTTTCCTCTGTAAAGTGGGAATGTTAAGTGCACGTGCCTTGCAGGTTAGTTGTATGAATAAGATGAGTTAACACATGTAATGTGATCAAAATATACAGTGAATGCTAAAATTTTAAAAATGTATTACAGTGAAAAGCACACTGCCATTTATCCCCTCAGAGTTTTCCCCCTTGCTTCAAACATATTTTTTTTTTAATCCCATGGTTTATCCCTGGCATAAACATATTCATCCCATGATTCCTGTCCCTTTCTGAAACAGTTCTGGACATCCTCTTTCGTGAATGTCTTTACTTATTCTAACTGGAGTCTGCTGACATCCCATTGTATTTGATTTCCCACTTCCCTGATGACTAATGATACTGGCCATTTTTTCCATATACTTGTTGGTTATTCATGTAGATTATTTTAAGAAATTGTGTTTTTATCTGAAGAGCACAGAAAAACATCGGGGATTTTAAGTTAGGAAGGCCACACGCTGCTGACAAGTGCCACCGAAAGGCAGGCTCATAAAAACAGTACCACGTGTCCTCCCCCACCTTATTCACTGGGTCTATCAACCTGTGACTTCCGGCTCTTCCCCAATGTCAAAATGGCCATGGAAGGGAAAGGTTTTGAATTGATTCAAGACATCCAGGCAGCCATGACAATGTAACTAAAGACACGAAAAGAACTTCTGAAGGAAAACCAAAGTATAAATGTCTCTGAAGGGCTGGGGATTTAGCTCAGCGGCAAAAAGCGCCTGCCTGGCAAGCGCAAGGTCGTGAGTTCGGTTCCCAGTACCGGAGAAAAACCAAAAAAAAAAAAAAAAAAATGTCTCTGAAGCGGAGGTGGGGGGGTATCCTGAGGAGGATTAATGCCAGTGTGTGCCTTCTATTGTTATGATTTTTTGTTTTTTTTTTTTTTTTTTTTTTTGGAGACAGGGTCTCATTATGTAGTTCAGGCTGCCGTTGAGCTCACTACGTAGCCCAGGGAGGCCTGGAACTCACAGCAATCCCCCTGCCTCAGCCTCCCAAATGCTGGGATTATAGATGTACATCACCATCCCTGGCTGTAACGATTTTTCAAAAATTTAAACACTCACCACATTTTCATTACACCTCATATGCCAATAGCTTTCTTAAAAGCACAAGTATGTTAGTGGCTAATATCATCACTTGCCCTTTGAGGCTCCAGAAGTCCCTAGGACACCCACTCCTTCTGTGGCCTAAGTGCCCCCCCATCTCCAGTGCCTCTGCTGTGTATACGTTGTGCTTTTCACATCAGGTACCCCACTGTTCCAGAAGGAGGCATCTGGCCAGCGATCTGTAACCCCTCCAGCCTAAGAGCTTAGGTTCTGATCTCCAGCTCTGCTACCTGAGGTTGATTACCCTTTCTAGGCCTCAGTTTCTATATCTGTAAAAAGGGAATAATAATAGCATCTCCCCAATAGAGCTGTGTTAAGTATTAAAGAGAATAATGTACAGGAAGTACCTAGCACAGGACAAGCTTAGCTGTTACCAGCAGGACGTAGCTCAATGCTTCAGGAACAAACAAGACTTCTAAAACCTCACACTGTCTTCTGCATCTTGGAAGATGGTCCTCACTGATGTCTGATCACTGAAGTACAGATCAAAACTGAGGCCAGTAGCCAAGCAAGGTGGTGCACACCTTTAATCCCAGCACTCTGGGAGGCTGAGACAGGAGGGTTGCAAGTTGAAGCCCAGCCTGGACATTTAAATTTATCAATTTAATGAGACTCTGTCTCAATATAAAAATAAATAAATAAATAAAAGGGTTAGGGATGTAGCTCAGTGCAGAGGGCCTGGGTTCAAACCCCAGTGCATAAAAAACAAAACACCTGAAGCCAGCTGCCTTGCGTGCTGACCCTCTGTGGATTGTTATGATATACACACGGCCCACACTGAGTACGGCGCTCTGGCTCCTAACGCCTGTATACACATCTACTCTCTGCATGTGAAAGCCCAAACTTCCAGACAGGCGAACGGGGCTCCGGCCACACAGAGCACTGGGCCAGCATCAAGCAGCCGGAGCCTTCTCACATTACCTAGGCATCGTAGTTTACTGTGCCGGGTGAATGCCAAGCCCAGAGCAGGTTCACCCACCCGCGAGGCTGGACTGAGGGGGCTGCCATGAGAGAATGTCACCTCTGGAGAGGAACTTTTTTTTTATTATTTTTCTCTGGTACCGAGAACCGAACTCACGACCTTGCGCTTGCCCGGCAGGCGCTTTGCCGCTGAGCTAAATCCCCAGCCCCTGGAGAGGAACTTCTAGTTCCTGACATGCCGAGGAGTGGCAAGAGCAGGAGACTTGGGGCGGGACCCTCCCTCCCTGGGCCGGCTCACTAACAAGCCTGCTAACCTGAGCCAAAGGAGTGGGGTGGAGCCTCTGCGCCCCGCCCCCAGTTTCCCTGAGGATCAAATGTGAAGGCGGCACAAGGGAAAGTGCTTAAGGAATGTGAGCTACTGTGGCCTTTACCAGGGCTGCTTAAGAGGCTCTGGGCCTCTTCAACCCTTCGGGAAGGCTGAGGAGGTTGCTCAGCAGAGCGGGGTGGGCTGGGAGCGGGATCTGCTTCTCCACTACACGAATAAACAGGATGGGACGGACGCTTTCTTGGAGATACCAGACTGCAACAAAGACCGAGGGGGAGAAGTCCTAACTGCCTTTCAATGGTGCTAGGTGCACACAGCCAGCTTCCCCCCAGCCGGGCCCACAGGCAGCAACCGTGCGATCACATTGCAGGGCCCCTGCCTCACCGCCCTGCCTTCCACTGCTGATGTGCTCCGAAAGGAAGCCCCAGCCAGGCGTGGTGACGCAAGCCTGCAATCCCAGCCCTCAGGAGGCTGAGGCGAGAGGATCGCCTCACATTCAAGGCCAGCCTGGGCTACCTAGTGAGGCCCTGCCTCAAACACACACACACACAGCTCTCTGCTAAACGTTCCAGTGCCCAACTTGTCAAGTGTCAGGGAACCAATTTCTCTTTTTTAATATTTCCAGGAAAGGCGGAACATAAATTCTGCAGAAGTCATTTAAAGTCATAAACCTTAAAAATGTTTGCAGCATGTTCCTCTGATCAAAGTTTTCCAGCTGACTCGGGCCATGCCACACCGCAATAATGCAGCCTTTCCATGGCGCCAGGGAAATGGCACTTTTGAATGTCTTCCAAGTGACATTGCAGAGGGAAAGGTTATTTTTCCTCCATGGCATTGATTTTTTAAGTGAGTCTTATAATTCTGTAATCAAGGAAGAAATGGGGTCTCTGCTTTTTGAGGTCAGTTCTTGGCCAGATTTTTTTTTTTAAGACACATCAAAAATACATCCCTTTTCTGACTCACTAAGGCATCTTAGTGAGTGGGGAGGAGGGGTGTCTTGGTTTGTCACATTGTGCAAACTGGTCCTCAAAGCCCTCCGAGGGACAGGGCACTCTCCTGGGCGGGTGGTCAGGAGTCTGGCCCTTAGCTCATTCTCCACTCATACCCCAGGGAAAGGTTGTTCATTTAAAAATTAAAAATAGATGTTTCAATCTGGGCATCATGGCACACACCTGCATTTCAGCACTCAGGAGGCTGAGGCAGGAGGATCACTGTGAGCTCAAACCTAGCCTAAACTGCATAGTGAAGCCCTGTCTCAAAAAAACCAAATAAATAAATAAATAGACATTTTCTTTTGATTTCCCCTATGAAAGCAGCATGGTAGCTGGAGGGGACAAAGAATACCACGGTGGGTGAAGCAGGGTGGCACGGCGTTCGCCAGGTCAGGATGCACGTTTCCAGTTATCAGGGATGAGAGTGGCGCCTGGGTTGGCACCCTGGGCCCCTGCCCTGCCAAAGGAGGAGGGTGTCGAAGGCAGCCACGGGGGCAGGAAGGTGAAGAAAAGTGGAAGTAGAGCTGGGCTGGGAGGTCTGGGAGGAGCGGGGGGAGGGAAGGGAGAGAGCAGAAGAGAGGGTTAGAAAGTGAGAGGGAAGAAAACTCTTAAGCGGAAGAATGCAGCCTGGGGACTGGGCAGGCAGCTTCCTGCAGAAGGGGCTGGGGTGGGCACAGGGCCTGCTCCACCAGGCAGGAGGTGCCAGGACCACGCCTTGGTCCTCCCCACACTCTGATGTCCACTGCTAATCACCACCACAGGGCACAAGGGCCGTGGCATCCATACCACGCAAGGGGCAACATCAGACTTCCGGCTTCCAGCTTCCACCCCCGCCCCAACTCACAAGTTGTACCTCAGGGACTGCCAGGACAGCCCAAGTGCTGGAGACACCGTTTGTCTACTCTCAGCCCTGGGGTTATGTGCGCCTCATACCCTGAGCTCCTTCTCCACTGCACTGCTATGACTGCAGCGACTCCTCTGTGCAGTCACATAGTTAGGAGCTGTCTCTCTGGCCAGGGTGGAAGCCTCCAAACCACACTGTCTGTGTTGGTCTTTGCGACATCCATTGCAGCGTAGCACCCGGGACACGGCAGCCCAGAATGAGCCCTTGAAGACGAGTGAATGAACCCCAGTGACCACCCCTCACCCGCTACAGAGCCACGGAGGAGCAAGACTTACCACACAGCTTGTTCTGGAACACTGAGGTCAGCGACTCTATCTGGCTGAAGTTGGCCACCAAGAAGACATGGTCCTCGTGGGGTTCACTCCCAATGGCTTTGAGTGTGTTGAAGTCCACCTGGCCCACACCAATGGCGAAGATCAGGATGCCCGTGTCCCGTGCCTTTGCGGCTACTTCGGCCACCGAGTCCTGCGGCCTCCCGTCCGTCACAATCATTATGACCCGTGGCACATTCTCCCTGAGGGGCCGGGCGCCCTCTGCCTCTGAGAAGGCGATGTTCAGGGCATACTGGATGGCCAGCCCTGTCATGGTGCCCGTGGACAGATGCCGCATCCTCTTCACAGCCCGCTCCACCTCAGACTTCCTCTTGAAGGTCTTGAGGGAGAACTCGTTCTTGACTGTGCTGCCATATTGGAGCAGCCCCACCCGGGTGACGTCAGGACCAATGTCCAGGAACTGCAAGATGTCCACGATGAACTCCTTGACCTTCGCATAGTCATGGGTGTTGACACTGCGGGAGCTGTCGATGATGAAGACCAGGTCCACCCGCTTATCCTCACAAGAGCTCTCTGTGGGGAAGAAGAGAGGCCCAACATATTAGAAGAGAGTTAAGCACCCAGTGCAGATGGGCTATTGTTGGAAATCTAGAGTGCATGGTCACTCCTCAAGCCTCTAGAGTTTTGGTTTTCCTCCCCACTCTGGGAAGTTATAAAGGGATAGATAGATAGACAGACACACAGACAGACAGACAGATCTATCTGGATGATCGTGACCCTTGGTTACAGATAGGATTTTTTTTGCAAGATAAATAAACATATGAGTTATTCATCTCTAGAAAGTCACTAATGCAATTTTTAGGTGGCCAAACACATGGTCAAGGTCAAAATTACTTTATTATTTGCTTCATGGCACAGAAGCTTGGCGGGGCCCTGGGGAGACTAGAAAAGCTTACATCGTCAGTGGGTTCACAGTCACCCTGGGAAGACATAACTAAGAGAACAATGAAACAGTAGCTAGAGTGCAACTGTGGTCCTGACAGCAGCTGTTAAGAGAATAGGATGCTAGAGATGAGACGCGAGCTCTTTCTGGATACAGAGCATCTGGACTAGAAAGAAGTGATGGAGACCACTATAAAGTGGCCCCGGGCAGGATTTAATATTAGCCAATTGGCTTTCCATGTTTACTTGTGAGTTGTCCGAAGCTTAGGTACCTTGTCTGGAGATGGGCAGCGGACTCATAATAAGTTAATCTCTATGAATCACTGGTCACCACTGAGGCCTGTATTGGCCTGTGAAGCTGTGATTCCTCAAAGGACAAGCTAAGGCCACAGCTGAGGACATCTGACTCCAACCCCAATTAACTAAAATGAGACTGCAGCTGCAGGCTGCACTCTCCTACAATAAATGCCAGCCTAGGGCCGGATGTATAGCTCAGTGGCATAGCATTTGCCTGGCAAACACAAGGTCATGAGTTTGATTCCCGGTACCCAAAAAAAAAAAAAAAAAAAAAGCCAACCTAAAGATAAGGTAGTTCTCCAGACAGAATTTATTACTTGGGAAAATTCTCCCAAAGTCTTCTCAGATTCTTGAGTATCCCCCTCCTTTGTTTGAAAACCAAATAAATATGGGCTGCCCAGAGAAGTCTTGGTCTTAACCCAGAGAATCTTGAATTCTGTAAGAGTTGGACCTTCCTGGAGCCCTGAAATCATTTCAATTGTCTCATTTTATTTAAGCCTTCGCCATCCACTCATCTGGGAGATTGTGGGCCTAATCAGCCTGCAATAACTAAGAATTATTAACCCAATAAAGAAGGGGCACACAGGGAGGGGCCAGGAAAGAAAAGGCCAAGCAGAACAGAGGTGGTGGACAGTAGAGTGAGTGGTGGGTAGACGAGCAGACCTGCAGTAGAAGGAACACAAGGAGCTGCAGGCAGGAATTAGCTGCAGAGGTAGCCGGAAGCCAGTTATAAAAGACGTAAGCTCACACTGAGAAATCTGAACACGAGAAATCTGAACACGATGCCACAGATGAGGCGGCGTCTTAGCATGGTGTTTTGTGTCTTCTGCCTCCTGGAGTGAAGTCATGTGATAAAGGCAAGGCTGGTCTGTAGCGAAGTGGTAAAGTATGCACTCAGCATGCACGAGCTCCTGAGACTCAGATCGCAATCTGGGAGGCAGTAGTGGAAACAGAGAGAAAAGACCCGGTGCAGACACATTGCAATAAAGGACACAGCTCCAGTGGAGAAAGGCAAACTTCTCCCTTTCCAATCTGACAACCAGGCTATGCCTCTAGCGCCCGAGCAACATGGGAGTCCACAGGTGAACCCATCCTTCCAAGTCTCTGGGCTGAGGGTGACACCGGACAGGAGGAGACGACAGGCCCCTGTTGGAACTTCTCAGGCGCTGTGAGCCACAGACTGCTTTGGAGGGTTTGGATATGGTCGAGTGTGTTCTCCAGAGTCACGTACTGGAATTTAATTCCCAGCGTGAGATACTAAGAGGGCAGAAACTTAATCCAACTCTGGTATTTAGAGGCGCAGCCTTGGCAGGTGGCTAGAATTCAACACAGTTCAGAGCCCCCATCTCTGAACACTGGTGACTTTATAAGAAGAGGGAGCGAAGCCAGAAGGGACACATCCCTCACGTGCTCTCTGTGTCTCTTGCTATGCGATGCTCTTGGCTGCCTGGGAACTCTGCTAACAAGAAGCCCATTGCCAGATGTGGCCTCTTGACCTTGGCCCCACAATAAACCTACATTCTTTATAAAGCTACCCAGCCACAGGTCCTTCCTTACAGTAACACAAAATAGACTAACGTGCTACCTTTAGCCGAGCCTAGTCCCCACTCCCCTTTCCCACCCCCTTCCTGGACTTTGTATCTAAATCAGGATTTGAAAGGGATTACAAAAGGGATCCCAAATGCCTGCCCTAAATCTCCATCACCGCAGCTGCAAGAAAGAGAGAGAAAGCCAAAAATGAAACAGTGAAGCCAGTCATAAAAATGGGAAGCAGTAAAGGCCCATGAGCTCATCCTGTCCAGGCCAGCTTGCCAGGCAGTGACTCGTCCTATGCCTGCACACACCTCATCACTGAGCCCCTGGTCTGACCACTGTGGAGGAGGAGGTGCCCCAAACACCAGCATCCTGGCCGGAAGCCAGCCTCCTGCCACACTTGCATACAGCCATGGCGACAGCGTGAATCTAAGGGGAGTTCTCAAGCAGCCCCACCAGCCGACTTCAAGAACCCAGAAAGACTGACATTGTAGAATGTTTTAAAAATCTTTTTTCCCAGAGCCCTTTCATCACAATGGCCTCATTTCATTTGCAGGATAACAGTATCATACCCATTGCATGGATGAGAAAACAGAGACAGAGGGAGTCCGAAAATCTTTCACACTTGAGTTCCCCCCCCCGCCACCAGTACCGGGAATCGAACTCATGACCTTGCGCTTGCCAGGCAGGCGCTGTGCCACTGAGCTAAATCCCCAGCCCCCTCACTTGAGAAAAAGAAAAATATATGGAGATGACATTGATACCCAGGACCCGTCTGGGTAGTTGTGAGACTGTAAGGGAATGAATGAGGAAAGAGCTAATACAGAACCAGGAGTGGCAGTACATGCTTGTAATCTCAGGACTGGGGGAGGCTGAGGCAGGAGGATTCCAAGTTCAAGTCCTGCCTGGGCAATTTAGCAAGACCTGGTCTCAGAAAATAATAAGGGCTAGGGATGTAGCTCAGGGGTAGAGAGCCCCTAGGTTCAATCCCTAGTACCACACCAAAAATAAAAAGATCCAATATGGTAGCTGTCCTCACCCACCCTCCTGCCTACAGTCCTCCTTCCTTAGTCTGCACTATGCCAGGGCTGCAGCTACCAGCTCTGTAGTTGGTGCTGCACCCAGATGCATGCCCAAGGGGGGCACAGGATGGAAAGGCAGGGAGCCCTGTGCCCCAGGGCGGAGTGCCCCCTGAAGGCCCCTGGAGGTCACGTTTCTAATTTTCACGGCAGCACCCATGGTCCAGCATCTGGCAGATGACAGACCCCGGTCCCAGGAAAGACACCCCCAGGATCCAGGCTAGACCCTCTCCAGGAGCCCCACCTGCCTGTACTTCCTGTCTGAACACACCACTGGGATATAGCCCAGCAGTCCCCACTTGCTGAGGACAGCAGGGCGCGGGCTTCAACTCTGCCACGGAGGAGGATATTACCCAAAGGCTCCTTTAAAGAGAGGATGGTTCACGGAGGACTGGCCCCTTGAGAACTCTCTTTCTCTGGAGCTCTTTGGAAGCAGAGGGTTCTCCCTGGCCTGGGATTTTTATTACGGGTTTTAGTCATGGTATCAACACATCTCACTAAGCATCACAATTTAGAGGGAAACCTGGAAGGCCCTTGTGGAATTGTGTGCAGAACTGGATCAGTTCCCATCAAAACAAATGGCTAGTTTCCACCACGTCTGGACGGTTACAAAAATACCACGAAGCTTCAAAATATTGTCGGAGGTTCCAAGTGGGTTGTGGCTCTGAGTTGAAATCATCAAATCCTGGCAAATCCTGGCAGCCTAAGTGACTGAGTTTTCTTTAAGAAAACGTCAGGTCCCCTGAGGCCTCAGAGCCATCATTCAGCGCGGCCCTGGAAGGGCTGGTGGAGTGGTTCTCAACCCTGAGCAAGCGTCCCAGTTCCCTGACCGGTAGGCCACATCCCCAGAGCTCCTGGTTCAGTAGGTCTTTGGGAGGCCACCTAGAAATATGCATTTTTAACATGGGCTAAGGTGCAGCTGATGATACTGGTCCACTCTCTGAGAATGACTACTCTAGGAGACAGAGCTCTTTGGGATTCTATTATTTGTGGGTTTTGTTTTGTTTTGGGGGTTTGTTTGAGTTTTTTTTCCTAGTACTGGAGACTGAAACCAAGGCCTCAAGCATGCCAGGCAAATGCTCTACGACTGAGCTACATCCCCAGCCCCTAGAGAGATCTCTGGAATACAAAAGTCCTGGGAAGTCTCGGCCTCACTCTGTCACTGTCAATTCCCCAAGGGCAGGGAGCTAGTTTCATTCACCTTGGAAGCCATGCGATTGGAGATACACCAAGGCTTCAGAAGTATCTGTATAATTAAATGGTGAAAGGGCTTCAGATAGGAGGGACGGAGTCAGAGCAGTCAGCCCAAGGACACAATGACAACCACAAAGCCAAAAAGTTCTAGAGCAGACGCTAATGCAGGCATAGATTTTTAGGGTCCAAATCTTTGCTATTTTATGAGGGAACACAACCACTTTTGAACTTCTGGTTCACAGAATCACAGAATAATAAAATCTTAGGGTGGGGGTTCCAAAAAGGACCCAAATCACTCACTTTATGGAAGAGGAAATTAAGGCCCAAAGAAGTGACTACCTGCAAGGCCTCATGGCTCATTACAGTTGGAGCCGGGACTACAGTGGTGCCTTCTGTGCCGTCTCATGGAGGGCGCCTTCGGTAAATTCCCAATATGGTCAGCATTACCACACGAGCTTTGCAAGCACTTGGGATTACTCCAAAATATTTTCCATGGAGAGCCTTGTAACTTCTCCCCAAGGGTCTGCTGACAGATGTTTCCAGAAGATGGTCTCTCTTCTGTGCATTCCTCTGCACTGGTTCTCATGAATGACCGCCCTGTCCCCTCGGCCTGGAGGAAGAACAATGATCTTCCTGTGGCCCTTCATGCTGTCTGGATAGCCTGTGGCCACACAATAAAATGTCAGCCCTCTGGCCACAAAGCAAGGGTCTGGACCATGTCAACAGCACTTGCAATTCTGTCAGCTCAACTTAGAGTCTATGCTCTGGGTAAAGGAGGGTTGCTTACCTTCCAGAGAAGGGGAAGCTGAGTCAGGACAACTTAAAGCAACATGTCTACCCAGCAGAATGACAGCATGCAACATCAGAATCACTTCTCTTCTGAGGGCTGCAGCCTTGTTGCTAATCAGCCACCCCTGCTCTAGCTAAATTCAGTTGTGGCTGTGTGATAGTGCAGCAAATATTCCACAGTATCTTCCTGGGAAGGTCAGAGCATGCATGGAGTAGGAAGGGATGTGAATCTCTATGATGAGACTAACACAGTTTCATTTGGAGAGAGTTCTGAAATTCTCAGTGAAACAGCAGAGCCCTGTGATCTTAGCACAAGTCCCGCCTCTGCACACTCTGTCCAAGTGGTCTCAAGCATCCCTGTAACCTCTGTGATCTGCAGTCTCCTCCTCTATAAAATGCAGATAATAATTCCTCACAAGGCTATTGTGGGACTCCTAGATAATAAGAGTACTAATTTATAAGTCATTGTCTTAGTTACATTTTTAGTTGCTGGGACAAAGTACCTGACACCCACAAAGGGATGGAGGAAAGGCTTATTTGAGTTCACAGTTTGTAGAGGCTTCAGTTCATAGCTGGCTGGCTCCAAGCCAGGGCGGCATGGCAGAGGAGAAGCAGCTCATGGTGTGGCACACAGGAAGCAATAGCCTTTCCTTCTGCTTTCCCTTTTTATTCCATTCAGGTTACAAGTTTATTGGTTGGTGCCCCCTCACCCAGGGTGGGTCTTCTGTCTTCCGTAAATTCATCACCTACACCCAGAATTGTACTGATCCAATCAGAGGACGAATCCTATATACACACCCGTGATCCAGTCACCTCCCAAAAGCCCCACCTATGAGTGTATGAGTCTTTGGGGGACACCCGGATACAAGCCATAACAATCATATTACTAGGCACTTAGTGAGTACCAGACCTTGTCTGGAATGCTCTCCATGTGTTGGCTTTACCACTCCTCCTACCCACCACAGGGTGTAGAAGGGTGCTGTCCCCATTTTAGAGATGAGGACCATGAGTCTAGAGGGTGGGAGAACTTGCTCAAGGCCTCCTGACCAGGAAGCAGAGGAGCTTGGAACTGAACCCATCTCTTCTAACTCTGCTACTGCAAGGGGCTAAGGGCCCCCATTTAAAGCCACGAAGCTAGGCTCACTGTGAAAGGGTTTTGTCCTTTTAAACCTTTTCCCATTCCTTGAGATTCACCAGGACTGCTGGTCGGCAGGATCAGTCCTTTCTTGCTTGGACTCAGGGCCTGAGAGCTAAGGCCCAAACTTGTCTGCTTCCCTCCAAGAGCTTTATCCTCACTACGAGCCTACTTGTATTTCTATTGAACTTAACAAAACGATGAAAATGGATGGTTGTCTCCCGGCACTGCAGCAGCCCAGGAAGCTGGGTCACCAGCTGTTCATATCTGCAAGCTCTGGACAAGCACGCACTGAGAGTCCAGGAGGAGCCAGCTCTGGAGAGATGGAGTGATGGGACAGGTGTGATGGAAAGACAGAGGCCACCGACCTTTGAGGAACTGTGGGGAATAGTCTGGAGCCCAGGAAAATGCCCAGGGCAACAGATCTCAGAAAATGTGAAGCTTCATATCAATTCCCAGCAACACAAGCAGGTGGTCTGTGGACATTCACCAAGAGAACCAGGAGAAATGTAATGATACAAGTGAAAAAAGGGTAACAGCTTCTGGAACAGAGGAAGGGTGAATGGCTTAGGAACCGGAGAATGGTTCCAACCAGTATTTTTTTTTTTTTTGAGACAGGGTCTCACTATGCAGTTCAGGCTGGCCTTGAGCTCACTTTGTAGCCCAGGTTGGCCTTGAACTTGCAATGATACTACTGCCTCAGCCTCCCAAGTGCTGGGATGACAAGCATGCACCACCGTACCCAGCTTCCCCAACCAGTGTTGAAGACCACAGAGCTGGGGTCAGGGATGTAGCTCAGCGGCACAGCACCTACCTGGCAAGCGCAAGGTCCTGAGTTCGATTCCTGGTACCCACAAAAAATAAACAAATAAAAGATCACAGAATTGTTGGAGCTGAAATATAGGAGGGCTGAAGGTTTGAACTGAGATGACAGAAGGACTGCAGTTACCATAATCATACGGCCAAGATGAGGGAAGTAAATGGCTGCCATCAGATAGAGAAATGAATGTCAGAGCTATTGAACGATGATTCATATGGATATTGAGGTCAGGCAGTTATGACCAGGATAATGCAGTGAGCCAAAAGCTGCAACTGTCCTAGTAACTGGGGATAGCCAGAGGATCTTCTAGTTACCTAAGAATGACCAGAAACGCTATGTAACATGATTGAGATCGTGAGTAAAATTTCATAATGGGACTCAGAAGAAAAACTAGCTCACCACAGTTTTAAAAGGACAATGGGGGAAAAAATTAAGGTTTTGGTGATGATGATGACGACGATGACAGATTGAATAGCTCTTGGCACAGGTACCCAGGTTTTCACACAAACTTAGTAATGCTTTGATTTGTCTCCCCTGGCAGACATCAGTAATCAATTCTGGCCTCTCCCACTCAGCCTGGACTCCACTTGCGGATGCTTTCAACACCACACCCCAGGTACCTTCACACAGTCCGCCAGCGTTGGCACCTGAGATGGAACCATTTTGCCGGCTTTGTTCAGAGTATGATACTTGAAGTATTCACTGTTACCCATTTCTGAGAAACCGAGTAAGGGTAAATTAGTGATAGACTTGTGAGCCCTTACATTAGTAAGAGCTAACTTCCTACTTTTCAGTGGGAAATAAGAAGGGCAGGCAGGCAAGAGCGGCCATACCAATAATCGGCACCTGAGGCCACACTGACAGTGGAGGACTACTGTGGGGCGGGGGCCAGAGCAAAAGAAACAAAGACCTTCTCAAGCTGCAAGAGCGGCACGGATGCCCCATCACACGACCATAAAACAAGCACATCCAAACGCAGGGAGCGTGCATCCTGCGAGCCCTGGCTGATGCGACACGGAGCCTCATTGTAGCTGGGCGAAAAGACCACCGTGTGACCCAGCACTGCGACCCTTCCCACCATCGCGCTACGAGCACTTGCCCACAGACCCCTGAGATGCGTCCCTGCAGACCCCGTCTGGTCCTGTCCCCGTCTGCCTCCAGACCGTGACCGGCTCTCAGGACCTGCAGATCATCTGAAGAATAGTCTGGAGGTAATTTGCACCATCTTCGTTCCGGTGCCATCTAACCTGCAGGCCCCCCGTATTTAGGTCACCTGACCGGGGCGCCACAGACGCTGGCCGGGTCTGGAAAGCCCAGAATCAATTTGTCCCTCTCCAGCGCCCTCATCAGTCAGTGGCCAGCTGCCGCCTTACATCACGCCAGGAGCTGTGCAGAGAATGGATGAGCTACGGCTTTCTCTGAATCAGTCATGTTCCGTTCACATCTTCCAAAAGAGCCGCTAGAGAATAGCCTGAAAACCTGATTACATTTTACTAGGGAGGCACCCTGGACTACTTAACGGGCTTAGGATATATCTTGGACTCATTAGAAAATCGTTTCCTACTTGGTAACACTTTCCAAACCTCTTTCCAAATTCTGCAGGGGCTGGCGGGGTGGAGCAGGACAGCACTGGTGGTTCTCTCTATGAGGAATCGTTAATAAACTGAGTAACAGAATCAAGACCAGGGGCTGGGGATGTAGCTCAGCAGCACCGTGCCTGCCTGGCAAGCGCAAAGTCGTGAGTTTGATTCCAAGTACCAAAAAAAAAAAGAATCAAGACCAGAAGGTATCTTTGACAGCTGGAGTAATGAGCCAAAACTAACAATATGCAATCTAATTGGTAAAAATGGCAACCACTGGATGTTGGGTTTAAAAATCAACTGAATAAACCTTGGAAAGCGAGGCAACTGGATTGACAGCTGGGCACAAGATCAAACAAGGACCCAGGATGACAAATCCAAGCCCTCGTGTTTCTTCCCTCGTTCCGGTCCCCGCACTGGGGCAGACACCTCAATCCATCCTGGCTTTTAAAGCCAAGTCCAGCTGCAGGATTCCTGTCAGCACGTCACCCCAGGCTCCACCACCCACACACTGGGGGGGGGGGGCTTGTGGGAAAGACTCAGTTCGTGTCCAGCTGACACTTCTATTTCACGCCCCAACCACCTCATCAATGGCCCGCCTGTCCCAGGAGAGAGGGACTCTCCCGACAAAATGGACCTGAATCTCTCTCTTTTTAACTCAGAACTTTCCTGTTAACAACTATTTTGGTGACTGTCATTTATCTGAGTCATAACAGCTGGATCGGGCAGCTATAAGATTCCCAGGAAAAAATAAGCCTCCTGGAGCTGTTTTATCAAAGCCAGCATCTGCAGAGGTCACTGACAGCAAAGTCACTGATGTTCAGGGGAGGGTGACATAGGGAGCGCTTCAGGCCACCACTCCCTGCTCCCTACCATCCATACCGCAATGCCCATCTCTTGGAGATGACCTTTCCCAAAGGACTGCCACTGACTTAAATGACGTTCCTCTGAGCCCCCTGTGGCCTCTACCTCCCTCTGTCCGAGCACTTCCCCCAGTGTCATGCATGGAGCTACCTGGCCACATGCAGTGTTTTCTTGAATCCCTAGTGCCCAGCATAGAGCCAGCACCTAGATGCCCGTCTGGGTCTTCCTTATGCGCTTGGTGTGCACATGTGGGCGTGAGAGGTGGGAAGGCAGGGAGAGAACCGCAGACAGCCTTCCTTGACCTGGGGCATGTTGCTCACTGAGGGCACAACAAGGACAGAGCTCCTCAGTCATTAGAGGCCTCAGAAACACTGGTGTCGTAGTCACTTTCCTTGTTGCTAGGAAAGAATATCCAACACCTACAATTTAGGGAAGGAGAGGTTTATTTTGGCTCACGTTTCAGTCCACAGTGGGCTGGCTCCACGTCAGGACCACATGGCAGAGGGGCCCAGCAGGAAAGGGCTGCTCTAGGCATGGTGGAGGGGAAGAAGGGAGCTAAGGGAGGAGCCAGTGAGGGAGACAAACCCTTCCTAGCCATGCCCCATACAGGCACCTTCAGTCAGACCCGCCCCCTAACAGCACACTTCGCTGTAAATTTGTGGGTAGACTGATCCACGATGAATACAGCACCCGCTATCCACCCACCTCCCAGCAAAGCCCCTATGACTGCATGGGGCTTTAGGGGGGCATGTAGATATAAACCATCACGCCTATTGTGCTTATTTAAAATACCAGATCCTATTCCTGCTCCCTAGGCCCAAAGAATCATTCTTCTGGGCCGAGATCCAGGAATCTGCACTGGTAACTGCTCCAGGGGCTTCTCAGCTTCAACCAACTGAGAACTCTCTCTCTGAGGACAGGCGAGCCTGAGAGACCATCTGCCAAGGGGCGAGAAAAGAAGATGCAGGCAGGGCACCCCAGGTCTGTGTCCCCACAAGCAAGAGATGCCTTGGAAATACGATGCCCCAACCCCGGATTCGCATGTGTTTCCTAAGCTGCCCCACTGTTGACGGATAGGTCAGGGGTTCCAGTTAGGGTCAGACTATAAAGAAGGTGGCAGCATTTTACCGCCCACTTGTAGATGAGGAGGCTGAGATGGTCCGGGACTCCTGGGAGACGCTGGGAAAGGATCCGAGAGCCCAAGTCCTCTGATCGCCGCACCTGTATTTTTCAGCCTCTGCTTCACAGTGGGGGACCTAGTGCAGACTTTCCGCTGATGGGAAAATGTCCCAGAAAAGAGTCTCTGGCCCTCCCCGTTACCAGGTAACACGCGATCTGGCGTTAGAGACCAGAATGAGAGCCAGTAGATAAAGTGTAACCCCCAACATGCTCCTGTCCGTGCAAACCTCCCCACTTGCCCTATGCCCCAGCCAGGGCCTTGGGCGGCATCGCTGGGCCTCTTTGATCTGCTGTGTTGCCCGAAGTCCAAAACTGCCTTCTCTTCATGGGGTAGTGACCAGGGAAAGAACAGTCACCAACTCAAGGGCACGGACATCACCCTAAATGCTCGTGGTGTGCACTGGCCCACTAGTCCCTCCCGACCAGATGATACTCTGCATCCCCGGGGGCCCTATTCAACCTGGTGTCACTGATACCTAGCCCCGGGCAGGCACACGAAAGACGCGGAGGACCATCTGGATGACTTGCCTTGCAAAAGAGCAATTATCTCCATTTTGGCTAAACCTGGTCCTATTTCTGTGTACTGATTTGTACGGAGCCGGCGAGGACCTTATCCCTTCAGTTGGCTTTAAGCAGTGCAGATCGGTCCAGCTGAGGTGCCCATGGTAGTCTTTGATGCAAGGCAACAGCGCAATGTTCCCCCCCGCCCGCTGCCCCAGCCCCCCGTCACTGGCTCCCAAGAACACGTGTTTCTGCCGAGGTGGGACGGAGAACCGTGCTCCACACTGTCAGCTGGCGTCGGCTCAAGGTAAGAAGCTGTGACTTCTCAGGGCATAAAAGATCACACGTCAGAGCTGAGGCACCAACCCCAAAACATCACATACTACCTCAACTGAGTTACGCAGATTACTCTTTCTGCAGATCCTTCTCTCTCATATTGCAGAGGTCGTTTCACACCTCCCACCTAGCCCGGCTCACAGCACTCAGTACTTCCCACCATTCTCACAGTCATCCTCGAGCCACTCCCTTCTTCATGAATTAATAAAACCCTGGTTCGAGGCCTCTGTTTCGGTTAACCATCTCACATGCTGGACTGCCGGCCTCCTTGGTTCCCCACAACTACAAATATGCCTTAATGTCTTCATTTTCACCATGGGTGGCACTGGAAGTGGTAGACTGGAATTAACTCGCTAGGAGTCCAAGAACTTTCCCATGGGCTTACAAATACAAACTTCTCGGACTGAGACGAGGACTGGGAAAGGCTCTCTCTGAAAAGGTGGCGAGCCGAAGGCACTGTGGGCAGCACCCAACGCCTGGGGCTGCGAGGTGGAGCGCACGGCCAGGAGGCCTTGGAGACAGGCGCAGAGGGCGCAGGGCATGGGGTCACCACGCAGTCCCCGTAGCACAGGTGTCACCGGATGCCCAGCCCAGCTCCCGATGCTGGCTAAGACTGCCCTGCTGAGTGCGGGGACGTGGCCCCCACAACACACAGCCACACACTACTCTGGGCTGACTGCTGAGGGTAACCATCACAGCAGAGGTGTCTCCACGGGCACCTCCTCACAGCCTACCGGGAATGCCTGACTGGAGAAAGAAGGCGGCGGGGAGAGGGAAGCGGTAGCTGGCCTCCCCATTCCGCCAGACACCCCCTTTCTCTTCTCTCTGCTCGGGGGTTTTCTCTTGTCCACCCTTTGTCCCAGTGAGCCACGCAAAAAAGCAGCTGACACCATTCACCACGCACCATATTTCTCTCAAGAACGCCCCAGCTGTGTCTGAATGTCAATCTTTATTGTTTGGTTTGCTTTTTGAGACAGGGTGT
This sequence comes from Chinchilla lanigera, assembly GCF_000276665.1. NCBI lineage: Eukaryota > Metazoa > Chordata > Mammalia > Rodentia > Chinchillidae > Chinchilla > Chinchilla lanigera. Next base: position 13,664,017 of record NW_004955417.1, on the reverse strand, counting down.
CACTATGTAGTGCTGTCTGGCCTTGATTACTAGGTACCCCAGGCTGGCCTTATACTCATGGTGATCCTCCTGCCTCAGCCTCCCGACTGCTGGAGTGACAGGTATCCGCCACCGTGCCTGGCAGTCAAACTTTATTAAGTTCTTTCCAGCACCTACAAGCAGAACCCAAATTCACAGGCAAAAGCCAAGCTTCCGAGCATTTGCAGAGGGCACGTGTGTGGTGGGAGACCCCACCAGGCAGGTTCTCTCTGCCATGGAGGGACACAGAGGAAGTTTCTATGCAAAATACATTCGGCTGCGCCACAGACTGTTTTCACTGCTGTTTTCCCAAGGTTCTGGAGAACAGGATCTTGTCTTTGGGTAGCAAAGGTGCATCCTAAAGCAGAGATGTGCGCCACAGGGGCCCTGAGGGACCTCAGTTGTCCCCACTGTCATAAATTCCTTCAGGAACTCTGCCCTCACAGGCCCTTGGGAGTGTGCACCAAGGAGCAGGCAGCTGGAAAGGAAAAACATAAGGGGAAAACACACCACATCACAGCAGTCTCCTCTGGCGGCTCCTCCAGAGGCAGAGAGAGAGAGCGGCACCGTGTGAGTCCAGAAGCTGCGGTTTGCAGCAGCCTGGACGATTCCCTCCACAAGGAAGCCGGGGAGAAGCTGCCCCAGCTCAGCCTGGAGCACACAGTTCCCAAGACACCAAGTTGCCCCACAAGGTGGAGATGCTCAAGCCTCACCAAACGCCCCTCGCCTCCTTCTGCAGAGCCCGCTGCACAGGCGGCTGTCTCTGCTCGGGGAAGGAGCATGGATAAGACCGGGGTCGTGACGGTTTAAGAGTCTTTTAAGAAAAAAGACAATGTGAGTGGACTGACTACATACAAAGTAAGTTTATTATTCTCTATCCAACTGCTTACCATCTTTCTCAAACTGAGAAATAACCACATCTTAAGTTATAATACAAGCCCTGCCTGGTGGCTCACACCAGTCATCCCAACACTCAGGAGGCTGAGGCAGGAGGATCATTGCGAGCTTGAGACCAGCCTGGGCTACACAGTGAGCTCAAGGCCAGCCTGAACTGCATAGCAAGACCCTGTCTCAAAAAGACAAAAAATAAATAAATAAATTTGCAGGGGCCGGGGATATAGTTCAGCAGCATAGTGCCTGCCTGGCAAGTGCAAGGTCCTGAGTTCGATTCCCAGTACCAAAAAAAAAAAACCAACTCAGTAGGAAAAATCAATTTGAAATGGATCAAAGACTTAGGTATAACACCTGAAACAACTGTGAGGCTGGGGTGTAGCTCAGTTATAGAGCACTTGCCTAGCATTGAGTCCAGTGTCCTGGTTTCAATTCCCAGTATTGAAAAGACCTGAAACTTTGAAACTGCTAGAAGAAAACAGAGAGGAAACACTTGATTGTGGGTTTTTTGTTATTGTGTGTTTGTTTGTTGAGACAAGATCTCACTGTGTAGTCCAGGCTGGCTTTGAACCCACTATGTAGCCCAGGCTGGCCTCAAACTCATGGTGATCCTTCTGCCTCAGCCTCCTGAGTGCTAGGACCACAGGTGTGCACCACTACACCCAGCAAAACACTTGAAACCATAGGCACAAGCAAAGACTTCCTCAACAAGACTCCAATAGCACAGGAAACAGCAAGAATCAACAAATGGAACTACATCAAATTTTAAGGATCTGCATAAGAAGGAAAACAACTAAAAGATGAAGATACAGCTTACAGCTAACTCTTCTGGCAAAGGGTTAATATCTATAATACACAAAAAGCTCAAAAAATTTAACACCAAAAAATTAAATAGCTCAGTCAATAAATAGATAAGTGAAGTGAACATATCCTTCTCAAAAGGAGAAGTAGAAATGGCCAGTAAACATATGAAAAATGTTCTATCTCTGTAGTCACTGGGGAAATGCAAGTCCAAACTACACTAAGATTCCATCCCAGCCAAGTCAGAATGGCCGTCAGCAAGAATACAAGAAAGGAAGAAAGGAAGAAAGGAAGGAAGAAAGGAAGGAGAGAGAGAGAGAGAGAGAGAGAGAAGAGAGAGAAGAGAGAGAAGAGAGAGAAGAGAGAGAAGAGAGAGAAGAGAGAGAGAGAGAGAGACAGAGAGAGAAACAGAGAGAGAAACAGAGAGAGAAACAGAGAGAGAAACAGAGAGAGAAACAGAGAGAGAAAGAGAAAGAGAGAGAGAGAGAGAGAAAGAGAGAGAGAAAGAGAGAGAGAGAAAGAGAAAGAGAGAGAAAGAGAAAGAGAAAGAGAAAGAGAGAAAGAGAGAAAGAGAGAAAAAGAGAAAGAGAGAAAGAAAGAAAGAAAGAAAGAAAGAAAGAAAGAAAGAAAGAAAGAAAGAAAGAAAGAAAGAAAGAAAGAAAGAAATTAATTTACACTGCTGGTTGGAATGTACATTAGTACAGCCACTATGGAAATCAGTATGGAGGCTCCAAAAAAAACTGAAAACAGAGTTATCATTTGATCCAGCTATACCACGCCTCAGTTTTAAGAAAAAGGTGGGGGCGAAGCAACTATAGTCAGCACAGTCCAGGGACACTGCATGCCCTTGCTCAGCGCAGCACAGTTCACCATGGCCAGGATCTGGAACCAGCCTAGGTGGTCATCACAGATGAACGAACAGATAAAACACGGTACACGTGCACAGAGGAGCGTGACTCAGCTACAAGGAAGAATGACATCCTATCGTTTGCCGGAAAACGCGTGGATCTGGAGACCATCATCCTGAATGAAATAAACCAGTCTCAGAACAACTAGGGCACAGTGCGCATTCGCCCTAATCTGTGGAGTCTAAAAAAGGACAACAAAAAAGTAGAGGGGAGACTATTAGATAAGAGGGAAGGAGGAGGCAGAGGCATAAGAGGGGTACGAGAAAAATATATGCATTAGAACCCCCAAAATGTGAAACTAGGGGAGAGGGTGGAGCAAGGGGGTGATAGGGTAAAAATGATCAAAGTATGTTATGATCACTTACTAATCTCCCAAAGGGAAACCCATTAATCTACATAACCAATGAGAAAAGAGGGAAGGACGAGAGGAGGAGGTGGAGGAGGGGAAGGAAGCGGGGACAAGGAGAAGAAGTAGCAGTAATAGTAGTAGTAGCAGTCATCCCCGTCATCGCAGTAGTTATTTCGGCATCATTAAGGAGCAGTGGGAACTGTAAAAGGGCTGTGAGGGCCCCTCCTCCTTTCAGGCACATTCTAGGGGCTCCCAACTCACCCGGGCTTGAGATAATTTCAAGAAAATGTCTCTGTCCTCACGGGTTGAATTTCTTTTTTTTTTTTTTTGTGGTACTGGGGATTGAACTCATGACCTTGCGCTCGCCAGGCAGGTGCTTATGCCACTGAGCTATTTCCCCAGCCCAACCAGTTGAATTTCTACCCTTTTGGTATCCCACCCCACAGTGAGTCTGCCTGACAGACCTGTGGCGGCAGAGAAGAGAGTTTACGTTAGTGACTGGGTCCTATCCATCCTTCTTAGTCCTCCAACTCCTCTACCTACTTGACTCAAATTTCAAAGGAAATAATAACTGCGTGTCAATCTGTGCTCATCATGAACTCCCACCTCTTCCTATGAATCTTCCAATACTGCAGAAATTTAAAAGATTAAAAAAAAAAAAAACAAAAAACAACTCATTTCCCAGACTCTCTTGCAGCTGAGTTCTAGGGAAAAATGAGGTAAACCTGATTAGAAACGCTCAGAGAGGATGAAGTGGTGGACTCTGTCTCTGCTGGTAATCAAGGTTGTAGAAGGCAGTTAGCTGCAGCAGCCGTGTGATGTGCTAAGGTCAGCTCAGCAGCACCAAAAATACCAGTGATGGTGGCAGCAGCATCCTGATTCTAGCCACATGTCCTTGTGCAGTGGCCCCCTCTTCCAGCACTTCCAACAATTATACAAGCACTTAATTCTCTGTAGGGAGTCCATTCTTGCTTAAAGGACGGAGACAGCTGAGTTTCCTGTACAGCCCCTGGGGGCTCCTCAGTCCCAAACCCATCCGCCTGCTTGATACCTCATCCATCCAGGGTGGCTTCCTGCTGAGGGCTCCAAATGCGCCGGAGGAAAAAAATACAACCAGACATGCTTGGTCCTCTTCAGAAAGCACACTTGCAGGCTCCATTCCTCTAAGCTTATGAAATTAAAGCCAAACTTCCTCCACTCCCCTAAAACCTCCATCCACTTTGATACAAAGCTGCATTTCCTCCATTCTTACTTAACTGGCTCCATGTTCAGCACACTAGGGCAGTACATTACCCTAAAGGGAGCCGAGTACTGAGCAATTTGTTCCCGCCTCACCCACAGCTTGAGCGAAGGCTGGGCTTCAGCAGCTGTACTTGACTCCATTAAGCCAGCTCCCAACATGAGGGTTGCCACGGCAGCCAGCAATAACATTCAGCAGCCCTCATGGGCTTGGTGACTCTGGCTTCTAGGCTGTTCTACAAAAACGCCTTTCTTGCCTCGGATCATTAAGACTAGGACTAGCCAGTAAGGGAGCTGGTATTCAAGACTCAATCATCGGTAAGCACTTTGGATTTGCAAACTGAAAGTTGCAAAGGGCCTTTGAAAGACTAGATTCGATTTCTCTCTACAAACGGACAAGGCGGGTCACGCCACGTGGGGTGGAGCAGCCCGCTCGTGTGCCCCCTGTGCCTCGCGCATCCTCCACCCTGGCCGACTCGCTTGGTCTCTCCAACCTTCAGTTTCCTCTTCCTCAAGACAGGACAAGCACAGCACCTCCCCGGAGGGGTGGCTGTGAGTCTCCAAGGAGACCAGGTATGTAAAGCACTCAGCCTGGTGCCTGGCACAGGCCAGCGTCAGATGAGGTTTACGGCTGTCCTTACTCCCACCCAGTACTGCAGGGAGGGCTTTAGGGCAGCAGTGAATGGAAGACACAGCCCCAGACCAGAGTCCAGAGACCAGTCCAGCGTGTGACCCCATGTCCAGTGGCTGGGTGACACTGGCCACAAGACTTTTTCTTTTGGTCTTTCTGAGACAGGGTCTCACTATGCAGTTCAGGTGGCCTTGAGCTCATTTTATAACCCAGGCTGGCCTCGAACTTGCAGTGATCCTCCTGCCTCAGCCTCCCAAGTGCTGGGATTACAGGCATGTGCCACTATGTCCGGCTCCACAAGACTTTTTATGGCTGTATCATTTTTGATCTCTGGCCTTCATTCTCCCTGTAAAATGAGAGAGTTGGACAAAGTGATGTAGCTCAGTTCTTTGTCAGCTCTAGTGTGCTATGCTTCTAAATAAAGTAAGTTAAACAAAGACGTGCCTTGACCTTTACAAATGGTTCAATCAGTGGGGCAAAGCGGTGCACACCTGTAATCCCAGCATGCAGCTGGCTGAGGCAGGAGGACTGCAAGTTCAAGTCTATCCTGGTCTACACAATGAGACTGTCTCAAGAAAGAAAAAGTCAGGTGTGGTGGTGCACACCTGTAAACCCAGCACTCAAGAGGCTGAGGCAGGAGGATCATCGTGAGTTTGAGGTTACCCTGGGCTACATAGTGAGTCCAATGCCAGCTTGAACTACATAGTGAGACCCTGTCTCAAAAAAAAAACAAAAAAAGAAAGAAAAAAAAATAAAAAGAAAGAATGCCAATTATTTGAGCTACAGCTATCAAGATATTAAAAAGAAAAAATATTTGACAGATACTGTATAGTACTGTGTCTACTTTTGGAAATAATAGAATCAAAGGGCAAGTCGACTAACCAGTGCAGATTGAAGTATCAAAGAGTGTGAAGACTATATTGTCATCTCTGACACCTGTAACACACTGGAAACATGTGATCTCTCCTAGCGAGTCAGTACCACCCCCACCCCTGCGGTTTGTTGCTCACAATCTAATAGAAGGAAATGCTGAACTGCAGGTGAGGTTAATGAACAGTTATGTAACTTTTTCCATCTAAATTATGGACTCACTGAATTCTATCTAAGGGGTCTCTGGGATCCCTGGATCTCAGGTTAAGAATCTCCCAACCAGATGACCGCTGAAGTCTCTTCTAATTTTGATAGTGTGATCTCTGGTGAAGTCTCCATCATGGGTAAATTACCACTTCTTATCACATTTTTCTTGCCTACAAATCATAAAATCTAAACTCAGTGTGGTGGCACGTGCCTATAATCCCAGCACTCGGGAGGCTGAGGCAGGAGGACCACTGTGAGTTCCAGACCAGCCTGGGCTACACAGTGACTTCAAGGACAGCCTGAACTGCATAGCAAAACCCTGTCTCAAAAAAAGAAAAGAAAAGAAAAGAAAAGAAAAGAGAAGAGAAGAGAAGAGAAGAGAAGAGAAGAGAAGAGGAAAGAGAAAGAAATCATAAAATCTACCTCTCAAGGTCTTTGTGAGGACATGAGAGATAAGACAAGCAATAGGTACTTTGAAAAAAAGATAAAGCCCTTTGAATAGATGCCTGAAATTCAGGGAATCCCAAGAGTTTCCCCTCACCAAACACACACCCGTCACTCAACAGTTCCTCAAAATTTCTGCCAAGAGTTTTCTGATCCGTGGGAACAAAACGCTGGCACTTTTTGTAAAGAATACCATGCTGTCTGACAAAACATAGTTGAGTGTTCTGAACTACAGTCTTTGCCAACAGATCTGAGCATGTGAGCCAATGGAACAATTATTAAGGAAAACACAAGATACCAAAATAGACTGAAGAGGAAAGAGAAAAGTTGAATACATTAATGGCTCTTTAAAAAACCAGATTAGTTCTCAAGTAGATGCCCCGCACAGAAGGCATCCAATTCAGACAATTTTATAAGCAACTTTACCAGCTCTGTAAGGAATAGATAATCCCAGTTTTCAAAAACCATGCATTTTCATGAAGCTACCTTAAGTCTGATACCAACCCATGCCAAGTAAGAAAAACTTTAGGGAGTAGTAACCTCTCATTTATGAATCAAAGTATGAAAACACACTGGCAAATCACTCCAACAAAAATACAGCATGACCCAGTAAGGTTTATCTCAGTGATGCAAAGGTGAAACGATTCCTAAGGGTACCGTCCATCGCAATGCCAAACTGAAGCGGAAAGCGTTCGTCACCTGTCAGCAGATGAAGGGAAGTTTGCCGAGATGCAGCTCTGGACCTGCACGGCCGGCCCTAGGGGTCCCCAGAACCTTCACCTGTCCCCGGGGTCTCTTAGTCAACCCTACCCTGAGGCCCCCGGGTCTGATGGCCTCGGTGGGCTGGAAGTTTCCAAACCCGCACACACCCACACCCCACCTGCACGCGGGGCAGCATGTGCCACCCTTGGGTCCTGCCTGAGTACGTGGCATCGGTAAGGCGAAGACCAGGAGAGGCGGAGCGTGCCAGCCGGAAGCCCCGCCCTCGGGAGCTCGGGCCCTGCTGTGCCTTCCCAGCGTGCGTGGGCTTGGACCCTGCCACAGGGTGCTGGCATACCATGATGACCCCATGGATGGTGTGTGTTTCAGTCTCCCAAAACAACTTCGTACCGTGCAAGACACATAGTCAAGAATGATGGGAGGTGTTTTTGAAGCAAGGAGAAGCACCTTGAGTGTGCTGAGGGGGGTGTCAGCAATGTGTCTTTTATAGGAATACATTTTTTTAATTTAAACATTCACCATAACTTTGGATCACACCTCAGTGTTAAAGAGTTTGACAATTTCTGTCAAAGAATCACATGGTGGTGGTGAATCCTCTTCCATCTTCACCAAGTCTGCTGCTGTGTGACTTCCGACTCCTCTCCAAGGGCCGAGTGACCATGAAAGGTAAATGTTTTGAATCAATTCGGGTCATCAAGGCAACCAGGACAGTGTAACTAAAGACATTCACAATAGAAGACTTCCAGAACTGCTTCAGAGCGTGGCAAGAATGATGGCTGCCAGGCATGGTGGCGCACACCTGTCATCCCAGCACTTGGGAAGCTGAGGCAGGAGGATCAAGTCTGAGCTGTGCCTGAGCAATTTAGCAACTTAGCAACCCTGTCTTACATAATTTTAAAAAAAACTTCTTTTAAAGGGCCGGGGATGTAGCTTAGTGCAAAGGCCCTGGGTTAATCCTCCTGGAGTTTAAAAAAAAAAAGATGGGATAAGCGAGTTGAAAGTAAGGGGGAGGGTTCTGAGGGGTGTTAACGTTAATGGCCATATGTCTCTTACTGTAATAAAGTTTTGCTTTGTTTTGTTTTGTCTTTTGGAGACAGGGTCTCATTACGCAGTTCAGGCTGGCCTTGAGCTCACTTTGTAGCCCAGGCTGGCCTCGAACTCAAAATGATCCTCCTGCCTCAGCCTCCCAAGTGCTGGGATTACAGGCGTGCGCCACCACGCCCAGCTTTGTAATAATGTTTTTAACTTTAAATGTTCACTGTTCACCGTATTACTTGATGGCACTTGTAGAATACCATCTTGCCTTGTCTCTCGTCTCTCCTCTAGCACTGCAGCCACGCCCACACACAGGCTGTGTGACACCGAGCAACCTGGGCTTCCAGTCCTGGCTCCGTGAGGACAGGAAGGGCAATGCTTCCCTCACAAGCACAGGGCCACGCTGTGGGTCCTGCTGCACTCCGGGCTGGCACCCCTAAGAGGGTGGGGCCACTGGGCACACAAGGTGGCAAGGAGCTAGGGTAAGAAAGAGGCATGGTACACAACTGTAAAGCTCTGTAATAAATGCCAGGCAGCATCAGGGAAGCTACACACACACACACACACGCACACACACACACACACACACACACGTCAGCTCTGAATGTTTGTTCAGAACTTTTGCTAAGTTCTGTTAGCAAAAGAATTGTTTTGCAAAAGTTCTGTTTGTTCAGAACTTTTGCTTATGGTTTCTGAGAACAAAACACTAGAACTTTGTGTGAAAAGATATCATGTCGGGGGGCTGGGGATTTAGCTCAGTGGCAAAAGCGCCTACCTGGCAAGCGCAAGGTCGTGAGTTCGGTTCCCGGTACCAGAGAAAAAACCAAAAAAAAAAAGCAAAACAAAAGATATCATGTCATCTATTAAAACATAAGTCATTGTTGGCTAACAGATTTTTTTTTCCTGTACTAGGAATTAAAAACATGGTCTTCACACCAAGCTATATCCCCAGTCCTTTTCATTTTTTAAATTTGAGACAAGTCAGGCATGGTGGCACACGCCTGCCACCTCAGCATTTGGGAGGCTGAGGCAGGAGGACTATAGCAAGTTTGAGGCCAGGCTGGGCTACATAGTGAGTTCAAGGCCATTCTGAACTACAAACTCTACCTCCAAAAACAAAAACAAAGTATTGAGACAGGGCCTTGTTAAATTACTAAATTACTCAGGCTGGCCTCCAATTTGTAATCCTCCTGCCTCAGCCCCTCAGAGTGCTAGGATTACGGGTATGCATGACCACACGTGGCTTGCAAGCTGATTTGAGAATATAAACAAATGGGATGATTTTAATAGAAACATCAATCCCCAGAATAGACTAAAAAATGGAAAAGTGGAATAGACTAGGAGTTTTAAAGAAATTAGTTATCAAATATTACACACACACACAGCCAATATCAGATGGTTTCATGAGAGAGTTTACAGCTCTTTAAGGGCTTCCCTTACAGGTCCCATACAAATTTCTCCCAAAAGCTTCTTTCTAATGACAGCTATTGAGCCAGATGTTACCCTGGCATGACACTGCAGTATCCTTAGCACCCAGAACAATACCTTGCATGCTATATATACTCAACATACATTTGTTGAATGACTAATAAAACTAAGTAAACTATGAAACAAAAAAAAAATAGTATATTAAAACTAAACTACTTTGGTATAAGAAAAATTCCTATTCCTATTCCTCCCCATTTTGGAAACAAATCCAAATTAATTGGAAGAGGGTAGTACAGCCATTCCTGGAGCAGTGGAAGAGGCACACAGGACAGCAGCACAGGCTCCGGGCCAAGTCCTACTCTACCGCCACCTTGTTTCCCTAGGGCTGATGGGCCTGCTCGTGGGCAGCTGTGGGCTAAGAAAGCTCCTCCTCCTCCTCCTCCCTCCCAGCCCACTGTCACTGTCCTCTGGGAACCAAAACACACACACTCTCCTCTCCCCCTGCGGACACATCAGGCCCCCTTTGAAAGAGGCTTTTAGAGGGAAGGAAAAATCTCAGCTTCAGAAACCTCACACCAGCTTTGCACCCTGACAGGGCTCAGTCTCCCTCCTCCAGCCCCGGGCTGTTGGCTGTGAGGCGCTGGCATTTGCTAGACCAACTCCCTTCCCTCCCTCCCTTCCTTGTTTTTCTGAGACGAGGTCTTGCTAGGCAGCCCAGGCTGGCCTCCAAGTCACAACAATCCTCCTGCCTCAGCCTCCCACACGCTGGGATTATAGGCCTGCACCCCACTCCCGCTTGTACCTGCTTCAATAACACAAATACATGCTGGTGAATCCATAATCAGCGAAGGCTTTGAAGGCGCTTCCCCATTGTACGCCAGGACGCTGTCATGACACAGAAGTACAGCTGGGTCACAAAGGAAAGCCAGGCTGCTGGGCGCGAAACCTGACATCTGCGCTCCCCAAACCGGGCTTGTGGGGAACAAAGCGACTTGTAAGGAGCTGAACTGTGTCCCCCCACGTCCCCAAAATCTTAAATTGAAATCTGCCCCAATACCGCAGGACACAAACAGATCTGGAGCCAGGCTCTGTCAGGGGTAACTGAGCTACACTGCGGTCATTCGGGTGGCTCCCACTTAACGCAACTTGTGCCCCAAGAAGCGGGGAATCTGGGCACAGAAAGGCAAAGCGGGGAGAGATCATGTGGAGACCCAGGGGAGACAACCACAGGGCTCAGAAGACACCCAGCTTGCCAACCTTGAGCACAGACGCCTGGCTTAGGAATTACGGCACAACACGTTTCCGCTGCCTGAGCACCCCCCAGGGGCCCCCCCACCCCGTGTGTGGGACATTGTGACAGCAGCCAGAACAAACCAAGATACAGCTCAAACCTCGTGATATTTCTATAAAGAAGACACTAATTCAGGGTGGGGCACACACCTGTCATCCCAGCATTTGAGAGGCTGAGGCAGGAGGATCCCATGTTCTAGCCCATCCTGGAAAATTCAGTCACTTAGCAAGGTGCTCAAATCCCTGAGGCAGGAGAGGCAATTTGTATCCTTGGTGGGCTGACCCTCCAGCTACAAGGTTTCACAGGGAAGAAAAATCCGTTTCCTTGAAAGTCCAGACATTTGGTCCTGCCCAATTCCTCTGAAAGTCTTAATAACAAGTCTAAACTCTTCCATTTCAGCCAAGTACGGTGGTGCATACCTTTAATCCCAGCGCTCTGGGAGGCTGAAGCAGGAAAATCACAAATTCGAGCTCAGTCTGGGCAATTTAGCAACTTAGCAAGACCTCGTCTCAAAATTGAAACTAGAAAGGGACTGAGGATTTGGCTCACAACACAGGCCCCATATTCAAGCCCTAGTACTACAAATGAATAAACAAATTCTTCCACTTCACAGAAACCCTATGTCCTCTATTTTGCAAGCCCGACATTGTCCGTTTTTTCATTAGAGCCCACCGGGAAGGTCAGGCCCACTTCCGCGGAGGCCCGTGCGCTCACGCGCTCGAGAGGCAGGGTCTGCAGACGGGGTGGAGCGCGGGACGAAGGTCACTGCTTCCCAAGTCCACCTCGGGCTGCAGAGCAGCTGCACGCCCATGAGGGACACATTTAACGCCCCAGCCTCAGGCCCCACAGCTGCACAGTGGGGAGACCGCGCCGCACAGAATGGGCCTCCACTGCCTGATGTAGCGCAGGCGGGTGGAAGATTTTTAAAAGGCAGCATCAGGGCCCTAATTACCACCGTGCCATCTGCACCAACACCAGAGACGGGCCTGGCTCCTGGGGGTGTAAGGCCTGGTCCCCCAAGGGCAGCAGCCATCAAGTAAGATACAAGAATGCTGGCGGTGTCACCAAGGAGCGGACCCCACCCTGCCTGGGACGCACACCCTGTGGGTGCCGATCTGCAGGCCAGGGTGCGGCCGGGGTCTCCGAGCTGGACAGCAGACAGAGAGGGAGACACGGGTTTGAGAAGAGGTAACGGACAGGGGTGGGGAAGAGGTTTAACAGGGAAGAGAAAGGGCTGAGAAGGGGACCGACAGAAGCTGTGAAGGATGGGCATGGTAGTGCATGCCTGTTAACCCAGCACTGGGGAGGCTGAGACAGGAGGATCACTGCGAGTTCCAGGCCAACTAGGGCTCCACAGTGAGTTCAAGGCCGGTCTGTATGACATAGCGAGACTGTCTCAAAAAAAAAAAAAAAAAATCTGTAGAAGAAATCTCAAATTCTGTATTCATGAGCAGGAAAGCTTTTAACACTTTGGTTTCTGGAAGTCAGATCTGGTGCGTTTTGGTGGGGTGTCCCCCCAGCATCAGTCACAACGCAGGATCGAGGAATTTTATTTCACAGCTCATTTTAAAGTGAACGATAGGGGCTGGGGATTTAGCTCAGCGGCAAAAGCGCCTGCCTGGCAAGCGCAAGGTCGTGAGTTCGGTTCCCGGTACCAGAGAAAAACCAAAAAAAAAAAAAAAAAAATAAAGTGAACGATAACAGAGATTGTTTTATGCACTAACCGAGGACGGGTGTAGAAAATGCACCTCACGGGAAGCAGCGGGCTGCGCCACGCCGGGCCCACCAGCGGGCCCACATTTCCAACTGCGGCGCTGCCAAGGCTGGGCACCGAAGAAAGGGCAGATCTTACTTCAAAAGTCTCTGCTATGTCTAAAATAATTTGATGCCAGGCACATGGTAACGCGCGTCTGTGATCCCAGCGCTCAGGAGGCTGAGGCAGGAGGGTCCCAGGCCAGCCTGGCTACATAGTGAGACCCTGTCTTGAAAAAATAAATAAATAAAAATAAAACAAAACACTTTGATAAGCTCTGTGCACCAAGCTTCATCTCTGTCACCTGCTCTGACAGAACGATGTGGCGGCTGCAGATGCACACTGTGAACCGTGGACCGGCTGGTGCCCTGGGAGGCTGGGTTCCCTTCCACAACTCCCCCGGGAGGAAAGTGCGTGCAGCATGTTTTCAAAGCGTCAGAGGTTGGACTCGGCCCTTGGATGGTTCATCTCCAGCCGCAAGTTCCCTGCAGACATCACTCATCTTGCGGTCTCCCCGGCCCCGCCCCCAGCATCTTCTCCTCCTCATTCCCAACCCAAGGTGTAGATTTCTCTCCTGCACTGGTTTTTAAAGAAGGTCTCCAGAAATGCAGTTTCTTTTTTGTTTTGCTTTTGTTTTGTTTTGAGACAGGGTTTTGCTGCCGAGCCCAGGCTGGCCTTGAACTTGCCATCCTCCTGCCTCAGCCTCCCGATCTGAGTGCTGGGATCACAAGCAGACACCATCGTGCCAGCTAGAAATGCAGCTTCTCTGGCCTTCTCAGAACCCAGACCCGGTGAATCAGAACCCAGGCCCAAGGCCCGGCAGTCTGTGCCCGACAAGCCTTCCAGGGGCTTCAAGCAGGTTTTCAAATGACAAGGTTTTCGAACCAGCTCCGCTGCCTGGTCCTCCTGCCCCACCGCTTCTGTCTTAACCTCCCGCTCCTCGGCCTTCAGGATGTGGCCCACCTCGGGCCTCTTGCCCGGAGAGAGGGCCGGGCATGCACGGTGTCCACACAGAAGGGCCACCTGGAAGGTGAGGTCACACATTCTAAGCGAGGCCTAGGGAATCATAGGCAACCTCCTTCGACAGAGGGACAGTAGAATCCTGGACAAGAACGGGCTAGCCCAGTCTCTTGCTGAGGAGTTGAATTAAGACTAGAAGCACCCAAAACCAGGCATGGTGGCGCACGCCTGTCACCCCAGCACTCAGAAGGCTGAGGCAGGAGGATTGACACAAGTTCCAGGCCAACCTGGACTACATATTGAGACCGCCTCAAAAAAACAACAAACAAAAAATAGAACCATCCAAATGAGGATGGAATCAGCTGTCTGTGTGCTACTTCCACTCAGGTGCCCAGCACACACTCAGATTGGGGCAGTACCACAGCCAGGGCTGGCGTGTGACCGGCTGCAGCAGGACCCGGACCCTGCGATTCGAGGCTCCAACAGTTCTGGGGGCCACCTGGGTCCTCAGTGACCAGCACCTGCCTCTCCCAGGCTTGTCCCTGCATAGCCCCCCTCCCCATGTCCCAGTCCCAGCCGGGGGCCACCTGCACAGTCCCTGGGCTCCATGCGGCCCTGACCCTCAGGAGCAATGACTCCCTTAGCCGGCAATTTTCAAACACTAGTTTGGGGACCTCTTGGTGCCCCACAGCCTTTATAGAGAATCCACAAGGTCAGAAGTCAGAACTATTTTCCTGACACGTTTAAGTTTTCACTCGGGCCAGGCATGGTGGTGCACACCTGTAATCCCAGCACTCGGGAGGCTGAGGCAGGAGAATTGTTGCAAGTTCAAGACCAGCCTGGGCTACAAAGTATGCTTAAGGCCACCTCTACTGCATAGTGAGACTCTGTCTCAAAAAGACTAAAAAAAGTTTTCACTCCAGCTCTCTCATGTACAGACAGAGCACAGAAAGTGTCCGCTGTGGCTTTAGGCACAACTACAACCAGTTCTGCCAAACCCTTACATGAGGCCACACACTCCACACCGTCCAGCCAAAGCTGCCTTTTGTGAGAGTGAGCCGGGGAGAAATGAGAACCCAGGGATCTGTATTAAGCCAGACACGAAGCAGATTTGAAAAATGTAAGAAGGACACTCTTCACTGCCTCCTTGTTATTTAGAAAATGTAGTTTTTATGCAAATAGTTTATCAGATGTTATAGATTTATTATTTTAAATGAATTCACAAATACTTTCTAAATTTTCCATTTAAATTTTTTCTTTTTATTTAATTTTTTTTGTTACTTTGCTTTTTGAGACGGGGTCTCCATATGTAGTTCAGACTGGCCTTGAGGGTCTGGGGATTTAGCTCAGCAGCACAGCGCCTGCCTGGCAAGCACAAAGTCGTGAGTTCAATTCCCGGTACTGGAAAAAAAAAAGCCCCCCCCACCCCCCACCAAAAAAGACTGGCCTTGAACTAACTATGGGGCCAGGCTGACCTCAAACTCACAGTGATTCTCCTGCCTCAACCTCCCAAGGGCTGGGGTTACAGATATGCACCACCACACCCAGCTTCCATTTTAATTTCTTATCCCATAAATCTTGATTGATCTAACACACACAAACATAAGTCCTTTGGCTTTTTTTTTTTTTTTTTTTTTTTTTTTTTTTTTTTTAGATTTTTTTTTTTTTTTTTTTTTTTTTTTGGTACTGGGAATTGAACTCAGGACCTTGCACTTGCCAGGCAGGTGCTTGTGCCACTGAGCTATATCCCCAGCCCACATAAGCCCTTTGGGATCCTAAATTATTTTTGTTTGCTTCTTGCAGTTTGAACCCAGGGTTGTACACATGCTAAGCAAGTGGCCTACGCTGCGCCACATCCCCAAGCCTCTCATTGATTCTTGGGGAACAGGGAAGCTCAGCGCCTCTGCGCACGTGCAGAGCACCCTGGGCCAGCAGAGCAGAGCCTGACTTGAAGATGCCTCCGCCGGCCCCGCACAGTCCCGCCAGGTTCCCCAGGGTTTTCGGCAGCACGGACAGACTCCTGCTTTATGATTTTAAGTGGCTCAAGTTGTTACAGAGACTCTACTTCGAATTCAGACATACAATATAAAATTTCAAAACTTCAGAAAATTCAAACCAAAAAATTAACCTGAGAAACAAGGCTGCTGTTCTACTCCGTTAAAGTTTCAGAGATACAGGAAGAAACGAGGACCCTGTAAAATACTCTGTGCCCAAGAACGCCACAAATACAGCCTAAACGACCCGCCGCCAACGGGGAGCGGGGGGCCTGGGCGATGTTCTCAGCATAGGAAAAGAAGCCAAGAAAAAGTCTGACGTGGTGGCACGCACACAGGAGGCTGAGGCAGGAGGCTCACAAGTTCAAGCCCAGCTTGGGTGACTCAGCAACTTCAAGAGACCCAGTCTCAAAATAAAAAATAAGGAAAGGCTGGGGATGCAGCTCAGCGTGAAGGCTCTGGGTTCAGCCCCCAGTGCCACAGAAAGAAAAGGAGACCACATAGACGTGGGAGCTCTGGCTGCAGAGGCTGCCACAGGGCCGAGCCTCGAGCGAGAGGCAGGTCTGCCTGGCCAGCCAAGGGTGCGGGTGCCTGTGGGGACCAATGCCCTGAGGAACGAGTGAGCCATCGCCTCTGGGGAGCCAGGAGCATGCACGCATTTCAGGTGCTGGGATGACAGGTGTGCGCCACCACACCTGGCTTGAAATTTGCATTTAGAGACCCTTTAATCAGGGAAAGAAACATTCCACATCCTTCTATACGTGAGGAGTCTCACATTTACATCGCTACGGAAGGACTCTCAGGAGCCTGAAGACAGGAAAACTGGGAGGCGGGGTCGTCATTTAATCAACAGCAGGAAAGAAGAATTCCGGCACTCTTGAGGCTGAGGCAGGAGGATCTCAACTTGAAGCCCAACCTGGGCTGCTTAGCAGCTTAGCAAGATCCTGTCTCAAAATTTAAAAGGAAGCAAGGGCAGGCTGGGACTATTGTGTAGTGCAAAGGTCCTGGGTTTAATCCCTCATAATAATCAAAGAAAAAGAAAAACAAAAGAGGGCTCTTGGGCCCCTTGGGCGCTAGTCAGAATTCCGGGTGCTGAGGCTGCCAGTTCCCTGAGCATCGTTCTCGGGGCTCAGCGTCAGCACGGGCCGGATTCGAAGCTCATCACTGACCAAGCTGAGCCGGGGATGACCGACATCGCTGGGGGCAGATACACGGCTCCGTGTTACCTCAAGTGCTCCTCAGAAACACGCCCAGGCGACGCCCACACCCCGTTCGCAGGGACGGGCCCTCGGGTGCCACAGCCCAAGCACACGCACCGGGATCAGCCACCTGGAGTCCCCGCGGCACCCAGGCCACTTCCTCCTGTTCTGCATCTACAGCACTGCTATTCTCCTGTCCCTGACAGAGCCCCTGGGCCCGGGTCTCGCCGCCCGACAGTCTGGGTTCAGCTGTCAGGTGCCACCTTAGCCCTCCCTGCTTCTCCCCACTGTTCACCGTCTCAGCCTCAGATCACTCCTGTCCTGATCAGTCTGACAGAATCTCTTCAAAGGAAAATCTTCCCTGCACCCAGGACCAAAGTCCCGAGTCTTCAGTGAAACTAAAAGTTTCCAACAGAAAGAGTTTAATTTTATATTGAGTGCATGGTGCAGGGAGCATGCCTGCCATCCCGGCCCTTGGGAGGCTGAGGCAGGAGGATTCACAAGGGCGAGAACAGCCAGGGCTACATAGTGACTCCCTGTCTCAAAAAATAAGTAATTGGGCTGGGGATATAGCTCAGTGGCATAAGCACCTGCCTGGCAAGTGCAGGTACCACAAAAAAAAAAAAGTAATTTTATTTTGAAAACTTAGTTACACCAACCACACCCTCAGCAAGGGTCACACTCACCTCCACGGAGACCTCCCGCCCCCGCGCACTCAGCACTCACTCACCCAGGAGGGCCGTCTGTGCGTGGGTCCGCGTGGCTCTGCCCCGGGCCGGGGGCCTGGCGTGAGGCCGCTGTCTGGCCATAGCGGGAGGCATGGTCTGTCCGAGCAGCAGCAGCAGCAGCGAGCAGCCCGCCAGCATCTTGACCATTTTCAAGAGCAGGAAGAGGGCCGAGGCTGGGACACACAACGGAGAGGCCATGAGATTCCCGTGCCCTGGACCTGCGGCCGCGACCCATGCCCACCTCTCCACCAGCTACGCTCAGCAGATCCCATGTGTGCACCCTTGGAAGTGTCCCAAGCCCTGCTGCCCGCTTCTCCTTGAGGCCTTGGAGCACAGCATGCCCAGGGGACCTTCTCATCACCTTGGCCACCATAAGACCGAACAGAAGCTGGAGTGGCGCACACCTCTTGTTCTAGCACTCAGGAGGCTGAGGCAGGAAGATCTCCACAATTTCAAGGCCAGCCTGGGCTACACAGTGAATTTGAGGCCAACTCAAACTATATAGTGAAACCCTATTTCAATAAACAAAAACAGCTAGGCGTGGTGGTGCACATCTGTAATCCCAGCACTGAGATTACATCCCAGGAGGCTGAGGCAAGAAGACTGCTGTGAATTCAAGGCCAGGGGGGACTACACAGGGAGACTCCAGCTCAAAAAAACAAACAATGAATGGAAAACTGGAGGGAGAATATCTTGAAGCTTTTTACTAATTAAGCATATTATCAATTAGTGATGGCACTGTGAAAAAGAAAAAACATCTGACAACTACATCTCTACATCTGAGAACTTCGAATAACAATATTCCCTCAGTCTATTAACAGCAAGTAGCACAAACTAACCTACATAACTGTCCCCAGAAAGTCACGCATAGCCGATCCAGGAGCATCCCAGAGACCCCGCCGCTCACCGTGACGCAGGGCTGGGTGCTAGGCTGAGTCCCTGCACTGGGGCCCAAGCGCTCCGCGGGCACTGACTCAGTCCACCTCTTCCCACACCCCGGGCTTGGTGGGAATCACAACCCAAAGGGCACAGGGTCCCTAGGTGCAGCAGGGACAGGGCATGGCTGGGCGAGACCCCGGCCCGTGATGCAAAGAGAAATGGAACAGCAAATACTCCAGCGTGGTGTTTGTTCGCAAACCGCTCCGGACTGACCCAGCGATGAACTCAGCTCTGAAAGCACGCTTTCCACACTTGCACTCAGGAAGCAGCTGGCTCTCCGCTCTGCACTAAAATGATACTAAAACTAGCGAATGTTTGTTCTGCGATCACTCTGGACCAGGCATGCGGCCAACGGCTTTAAAAGTACAAAGTGATTTAATTGAATTCTTCAGATGTGAATATGCCCGAGGTCGCATGACTCACATGGGGAAGGGTCCACAAGCCCCCTCACGTATTACAGATAACTACGCCCCCTTCCTTTTTTTAGTTTTTTGAGACAGTGTTTTGCTATGTCTTTGAGGCTGGCCTTGAGTTCACTATGTAGCCCAGGTCAGCCTCAGACTCACAGCGATCCTCCTGCCTCAGCCTCTGAGTACTGGGGTTACAGGTATGCGCCACCACACCTGGCTCTGCCCCCGCTTTTAGACAATTTACATTTCACTCACTGAGCTGGTCTCTTCCTATAGCTTTAATGTGGAGACTCCTTTGAGAAAAAGAAAGAAAACTTAGACTACCTTTCCTCTTCCTCTACTCTTAAACCTATCTGACTTTCAAGCTTTCTTGGTACAGTGGGCCCTGGAGCTGTGGCTGTCCCACACATGAACAACTTGGGTTAGGACTGGAATGTTAGTTTTAACTTACAACCAAAGTCTGGAGTTTATGACCCAAGGGCCGGCCGCGTGCGCTTGGTCTCAGGTGCAGATCTAACCTTTAAAGAGTTCTGGAAGGAACAGTACCACGTCCTTTCCAGTGTGGGTTAACTGAGAAATCTTGGGCCAGTGTCTCTCTGAGGACACCGAGATCCGCCTGTACACAGGAGAGAGACTTCGAAGGCTGTGTAGAGGAGCCTGAGCCTTCAGTGGACAACCTGAGTTACAACCAGCCCTTAGGAGTTCACAAGTCAACAGTCCGTTTTATTGTGTTTTTTTTTTTTTTTTTTTTGTACCGGAAATCGAACTCAGGACCTCATGTTTGCCAGGCAGGCGCTGCACACCGAGCTATCTCCCCAGCCCAAGGGTCCGCGTATGTACCAGCTGGTCTGATAGGACTCTGAGTGTGCGGTGTCATTTGTAGGTGTTCGGCTATGTTAATGGGGTCCCCCTTCCCCAAACATAGCGTCCACGTTTACTCAGTGCAAATGCGGCCAGCACGCTCAAGGGGCTGCCCCCCCCCAACACACACACACAGTTCCCCTGGCACTAAACTCTCACTCTGGTGTGCTGGGTCCTCACTTCCAAGAAACAAACACCATTTGTTTCCAGAGGCGAGTTCAAGTCACTCCCTCTCACCAGAAAGCACTGAGGACAGAGGGAGGATGGGGAGATAAAAAGAAAACCAACTACTACTTCTAGCTGTTGAGCCTTTACCTCTTCCTGCCTCGGTTTCCTCATCTTTAAGTTGAGGTGCTGGGGATTTAGCTCTGTGGCACAGTGCCTGCCTGGCAAGCTTGGGGTCCTGAGTTCAATTCTTAGTATCCAAAAAAAAAAATCTATAAATTGGGGATGACCACTGGCCTGGCTGTTGCATGGATTCCATCAGCTCCTACATACAAAACCAGGGCCAGGCACACAGTAGCTGCTGCATAAGTATTCGCTATCATGATTATTACGATCTTGTGCATGCAAACCAATTAATAGAAAGTATATACTGTTAATTTTGTCATAACATTTTATGTACTACATTAAACCAACTCTTACACTTATGAATACTATAACAAAACAATGATGGAAAAATTTGTAAGTTCTAAATATACATGAACACCTGAAAGTATTTGAAATGTTTTTTTTTCAAAAGGCAATGCAAACAGGAGTGGTGGCACACGTCTGTAATCCCAGCACTCAGGAAGCTGAGGCAGGAGGATCCTTGCAAGTTCGAGGCCAGCCTGGGCTACAAAGTGAGCTCAAGGCCAGCCTGAACTGCATAGCAAGACTCTACCTCAAAAAGACCACACACACACACACACACACACACACACACACACACACACACACACAACAGTATAGTGATATTAATGTCAGTCAAGAGGGTGTTTTTAATTTTTTTTTCTTTTTTTTTAAGACAGGATCTTAAAAAAAAAAGACAGGATCTTACTATGTGGCCTCTGGCCTCTTGGAGATCCTCCTGCTTCAGCCTCCTGAGTGCTGGGGTTACTTACACCACCATGCCTGACCAAAATAGTTTTTTTTTTTTAAAGATACAATGGCAGTGAAACAAGAAAAAAATAAGAAAGCACCTGTGTCCAGGTCAGCAGTTCTCTCTTGGTTTGGCATTCTCAGCCGTCAGCCTTTCAAGAGCAGGCACCATCTCTAACCGGACACTGAAGAGCTCCTTTCACAGAGGAGCACGTGCACAGGACCGTGCCCCGAAACAGGGTAATTCAGCCTGAACCGAGTCCGCGAAGCGTTGGGAGTGTGGAAAGAGTATTTTACAACAAGGCAAAGGCCTTGACTTTTGCTCTAGCAAGTGTTCGCCTCCCCATGGACCATGGGTCTTCCCTGTGGGCTTGGCCAAGGGGCTGGGGAAGAAAGGGAAGTGCTGTGTCCCTCTCGGCGCTGGGCTCTCTGGGCATCGCTGCAGGAATGGGCGGGTGAGCAGGGTCCCTCCAGGGCCAATGCCACACACCGTCCGCCTTCACCGGGCGCCACAAGCCCCTGGCTTGCAGCAGTCGCTGTCAGGTAAGAGGCACGGCCTGGAGCAGAGTCTCAGCCCAAACCAAGTGAACTAAGTGCTGCTCAGGCGGGCAGAGAAGGGGGCCCACTGGCAGTAAGTGCACCGTGCACCAGGCAGCACACTGCACAACTAGCGAGGTGAAACAGATCCCAGTCTGTGGGCGGAACCCTCACATTTATGGAGGAAAAGACTCTCCCGGGCCTCAGAGCTCGTTCCCCAGAAAAACAGACTCTCCGCTGGCCACCTCTCAGGCAACCAGCCCACTTATTCAAAAACAAAGAGGGAAGCTTGGCTTAGGGGCGCATAGCTATAATCTAAGTACTATGGGAGGCTGAGGCAGGAGGATCACAAGTTCAAACCCAGTCTGTGCACCACACGGGGACAGCACTGTGGCGGTCCCAGAATGGTGCCTCCCTGTCGGGCTCCGAGGGTTTCCTCCCGCGCCTACACGCAGCCTCCCCCACTCCAGGCCCCTGTGTGGACCCTGCCCATCCCTGTCACCGTCACCATGCCCTGCGCTGTGGAGTCTGAGTGGCACTGTCTGTCACCTTTGCCACCACCCCGGGCCCTCCAGGATGAGCGCGACCGCTGGAGGCCAAGGACCTCATCTCCCCACACCCCACCACCCCGTCCGTCCCCTCCCCAGCCTGCTCGGTCCACGCCACTCAGTGCTGAATCCCCTTTGTTCCTAAAGCTCGAGATCTGCACCCCAAATTGGCCCTCGCTCTGCGCAAAACCCAGCGTCACGTCTTCCCCTGCGTGCTGCGTCCAGGTGGAGGAGGCAACCCTGTGACAAGGCCATCTCCCATCTTCCTGAGGGGAAGGTCCGCACACAGGCTCTTGGCCAACTTGAATATGTAATGTTTAAAGAAGAGACCTGAAGTAGCACATGTCACCTAAGGTGTCAGTTTAGTCACACAGGCATATTTTAAGCGTTTTAGATTACAAAATATTAATTTAGAAATAATTCTTTTTCCATTAAAAATGTTACATAAGTGAGGTATGGTGGTCCAGGCCAGTCATCCCAGTACTCCGGGAGGCTGAAGCAGGAGGATCACAGATTTGAACCCAGCCTGGGCAACCTTGTGACTTAATGAGTCCTTGTCTCAAAAATTAAAAATAACAAAATGTCTGCAGATGTAGCTCAGGGCAAAGGCCCTGGGTTCAGACCCTAGTATGCCAAAAAAATAAAAATTAAAATTAAAATGTCATCTAAAAATAAATTTTCTCTCATTTCATAAAACCGTGTTCTTCAATGCTTCACTTGCCACCTTCTCTAATGCTGAGACCTTAACCCTAAAAGATCCCTTGGGGTCTCCTGTCATCTTTACTTTCCTGTCATCTTCACTTTTTTTTGTTGTTGTTGTTCTTTTTGAGACAGGGTCTCGCTATGCAGGTCAGGCTGGCCTTCAGCTCACTTTGTAGCCCAGGCTGGCCTTGAACTTGCAGTGATCCTCCTGCCTCAGCCTCCCAAGTGCTGGGGTTACAGGCGTGTGCCACCACACCCAGCCATTTTCACTCTGAAGTTGTCTGACATACAGCACTTTTTGAATCCATGTATGATGCTGTCACTAAAAACTTTATTCCAGGCCTCCAGGCCCCATTTATACAACAGGATAGCTGGACAGTTCATATGTACTGAGAGTATAAATTCATAATCTGCAAGTTAACCACTCATTTCATTGCTCTTTTAAATGACATTTGTTGGGGCTGGGGATTTAGCTCAGTGGCAAAGCGCCTGCCTGGCAAGCACAAGGTCGTGAGTTTGGTTCCCGGTACCGGAGAAAAACAACAACAACAAAAAAAAAATGACATTTGTTTTACTTTGTTTCATATTTTTTAGACAGTCCCTATGTAGACTACCCTTGAACTCACTATGTAGCCCAGGTTGGCCTTGAACTCACTGTGATCCTCCTGCCTCAGCCTCCCAGCTGCTGGGCTAAAATGACCTGAAAAGGATAAAATGCCCTGTCACTCAAGCTTGTGATAATGAAGCTGCTCTCAAGACTAATTAAAGCTGCTCACTAAATGTGAGCTGAAATTTCTGCAGATTCTGGTCATGAGTATCCAAAACTACCATGGCTGAGGTTACTTTTGGCAAAGGTGTCTTCCCTGAATGGCACTTTCTTCAAAACTGTGACAGAGCCAGGTGTGGTGGTACATGCCTATAATCCTAGCACTCAGGAGGCTGAGGCAGGAAAATTGTTGAGAGTTCAAGCCTGGACTACAAAGTGAGCTCAGGACCTGCCTGAACTGCATAGCAAGACCCTGTCTCAAAAAGACAAAAAAAAATGGCAGAGCATCCTGCACTCACTCAGGCAGCTTTGCCAGGACTGGGAGGTAAGGAACTCCCTCTCTCCCAAGGGCTGCGGTCCTGGGACACTCTCACGGGTACACCAGTATACGCGGTGACCTCCAGAGCCCTCCCCTGTCATCCTCACATCCTCCTCCCCTTTGGTCCGGCGCTGTCTCAGCCTAGACGTGGCGCTCACTCCTCTCACAGACCACGGAGGCTGTGGCAGAGGCTGCCAGCCATCCCAGATACCTATCTTGCCCTCTTCCTCCTCCACCCTCCATCCTGAGAGTTGAACCCAGGCCACGACCTCTGCACTGAGCTACATTCCAGCCCTTGTTAAAATGTAGTTGCCCAAGCTGGCTGGAACTGACATCCCCTGTCTCAGCCTCCCACAGTGCCAGGAGTCCAGGCATGCTCCACCAGGCCTGGCTTGGCCCTTCTTCTGGAGTAGAACACCCCCTTTCTGACTGGACAGGAGATGTGCTGGTCAAGGACCACAGCGGCTTGGCCTCCTCTCTCCCCTCCTGGCAACCCAGTGCTGACCGGTGGGTAAGGGTGGTGGGCCAAGTGCAACTTCTAAAAGAGTACAGAATAGCAGCAGCACGGCCTTCTTTCTTGGCCCTTCCGGACTCTGGCAACGGGACCTCCTAGCAGGAAACCAGCATTCGAATGAAGCATAAGGCCTCACAGAAATGGGACCATGCCGGACGTGGTGGTGCACCCCTATAATCCTAGCACTCAGGAAGCTGAGGCAGGAGGATCATTGCAAGTTCAGGTCCAGCCTGGGCTACAAAGTGAGCTCAAGGCCAGCCTGAACTGCATAGTGAGACCCTGTCTCAAAAAGACAAAAAAAAATGGAAACCATGCCCAGTAAAAGCAGTAAAGGTACTGGCTGCAGTTCCCTGCGCCCCAAACACTTTGGGCCCTGCCTCCGGGACAGAAATAAACTTCCTTCTTTAAACCACACCTACCTTGGTTTGTTCAGCACCTTGTAGCTAAACCGATCCCTAATTAATAAACTGTTTCCAACTCTCCCGTTAAACCATCTGGCACCAGTGCTAAATTCCACCCCCGGGACACAGTGCAGTACCTGGCTTGTGCAAAAACTGCCAGTGACTTCCCAGACCAGGGGGATCAAGGCTACACTGCTTAGCTCAGCATTCAAAGCCCTGGAATCTGAACCCTTGTTCCGATGTTACCTGTAACAACCGCCCCCTTAATGCATCCACACCCACACAGGGACACACACCGAGGCTCCTTATCATTACCTCTCTGTATCAGACCTGGAGCTCCACACGACCTCATTCATTTCTGCTATTTGAATTGAGCTGAGGACAACGGAGGTTCGAGTAGTCACTCGCTCCCTTTCAAAACCAAGTGTGAAGCTCGGCATGGTGGCGCACACCTGTAACCCCAGCACTCGGGAGGCTGAGGCAGGAGGATTGCTGTGAGTTTGAGGCCAGCCTGGGCTACATAATCAGTTCAAGGCCGGCCTGAACTATACAGCGAGACCCATCTGGAACTGGCTCTCCCGCCTGGGCAGGAAGAAGAGCCTGTCTCCAAAGATGGCCACATCCTCATGCCCGGAGTCTGTGACTGAGATGTCCCATGCCCAAGAGCACTTGGGCTGCTAATCAGACAGCGCTGAGACCTCCTTAGCGGGAGGAGGTGACCTGGGCGGTCCAGGTGAGCTCCATCACCACAGGCGAATCCAGCCCGGTGACACCTGGATTCTAGCCCACCTGGATTCTAGCCATGGAAGTCACACTTCAGACTTCTGGCTCCAGGCAAGCTCTGGTTCAATTCGGGCGCGTTCTCTCCCACCCACTCGAGGGTAGCACCGGTCTTTCTTCCTACCCCTGAATTCACCGCTCACACCAGCTCCTGGATTTTTCTGGCAAGACAAGCGATGGCGCTCACCAGCTAATCAAGAATGCTCCTAGAACTGTTCTCAAAACTTGGTTACCGGGAATGGTGCACGCGCCAGTAATCCTGGCATTCTTCCAGGCTGAGACAGGAGGATCCCAAGTTCTAGCCCAAGCCAGGCTACTTGGCAAGACTCTATCTCAAAATACAAAATAAGAAAGGGTTAAGGATGGAGGTCGGTGCAAAGGCCTTAGGTTCGAGTCCCAATATCGGTAAGAAGAAGAAGAAACAAAAGTCAGGAAACTTGACCGCCCTATCTTTAATGCGTCTCACACTGCCCGACTGCTGTGCCCTGAACAGGCGCGGCGCGGTCCGTCGCGCCCCGTCCCCGCGGCTCCCTGGCTCCGGCAGCCTGGACCTTGTCGCCCGCGTGCGGCTCTGAGGTCCTGGTGACCCCCGGGATGCGCCCCGCTTCCCTGCCCTGTCCCCGGCCGTCCCGGGAGCCTTTAGCCCCTGCCACAGAGACGCCCTCGGGTCCGCTCGTCCTCCTCACACGGGGGAGCTGGCGCCTTCCCTGCCACCGAGAGCGAGCGGGAAATCCAGGTGGCGCGGAAGTACCCGCCGGCCGGGGGCTCGGAGCCACCTTCCGCGGCGCGAACAGA
>NW_004955417.1:13575206-13637399 GCF_000276665.1 Chinchilla lanigera | reverse complement strand
TTCCCAGCACCCGGCGACGGCGCGGCCCGGGGCGCGGCTGCGGGGGTGCCTGGGGGCCGGAAGCGCGGCCGGAGTCCGGAATCCTGAACTTGGGGACCATTTTCTGCAGGCGGCTTCCGCGCACCGACGACGATGAAAGAAAAGAAGTGGCGACAGCTGGGATACGTGGTGGCCCGCGCCGGGGTGGGGCGGGGGTTCGAGCGCCGACTCGAGCACACAGAGCGTCGGCTCCCGCGGCCCGGGCCGGGGTGGGGCGGGAAGAAGGACGCGGACGGAGCGGAGCCGGGCTCCTGCCCGCGCCGCCGGGAGTCTAGCTCAGGCGAGACCTGAGAAACGCCGGGCCAGGCGACTGCGGAGCGGGAAGGCTCACGGGCCCGCAGAGCCCTGGAGGGGTGCGGAGGGCAGGCGTGCGAGTCCTCGGTCCGGCCACCCGCTGGCCTGCTCCTGGCGGCGGGGGCCAGGGGCTCCAGCAGGCCAGAGCGCCTCCTAAGGAACCTCCCAAATCCAGGCCCCAAACCGCGAGCCCCGGGCACCCAGTTCGGGTCGTAACAAGCTACCGGGAGGCGCTCAGAGCTAACTGCTTTCAAACCCTCCCGCCGTGGCAGAGCGATCATGCAAGCGTTCTAGGCTACCTGTGTTCTGTAACTATCGTTACAGGCGCCTGTTTGATGGTACAGTTGGCTCCTGGACTGTGAAGAAGTGCCGTGTACAAAAGCAGTTCTTTGGGAAAGCCCCAGGAGGGGGAATGAAAATCCCAGCCGGAAAGCAAGGGTTCACACGCCCTCCACATCTGGCGACTCGGTGGCACCATTCGTGCCAGGAAAGAATCCTGGGCTCAGGGACTCTCACTGCTTTGGGACCATAGGGCCACGGGGTGCTTTTGCTGCCTACAAGATCAGAAACAGTTCCTCTGTGTGTCCTGGGGAGGAGGAAGGTGGAGGTCAGAAAGTAGAGGGAAACCAGGAAATATTTTGTCCTCTGAAGTCTTGGACTCCACAGAAGGAAATTCTTCCTGAGTCCAGGCCAGTGAAAATCCCCTAGGAGCTGGGAAGTTCAGTTAGAAATTATGGAAACTTACATTCAAAATGCTAGTGCTCTTCCAAGACACCTCTCTGATCCAGCCCCTTACCAGGAAAACAAGAACAACCCGGAAATCCTTCCAAATTTTAAGGAAATTGCGATTTAGTAATTGATTCCAGGGACCAAGGTGGATGCCAACTAAAATGATTGTTTTTCCCCAGAGTTTTATCGGAATTCTTCAAAAGAGAGTATGCCTGGGTCATCCTTGAGGGATGATATTCAGGCATGCCAAAAAAGTGAAGCAAAAGCAAGTTCAACATCCTGAAATCTGAAGTCAAAGCAGTTACTGAACTTCCATTTACCTCCAGGGTGAAGGCAGATGGATGCAGATTGCTCGTAAAGGCTGTTGGAAGAAGAGCAAATTTGCCTCTTCTGCCAGAGCAGAAGGAATGTGCGGTTAAGGTTTTTAGTTCTCCTGGGGACGTTCATGCAGGGAGACAGCCAGGTATCCGAGAGCTCACAAGGAGAAGAGAGCTGGTAACTGTTTAATAGCACCTGGGCAGCTGTGCTGCAGATCGGCTCCAGGTCCAGTCTTCCCTTGGGGCCTGTTGTAGTGAGGATTTGGGGTGAGGGTCATTTGACCCAGGCTTCACATCCACAAAGAGCCTCCCACTTTGGACGTGCGTACCCTCATAAACATTAGAACTTGCTGTTTTGCCCCAGAATTCTTATTTGCAACCTAGCTACATGGCCTGGAGCGTGAAAAAGTAAAGAACAGGCAGGGTGGGCCACATACTGATAATCCAAGCGAATCTTGTGCTGAATATGTGAGCAGAAAGGAAATCGCACCTTGTGTCTCTGGAGGACCGATGATGTTTGGGTCCCCTATAAATGGCTGGGGTTCTTCTCTGCTGCCCACACCACTCGTGCTGGAGCTGGAGACATGCAGTGGCGAGGTTGGGGTGCTTGTAAGCTAGTAGCTGGGTCTCCACTACCATCCAGGCTTGGGAGTCCTTTCAGAAGGGCAGTGCTCCATTTGAGATGCCCATCAACCCACGCTGCTGGGTCTGTGTCCGGAGTGGCCCCCTGAGAAGCTACAGATGGTAAGACTGCCTTGGGTAAAATGGTTTCTAATTAAACATCTCACCCCACCTTGAGAAGACAGTAGGATAGGGGTCAGAAAAAAACTGTACAAGTAAAAAATTTGTCCAGGAAAAAAATGCATTTCTAAGAGGATTCAGTATTTTGGTTTGTTTTGTTGTACTGGGGATTGGACTCAGGGCCATTCTGCCACTATTTATTTTGAGGCAGGACCTTGCTAAGTTGCTCAGGGTGGCCTCAAACTTGCTGTATTCACCAGCTTTTCTACTGCTGAAACACACTATGTGATAGCCACAACTTTAAGGAGAGACAATGTGGCTCACAGTTCCAGAGGGTTCAGTCCATGGTAAACAGGCTCCAAGGCAGAAACATCATGGCAGAAGGGCGTGGTGGAGCAAAGCTGCATAGTCCACGGCAACCAGGAAGCAGAGGAGGGGCACAGTGCCAGAGAGGAAGGGGCCAGGGGCCATACATAGGAATAAGAATCATACCTCAGACCAAAAAAAAAGGAAAAACTGCTGGGCATGGTGGTGCATGCCTGTAATCCCAGCACTCGGGAGGCTAAGGCAGGAGGATCATTGCAAGTTTGAGACCAGCCTGGGCTACAAAATGAGCTCAAGTCCAGCCTGAACTGCATAGCGAGACCCTGTCTCAAAAGAGACCAAAAAAAAGAATCATACCTCCATGAGCCACACAGGTACACCAAAAAGTATGCTCTATTAATATGCTAGGTGTTTCTTAACCCAGTCAACTGGATAATCATGATTAATGGTCACACTTGAGATCCCCCTGCTGCCTGAATGACTGAGATTGCAGGTGTGCACCACCACAATCAGCTTCAAAGGTCGTATGTAATCCTGCACTTAAGCATGAGGTCCTAAGGGCAAGCACTTTGTCTTTTGCCTGTTTATGGATTGTGCCCTATACCACAAATAGAAGGGTCTGGGCTGCTGTGGCTTTAACCCGAAGTTTCGAGCCTTGTAGTTTTTGTGTAGCTGGATTGAGGCTGCCTGTCAGGAATGACAGAGTAAGCTACAGTGAAGAGGCTTTCAGCAGAGGCAAGGGTAAGTGGAAAGGTGATCTGCTTTTTGGGATATTGGCAAGGCAGCACGGGCCTGGCACGTGTGAAGCGTCACGTCACTCAGCATATGGATTTCCGCTCCTGCAATCCCTAAATCCGGGAACTGGCACAAAATGGTCTGCAGTACAAGCCAGCAGTCTCATTCATTCCTTTGACACGCAACCACCTTCTCTCAAGGACATGAATGAGGCTGCATCTGTATCGGTCACCTTGTGTTACATCGGGCTGCACGGTACTCGGGCAATGACGATGTCAAATGTCCTGTAAAATCCCACAGCACGCTGGCAGAGCTCAACAAACGGGGACTCAAGAATAACAAAATCAGAAGACCGGACGTTTCCACATTCTCTCTTGCCAAAGAAAATTACTGGGACATGGTTATTAGCAGAGTCCCACAGAAAGGCAAATACCACACATGCTGAGTGGCAAGAATAATGTGACCGACTATCAGAGTCAAACATAAATCACAAGAAGGGAAAGCGGGATGTATGTAGTGCACTAAAGCACACCAAATTCACTGGTAGAGAAGATTCTAGGAAGAAGCAATAAAAACGTCTTAGCACATTTAGAACAAGAATCGACAAAGCAATTCCCAAGTACAGAAAGTGCCAGAAAATCACTGGCTACATGCACACTGCCTGAGACCAATATATATTTTTAAAAAAAAATTTGAAGAGAGGATGCCATATCCAAAGTTTCAGCTAGGCGTCTATAATCCTAGCATCTGGGAGGCTGAGGCAGGAGGATCACCGTGAGTTCAAGGACCGCCTGGATTAAACAGTGAGTTCAAGGTCAGCCTGGAATACACAGTGAGACTCTGTCTCAAATTTTTTTAAAATCTATTAATATAATAATACATATTATTATAATACATATTAATGAAATGCAAAACTCGCATGATCTCTTAACAGGTATCTGACAAAATTCAACATCTTTTCATACCAAAAACACTCCACTAACTAGCAGTAGAAGGCAGCATCCTCAACCTAGTAAAGGGGATCCACAAAAAGACCATGTTATACTTGATGGTGGAAGACTGAAAGCTTTCCCTCTAGGTATTATAAATAACTTTTCTCTCTAAGCTCAGTTATGTGGTTTTTTTTTTTTTTTGAGGGGGTGGGAATCGAACTCAGAACCTCACATTTGCCAGGCAGGCATTTGTGCCACTGAGCTATATCCCCAGCCTCTCTCTAGGCTCAGGAGCAAGATACTTTGTCACCACTTCTGCTCAACACTGTACTAGCACATGTCTGTCATCCCAGCATTCGGGAGGCTGAGGCAGGAGGATCACAAGTTTGAGCCCAGCCTGGGCAGTTTAAGTGACTTAATAAAACCTTATCTCAAAATATAATAATAACAACAACAATAATAATAATAGCTGCAGCAGCATCTGTGGATGTAACTCAGTTAAAAGGCCCTGGCTTGAATTCCTACTATCCCCAAAACTTCTAGAATTCATCTTGGTAAATCTTTGGTTACGGGAAGAGGGCAAGTGTTTAAGCCCTCCTGCAAACACTTGAGTCTCCAGACACTTCTTCCTCCTTTGCACACCCTCCTCCGAATCCTTCCCAGAAGCGGGTCTCCTGGAACCGAGGCAGGAATGGCTCCTTGCATCCCTTCTCAGGTTCTGCTCCTATTCCTCATCTACCTTTCCTGGAGTCTGTCCACCTCCTCTTGCCTTCCCTGCAGGAGTTGCCTGGTGGTGGGAATTTCTGCACTAGTGTTGATGATTCCTGCCATAACTACGGGAAGCCTGCGATACTACTGCTGAAGAACATACTTTTAGTACGCATAGTCTCACAGGGATTTCGTTCATTCATTCTTCCACTACTGGGGATCAAACCCCGGGACTTTGTGCTAAGCTATGTCCCCAGCCCTTTTATTATTTTGAGAAAGGCTCTCAACAAACTGCGAACTTGTCCAAGCCAGACTCAAACTTGTGATCCTCCTTCCTCAGCCTCCCCAGTACTAGAATTATAGGCAAGCCTGCCTGGGATTTTATTTAAATCCAAAGTGCCCAGGAAGTGTGTAAACATGTCACCATATCTGAGTTATATGTTAGCTGTTCAGAACTTCCTCCTATATATCAAAGGCCTCAGGATTCCACGGGTTTAGGTTTGGTCGTTTACCGGCTTAATGATGCAATGATTTCTTAGGGATGGGACAAGAGAAAGTTCCTGTGAGGCACATGGAGCAACTATTCATTATGAGCTGCACTAAATTAAGCTGCCATAAAAATGACTTGATCGTAAGAACAGCAAGAACTCAAAATGCAGTTTCCTCCTGATGTCTCATTTACGCAGAATGTTAGCTAGCTTCTCTTTTTATCCATGCTTTAATCTTTCTCCAGAGACCAATCCTCCTATGACCATTAACAACTCTCTCTCTCTCTCTCTCTCTCTCTCTCTCTCTCTCACACACACACACACACACACACACACACACACACACACACACGCATGCACAGTAAGCCCTACTCCACCTACGTGCCGAGGTTCCTGCTGAGGGCCGACCCTCCCTTGCATAAACTGCGGGAATTAATCTGGGCCTTCTGAGCAGTCATGTCTGTGGGACTCAAGCTCCACTGAGTACTCTTAAGAATCAGTTGTGGGGGTGGGATTACAGCTGGTTTCTTTTTTTTTATTATTATTATTTTGGCACCAGGAATCAAACTCAGGACCTTGCACTTGCCAGGCAGGAGCTTGTCCCACTGAGCTATCTCCCCAGCCCTACAGCTGGTTTCGTGTCTTATGTGCTCTTCTGTTTATTCTAGTAAAATTTTTTAGTTTCTTCTGTTTGCTAAATGTGTGCTATGCATCGACCAAACAATAACAGAGGTATTCTTATAAATGTCTAGGCTGCCTGGGGATTACTGACAGGTGACAGTAGCCATAGGCTGTGAGACGTGCCTTGCCTGGGACGCTGTGAGACAGCATAAATGCCTCCCTGCTGAGTGCTTAAGGAAGGCTTCTAGCAGGAAGTTGTTTTCATGGTGAGACTTAGAGGTTGCATTGTTGCCATTTTTTGTTATTAAAACCCACAAATAGGCTGGGTATAGTGGTGCAAACCTGTAACCCCAGCACTCAGGAGGCTGAGGCAGGAGGATCATTTCCAGTTTGAGGCCAGCCTGGGCTACAAAGTGAGTTCAAGGCCTGCCTGAACTGCATAGTGAGACCCTGTCTCAAAAGGACAATCAAGCAATCAATCAATCAATCAATTAAAAAGACAAAACAAAAAATAAAATAAAATGCCCATCTCAGTTGACTTTTATTCTTGCTTGAATAAATCTTCTATCAGATTGAAAAGGAGCTGTTAGCAGAGATTTCCCAGTCTAGATGTACCAAATTCTACAACTCCGGACGTCTCCGATTCACTCATTTAGATGTGTTCAGTTTGCACCTGAGTCCCTGCACTGCCCCAGCAGCGGGGCTTGGACCGATTATTCTTGCCCAGAGGCCGGTTTCCTTGGTGTCACATGGGACTGAAGGTTAATGCCCACCAAGTGCTCAGCAGCAGTCCGGCCTGCTGGCAGGGCTCAGTAAATGGTAATGCCATTGTGTGGCACACACAAGTCAGAGGCCGGGGCACTGATTAGCTAGGAGGCAGGAGAAAGGGGCAAGGTGGAGGACGGAGCCGGGCAAGTCAGGTCTGCAGCGACGGGGTCCCAGACTCGGGTCAACAGGGGCCAGTTTGGGAGGCGGGAGACAATGCTCTGCTTGAGCCCGATGAACATACACGTTCAGCAGGTTAAGAAGCCTGGGAAGTGCTGGTAAAACAGTACAACCGCCATTATCCTTTGTTTTGTGGAGACAGAGCCTCCCTATGTAATTCAGGCTGGCCTTGAGCTCACTGGGCAGCCATCCTCCTGCCTCAGCCTCCCAAGTGCTGGGGCTGCAGGTGTGTGCTGCCATCCCCAGCTCTCTTATCACTTACTAGGGGACTGTATGTAGGAAAGATAAATTTAAAAAGGACCTTGTTATGGTTTGTGTCTGGGTGTCCCCCCAAAGCCTCATGCGGTCATGGGGCAGGCTTTTAGAGTTTGGTTGATTATGGGTGTGAGAGCTATACCCGCCCTGGGGTGGATAGTTTGCATATGTAAGGGAGAGGAAGAGGCTGCTTGCGGCCGTTCCTCTCTTTTAGTGCTTGTTGATTCTGCTGTGTTCTGCCGCCATGAGCTGTAGCCCTCTGCCATGTGCCACTCTGCCTTGTAACCTGCCAAGTATGGACTGAAACCTCCACAAACTGTAAGCGAAATAAACCTTTCCTTCCTTAACTTTGGGTGTCAAGTATTTTGTCCCAGCAATGAGAGAAAAAGTAACCAAGACAGACCTAGAGTAAAAATAGTAAAATGAAACTAAAAATGCATTCTTTTAGCGTGAGTCAATAGTGGGGGAAAAGTAACACCACCCAGGTGGGTCACTGCCCTGGTGAGAGGGACGTCACCCCTACCGAGGACAGCAGGGTCCCCTGCACTGAGCCGCTGGCTCTTCTGGGCCACGCCACGGTGAGCCTCGGGGACACTCAGTTCTGCAGAAGCCGTCTCTGCCTGTTCGAAGGCCTGGACTCCAAGCCCTGAGCCCAGATCCCAAAATGGAACGTGCTGGACGCCACACCTGTGTCATCAGCCGGCAGAGCAGCTGTGATTCCAGGTCAGGCAGAAACCTCTCAGTCCCAGCCTTACCTGAGAGGAACGTGGCTCCACCGCGAAGCACCTACCCGGGGCCCCACGGGTCCTCGTGAGACAGCTTTGCTCTGCTGCAGCAACACACCCTGGCTGTACTGCAAGTATGTGGTGTCGATATAATTTGGATCCGTAATGTCCTGCAAATGCCCAGACAGCACCTGGGCGAAGAAAAACTGTACTGCTAAAACTTGGGTTAGATGAGACAAAACGAGCACGTCACTCGGGTCTGCGTCCTGAGAGAGCCGCTGCTCTTGCTGATTAGGCTCCCCGCAGGTCTCTTCTCCTCTTGCTTCCCTGTGGCCTTTTCTGGGCTGGCCAGCCAGCTGCGCTCTCCTGCCAGTCTCTGTGCTGGCATCTGCCAAGGTTGCATGGGTTCCCTCCCCCGAGACCTAACCAGCACTAAAAATAGCCCACGGCAGCGTGTGATGGGTTTTTGCAGTCCAGATGCGAACTCTAAAAGGGAAGGGAGAGGAGGCATTGCAGCCGTGGCTCCACACGGCGGAATTCCAGTGCTGCCGCTTGCCCGCCGCGTTCTGTGCGGATCGGGTGGCACTCGTGCGGAAGGCAGCTGGGTCTGCAGCCTCCTGCCGGCAGCCCACGCAGCCTCGGATGTTGTCGGATTCCTGTCACTGTAACAAATACCTGAGGTGTCGGGCTTCGCCTGCGCCTTCTGCCTGAGCTGTTCTCGCAGTGCCTTGGCAGACACCTGCTCTCCCTCCAGGCCCTCAGGCCATTCGCATGACCCACAGCACCGCGCCCTAAGGACGCTGAAGTCACTTCCAGAATGGTTGCAGAAACAACTCATCTTGGGGGCGGGGGGCGTGGTTAACACTCATTAGTTTTCCTGTCACAAAAGCTCAGTTTGCAGAGGAGGATGTTTTCCCAGATGGTATTTCAAATACCATCCCGTCCCTCTACAGAGAAAACAGCTTTCATGGCTACAGTCTTAACGATGGTCCAGTGCGATCATTTCCAAGAAGGGAACTGAGAGGAGATGAAAGTCAAAGGGGACCAGATTTGGTTCAGCGTGCAAACTGAATAGATGTTGAGGGCCTAAACAGAGCATTTAGAAAAAAAAAAAAAAAGCTAAGGAAGTTTTTGCATCCTTGAGGACGGTCAGCTGGGAAAGGCCAGGGATGAGAACACCAGGCTGCTGGGGGTGGAGCACCGCCCAAGGGAGCACGGGGCCGTTGGCCTTTAACCTCTTCGCTTTCCCTGGGCATGCTGAAGTCTGACCAGCTTGTGTAGCAGACCACAGCCTCGCCCTCGCCCCTACCCCGGGGAAGAACAGAGAAGTGTTGCCTGCAGGAGTTCCCCCTGGCGGCCCCATCCCCAGACCTCCCGGTGCTGGGCTTCTGTGGTGACCTTCAACGAGGGCTGGGGTCACGATGACAAAACGGAAGCTCCCAGCAGTAAAGTGACCAGGAAGTACGCAGGCAAGAGGAGAGTGGAGATAACTATTTGTTTCTCTGTAGACAGTAAAACAGGACAAAGGGGCTAGACACCAAAATAGAACTTAAGATACATTTGAAAGAGTATAGAATATCTGGATTAGCAGAGATTAATACAGATTTGCTGGGATATATGGGTGCTCCACAAGGCCATTCCAATCCACAGAGCACAGCCTCCTAGAGTGGAGACAAAAAAAGACAATGCCACCTGGTGCGGAGGCATATACCTATAATCTCAGCACTTGGGAGGCCACGGCAGGAGGATCATCGGGAGGCCAACTTGCGCTACACAGCAAGTTCAAGGCCAGCCTGAAGTACATACCAACACCTTGTCTTAAAGAAAAAGACAACACCTAACTCTGCAGAGGCAGACATGGAGGCAGCTCAGAGCTGTGCTGAGTGTAAGGCCGGCATCACCGGCACCGCCGAGAACACAGTGGTGACCTGGGCCCTGTGCTGGAGAGCGCAGCATGGACAGCCCCAGCAGTCTTGGTTCCCCGACAAGGATCCCACATACTCAAGATCAGTGCTCTGAGACCATACTTTTCTTGTTTGCAAAAAGTGCTAGGCAAAGAGCTGGAAAACCACGAGGGGCAGCACGCAAACACCTGTCCCACCTGTGTGCCCAGCGGGGATGTGGCCAGATGACTGGCCTCTTGCACTCCCCAAAACCCTCGAGAGCCTAATTGTATGAATCTTACGGGCATAGAGGTTCAAAGAACAAAATTTCTTAGTAGACTCAGAATACTGATGAGAGCTGGCTCTCGGGAACAAAATCCTCCCACCCGGTGTTATTTTAATCTCCCTCAGAGCTCAGTAGTGTTAATCCCTTATTAGAAGGGCACCATGGATACACAGTGATCATACCACAGCAGCGGCACCCGGAACTCTGGAAAGGCGGGCTGGAGATGCTGGAAGCTGGGTCCACTGCCCCTGCTCCCTGCTCCCTGGCCCTGCCCCGCCAATCTTCCTGGCCTAAGCAGCCCGACTGTATCAGCACTGAAATATGAAAAACATGTAGGGCCGGGGATATAGCTCAGTGGGGCAGTGCCTGCCTGGCAAGAGCCAGGTCCTGAGTTCAATTCCTGGTACCAAAGAAAAAAAAGGTCATGAGAAATGTGTGCACAAACCGTAAGTTTGTGGACAGCGAAGTTCTGGCACAGCCTCCATGCGGTCAGCAGGTGCTGGCCCTCATGTGGGCAGCGCTCAGCTGTAAGGCAAAAGCCTTCACTTACACAGTCAGCTATGACTAGTACACGAGCTCTGCTAGCTTCCAAACACAGGAACATGTAAAGGCCCTTTGCAATTCCGTTAGCCAGGTGGTAGGGTTTGTGTCCAGATGGTCCCCAGAGCCTCATGCAGCCAGGTTTTTGGGAAGTGGTTGTATCTGGAGCGTGTGACCGATTCTTGTAGTGCAATGCTGGGATTAAGGGTGGGTGACTGCTGGATCAGTCCACTGACTGGACTGGCACCACCCTAACCCCAGTAGAATGGATACAAAATAAGGCGCAAAAAGAGGCTTGCCTTGTGCTATCTTGTTGCTTTTGCTGTCTTCTGCCCGCTCTGAATTACTCTCTTCTGTGAAGCCGCCCTGCCTTGGAGCCAGCCAATCATGGGCTGAAACCTCTACTAACTGTGAGCTAAATAAACCTTTCCCCCTTTAACTTTGGGTGTCAGGTATTTTGTCTCAGCAGTGACAAAAAAACTAATCAAGACACCAGGCTAAGAGCATTCCCCAAGAGAAACTATCCTCCTCAACTTTTCTGGGGACCGCTGGATACTTTAGCACATTCCCACCACATGGACCATCAATGGCACAGGTATGCCTGTGCCAATGGGTAGCCTGGACTACTGGTGTACAGACGGATCTAATCATTTCTACTGGTCTCTTCCCTAATAAAAAGCCACCTTGCAGTGACACACGAATCACAGCCCTGTCCTGAATGTGTTAAAGGATGAGCAGGCATCTTGGATTTTCAAAGCAGGAGGGTGTATGTACTTGCAGGCAAAGAAACCCCCCTTCCAGTTTAGACAAACATGATAGATGTCCTCCAGGATCAGACTAGGGTGGGGGCGGGGAGGGTACCTGAAGGAAATGAACACCAGGTACCTTGTGGTACCAAACAAATCTCGCTCTCTCCCGCTCCTACCAACAGAGGCAACCCACTCCCAGGAGGTGCTTCCTGCTCTCGCGGCCCGGGGGCTGCCAATGGTCTCCACTCAGAAAATCCCTGCCTGGCAAATGAAGACTGTCACTGAGGGTAAGCTGCAAGAATAGTAAGGAAATTCCTGTAACACAGACTCCCGTTCACGTACTTATATGCAACCATTACACAAATGATGCTGCTGTTTCCGAAGGGTGCGTGCTATGCACTGGAACGTTTCCAGAAAAGTATTATCCAATTTTCAGTTTTATTTTACTTTCGAAAGAGACAAAGGAAACAGAAAAAGTGGCTAATCGCCCAACTGTGGGGTGAGCAAGTACAAAATCAGACTTCTGGATGTCAAGGCCCATCTACATTTTGTGGGAAAGACTAAGGGAGCTCACTAACTCCACTCCCACCCTACAGACCCTACGGCTCGGCTACCACAGTGCATTGGCTAAAGCGTGTGTGTAAACTACAGAGGGCCTCAACCGAACATCTACATCGTAAAAAGTGGCGGTCAGATGAGCTCATCTCGGGAGCGAAGTTCAGAACTATTGCTTGATGTCTGCGAAGCAGCTGCTGCTCCAGGCCGCCCCTCAGGCTCAGGCAGACACGTAGGGTGGCGGGGGCTCCTTGGCAGTGCCAGTCACAGTGGCATCATTGTACGGGGGCAGCAGCACCTGAGAAGA
Organism: Chinchilla lanigera; assembly: GCF_000276665.1. Lineage (NCBI taxonomy): Eukaryota > Metazoa > Chordata > Mammalia > Rodentia > Chinchillidae > Chinchilla > Chinchilla lanigera. The sequence goes on along the minus strand of NW_004955417.1, from coordinate 13,625,226 downwards.
AAAGGGGAAGACGTGGTTAGTCGTTGCAGTGGACCACGCTGCGCTGGGGTTTAACTGCACCTGCACTTCTACTCCAGGGACGACTTCCCTGTAACTGGTAGCACATCCCATGCTTCAGCACACACACATCTGTGCTCCCACCACTCTCTCCGCAGGCCTCACACCTACGGCACAGGGTGACCTGTCCAGGCGTGAGAAGACTCCCAAGTGATTGTGCACGAGCGTGCACACCAACAGGCACTGCTCGTGGTGAGGCCTGTGCGGAGTGTGCAGTGGGAACCGCAGGGTCAGGAATCCGCCTGGACCCGGAGGTAGGCTAAGCCACATGTCAGCAGCGTAGACTTGGGCAAATTACCTAAGCTCAGTTCCTACCCTCGTACAGCCGGGAGATCCGAAAAGCAGAGGGCTGCACACTGAGATGGCTGGGTATCACTCAGACGGCGGCACAGGGGCAAACAGAGGCACCAGCCACGCTGACCCATAACCTCCGTGTTTACATCTCACTACAAAGAAATCACTTGCAGTTGCTGGCTGGCGTTGGCTTTCTTGGAGGACAAAACAAAACGGGGCTGGGAAGGCACAAGGTCCCGAGTTCAACTTCCATGACAAAAACAAACAAACAAAAAACACATGCAGCTCAATGGGATCATCCTGTACCCAGTGAACTAACTACATATATTATGCTCTGCCTTGTGACAGGCATGGTGGAGATGAGAGATAAATGTCTCTGCACTTAAAATTCTGAGGGAGCGAAAATCAACTAAAACCGCATCTACTTCAGAGGCTGTGTGGAAAGAAAACAGTAGCGGGCAAAACCACACTCTGTCATGTTTTCCATTATGAGGACCATTCAGACTTAAAGTTGTGAGTACAGGGATTCCATGAATTCTCCCTCCTGTCTGTCCCTGGGGCTCCCGGAGTAGCTACACTAAAGTCTTCCATCAGCATCTTACTCTCCTAAAGACAAACACAAACACAAACACAAACACACACACACACACACACTCACGGCACCCCTGGCGCCTGTAACTCAATTCCCTTCGCTACCTGCCTGTCTCTTCTTCCGGTTTTGGGGCACTGGGAGGAGGATTGAGCCCGTCTTACTTCATGGAGGGGGAGGCCTTGGCCTGTCCACAATGGTGGTGGTTCAGAAGGTGGAAACAACTAGGGCATCAGTGAGGCTGGCCCTGAAGAACCGTGCTGAGCACCGCGACACATGTCTGTGATCCCCGCTACTGGGAGCTCGAGGCAAGAAGGTTACAAGTTCGAGGCCAGCCTGGGCAAATTAGCAAGATCTACAAACTCGCACTAAAACAAATTACCTCAGAGGAAGAGCACTTGCCTGGCAGGTGCAAGGCCCTCGACTTCCTCACGAGTATCTCAAACAACAAGCAGACAACAACAGAAAACCTGTCTGGCCCAGTCAGTGTGGACAGCTGAACCAAGCAGAGGTCACACAGTAATTTGAGTGAAGAAAATTTAACAGATTATCAACAGGAGATCAGAGAGTAGGAAGCTGTATGGGATACGGCCGGAACTGACCGTGTGGCAGCCCCAGGCTGGTGGGCCCTCAGCACCTGCAGGCCGCTGCTGGCTACTGCTGGGGAAGCCTGGTGTGAGGAGTGCCCCTGCTGCTGTCCCCACTCCCAACCAGGCCTGGGGACGCTGCCAACAAGATCCAGACCCCAAGGCCAGTATGGCCGCATACACCTGTAATCCCGGCACTCTGGGAGGCTGAGGCAGGAGAACCACAAGCTTGAGCCCAGACTGCGCAAACTGGTGAAACTGTCTCAGAATGAGAAAACTTTAAAAGGGCAGGGAAGGAGCTCAGCGCAGAGGCAGGGGTTTCAATCCCTAGTACCAGAAAAAGCGTAAACTAGTGATTCCGACCCAATATAAATCCTCAAGTCATTAAAAGCTGGGGAACCAATTCCCTTCATCAAATAAGCACGAAATGCTCAAAGGAAAGAACTCCAGCCACGCTCCACTCGCAGTGGGGACCCAAGACTCACATCACCAGGCAGTCTCCTCCTGGCATGAACTCCAGAGCGCCAACCCACAGCAGCTCGACGCCACATCGCCGCTAGGCGGCCCAACTCGAGGGGTGCCCGGTGCACGCGCGTTCACTGCAGACTGACACACTCGCGCAGCTCACACAGCTCACACCTGCGCAGTGCTTACTAGTGAAAGCCGGAATGTCGCCGAGCGTGGTGGCGCACACCCGCACCCCAGCACTCAGGAGGCAGGGGCAGGAGGGTCCGTGTGAGTTCTCCAGGCGAGAGGTGGACTGACTGAGTTCTGAGGGGCCGGGAGCGAGAGCCCCACAAGCAGAGAAGGCCAAAGGCGGGGAAAGGGCAGAGACAGGCTATGCGCACTGCGGACACTCAGCGAAGCGCGGGGTCAGGCATGTCTGAAAAGTTCTAACCTCACAGGTAACGGGGAAGAACTTGCACACGACTGAGAGCTAGACCGCCGTCCGGCGCCCAAGGACACAATGTGTGCCGGAAACGTCAGCGACCCCTTTGCCCAAGGCCACACGCTTCGCTCCCCTCGTGCAGCCCAGGATCTGGCTCGAGCACGCGGATTCCCGGGCTCGCCCGCACGGTGTGCTTGTCACCAGCCCCGCTCCCTGTCCTTGTGCCTTTCCCGCCAGGTCAGCCTCTCTCACAGCACTCCACAGAGAACAGCCCAAGGCTCAAGCAGAGCTCCCTTCCAGCACGGAGATCTGAAAGAGTCCGGCCTTGGGTTCTCTCCCTCTCAATTACACTGTAAAATTACAGTCAATAGCCAGGCGTGGTGGTGCACCCCTGTAATCCTAGCACTCGGGAGGCTGAGGCAGGAGGATCCTTGTGAATTTGAGACCAGCCTGGGCTACAAAGTGAGCTCAAGGCCAGCCTGAACTGCATAGCGAGACCCTGTCTCAAAAAAAAAAGTTACAGCCAGTGAATTAGTTCTTGAAACAAAACGCACAGCAGTGACACCTATTTCTGTTCTCCACGGACAAACAGCAAGCCACAAGAGTAACAGGAAAGCAGGGGTGCAAAGAACACGGCCCTTCAAACTCAGACCCGAACTGCTTCCCTGAAGGACTTCCTGACCGTGGACGGAGATCACCCTGGGCTCCCACTCCAGCTTCACGATCTGCAGAGCGGGGTGCAGCAGGTCTTCACTCCACTCGACCTTCAGTCCCTTCCGTGAGGCAGCCTATGCGGGCTCCCACCGCCCAGGGGCTACAGACTGGACGACAGCCCAGCTGCCCACGCGGGAGCGGTTCCTGCGAGGTCAGAACACAGGCGGGGATGGGAAGGCGTTCTCCTAGGCCACGGCTGGTGGTGCCACAGGAGTGCTGGGTGCAGAGGCAAAAGCAGCCCCAGATTCTGCTGGGAAACAGGGACAACTTTCCCTGCGCGAGCAGATTCGGCCCCCTACAACTTAGATTTCCCAGCCCCATTCCCCCCCATGACACCCACCCCACAGGTTCCGTGACACTTTACTGCTTATCACCAAGGATATGGTAAGGATGGAGACAGTCACCGTGTGTGTGTGTGTGTGTGTGTGTGTGTGTGTGTGAGAGAGAGAGAGAGAGAGAGAGAGAGAGAGAGAGAGAGAGAGAGAAACTGAGCCCTGAGGAAAGGGGCTCCCATCTCCAGCAAGTTGGGGCGCACCGCCCTCCTGCGCACTTTCTCCATTTCCCACTGTGGGGGATTTTTAATTCAGTCTCTGCCCCCCCCCATGAAGGTGGGGCAGAAAGTTCCAAGCTTTACTTCCGGTCTGGTCTTAAGCAATCCTGAGCCCATTATGAGTTGCCTAATTAGAACAAAAACACATCACCCAGGAAATTCCAAGGATGTTAGGAGCTCTATGTCAGGAAACAAGAGACAAAATGATACTTTGTTAAACATCAGCTGGATGTAGATTTGTGGACAGAATAATAAATACCACATAATTAACACTTTCTCAGGAAAAAGATACCTGAAAGAACCATAAGATTAGGCAACACTGTTTGCACTGTTTGACAACTTTCTTGCAGGAGGGAAAGTTTAGCCAAGGTCTGCCCAGGCCAGAAGCTGGGCTTACTGAACTCCCTGGGTTGGTCAAAGAGCTGCCCTAGGAAACTAAGGCAGAATACAGCCGTGTGTGTGTGTGTGTGTGTGTGTGTGTGTTTAGCCTGGGCGCTCAGAATTTTTGTATTATTTAATGGTTGGGGGAAAAAATTGTTTTGTGACATGCAGAAGTGATATGAAGTTCAAGTGTTCGCATCTATGCAGTTTCAGCAGACACGGCCACGCCTTTGTTTTCCAGCACGTACAGCTGCTTTCGTGTGAGCACAGCAGTGAAACGGTCACATCTGAGACCAGGTATCTGAAAGCCTGGAGCACGGCGCATGGCGACACAACCCTATCTGGCCTTCTGTATGATGAGCCCCCTTCACCCATGTTAGAAGAAGCATCACTCACAATTCTGACCTTGAACACACCACAGCGTCAGCTGAGAAAGTGCAGGGCCCCTCAACAATCTCGTCGAGGGTCGCCAATCGTCCAAAGGTCCACTGAGATTAATCCCAAACCGCCAACTATTTTTCTTCTTTTCACCATTTGGTTTCTCTCCACAGTCCACCACATATTTTGTTTAAAACACACAAGAGTTACATTAAGTATCTGTCTTAAGCCTGTCATACCAATCTGCTATTTGGATGTGAGCTTCTGATATCCAAATCCACGACTGACCAAAATAAAGGTGTGGGTGTTGGGGACAGACAGCTCATAAAGAGAAAGGAAGTCTGGGTTTATCTTTAGGATACAGAATAACATATCTCAAAATGTTTCGATTGCCTAAACACACACCCTTCCACAAAACTGCGTTTCTACTCTCAGGTACACAGTTTTGTGCATTTTAACATCTCTGAATTTAGGCTGTGCCTTCCATTGACAGCATCTCATAACATGAGGGGCCTAAGTCGATGGCACTGTAACTCTGGCCTCCTATGTTCGTGAATCTACAATACCAGCAGGCAGGGCGTACATTAAAAACTTGGACACGGGGATTCTGATGAGACCTCCTACCGCCTATTGCAAAGGACAAAGGTAAATGAGACAGGAGGTGATTTTATCCTCAACTCACTGCAAACCCTCGTCCAACACTGCGGGCACATGCCGTTCCTCCTTTAACTCTCGGCAAAGCAGCGACGCAAATTTCCTCGGTTACATTCGTAATTCAGAATCGATACTTCAAAATTTTCAAATTGGGTCCACAAGTTCTCACTGGCGAGATATTAAGGCAGGGAAGTCAGAAATAATACGGTGGACTAGACTGAAAATTAAAATGGCTCTGCACGTTTAAGTATATATACATTATATGTTTAAGTACTGAGAAAACAGGAAAGCACGGGAGCTATCACTATGGTAACCCTGGCAGAGGCTTTAATCGGCTGAGTCCCTCAAGCGTGGATGGGCAGCGCCACCTAGCGTGCACACCTGCTTCGCCAGGCACACCCCCTTGTCCGGCTCCGCGAGAGGGCAGCTCAGGACCTCAGATCCCCACTTTTCTTGCTGGCAACAGCCCCCCTCCCCCTCAGTATTCAAGGGGAGAAATTGCTCCTCCTCCTAGTACTCAGCAAACCAACTGTTTAACTGCATTTTCTACTACAACCTAATCAGTGCCTACAAGCTGCTTCTCTGTATCTGTAATCACACTACAAATTTCTATATTCTGCATTTTAAAACATCATAACCCTTTCTTCTGCTGTAATAATACCCATAATAATTTTAATGACAATAGAGGCATTTTACTAAGTGGACATACCTTGGGGGGGGCAGTGAAGGGGTTAAACCCAGAGTTTTTGCACTAACACAAATCCTCAGCCCTTTGTTTTTATCTCAAGACAGGGTATCAATAAGTCACTAGGATGCCCAGGCTGGACACAAACTCACAATCCTCCTGCCTCAGCCTCCCAGAATGCTGGGATTATAGGTGTATGCCACCACCCCTCACCTGGAGATACCCTAATCTAGTCAAACCTTTCTTCAATTACTAAGACAATTAGGTGGGATACATTTTTTGCTATTAAAAAATAAAATGCTGCATGGACATCTTACACCTTTTCCTTCCTTTATATTCCCAGGAACTCCTCCTAGAATTAAAAAAAAAAAAAAAAAAAAAAAATCCAATGCCTCACCTATCACAACAGTAAAGTCAACAGGGGCTCTGTTTGGGGCATGCATAATTAATAAGGGACCAAGCTCTGAGTTGTAATTTTCAGCAGAAGAGACTGGGAAAGTGCCATCTTTCCTTGAGGGGAGACTGCTGTGCAGGAATAAAGAAACACGAGGCGAGTTAAGGGCGCGCAGTGGACCTGAACCTGGGAACCAGGCTGCTAGGCCAGGACAATCCCAGGGCCGTCCAGGGCACCCGTCCTTCCCCACACTGCTTTCATATTAGAGCCAATAAAAAAGCACACCTGCGGGCGTGTGCATATCTGACAGGAGGTGTTGGGAAGACACGGGCTGAGCTGCGGGCTGAGCTACGGGAAGCAGCACCGTCCTCTGAGTCATGAAGGTCACTTTCAACCCTCCTCTTCACTGCCCTCATCTGCGTCAGTGCTGATCATAACCCCGAAACGCCAACCCTAGATGCCACAACCTTGAACGTTCAAATCGCAGAAGATAAAAACTGACATGCCGGGAAGACTGCTGAGCAGCACAAGTGCCTGCCCGGCAAGGGCAAGGTCCTGAGTTCGATTCCCTGGTACCAAAAAAGAAGAAAGAAAAAAGAAAAACTTCTGGCATGTCAAAATACTGAAAACCAGCCAGGGGTAGTGGCGCATGCCCATAATCCTAGCACTCTGGAGGCTGAGGCAGGAAGCTTGCTGTGAGTTCAAGGCCAGCATGGGCTACGTAGTGAGTTCAGGGGCAGCCTGAACTATACAGAAGAGACGCTGTCTCAAAAAAGCAAAAACAAAAAAAAAAAAAACTGAAAACCACAACTCCCATGGGGTGGGGCGAGTTGTATAAGATGGGCAGAAACTCCAATGCCAAGGAGTTCTTTGTGCTTTTCTGGAAGACCATCGCGTTGGGCCAAGGGAACAGTCAGAAACCTGAGGTAGCATTTGATCGAGCCATGGAAGAATTTACAGACGTGGCACCTTGTAGGAACTTAATGTCAGTGTGCTGAGGACAGCCAGTCTCTAAAAGAAAAAAAGCCGTATGTACTGCAGTGCAGGCTTAAAAGGCAGAGATCAGCAAAGCTGGCCAGTGCCTATGGAATTCCCATGGTCAGTCCTGACAGCACATATTTCCATGTCAAATGTTTTCTTTTTTCCTCCACTACTTTGAATAGCACTACCTTTGGCAACTCACCCTGGCATCATTTCTGGTTTGACATATACAGTGTGTGTAAAGGCTCGCAGGGTTCCAGTATGTTTCATGCCCTGTGCAAACGCGGCTCCGTGAAAGCACATTATCATGGTGCTGACCGGGAGTACGGCATATGCCAAAACGCGAGAGGGGACTTCCTCAGTAAGAGGAGAAATCGCCTTTCTGTCCACCTGCATCTGAGACAAACTTCGACACCTCAGCTCTTTGCCCAGGTGACTGTACATGCAGTAGCGACCACGGGTTTCCGAGGACCTGAGTTCTCTGTCTCAGCATTTCAGGTCACTGTGGTTACATGCTGCATGCACACAATGACCCGCCGTAGCGATGCGCATGTACACGTCTGCACGTGACTCTCACAAATACAACCGTCACGCCCATCAGCCGGTTAGTACACGGAGCGTCCGCGCTGGGAAAACGCTAGTGCCTATTTTATGATGTGAAGCGGCCTAGGAAGTGTTGTCGAGTCTCTCAAATCTCCATTTAACAAGGTGAATAAAGCGTCTTTTTAAACGTGTCTAACATTATTTTCTCCAGTTTTATTTTCAGGATTTTGCTATTTGGGAATTACAAGCGCTAAGGACTTTGACCTTTCAGCATTCCAACCCTTCAAATCAGATTAGATGGGACTGTGCCGTTAGGACTTCGGCGCAGGAACCTGAGTCCCCGGACCTTCCTTTCCACAGTGCCAAAAAGCGGACACCAGCACACAAGCCAAACCCAAAGTGCAACACAAAGGGCCGGCGCGCTGCAAGTCTCTGACTGTTCGTGAGAAGAATGAACAAGCGCTCCTTGTGCCGGGAGACGCCCAGTCCTGGCCACAGTTCAGCTGGACAGCAGTCAGGGGAAGGCGGTGGGCGGGAACAGCCCACAGCGAGGCTACTGAGGCCCAGACTGAGGCCCAGGTCGCCTCCTGCTCCTCCCCTGCTGTGGGTGTCAATTTCCTCTTTCATAGGATTACTCACTCGAGCATGTTGATTTGGGGAGGTGTCACTCTAAGCACATGTGATTAAGGGCTTAGTCCCCGGGGGGAGAGGGGCAATATTGGATTCCAGGCAGAAGCCAGATCTGGGGGGACCTGGGGGGACCTGGTGGTTCGTCCTACAGGGGACTGCGGCCCGGTCCCTTCCTCTTCCTGAGATGAACAGCTCTGCTCCAATACACATTCCCTGGTGTCTCTGCTGTGCTCACCTGCGGCCCCAGGCAGCAGGTGCACACCAAGCCATGTGTCAAAAAGGAAACCTCTCTCCCTATAAATTAATCACTGCAGCTGGGCATGGTGACACACACCTGTAACCTCAGCCCTTGGGAGGCTGAGGCAGGAAGACTGCTCTAAGTTTGAGGCCAGCCCGGGCTACATAACAAGATCTTATCTCAAAAAACCAACTAAAAAAAGTTAATCACTACAACTGCTTCACTGTAGTGACAGGAAACTAACCCAAGGATGGACTTCAAGGGCTTCTGAAAGATGGAGCTAACCTCTGGAAAGCTCTCAGAGCCCGAGAGATTGTAGCCACTTACCACCCAGCGGTCTGGAGAAAAACCGCTCCGAAGCCAGGAAGGTAAGAAATGTGTTACCCATCCAGCCCACCACAGAGTGGCTGGCACGTGGGCACACAGTCGAGGGAATCAAAGGCACAGGGCCAAGGGTTGCCCAACCCTGCCAGTAAGTGTACAGAGTTACATTTCTAGCTACAGTCCCCTCAGGAGAGATCTGCAAGTGTCACGTCACCAGACTCCTGTCAACAACCCCCCCCCCACCCCTCCTGTGGGCTCCATCTCTCCACCGCTGGTCTCTCAGCTCAGTGAGTCTTTACCAACTCTGTAGCAAACCTTCACACTTCACTTGCTCTTTTACATTCAAAGGAAGAAAAAACTTAGAGCTGGGCATGGTAGTGCACGCTCGGGAGGCTGAAGCAGGAGGATCACTGTGAATCTGAGATCAGCCTGGGCTACACAGTGGGTTCAAGGTAGCCTAAACTCCATAGTGAGACGTTGTCTTAAAAAAAAAAAAATTTAGCCAGGCAAGGTGGTACAATGCCTGCAATCCCAGTACTTGGGAAGCTGAGGCAGGAGGATCGTTGTAAGTTTGAGACCAGCCTGGGCTACAAAGTGAGTTCAAGGCCAGCCTGAACTGCATAGCGAGACCCTATCTCAAAACAACCCCCCCCAAAAGACATATATATATATATATATATATATATATAAGGGGGGTAATATAAACAATTAAATTAGACAGGAAAAAGAGGAATCTAAAACTGAGATATTACAAATAAGATCTCCGGTTTCATGTCACAGGATGAACAGGTTAAAAGTGCCAAGGCTTCTGGCTGGGACATGGAGAGTCTTCCCTCCCCCTCCCGTTCCCCCTGCGCTGCCTCTGGGCCCTGGGTTCTGCACTCTGTGGAAGGCTGGTCCCCTGGGCAGGTACATTTCTTGTCCATACATCTGATATGACCAGGGTGAAAGGTACGGCAGGAAGCAGCCTGTAACTGTGCTTCGGGCAAAGGCCCCAAGCTCTGCGAGCGGCTTCTTCTGAAGAAGCCAAGAGAAGAAGCCCTGCACTGCGCAGCGGTCCTGTTCTCAGGCTGAAAGAGGCTTCTGAGGCCCAGCCAAAGGCTTCTCCAGGCCAAGCGGCTTCGCTCCCTCCCCTCAGCCTCTGCGGTGTGGCAGAAGTACACAGCACCCCTGTGACCCCAGCAGGAATGTGTTCCTAACCACAGCCACTTTCTACCAGGAAGTAAGGAACAACCTGGTCTTTAAGTAGCTGAAAGGAAACAAAGCGGGAGCTTTTTGTGCTCATTATCTGAAAGTCTCCGAAACCCCCAGAAATACCACCCCAAATCATCCTAGTCAACCACTGACTTATTCTGCGGCTTCTTCATGGCCCAGGGTCATCGTTAACCTCCAGGAGAAGAGGCTGCTGGAAGAGGGCTGCAGGGCCGCGGGGAGACCGCAGCCTTCGCCGGCGCCAGGGCACTGCTTCCACCTGTTTCTCACGCAGGCAGACTCCACAGAAAGCCCCACGCAGCGATACCTTCAAAACTCAAAACAATGAACTGGCACACAATATTCATCCGGGTTAGCCCTACAGTAGTTTATATTTTTTCCTACTTATCCCAGAACAGTTAGGAATTTTCCTATAGCATCCTAGACTTTAATCTTTTATCTGGAACCAAAATTTCAGATACTATTCTGGCTAAATATCTCGTCGATTCCCAAGTGTCCCCATTGCACAAGATTCAGATTAGGGTTTTCAGACATAACAAAATCCTGGCACTGCTAATGCCCAAGGCTTAGTATCAGTAAAACAAGGTTGCACAGATTAAAAGTTTTTAAAACCTCAATCTGCACAGAGTTAAGACATAGGCTTCTGCTGGGCATGGTGGCACATACCTGTAATCCCAGCACTCAGGAGGCTGAGGCAGCAGGATCATTGCAAGTTCGAGACTAGCCTGGGCTACAAAGTGATTTCAAGGCCAGCCTGAAATGCATATTGAGACCCTGTCCGAAAAAGACCAAAAAAAAAGAAAAAGAAATCTGCTTCTATAACCTGGATGTTTGTCTCAACATGCCTTTCCTCTTAAGGCTACATACATCTGACGGCACAAGAGAGAACTCGGGTCACAAAACACACACACCCCTGCCCAGGACTGCAGCAGGCCCTCAGAAGGGACGCTGCATCTCCTCACAGCAACCGTGCTGGGCCAGGAGCCATACTGACCAAGGCATCTTGGGGTGCCCCAAGCCTTTAGGGCAGTCACAGCAGCACCTCAGCATACCACACTGGGGGGCCACCTTTAAGCCCTGGACTGACTACTCAATCACTGAAACAGCTGGGAAGTTATCTGCATGGTCTAAAGGGAGAATGGAAATGTTCACTCAGACCCAAAGGCATCATAAACGAGAGCCTGCGGCCCTCTGGCCCACATCCACACCAAGGTTTCTGTGCTAATTCGGTTGGAACGCTGGAGGACAGGTTCACCCCAGCAATCACCTCCAATATCTAATAACCCCACTTCTCCCCCACCCCCAGCAGGATTTGGGAAGGTGACATCTGGATAGCAATACAGGTGCTGTCCTAACGGCAGACAAGGGAGCGCATTTATTTTCTACCAGCAAGAGCCCCAGTACGCTTCTTTTAACAGAGGTCAATGTGACTATTTTAGCCTGGGAGAAGAGGCATCTGGCCTGAAATCTGATGGGCAGTGAAAGCCGGCCCTGACACGGGGCCCTGGCAGAGATGGACGAGAACCGCACGTCATTATGCGAAATGACATCCTTATCCTATGGGGCCGGGGAAAATGACAGAACTAGATCACCGCAGCCAGCATTAACTCCTTCAGTTCCAGTCAAGATAATCTTTAGACACGCAAAGCCCTGATTCGGCCGGGCACGCTGGCGCACGCCTGTAGTTTTGGTGCTCGGGGGACTAGGAGGCAGACTGCTAGCCGAGCTGAGGCCAGCCCGGGCTACAGTCTCAGTCCATCAATAAAGCATAAATAATTTTTTTTTTAAAAGAGAAAAAGTGTCCTCCAACTCTAAAAATCAGCATCATGGTCTCCAGATATCATTCCCATCAAAACGAAGCAGGTTCCCTGGAGAAATGGTGGACTCCAGGCCTAGGGCAAGAAAGTATACAAGATGAGCCTAAAAGTCTTCTCATACCAGAGCAAGGAAGCCAAAGAGAAGATAAACTTCCCTTCCCTCGGGACACAAAGTCCACGGATTTTTAACAAGACTTCACAGGAACTCTGGGAAAACAGCGCAGCGTCAGCAACTCCATTTCCTCCTCTAAAACATGTCAGGCTCATACAAAATGGCTGAGGAAGCGTCGGCCACCAGCAGGTCCCCACCTCCTTGAGGCTCGAGTCCACCCAGAAGGAAGCTGTTCTGAGGAACAGGCGCCCTGGTACAAGGCCAGGAGAGCTTCTGGGATGAACTTCATTAATTAGTCTAAGTAACCCATCACCCCACATCTGTTTTGTATCTTTCAAAGGGAAAAGTAATTGTCTCCGCTCAAAACCTGGTGCAAGCCGGGCGTGGTGGCGCAAGCCCATCGTGGTGGCCCATGCCTGTAATCCAGCACTCGGGAGGCTGAGGCAGGAGGATCGCTGAGAGTTCGAGACCAGCCTGGGCTACAAAGTGAGCTCAAGGCCAGTCTGAACTCCACAGCGAGACCCTGTCTCAAAAAGACCAAAAAACAAACAAACAAACAAAAACCTGGTGCTATGTGTATTTTAGGGCCTTTCTCATTGTTCTTAAACAATCTAAGCACTTATTCTACCAATTTTCTTCTGGAGAAAAAAAGACGGCAGTGAGAAGCATATGGAAACAAATGAATGCAGGTGGTGTGTCACCTTCACTGAGCCCTGCACCCCAGGAACGCCAGGAGGAGGGGCTCACATAGCTTGTTTAACAACTTTATTGTTTCTCAAATTCAGGTCTCTAGCTGAGCCAGGTGTGCTAGGAAGCTTATGGAGGCAGGATTGTGAGTTTGAGGCCAACATGGGCTACACAGAGTGGAAGGCCAGCCTGTAGCGTGCTGTGAGAAGTGGTCTCAAAAACAAAAGCAAACAAAGCAAGCGCCATGAAATCCCCACACTCTGGAGCTGGAGATAAGAGGTGTGCGAGTTCAAGCTCAGCCTGGGCGTTTCAGTGAGACCCACTGTCAAAATTAAAATAAATGCCAAACATTCATTAAGAGTGAAAAATTTTTTGAGCCAATCATTTTCCCTAAGCTACAGAATGGCTAGTGGTTATTTCTTAAATGTAGCTAACCCAAGAGGAATTGCTCAGAGGGCTGAGGAGCGCTCTGCAAAGCCCACGGGCCTCTCAGCCCTGCTCCAGGTGCTGGGCTCCCGACCTGACAGCAGAGTGCGATCTCCTGTCCAACCCAAGGTACGCAGGACACTGACAGCTCACAGCCCAGGACGCTGCAACGCCGTGCCCGCCCACACATTTAACAGAAGCCTCGAAATGCTTTATCCACTTTATACACAAGAGAGTAGGGGTGGTCCAATTATTTCAGTGAGGAAGACAACAGAATTTAAAGCATGAAGTCCTGCCCTCCATAGTCTACAGACTCGGCCCGTTCGTCACATTCATGCCGCCTTCCGTCCTGTCCACCCTGACCCCGTCCTGTCCCACCCCCGTCACCAGTGCTCTGAGCCCTGTAACGCACGCTCTAACTGGGTGCTGTGCTCAGCACAGGGCTGATGCAGTTGCCTGGAGGATTCACGCTTCTCTCCAACAAACCACACTTTCAATGTCATTTACACAAATTACAATGGAGTTCACGGATGCTGCCATTGCAGAAACGTTTCCTAAAACCTTACGTGATAGGTTAAAATTTTGAATGGGTGAACAACTAGCAGCAGAACAGAAATCATCTGAATTCTCTGACTAAGGCTTTTTTGGAGACAGTGCTTCGCTTCAGCCACAGAAAACTTCCTACACCTCAGCCTGGGTTGCCAGAGTGTGTCACCACGTCCTGCTTTGACTAAAGTACTAAGGCTTTCATATACAGGGCCAATTATAAAGACATGGCAACTTCTTATTTAAGTAAAAAAATCGTATTTCCTGGTTTAAGTTCACATGTAACATGAAACAGTCATACTGTGTAGAACTGACATGTAGAATTATATACCATGGTTTACAGTTCCATAACTATGGCTAACACACGCACACATACACATATAAAATCTATCAGTAATACTTCTATAATACACACATAGGCTGGGGATATAGCTCAGTGGCATAAGCACCTGTCTGGCAAGCGCAAAGTCCTGAGTTCAATTCCCAGTACCAGAAAAAAAAATACACACACAGAACCATCTAGAATACAGGGAAAACATATTGTGTTTCACGTCTCAACGAATCCTCTGATGACTAAGCAGCTGACAAAATGTAAACACCAGAAAAGTACCAGGCATTGGAGACATGAGGAGCCAGCACACAGCAGGGTGAGGGGCTCCCGGGGACATCACACCTACCGTGGTGTCGTTGCCGGTGACGTAGACCAGAACTTCAGAGGAGTTCCTGCCATTGATGTATCGGTAGCAATTCCAAACACAGCTAATCAAGTAACCCTGCGAGAGAGTGGTCGTTACTTTTAGTTTCCAAACTATAGATAATGTAAAATAGCACACAAAGCCAGACTATAAAAGTGTCATTTACAAAGCGGGCAGCAACTTGCTTCAGTGCCCTCATTTCTTATTGATGTTTCTGGAACCGCTGATTAGGGAAGGACATGTTTAATGCATCTCACAGGTGAACTCTCGGCCACGCGCCTCCCCGCTCCGTCTGCGGGGCAGGGTGGTGGGCGCTGCCTCCTTGCTGGTCTTAGCAGGGAACAAAACTGATAAAGGTCTCGTGTGGGGATCCCGGAAACTGATGCCGTGAGGAACCGCAGAAAAGTGTAAGGACACAGCAGGCGGTGAGAGCCACTGACCCAGGGACTGGTTCTGGGAAGCACAGCACACCCCGTGTTTCGCTGCACGAACAGTGCATGCAAGGCGGCAGCTTGGTGCCAGGAGGGAGGCGGCAGTGAGGGCAGGAGCGTTCACAAGAAATGCAACCCAGTTGGGGCAGAGGCAGAGGTGGAAATAAAGCCAGGCTGAGTCCTCTCCAATTAGAGGCAGTTATCTGTAGGATGCTGTGTCTGAGACTCTGGGACTGAACCCAGCCAGGGCCTTTGCTCCAAGCTCCATCCCCAGCCACTCTTCCATTCTATTGAGCTCACTCAGTTGCCTAGGCTGGGCTCAAATTTGTGATACGCCCGCCCCAGCCTCCCACACTGCTGGAGTAACAGGCATGCACCACCACACCAGGCTTGAATTACGATCACTTAGTAAGACAGCAAGGACTCACTCTTCTCATTCACCACCAAGCCCAGCATCTAGAACACAGCTCGCACACAGAGCCCTGTAGGATATCTCCCCTTGTCTTTGGGGATTACTCAAGACCCCAAGGAGAGGTCTGAAGCAAAGGACAGCCCTGAACCCTGCACCTGCATCCCCATACATATGCACTTCTGATAACGTTCAATAAACTGGGACAATGCACTGTGATAAACCGTGCCACTGTGGTCCCTCTCAAAATACAGAACTTTGCATTTAGTATTTTTTGGGTCTTGCTCTACCACTGGCAACTAAAACTTCAAGAAGCAGAACCTCAGATGGGGGACAGGATACTGAGCTCGCTGAATAAATGATTAAACAATGAGATTTTCCTGCTAGCAGAATGTAAGCATGAATTATAGTAACTATAGGTGAGAACGAACAGGCAGCACCTGACTGAAAAAGTTACTAACTTTTCGGGGATCAATCTGACAATCTGTCAAAGGCCTTGAAACTATGTGTGCCCTTTATTTTAAGAAAATATATCCTGAAATAAATGCCTAGGTATCACTCTAGCATAGTTAATATTAGACATTTGCTTCAATGTCTAAAAATTGGTAAATAATGATATTCATAAAGTGTGTTGATACAGAATATTTTAGA
This sequence comes from Chinchilla lanigera, assembly GCF_000276665.1. Lineage (NCBI taxonomy): Eukaryota > Metazoa > Chordata > Mammalia > Rodentia > Chinchillidae > Chinchilla > Chinchilla lanigera. The sequence goes on along the minus strand of NW_004955417.1, from coordinate 13,609,352 downwards.
ACACATTTTAAAAACAAATGATAGGTCAGGCATGGTGGAGCACATGTATAATCTTAAGTTTGAGGCCAGCATGGGCTACATAGTGAGTTCAAGGTCAGCCTGAATTACCTACCAAGATCCTGTCTTAAAGATAAAAGAATGTCTACTACATGGACCTTGCATCGCATGTTGTAGCATTATATGCTATATAATGCGTAACACTATACTAATTTATTCCTAGCCAAACATAGTTTGGAATAACCCTTGGCTGCCCTATGGCCTTGATTCTGGTTAGTGTTTATCGCTCATACAGAGACTATATGTTAGAAAATAAAAAATCAGTTTAAAAATGAACTCACTGGTTTTTCTGTGGTGTTCAGGATACATTTCATAATATTTAAAACCTCATTAAAGTCTTTGTGTGTCAAAAAAAAAAAAAAAAAAAGTCTTTGTGTGTCATGGTTTATATCTAGGTGTCCCCCCAAAGCCTCATGCGTTCACAGGTGGAGATTTTGGAAGATGACTGGGTCATGAGGGTGTGATACTCATGTGTGGATGAGTCCACTGAAGAGTTTACAGCTAAATGCGACGTTGGGAGGGGAAGCCTGGTCGGAGGAGACAGTCACTGTGGGCATGGCCTGGAGGGTCTCTCTCTCTCCCTCCTCCTCCCTTGATTCCTCTCTGCTTCCCGCTGCCATGCCATGAGCTGCTACTCTTTCAACACACTGCCCTGCCTTGGAGCCAGTTGACTATGGACTGAAACCTCTACGAAGTATGTGAGTCAAAATAAACCTTTCCTCCTTCGTGTTGTGGGCACTGGGTATTATCTCAACAACAAGGAAGTAACTAAGACATCAATGCTTACCTTAAATGTCAAGATAATGCTGAAAAACAGAAGAATAATAAGGACCAAACAGGTAGGGTTCACCGACATGATATCATCTCTGTAGGGAATATCAGGAGGCTGCAGAAGAGAAGGGCTCATTAGCATCTCTCAAGTCATTCGAGGTTATATTCCTCAGGCATCACTTCAGATGTGCTTACCACAGAGCAGCAGGTAAAGCAGACAGTTATTATTCAGGACCAATATAGCATTTCTCACCTACTGTTCATGAAAAAGCTAGCAAATGTGTAGCACAGAGAGGCGGATCTGTTCTTAATCTGGGAGTAATTCCACTAAAGCCAAGGAGGACTCGGGTGCAAGCAAGCCCTTGAAAACAGCATTTTGCCCTCTGACCATGCAAAGGGAGAAGCTGTGGTCTCCACCAGGGCTGTTTCCTACACCTCTGGTATCTGGATTTACTGCAAGCTCTGGGCCTAAGGGGCATGCAGAAGGCAGCGGGGAGAATCCTCCTACCATGGTGTCTTCCTGATGATACAGCCTATCTTTGCCAATGTTACCGCTTCCCAAAGGGCAGCTTCTCCTATAACAAGAATCTGCACCACTGAAAAAACACCAGGGCTTGGGGTGTGGACCAGTGGCACAGCACTTGCACCGCACATGTGAGGCTTTGGTCCCAGCACAGCAATGAATGAAGGAACCACTCAAAATCAAGTCCTTGGCTGGGTGTGGTGGTGCACACCTATAATCCCAGCACTCAGGCAACTGAGGCAGGAGGGTCACTGAGAGTACGAGGCCAGCCTAGGCTATAAAGTGAATTCAAAGTGAGCCTGAACTACACAGTGAGACACTGTCTCAAAAAGACCAAAAAAAAAAAAAAAAGAAAGAAAGAAAGAAAGAAAGAAAGAAAGAAAGAAAGAAAGAAAGAAAGAAAGAAAAAGAAAATTGAGTCCTACCCCTTACCCACAGGTCACAGGAAACCCCAGAGGACCAAGCCTGCCATGGCCAGAGCGCCCCTCATGGCTGCAGGGCCTGCCCTGCGCCTCCGGGATGGCCGGAGTGTAGCTCATGCAAGGCTGAGCCAGGTGCCACATTCTCCCTGTCCTCTTCACTGCCCCAGTGTGCCTGTGCCCCATGGGAGCAGAACTGAGCCAGGGCAGAGTGGGAAGGGTAGGGCGGGGGGGGGCAGCCTGTGACTGGTGCCCACTGCTCTTCAGCTACACCACGGAGAGCTGGCTCACAGCTCTGCCACCTTGGGCAGAATCAAAGTCATTTTCTGTGATCAGCTCACGAAATCCTGGGAAAGTATTTGTAGCAGAGACCCTAAAGGGTAAGAATAGCTTGCTGTTGTTTATAAGATCAAGAAGAAACCATACTGCTTGTGTTCTCTAGTTAAAGAGATCTGAGCAGAAGCAAGTACATGATGCTTTCCATACAGATCCTGACATTCTTTTTCCCCAGAAAAGTTGACATATCTTGTTTAGGTTTTTGGTTTTTTGAAACAGGGTCTCAAGAAACTGTCAATGAGTCCTTGATTGGTCAATATTGCATGGCTCTATCTGTGTTCATGAGAAACCACTTTGAAGATATCAATATGTAATACAACAAGCGTTGTTAATTTCCTACCACTGTGTTTGTAACTCTGTATTGTCTGTACTGTTCTTTTGCTATTTTGTAAAATGTTGTCTGTCTGTTAATGTTTTCCTTTTATTTTTAAAATTAAAAAAAAAAAAAAGAAACAGGGTCTCACTATGCGATTCAGGCTGGTCATGAACTCACTACGTAGCCCAGGCTGACCTCAAACTTGCAGCAATCCTCCTGCCTCAGTCTCCCAGAGTGCTGGGATTACAGGCATGCGCCACCATGCCCAGCTGGACATGGTTTTTAATGCAAGTTGAAATCTAGTTTTCAAAACAAAATAAAACCTGCACAACTTGTGTCGGCTGTGCTAGGGCTGCTCTGCTGTCAGCCTGTGAGCAGCTCACTCGTCTTTAAGACCACACAGGAGACATTCGATTCTACCAGCGCCTTCCAATTACAAAGAAAAGTAGGAGTTTTAAAACATTGATCTTATAATTACTGACCAAGGTCATCATGGCAACAGCCCTGGCTCCACAGGACAGACGGGAGCTGAGAGGAGACCCCCTCCTGGGGTGAAACTGGGCCACTGGGGGTTATCTGTACAGCGGAGCTCCCTGAGGAAACCGGTGCTGCGACCTCAGCTATGTATAGACACAGCCAGAAGGTAAGGGCAGCGGAGCGAAACGGTCTTGGAAAGTCCCGCCAGAGCTCCTGCTCTCCTTTGATCACTGTTCACTCCCTAACCGCTGCTCTGCTTCTGTAACTTCACTTCACGCTGATTTCCAGTGAAAAACTGCCCCACAGAAAAGAAACATGGAAGTGGAGACAACGCTTGGTTCAGGGTTCTTAGGGTGACTTGAGTCACCTGTGGAGACACTGGCAATCAATGGCTCTTTGTTCCTAACTCCCTGGCTGGGGGTGTTGGGGTCCTGTTCGTTTTCCTGCTTCAGAGCAACCGCGGAGCGGGAGGAAGTCAGGTAGCACTGCGAGGCCGCTTCCCAGCTGCGGTGAGGCCTCAGCTCCAGGGAGCTCATCGTCCTGCAGCTGACACGGGTCAGCTTCCCCGAGTCCCCCCACTGCCTAGTCACAGGCGATGCTGACGCTTCCTTCCCTCCTCGAGCCCAGCACCAGAGCACAGCAGCGCAGCGTCCGCGGGCAGAAGTGACCCTCCCTACCTTCCCTGCTGCGGGACGCTGAGCTACACCACAGGCACAGCAGCGAATGCACAAAATGGGCACCGAGGTCGTTCCTGAGGCTAGGCAGCACCCAATCGTGGACCTGTTTTCTAAGGTAAGCTACTACCGACAAAAACAACAATTCCAACAATGAAGATATTGGTTTTATATTTTACTTTTTTTTTTTTTTTTAAGTTCTTATAGAGCTGGGGATATAGCTAAGTAGTAGAGTGCTTGCCTAACATGCACAAGGATCTGAGTTCAATCCTGGTCCCACAAAAATAAAGTACTTGTTTTTTTTCTACTTTTTTTTTTTTTTGGTACCAAGAATTGAACTCAGGACCTTGAGCTTGCCAGACAGGCACTTGTGCCACTGAGCTATATCCCCAGCCCAAAATAAAGTATTTGTAATGCTGAGGATCAAACCCAGGGCCTTGGAAAAGTATTAATACTTCAAAGTTTAGGGCCAGCCAGGCGTGGTGGCACAGACCTGTATGTGATCACAGACGAGGCAGGAGAATGTGAAGTTCAAGCCCAGCCTAGAAACTTAGTGAGATCTTGGCGGGGAGGGGGTTAAAAAAAAAAAAAGAGTTACAATGTAGCTCAGTGTAAAGACCCTGGGTACAATCCCCTGTACCACCCCTGTAAAAAAGTTCAGAGACTAAAAACTACTGGAGACTTCCCTAGGCGTTAGCAGCACATAAGCACAAATTATAAATGGCTTTTTTTCCTCAAACTCATGGCAACGCTTCTGCCTCAGCCTCCTAAGCACTGAGATCACAGGCATGCGCCACACAGCAGGCTTAAATGACCTTCCTACAATCTGACTGACAGAGATAAAAAGGACACTCCCTGATGGGAGTGACAAGTCCTTTAACTTCTGGGGGATCAGTCTTATCTCCCCCAGGACAGCACTGGTTTGTTTTGTTTTATGAACCAGGGTCTCACTATGCAGTTCAGCCTAGCCTTGAACTCACTATGCACCCCAGGCTAGCCTCCAATTCATAGCGATTCTCCTGCCGCAACCTCCTGAGCACTGGGATTACAGGCGAGTGCCACCACGCCTGGCCAGGACAGTGGTGTTTTAGAAGGAAAACTGACTTGCTCTATCGCCGAGCCGGGCCCCTTGCCAGCGTCATTATTTTAAGCATCAAACCAATGGGCTCTGTGAGTGGAGCCTGCCAGGGGCATGTGCAGGATGGGCAGGGCGTGGCTGTCACCGGGTCACGAGCTCCTCCACAGCTTACCAGCTGCCGTAGGTAGTCCTGGATGGAGTTCGGGTACACGAGCACAGTGACCGCAACCAAGGTGTTCAAGGCGAAGTCAAAGATCTGGTAACAGAAGAACGGGATGATCCAGGCCGCACGTTGCTAAACACAAGCAAACAGAAGGTTAGCGCCACCATGCTACAGCACAGGCTGCTGCTGAGTTCGCAGAGACGGTGCATTAATCTAAAGGGACGCGGAGGACCTGAAATTCACTGCACCAGGTCAAGACAGCAACTGATTTGCCAGATAGCAGTAGGCAACAAACAAGACTCAGCAAACACGAATACCGCCTTCACTGCTTTTGCTAGTGCCAGACTTAAACTCCCAAAAAGAGTCTCACAGGAAACCCGGGAGCCTCCTCCACGCTCACCGGAGGGACACGCAGTCTCCCCCAGCGGCGGCGAACCTGCGGCACACGTGTCACAGCAGGCTGCCTGCGTCACTGAAAGCTCTGCACGCTCACCGTCGCTGGCTTACGCCGCCAGGGGCTGAGGGACAGGCCCAGCTTCTCACCTTGTACGCGCCATAGGTCGCCATCGCGCAGATCACGATCATGAGCACAGAAACTGCAACGGCAATGTAGATGTCTGCCAAAAGGTCGAAAACCAGACAGTTAGCAACGAGCCACTGCTGAAACAGTCTGGACTTTCTCCTTAAAGCCATTTTGCTTATAAACCAATTAAAACTTGATGCTAAGTAAACCACCAGTTTTGCTTTTTCTTGGAATCTGACTAGATGATAGTTAACACAGGTAAAGTGCCCAAGAAATAATCTCACAAAGACACAGGAAAGACATGTTGCTCACAAGTATCAAAGTAATTTTGGCCTTCTGATCCACTGTATACATATAAATCCTTTATGATAATGTTATAGATGTTCTTTTAGAGTTGTAGTGGAGAATAAACTATAATAAAAATTTCTTAAAAACTATAGCTTCATGTTGGGCATGGTGGCGCAAACCTGTACTCCCAGCACTCGGGGGGCTGAGGCAGGAGGATCATTGCCAGTTCAAGACCAGCCTGGGCTACAAAGTGAGATCAAGGCCAGCCTGGACTGCATAGCGAGAGCCTGTCTAAAAACACACACACACAAAAAAACTGTAGCTTCATAAACGGGCAACTGACCTTGGCCACACAGCTGCAACTCAGAAATAACTCAGGTCTATCTGTCCAGCTGCACAATGCACATACACATACTGTTTTTCAAAACTGTTCCAAGGACTGTCTACCCGACACACAGACTAGTCCTGTCAAGGTCACACTAAATCTTGTCCACTTGCCCGGCCTCTCACCACCCCCATCTTCCTGCCTTGTTAGAAATGACCCCCTAGGGGCTGGGGATACAGCTCAGTGACATAAGCGCCTGCCTGGCAAGCACAAGGTTGTGAGTTCGATCCCTGGTACTGCAAAAAAAAAAAAAAAAAAAAGAAATGACCCCCTCAATGAAACCTAGCCTGGACACGTCTGCCTGACAACCTATGACAAAATGGATGTAACCAATTATAAACTAACCTATTACCGACTCTGTACTTCCTGCTCACAAAATTCTAAGTTGCTGTTTTACTTTAGGCCAGAGCTGACACTTTGGGGAGCGATTCCTCATCAGCCCGCTGGTGTAAAGTAACAGTTGCCTTCCAAACTCCTTGGTGCAAAGGAGTCTGCTAGAGTTTTTCTGCAACACTACAGGTGCCATGAATGTATGCGAGCCTCATGGTCCCGAGACCTTCTCCGCATGGGTATAACAGCAGCTCATTCCGAGTGTGCCTGTCTCTGCTCTGCTCATCACAGCTGCACCATTTGGTTGGTCACAGCCAGATCACAGTACGAGGCCGGGCGTGGTTGCACACACCTATAATCCCAGCATTTAGGAGGCTGAGACGGAGGATCACTCCAATTCCAGGCTAGCCCGTGCAACATAGCAAGAGCAAGACCAGCCTGAACTACATAGCAGGACCTTATGTCAAAAGTGAAAATAAAACAAAGAGATCACAGCACCATGGGACCCTGCATGTGCAGGTCCACCATATCGTCATGTGATCAGCACCTCTTTTCAGCTGTTCGGGTCCCAGCTCCAATGTCAACACCTCGGAGAGCTCCTCCCAGGGTATTCTGCTACAGCCCTAGCAGTCACTGTTGCCTTCCTATCTTTACAGCACAGATCACAAGGGTCTTCTTTCTACTTGTTACTCATGTGCTGTTTCCTTCCAACACAGTGACCTTCCTGGCCGGAAGGACGTCATCTCGCTCCAAGGACAGCCACTGTCTAGGTGAGAACTGCTCCGAACAGCCATGAGCTGCAGGGAGGCACTGAGCATTTGAAACAAGGTCAGCATGAACTGAGGCAAGCAGGAAAATGACGTGCATGCCGATTTCATGTACAAGGAAAAGAATGTAAAACATTTCGCTCAACCTTTTTATACTGATCACACAGTAATATTTTGGATATATGGTACTTAAAAATTAAATTAATCTCACCTGTTTCTCTTTGCCTTTTTAACAAAACATTACTAAACAATTCTCTTATTACTTATGTGGTTACAATATCCTACTAAACGGTGCTGATCTAAGATAACTCATATATCATAGTAGGCACTAACTGAACATTTGTTTATTCAGGTCCATACATTTAGGAATGTTTCATCTCTTTTTAAATTTAAGACAAGGCCAAGGATATAGCTCAGTGGCACAAGTGCCTGCCTGGCAAGTGCAAGGTCATGAGTTTGATTCCCAGCACCAAAAAAAAAAAAAGATAAATTTAAGACAGAGTTTTGCTATGTAATCCAAGCTTGCCTGGAATATGCAGTAATTTTCCTGCCTCAGCCTCCTGGGTGCTTGGATCTACAGGTATGTGCCACCACACCCAGCTAGGAGACGCTTATGGCTAGGCAACATATGTAAGCACAAGACCCATGCAGGAGAGGATCTGAACAGTGCCAGACAGTTTTCAAGGCACTTTTACAAATTGTTTCACCCTCCCGACTGGGTTAGATATTACTGTTCTTACAAACAAATTATAAACCTAAGACTCAGGGGTCATGGAACTTTCTGGATAGCATTTGCATCAAAGGCTAAGCTATGTATGCTTCCTTCTACCACACTGTACCAGGCTGCCTATAACCCTAACTACCAAAGACCCAGCCAGGCCGCACATCTGTTGCTCTTTCTCCAAGGCCAGTGCACTAGCTTTACTTACAGCCATCCCTGAAGCCCAGCTGCAGGCTGAGAGAACATTTCAAGTGGGAAGTGTACAAAGTACATCTGAGGATGGAAATGCAGATATGCACTAAAGTATTACTGTTCCTCACATCAAACCTGTGGCTGGAGGTGCAACTGAAGGTTACAGCCACAAAGGCTATAATTACACACTTCCCTGGAGATAATGGGCGCTTGAGAGTATTGGTACCACCTTTCTGAGATAGATTTCCTGTGTAAGTAAACCATTACCTCAATAGGGGTGGGTCATCCTCTCCCAAAAAGACTAAGAGTAAGACTTACGGTTACGGTACTAACACTAAGACAGACCGAGACTACATACAGATTATCCACCAAGGGTAATGAGGTCATCCACATGCCCTTGTTACCACTGGATCAGTATTACCTAAGCAGCTATACTTGTAACCTTATGGTTCATTACAGTTTTGACCCACACTGTTCCCACCCCTTGTGACTTTATTCTATAAAACTTCCTTCGAGAAGTGGGTTCATTGGTAACTCATTCGGGGCACCTCCTGCCTCTCAGCTCTTCCTACCCCCATTCCGAGTCCCTTTTTTTTCTCCCCAGTAAATTTTCCTACTCTTAAAAAAGTTCAGCCGGGCGTGGTGGCACACGTCTATAATCCAGCACTCGGGAGGCTGAGGTAGGAGGCTGAGGCAGGAGGATCGTTGCGAGTTTGAGGCCAGCCTGGGCTACAAAGTGAGCTCAAGGCCAGCCTGTACAGCACAGCGAGACCTTGTCTCAAAAATACAAAAAAAAAAAAAAAAGTTCTTGTTCCTTCAATTTAGTCTACAGATTGAACGCAACAAACTTGTGAAGATGTGGATGACTCTTACAGAAGTGAACAGGTGAGTCTCAAAAGGAAGAAAAAGGCAACGTAAGAGTCACTTCTCTCAAGACACTACATATAGTAGTTGATTTTGTAGTTTTGTTTTGGTTTGGTTTTTTTTAGTCTTTTTGAAACAATGTCTCGCTATGCAGTTCACATTGGCCTTGAGCTCACTTTGTAGCCCAGGCTGGTCTTGAACTCCCAATGATCCTCCTGCCTCAGCCTCCCAAGTGCTGGGATTACAGGCATGCGCCACCATGCCTGGCAATTTTGTAATTTTAAAATGCTTACTTAGCCTCACATTATTCTTGGATCAATGGGGAGGACAAGCTTGAATTCATTTCACATGCAACCCTAAGGCTGAGTGGCTTAACTCCTCAGATGCGGAGAAAGCCTGTCTGCACACACTGACAGTATAAACATATGGGTGCGCTATCACGCCTGGCTAAAACTGCGTATTTTTTTTTAAACTGCATATTCTTAAAAACAACAACAAAAAAACCCTCCAGAACTAAATTTCACTTAAGCCTAACTTCTTCTTTTTTGAGACAGGGTCTCACTATGCAGTTCAGACTGGCCTGGAACTCACTATGTAGCCCTTGCTGCTCTTAAACTCAAGAGCGATCCTCCTGCCTCAGCCAAATGCTGGGATTACAGCTGGGAACCATAACATATGTAAGAGGGGTGGAGGATGCAGCAGAGACTACCAGGCTTGTGTAAACGCAACATGGCATGGAGTTCATGGTGTCTGGATGGAGGCAGCAGATAAGACCCTGTGCCTGGAACAAAGAGAAGTGGGATAGAGAGAAGCAGGGGATGCTGGGTGGGAAGATCTCAATAAACACCTGTGGTCGAAGTTCTCTGGCTGTCTTGCACCTCAGGGGGCAGAGTCCTGGAAGTTTCCAGTGTAAATCTGCAATGTCTCCAGATGTTCCCAGATGGGCCGAAACCTGCAAAATTCCTTACCCTATCTAATCTCCTTTCCTGTGGTTGCCAAGGACAACTGCAGGTGCTGAGGGAGCTCCCTGCTGGTAAGCAGGCTGGGGGCTGGGAGTCAGGTTTGGAGCCTTACATGGGCCACTTTGCCTGGTTCAAGCCTAATCTTAAAATTTTAAATGTCTTTTCTAAAGGATATAAAACTCAAAGGAATCTAAAAGGCACAAATAAAAGAATTAAAATAAAAATATGCTACTGAAGTAGAAGAAATAAAGACAGATAAAAAAAAAAGACAAAAGTTGTAATTTTAAAATTGTACTTTTGGGGCTGGGGATTTAGCTCAGCGGCAAAGCGCCTGCCTTGCAAGCGCAAGGTCGTGAGTTCGGTTCCCGGTACCAGAGAAAAACCAAAAAAACAACAACAAAAAAAAAATAAATAAATAGTTAAAAAAAAAAAAATAAAATAAAATAAAATAAAATAAAATAAAATTGTACTTTTAGGAAGGCTGCAACTTCAGGACACAAAGTAACCCAAAGTTGCAAAATTTTTCCCCTTCCAGGAAATGCACTCCAAAAGTATTCGTAACAGTCACAACTACACTAAGTCTGTAAAACGGTCCTTTTCTTGTGTGTCACGTGTGTAGAATGCACCCTTCATCGCTCTTCCATTGTAAACTGGGTGCCAGACTTCTGCAGCTACACAAACACCACAGATTTCCACCCCTAAAACACATCCGAGCCCCTGCCCCTCACCCAGGCACGCGCCTGCCGTGTGCCCTTCTCTAAGGCTGCTACTACCAACCCTGTCCAGGCCTCTCGCCGGGCGCCCTGCACTCCTTTCTGTGACTCAGGCAGGAAACCTGTGAACTACCCCACCAGCCCCACTAACACCCAACATCAGAGCACCCTTACAGTGGTCCCTAAATTAAATTCCTGCCTTAATGACGCAGCTCTAATTTGAAAAGAATCCTAAGAAAAGCTACACCACTGGCACAAAAGGCATAAACAGAAAGGGTTCCCCAATACTCAGTCATTTAAATAGAACAGTCATATAAGATTACCTGAATTGCCTTTATTCAGTCTATTTCTAATTTATCTATCTGCTGAATTTATTTACTTCATAAAACTCACACCTAGCTTGCTGTCCCACACCTTGTCTACTGATAAACCATTCTTATGCCGATTGTCTATCTTTCTAGCCACATTTCGGGCACTGTAGCACATGCAAACTGTATTGTGAATATCCTGTCCCCGGGAAGTGTAGACTGTTTTCAGCTGCATGTAGTCCTGACAGGTCAGGGACCACACAGGATGGGGAAAGGCAAAAGCTTGGGCTCACCAGCTGCGCCCTCCCTCTGTGGCCAATCCTGCCCTCTCGCTGGCAGTCAGAGCCCTGGCCACCTCCCGCTTCCCATCACACAGCTAAGACAGACAAGCTGAGGAGACTGGGAAGGGTCCTGCACGGCAGGCTGCGATCCAGAGCTTAGTTACAAGTTACAGCAGGGGAGGAAGACAGAATTCCAGAGAAAGCCAATGAAGGGAGGAGTGTTCAGAGGGACTGCACTATTTTCAGCCAAAAGCAAGAATGAAGAATTTATTAAGGTCTTAGGTATCTGGCCTGAGTCTTTTTTTCCCCTTCATAATTCACATAATCACAAAATTCATCTTTTTAATATGTATACTTCAGTGGCTTTCTTTTTCAGTATCTTCACAAAGCTACAAAACTATGAGTGCCAGAACATTTTCATCCTTCCAAGAACCCCCAGCCACCTCTAGCAGTCACCGCCCCAATATCCCAGGCCTCCTCCCTGTCTCTGGGGAGCGGCCTATCCTGCAGGCTCTGTAGCTGCCTTCATTTAGCTTATTAAATAATGTATTTCAGGGCTGGGGATATAGCTCAGCCGTACAAGTGCCTGCCTGCCAAGTGCAAGGTCCCGAGTTTGATTCCCAGTACCAAAAATAAATAAATAAATAAATAATATATTTCAACATCAACTTCAGAGATTTTCTCTGCTCTAGCTATTAATTCCTGCCAGCTACAATCTTAGACTGAGGTACTTGTATTTACTTGACTGTCATTCAGGTTGTTCAATAATAGAAAACCCACGAACATTTTAATGATTATTTTCACTAGGGAACCAAGCTGTGAGACTAGGCCTCAGGAAAATAAACTTAGTAAAAACCACATGAAAACTCCCATGGACTCCACTGAAACTAAGACCTGAATACCTGAAATGCATATCTTGCAAGAGGACTTCTTTTTTTTTTGGTCTTTTTGAGGCAGGGTCTTACTATGCAGTTCAGGCTGGCCTTGAACTCACTCTGTAGCCCAGGCTGGCCTCAAACATGAAGCAATCCTCCTACCTCAGCCTCCTGAGTGCTGGGATTACAGGCATGTACCACCACGCCTCGTGAGAACTTTTTAAAAAGCTGTGCAAGTTACATATTTACTAAAGGTTTTTGAATTGTATATTTAAATAGTTTTATGACATGTAAATCTTACCATCAGGAAAGTTATTCCCAAAAAAGATGTTACAGATAGGACACACATGGAAAGTTGTCAATCAAACTCAAGACCTCATGCTTGCCAGGTAGGCACTGTACCTAGCTAAAATTCCTAGCCCTAAACTTGTGAAATTAAACGGTCAAAAATATACAAAAGGATTTCCTTTTGAAATGGACAAGATGGAGCTGGGGATATAGCTCAGCGGCACAGTGCCTGCCTGGAAAGTGCAAGGTTGTGCATTCAATTCCTGGTACCAAAACAAAAACAAAAACAAAAAAAAAAAACTGAACTGGACAAGTTGAGGCTAAAACACAAAAGAAAAAACAAATTACTAAGAATAGTCAGAACATTTCCTTTTGTTTTGGCAGCACTGGGGATTGAACCCAGGGGCTACACTGAGCTACATCCCCAACCCCTTTTATTTTATTTTTAAATTTTGAAACAGGGTCTTCTCGATAAGTTGCCCGGACTGGGCTGGAACTTTCAATCCCCCTGCCTCAGCCTCCAGTGTGTTAGAATTACAGGCATGTGCTACTGCACCAGGCTAAAAACATTTCTTAAATAGGACAGGCCTGACCTTGCCTGCAGCGCATGACGTAGTGCAGTGGCCCTGAACATGTATTCTCATGACCTAATGTGCCTTCTATTTTGCAGCAGCTAGAACACGCTACTGTCTCCACTTCCCAGACTCCTCTGCAGCTGGAGACTGATGGTGGAGCTAGATTTCCCAGCTGGGCCATGGCAGTCTCTCCTTTGTCCAGACTGTGTCAGGTAGCTCAAGCCCTCTCTGTGACGAGGCCAACCATGGGCTCTGTCTTTGTTCTGTTCAGTCCCATTTCAGCAAGAATCCTCTCATGGCAGTTTTAGGAAATTCTCATCCTTGGTATCTGATCACTTTCAGGCCTGATCAAATTCCTCTGAAAAGGAAAAACTGTTCTTTTTACAACTTTGTTCTTTTTGAAAACTGCCTAGCTCTATAACTGCATCATGGCTCTATAATTACTTTCTTGACCCCCTGCAACCATGAGAGCATAACCAAACACGCAGGATGTCTGACTGTAACAAGCTCCACGATCATTAATCTAGCCTTGTAACCGATGATCTCACCTGCTAGTAATCAGAGAACTGCCCGGCTGTTCTGTTTCGCCTTACACATCATCTAGAATGCTAGCCCACAAGCACTTGGCTGCTGGCTTTGTTGTGGGAAGTGATCCCAGCCAGGATCACCAGTGTAGAATAAAGTTGTTCACTGCCTCATGACTTTCCCAGGTATCACTCCTTTCCTGGACTCCACACCTCCACTTACCTTCCCCTGCATTCCCCCAATCACATCAGCTGCACACAGCAAGAAACCTGCTGAATGCATCCTGCAACCCCTAGCCTTCGAGTTTCCCTCTTGGTCATTTCTACCCACTGAACCCTATGACCCCTGCTCCTTGGCTACAAATAAATCTCCCCCCATCCTGGCTGGGCTGGGAGGTCCCAGTCTCTCCCCACGGCAAAGCCCGCCCGGCGGTCCCTCTGGAGCAACCTGCACATCTGTAACAAGCGTCAGACTCATCTTCTCTAAGACATAGTGCACCAAGAAAGCAACTGTGGCAAATGTACCCTGTTCATGAGCACATTCTACAAAGCTCAAACTCAGGAAAAGTATGCAACAGATCAGTTAGATATGCAAATTTATAAGGAAAAGGGAGGACAACTCAGAAAGTAGCCCTCTTTGAGTGGAGGAAGCAATCAGAAAGAGGTGAACAGGATTCTTTGAAAATTATGGTAAAATTCAGTTTCTTAAGCCACTGGCAGGCAGCAACAAGAAAAACTAAAATAATAAAGACAAAAAGTCGAGAGTGATAGCACATGCCTGTAATCCCAGCATTTGGGAGGCTGAAGCAGGAGGTTTACTGTAAGTCTGAGGCTAGCATGGGCTACATAGTGAGCTCTAGGCCAGTCTGAACTCCATAGTGAGACCCTGTCTCAAAAAAAAAAAAAAAAAAAAAGAACCAAACAAAACATTAAACCCACTGGCAGGTACACAAGTACTTCAGTACCAACTTTCTGGTGTATTTTATACACACTGTTCTGTACCTACTCAATATTTAGTAAGACATGATTCTACAAAGAATGAGGGGCAACTCACATTTAGGACCCCTCCTGCCTCTCAGGAGTATTTCTATTCCCCATTCCTTTTGTCCAATAAAATTTTCTACTCTTAGCCAGGCATGGTGGAACATGCCTGTAATCCCAGCACTCGGGAGGATGAGGCAGGAGGATCATTCCAAGTTTGAGGCCAGCCTCAAAAACGTAAGCTCAAGGCCACCCTGAACTGCATAGTGAGACCCTGTCTCAAAAAGGCAAAAAAAAAGAGGAACTACAAATCACTGTTCATGAAAAAGATTGGTTTCACTGTACATGCAACTTTTCTAAAAGGTTTAACGTTTTCAAAAATAAAGATCTGGAGGAGAGGCCAGGCAAGGCAGCACTTGTCTGTAATTCCAGCACTCTGGGAGGCTGAAGCAGGAAGATCACATGTTCCAGACCAGCCAAGAGAAAGTTGGCACGACTCAACCTTAAAATAGAATAAAATTAAAAAGTTAATTTAAATCAAAATGACTGGTGGTATAACTCAGTCCAAAGGCCCTGGGTCCAATCTCAAGCACACCCTCCTCTATCCACACACATCTGAAGGAAAGAAAATTGATCTTCAAGTTAAATCTATGCTGATTTAATACAAACCATATTCTGATTTCAAAATATCAAAATGTGGCCAGGCAAGGTAGTGTGTACTGACAACCCCAGCACTCTAGGAAGCTGAGGCAGGAGGATCACAAGTTCAAACCCACCCTGGGCAATGCAGAGAGACCCTATTTCAAAATAAGGGAGGGCAGGATGGAGACAGCTCAGTAAAAGGGCCCTGGGTTCACTTCCTGGAACTATCCAAAAAAAAAAAAGTGTTCAAAGGAATTACAAACCATTCAATCTTTTCAAACACATGAAACATGACAGAAACTGCAAATGCACTGGAATTAATCCACACAACACTGCAAATTGCTGTTTCCAAATCCTAAGGGGCAGCAAGCAGCTGTGGGGGCAGCTACATTAAGCCCATGCCACAAGTCGCCCCAGATGGACCTCTGCAGTGTCAGCACGCGGGCAGGGCAAAACCCCAGCAGGGTCATTTACAGCTTCTTTTTCTAACCTCAGTTACCTCTCAGGAAAGGAATCCTTATTCCAGAAACCATGAAAGAGAATTTATTTTCAAATGTCAATCAAACATTTTATGTGCCGCTTATGTAGCATTTAAACTCAGGGGAAGAAAGGCGGGGAGATATTAATTTAACATGAATGAAATTCATCATCCTTTCTGGAAGAATTCCTAAGGATAATCGAGTTATTCGGAATAGAGAGAATAAGAAATGTACTGCAGAAGTCACGTGTCGGTCTGGCGTGATCCCAAACCTAGGATAACCTGGCCCAGGCGCCTCTCCTTGCGTGGACAGCAGTGAGGAAAGGAAGCCACAAAGCTGCCCTGACTTTGGTGACTTCACCACTGATGCCCCCCACCCAGGTAGCAAGCAGCACTCCCAGCTCAATCCTGGGACTCCTCTCCCCTCTCTCCCCTCTCTCCCCTCTCTTCCCTCTCTCCCTAACACAAATGCCACTTGTTAGGCTGACGTCCTCAGTTGTACCTTGCAGTCTAGACTTCTCCCTAGGCTCCTGACTCAAGTCCCATCTCTCCACTGAAGGGCATTCCCGCTTTTCCACAGCAACAGCTCTAAGCAAGGACAGGAGGACAGTGCACAGCACTGGGCCCCTCCCACTGCCAGCTCCCACGGAAACACCCACAACCCTTTGAGGAAGGTGGATACTAAGATTTTCTCTTTCAGACAGGAAAAACTAAGGCACAGAAAAGCTTAAGGTTAGCACATTTAAACCTGGCTGGGTCAGGATCCAAACTGACTTGAGCCTATTTGCCTAACAAGGACACTTATCTAAATCACCTAGGTAAACCGGACGTGGTGGCACACGCCTATAATCCCAGCACTCAGGAGGCTGAGGCAGGAGTATGGTTGTAAATTGAGACCAGCCTGGGCTATAAGCTGAGCTCCGGGCCAGCCTAAACGGCATAGGAGACCCTGTCTCAAAAAGACCAAAAATAAAAAATAAAATAAAATCACCGTGTAAGATGAAGTCTTAGCTGTAATCCCAGCACTCTGGGAGGCTGAGGCAGAAATATTTCAAGTTTGAGCCAAACCTGGGCAACTTGGCAACATAATGAGGTCCTATCTCACAAAAAATTTTAAAAGGCCAAGACTGAACTCAGTGCAAAGGCCTGGGTACAGAAAATCCCTAATATGAACTGAAAAAGGGGCTCGTTTTTTCCCCGCAGGCATGATGCTACCTCCTGATCAGCTCCGCTGATTCCCACGTCCCTCACCACCCTCGCTGGGGTGCTCGGGCCCGACCAGGCCTAGCCCAGGCTCAGCTCTGCGCCCCAGCCCTCTGAGGCATACACACCTCTGCCAGCCTTTCCTGCTCTAGAAATAAAGTTCTTGCTCCTCAGTCTTTTGGATGTTCCCAGAGTCTCTCAAACCCCATCTCCGCACTGAGACACACGCCCCCTTCCTTCCCTCAAGCCACGAAGAGGAACCCCGCCCTCCCTGGCGGGACACAGACCGTGAGGTGCAAAGTCCCGCTCACCAGACAGAGCAGCGCCCAGCCCGCTCCAGCGTGGGGAAAGCACCCGAATTCCAGCAGGGAGCGCCCCACCTACCCCAGGCTGAAAAAGGCAGACACGGGGAGCAGCACAGCCCTCCTCCCCAGCTGAGAGCAAAAGGCTCGGAAAAAGCCCAGGACAGGGTAATCATTTAAAGCGACAAGCTGGCGTTAGATGGGAGGAAAAGAGATCCCATTTAGACTCAACAGAGGGAGAACATGAGCAGCATGTAAATATTTGTTGATTTGATTTGTAACGATGTGAAGAAAAATAGTATCTGCTCAAAGATGCCCATGGATCAGTACCCGTGCTCTAATAGGAAGGGCAGCAGCCAGCCCTCCCGCCCTTCAAAGCCCCAGAACGTCTGCAGGTGTCTGCAAGTGTCGCCTGTACTTACTGGCATCGTCCAGGAACTCCAAGTTCCCTCCCAGCTCAGAACTGGAGAAGCGGTACTCATGTGGATCGGCCAGGGCGCTCAGCAAAATCAGCAGGACCACGGCATTGATGAGCTGCGGGAGAGCAAACACGCGTGAGCCCCGGGCGGCGGGGCACAGCCCAGCCTGACACCACCAGGCCCTGTGGCTAAGGGAGGCGGCAAAGGCGCCAGGCCCAGCCGAGGGCAGGAGCCCCACCGGCCCCCTCCCACCCACCCACACGGGGGGCACAGAGTGCCGGTTCCGCGCACAGGGCTGGAGCTGGGGCGCTGCACAAGTGTGCTCCTGCTGGCCAGGCCGCTGAAGGCCTGTGACCCAAGTTCCCCTGGGAGGTCTGACAGGCCCGAACCTCGGGCGTTTGAGAGCACGCAGGAACCGCAGTGAATGCAAAGCTCCCGGGCTTTCGCTCCCACAGCGCTCAGTGACACGAAGGACCTGGGAGGCCAGCTCTGCTGAGGATGCGGCCCTCCACTACTAAGAAAGCCCACCCACGGAAAATCATCTTCCCCAACACCTCTCTCTCGGCTCCTCCTTTTTCTGCTTCCTACCCTTAAAATCACAGTAACTATGCTGGATGCATCTGTAATCCCTCAGGAGGCTGGGGTAGGATGATCACTGCAGTTGGAGGCCAGCCTGGGCTACACAGTGAGCTTAAGGCACACCTGAACTACATATTTGTTATTATTAACAGCATGCAAGGAAACATTCAGAAACACAGGCTTATGTGAGGAAAAGGCTGGCTTAACTGCGGCTAGCTACAGGTAGGCTGAGATCGAAATTATAGTGGCAGAAGGTGCAGCAGGTTAAATTTATATAGGGTTGGAGGATGAAGTTATAATCCCAAGGAATCTGGATGGAATATGTGGGTCAAAGTTCCTAGAACATCAGCACAGGTATGCAGCTAATGCTGGACATTCTGGCACTGTTGGTCTGGGGAGATTGTATGTCCAGCCCCAAATTTCTTTACAGCCCCCTTTAGTGGTTTCCTGTTGTTTGTGGAGGGCAGCATGTTTATTGAGAAGGTCTCCCTCAGGTCAGGTTTTTTTTGGTTTTTTTTTGTTTGTTTCTTTTGGTTTTGGTTTTGGTTTTTCTCTGGTACCAGGAACCGAACTCACGACCTTGCGCTTGCCAGGCAGGCGCTTTGCCGCTGAGCTAAATCCCCAGCCCCCTCCCTCAGGTCAGGTTGACAATAGTGAGACCCTGTCTCAACAAAACAGCCAGGGATATAGCTCAGTGGCACAAGCGCCTGCCTGGCATGTGCAAGGTCCCTGAGTTCAAATTCCAGTATCAAAAAAAAGAAAAAAAGAAAAATCACAGTAACTCCATTAATAAAACTGGACACCACATGGGCACTATGCTAAGCCCTTTTCTCTGAGGCCCTGCAATAACCTACTGAAGTAGGTGCCGTGGGTCCCCTCAGTCCACAGGCAGAGACAGGGCTTGAGTCCAGGAATCCAGACTCCCAGACCTAACCTCTGCCAGTGATTCACCCCACAACCTGCTTCTCCTGCGCCTGCATCTCCCGCCCAGGCAGCAGGCCTGTCCTCCTCCTCCCAGCTGGCTGGCCCTGGAGAGCTTTGGCCTGGAGCCCCAAGCATCCTCGGACTAAGGCTGCTTCCTTTTCTACATTCAAAGTTTCCCTCTTTTCAAAATGGAAAAATACATATAAAACCTTCATACACATAAAGAAAACAATTTGTGCTACCAACATGAACTAAAGCACATCCTGCTACTATAAAATTGCACATGGAAACAGCAACTACTTACAGGGGCTCGGGTCATCTGGTGAGATGTCCACGCCAGGACTGATTTAAACTAGCGGCACTGCCAGGTGTGATGGCACACGCCTGTAATCCCAGCACTTGGGAGGCTGGGGCAGGAGGATCTTTGCAAATTCAAAACCAGCCTGGGCTACCATGTGAGCTCAAGGCCAGCCTGAACTGCTTAGCCAGACCCTGTCTCAAAAGGACATAGAAAAATAAAAAAATAAACTGGCAGCATTGAGCGCTTAGTGTTGGCAGCCTTGGGATTTTGGGGGTTCCCTCTTCTCTCTTCCGAACTGTCCACCCCAGTGTGCTGTCTTACACAGTGGAGCAGTGTGAGCGGCCCCTTGCAGAGTCCTCAGGACCATGAGCTGTAGCTACAGCTCTCTCAGGTGCCGAGGGTGCAGTGGGAAGCACACCGCTCTTCCAGCGCTGGTTCTCAGCTTTCGTTCTTGTTTCTCTGCAAAGATCCCAAACACTTCACAGCACACTTTAAAAAGCGCGGCTCGCAAAGTGCACTGGAAGAAACTGTTCAGAAGGCAAGTTCAGGAGAGCACGGGCCGGTGCGTGGGGCCCTGGAGGGCACCGAGGCGCTCCACGCAGTCGCTGCTCTTGGCATTTCACCCCCTCCACATTATTTCATTTGAAAGAGGCATATGACAGATCAGGTGAAATTTCATAGGAATACACAGAACATAGAAATACTTTGAAAAAAACAAACTTAGATAGAGAAAGGCGAGGCACGGCGGCGAACGTCTATAATTCAGGAGGCTGAGGCAACAGGATCTCAAGTTTGAGTCCAGCCTGGACAACTTAGCAAAACCCTATCTCAAACTATAAGATACACAGCTGAAAATGTAGTTCAGTCCTTAAGCCTTGGGTTCAACTCCAGTACCATCAAAACAAAACAGAACGAATTCACCAAATTGGAACACAGTTGAAGCTTTAAAGGCAGAACAGAAAAGGGAGGACAGAAAGACAGGATGTTACTGATGTTTCTTTCCTTCTTTTTCGGTCTTTTTGAGACAGGGTCTCACTATACAGTTCAGGCTGGCCTTGGGCTCACTTTGTAGCCCAAGCTGGTCTTGAACTCACAATGATCCTCCTGCCTCAGCCTCCCTGAGCTGACAGCCATGTGCACTTTGGCCTCTCATCACCTTCACGTGAGCACTGGTGAGTCTGGTGCAGCCTCCTCTCTCCAGAGTAGGTCCTGGGCCCCACGCCTATGCCCTGCTGTTCCTGGACGCTTCTGCCTCCCGAGTCTCCAGCCACGTGGCCCCTCTTGTGCCCACTGTCATGGGTGTCCCATTCTCGGCACATGTGTTGGTCTGGGGTTTTATTTTGCAAGGGGAACAATGTAATACAGGACACATGTTCTACAAGATTATTTACAGTAGTCACCCAAAGAATCATATACAAGAGGGTGCAGGAAATCTGTCCGCACACTAAGATCAAGAAATCTAGCCGAAGGCCTGGATCCCACGGCAATGTTCGGTATGAGTCCAGCTGAAGACCTAGAGCTCCAACTGGAGGCCCAGAGCCCATAACAACATCTCATGCAGGCCTGTTTCACGGATCTGTGCTGGGAAGGCCCAAAGGTCAGTGGTGGAATCTAGGAAGTCTGTGCCAGTGGGATGAAGGATCTGTGCTAGCAGGCTGAGGGATCTGCACTGGAGCCAGGAAGCGACGTGCCAAGTAAGAACCAGAGCGCCCCTGAAAAGTGCCACAGCCATCCTCGGCAACAGTGAGGTCCCGAGCTCCTCTGATAGTGAAGACAGCTGACTTCCCATCAGGAAAGCCCATGCAGCAAGCTTTTTCAGGAGACTAAGCTGTGTACATTCTTCCCCTCTGGAACTAGGAAGCAATGCTCAGAGTGAGGACCAGAGCGCCCCCAAAGTGAACTGAAGGTATTCTCAGTGCCAGCAAGGCCCAGAGCTCGTTGGAGGATGAAAACAGCCAAGTTCATCAAGAAAGCCAGCATGACAAGCTCCTCCAAAACAAGCAACAGCTTCTACCAGCTCTCCACAGCCTTACTCCTCCTCCAGTTCTGCCTCTTATGCTGCTGGCAACAGTCCCCAAGTGGGCCTCCCACACCCAGCACCATCCTTACTCAGCTCAACCGGTGGTTACAAGCTGACCACCACTGTCAGTCCACTACAGCAAGGTGTCCAGACAGAGAAAGCCAAGCTGGATGACACTCCAACCACACATGGCAACACCTCACCCCTGCGCTCTTCCATCCCAATGCAAGGTGGGATGACCCCAACAGCTCTGCGTGCCCCTGCATCTGGGCTGAACTGATGGGAAACTGGCACAGCTCGGTAGTGTGAATACAGAGGATCCAGGGAGACTTCAGTCTACCCAAAGGGGTGAAGTGTAGGACAAGCCTCAACAGCTGGTAAACACTCAGATGGAAAAGGGCAAATAGAATTTGAAGCCCAGCTAAGCGTGATGGTGCATACCTGTAATCCCAGCACTTGGGAAGCTGAGGCAGGAGGACTGCCACAAGGGCTACACGGTGAGTGTAGCCAGGTGAAGCCAGCCTCACCTACAGGGTGAGTTCAAGGCCTCAAGGCCAGCCTCTGCAATGGAGCAAGACCCCCATCTCAAAAAACAAAACAAAAAAAGGGGCGGGGGATTTAGCGGGGCAGAGGATTTTTAGCTCAGGCCAGCCTGAACTACACAACAAGACCCTATCTTAAAAACAAACAAAAAAAATCTTGAACACTGGGTAAGAACTTCTCAAGAGGAAATGGAAATCACTCCATTATCAGTTCCCACTGAGGCAGAAGTACTGCTGCCAGTGGGACCCAGGAGTGGGTACCCTTGCAGGGGCAGGGGCAGGAGCACGGGCAGGGGCAGGGGCAGGGAAGGTCCACAATGAGCACGGCTGATCTCCACGCAGAAGGCCGAGGCTGCTGTCCTCTCTTGCTCACTTTCACCCCTCCCGTCTGTTCTGCTACGTCAGGTACAAGGTGTCCCGCAGTGTTACCTGTTTTTCCTTGTTCTTGGCAATTACTTCCACGTGTAAATAAATCCAGCCTCTATCCAATTACGGAAATGTGTTAGGCCTTGCAGACACCCCAGGCATCCAAAGCGTTTTCCACCCCTGGACAATCTAGCACTTCCCAAGTGGAGCCCTGCACCCCGAGTCTGGACACCCAGAAGAGCTGTAGACTATACTTTTTAAAGTCTCCAGAAAAGAACCCTAAGAACACTCACACCTTCAGAGATGCCAGGCAGGCACAGAAACAACCAGAAACTGAAGCAGAAAGCTGAATCCAAGAATGACCCTACAGCAAATTATGCAAGGGCAAACATAATATTTTAATAATTTATTTTATTTTATTTTATTTTTGTCTTTTTGAGACAGAGTCTCACTATGCAGTTCAGGCTGGCCTTGAGCTCACTTTGTAGCCCAGGCTGGTCTTGAACTCGCAATGATCCTCCTGCCTCAGCCTCCCGAGTGCTGGGATTAGAGGCGTGCGCCACCATGCCTGACAATATTTAATAATATTAACAGCGAAAAAATGTTCACAGTACATTACATAAAAACTGCTGTATAAAAGCTTCAGTCTTTTTGGGGGAGTGAGTACAGTTCAGACAGGGACTCACAGTATAGTCCAGGCTGGCCTTGAACTCTCTTGTGGGAAACCCTCCTGCCTCAGCCTCCTGAGTGGTGAGATTACAGTCATGCACCACCATGCCTGGCTTCCAGTCTTACTATCTGTAATATGCTCACTTGTATAAACACCATGTGCCACTCTCTCCAGAGGCTGGCATGCAAACCCCAAAGGGCAGCCTATTACCCAATGGGGAGGAAAACCAACCAAAATGGTGTTCTCTACTCAGAGAGAAAAGGCAATTTAGTATGTGGCTGAAAGACTTCACAGGAAGATGAAGCTATCAGTACTAAGAAGTAACAAGCCTTTTGGAAATGCTGAGACAGAAACTGCAGCACAAACCATTTTTGGATATCGGACTGCACTGACTGTTCAGGAAAACTGCTAAGGTCACCACGAGAACACGCTGCACTCTTGGTGGCCACGGGGCTGGCAGCCCTTTCTAAAGTTGATGTCTCGAGGTCACGCTGAAGCAAAGCCACGGCAGTTCTACTTTTATTAGAACCCTTTAACGAACAGCAAGCAGGTGCCCTGCGTTCAACTGTGCAGACCATGGCCCGGCTTCTTTGTGGGTGACGCTCTGAGCTGAGAAGCCGCGCGGCCACCCCTCCGGCTGCAGATCACTGAGGCGGCCGCTTGTTACCAATCTATCCTCACTCAGCCCGCTACATGCCCCAGCGGGCCCTGCTCACCCACCCTTGGCAGCAGGCTGGGAACTCTTTCCCGGAGCCAGAGGCTGGCCTGCCTGCAAAAGGAAGCAGCCGCCTCCGGGCAGAAGCAGGCCCAGGCTCCCGAGGAGACGTGCTGGGTTCCAGTCCTTACATGCTCTCGGGACACAGGTCTGCAGCATTCAGGAGCAAGGTCTGCACAGTGGACAGAATGTTCACAGCAGAAGACGGCCCTGCACGGAGCAGCAGTGAGCTGTCCAGGGTCAGTGTGAGACTTCAAAGCGCTGGATACATGCAGATTTCACCATGCAGATCAGGCTGGCCTTGAACTCACTAACAGCCAAGGACAGGGATCCCTCCTGCCTCAGCGCTCCAAGTGCTGGGATTACAGGCATGCGCCAGCACACCCGGTCCTACAGGAACATTTTGTTTTGAATCCCCAAATATGAAGAGGCAGACCCTACTTTGGGGTGGGCAACAGAGACCTACACTCTGCACAGAAAAACTATCAAACAGATGTAAGCTCAGTGCAAAGATCCTGGGTTCAATACCTAGTACTGGGGAAAAGAAAAACCCATGTGCCACGAAACCACTGCTACGGCAAAAAAAAAAAAAAAAAAAAAAAACATATAAAAGGGGGTTGAGGATATAGCTCAGCGGCACAAGTGCCTGCCTGGCAAGCGCAAGGTTGTGAGTTCAATCCCCAGTACCGCAAAAAAAAAAAAATTAAAAATATAAAAATAAAGCACTGCTACCAAAGAGTGCTCCACAGATCAGCAAATGTCCTAACTACCGTGGAAGCACAAGAGCCACAGTAGCTGGAGAGTAACAGGCTGACAGCTGACCTCGCAGCACAGCGAGGTCACAAGACCGCAAGGGCACTGCCTGCACCCGCGTCCTCACACAGGATGGAGGTCCTCAGCAACGCCTCGGGAGGACAGATGAAGAGGCAGGGAGGGAGGGGAGAAAGGTGAAACCAAGTAAGGATCAACATTCCTTCCAGGCTTCAGCTGTCCACACTGTGTTCTTCTCGCATGGAAAGCGCTCACCCACAGGCAGGCAGGGCTCTCTGACCCACAAGCTAATGGCATTTTCTGTTTCACAGGACTAACTTTTCCTGCTGAAGTGGCTGTTCATGCTACCTTTAAAATAGTCTCCACAGTCAATTCAGAGTTCTATCCGTGAAGCACACCTCAAGGAAAAACGTTTGCATGTGGCTCGATCAATAGTCATGGCCATTTTTATGAGTTGTTCCAAGATGCTTCCTCAACAGGTTTACTTCTAGAAGTATGAACTCCAATTTGGAGAGAACCTGAAGGACTCAAATCGACAGGTCCTGGTGCTTGCTTCCGCAGCACATATACTGAAATGGACAGGTCCCGTCATGGAGTCTGGAGTTACAGCCTCCTGCTGTTATCCTGGGGTGTGCACTGCGAGAGCTCCCCAGGGACCTAGGAACAAAGACACCCCACACAGGTCAAGTGAGTGGCCCCTCTCTGCTTGGTGGACGTGTCACTAGCCACTCAGCTGAAGAGGGTATCTTCCAGCCCTCGGGACAGCCAGTCACATCGTCGTTTTGGCTCCCGGGATCCCGGTGACTGGCGGGTCCTTTCTACTTCATAGTATCGCAGTACCGAAGGGCGCGCTGGTCCCTGCAGCTGCCCTGTGTGCGGGCCGCAGGGCCACAGCAAACAGTGCTGGCGGGTGCGGGCTGACTCCAACCGTGCAGCGGGGGTCAGCGAGGCAGGAGCCTCAGCACCCAACGGGAGCCCAGACTGTGGCCAGCAGAGCGGCCCCGTGGGCCAGGGTCTGCGTGCGGTTAGCAGGACAGGCTCGCACTTTGCTACCCAAGGGCTGCACTGTGCACCTCTCTTCTCATAGCAGTTCTGCGACAAACGCAGAGGTTAGAAGCCAATGCTAACACAAAGAGCAAGCGAGCAGATGCCAGAGAAGCCAAGCAAAGACTCGGATAGACAGCTTTGATCAAGGATGAGGAATCGCTGGGTGTGGCAGCGCACGCCTGTAATCCCAGCGCTTGGGGGGCTGAGGCAGGAGGATCGTTGCGAGTTTGAGACCAGCCTGGGCTACAAAGTAAGCTCAAGTCCAAGTCCAGCCTGAACTGCATAGTGAAACCCTGTCTCAAAAAAGATCCCCCTGCCAAAAAAAAGAAAGATGAGGAGTCAAATCTGCCACCTCAACTTGTGCGGCCCAGAGTCCAAACCCTTTCAAAGCACGGAGGAAGCTGGTCGGTTCTCCTGCTAAGAGTGGCTCCCTGCAGCACTGAGGATCTGTGGCCCCTTCTGTGAAGACGGACTCAGCGGGCCGGCTGATGAAAAGCTGCTAGATACCCAGTTCCTCCCACCACCACGAGTCCTCTGAAGAACACACACAGGGCTGAGTGTTGGGGGAAAGGAGAAGCAGCAGAGGCAGGCGCTCAACAGGCCAGGTTCACTGCAGACCAAACCTGAGGGACCGCACTGGCGCTGCAGGGGGGGTGGGTCTTCTGTAGGGTCGTGGGGAGCGGGTTCAGTGACAGGGGCTGTGGCTCCCTGCCAAGAACAAGGCTTGAGAGAACACAGCGCTGGTGGCCACGCAAATGATATAGGGGAAACCAGTCAGTCAACCTGGTAGGTGTCAGACTCGCCAGGTTCCTGTTCCTCAAAACTGAGGAATGAATTTTAAGGAACAAAGGAGGATAACAGGAGGAAATATTTATTGAGAAAGACATAAGGGGCCAGGGATATAGCTCAGTGGTACAAGTGCCTGCCTGGCAAGCGCAAGGTCCCAAATTCAATTCCCGGTATCCCCCAACAAAAAAAAAAAAAGAGAGAGATAAGGCTCTTAGCTAGGCATGGTGGTGCATGCCTGTAATCCCAGTACTCAGGAGGCTGAGGCAGGAGGATCACTGCAAGTTCGAGATCAGCCTGGGCTACAAAGTGAGCTCACGGCCAGCCTGAACTGCATAGCAGGACTCTGTCTCAAAAAAGACAAAAAAAGGAAAAAAAAGAGATAAGGCTCTTGAGAGACAGGAGGGGACCTGAAAAATGGGCTGCCACGGCCCCACTTCATAGAGGACATTGTATAGAGTAAAATCGTGCAGTGGGTACAACGTGGGGCCAAACTATGATCAACCAGTGAGATTATGAGCATAGCCGCTTAGGTCATACGGATCCGATGGGGAACCAGGTCATGCAGTCAGTGCTCGTGGGAAGAATGAAGACCTTTTCAGGATGAGACAAAATGCAGAGGGGTCCTGGCCACCCATGGGGCAACCAATGTCTGCGTAGACTTCACTGGAGCAGGTGAGCATACTTTTTAATCCACAGTGCACCCCTCGGGGAGGCACGCAGGCCTGGCCCCCATCTTGAGGCAGCTGCACCGGGTCCTCTGCACTGACGCCCTCCTGGGCTCTCTCTGAGGATGAGGCATGGCAAAGCGCAGGGAGAGGCAGCTGCTGTCAGTAGTCGGCTGACAGGGTTGAGCTCCCGGTGCAGCTCTGGTGGGAGGGGATGGTTTAGAGGGGTCTCTCATTTGGACGGTGGTGATCAGATTCCTTCCCCGGGACAGGAGTGTTTGTCTCAGTAACAATTCCATTTCGGACTGGATAGTAAAGAATTGGCATCCTGGCCGGGCGTGGTGGCACACGCCTGTAATCCCAGCACTCGGGAGGCTGAGGCAGGAGGATAGCTGCAAGTTTGAGGCCAGCCTGGGCTACAAAGTGAGCTCAAGGCCATCCTGAACTGCATACTGAGACCCTGTCTCAAAAAAAAAAAAAAAAAAAGACCTAAAAAATAAAGTTCAAAGCCAGGCATGATGGTGCACACCTATAATCCTAGCATTGGGGAGGCTGACGCAGGAGGATGGCTGTGAGTTTGAGGCCCGTCTGGGCTAGAAAGTAAATTCAAGGCCAGCTTGAACTGCGTAGCAAGACCCTGCCTCAAAACGGCAAAAAAAATACATAAAAAATAAATAAAAGCAAAGTTAAATCTTACTGTTCTTGTTACTAATAATTTGAAACTGTACTTCCACTGTTAAGTAACAATTAGATGGGACACTGTTTTATACTAGGCGCCTATAGTAGGCTGCAAGAGACAAGGCTACATATTAAAATGGAGTCACTCAGGCTAACGTTGCTCCCTTGTCACCAAACTGAAACTAAACCTAATCTGACCTCAGCAATCAGGATGAGAGACAGCAACAAGATTTCCAGAAAGTAGCCAGGTGTGGTGGCACATGCCTGTGATCCCAGCACTGGGGAGGCTGAGGCAGGAGGATTGTTGCAAGTGAGACCAGCCTGGGCTACAAAGTGAGCTCAAGGCCAGCCTGAACTGCATAGCCAGACCCTGTCTCAAAAAGACACCCCCCCAAAAAAAAAAACAACTGAAGTAACCTGATGCTAACCACTCAGTTATTTTCTTATCTGTCTCAGGCTGAGCCTTTCCAAGTGAAGTAACTGAAATGACCAATCCGGTTTTTCTTGTTTATTTTTGCTTTTCTTGGTCCTTTTCAATCTGTAAAAACCTCTCCTGCTCTGCTTTGCTCTTTGAAACACTTATTCTAGTTTATGGG
The DNA here is from genome assembly GCF_000276665.1 of Chinchilla lanigera. Taxonomy (NCBI): domain Eukaryota; kingdom Metazoa; phylum Chordata; class Mammalia; order Rodentia; family Chinchillidae; genus Chinchilla; species Chinchilla lanigera. The sequence continues at coordinate 13,581,254 of NW_004955417.1, read as the reverse complement.
ATGATGAAGTTCTTCCAATTCTATAATCCAAAACATTGCAAATTAAGATCTTTAGATTGTTAGCCGGATGTGGTGACACACACATGTAATCTCAGCACTCAGGAGGCTGAGGCAGGAGGATCATTGGGACTTCAAGACCAGCCTGGGCTACAAAGTGAGCTCAAGGCCAGCCTGAACTGCATAGTGAGATCCTGTCTCAAAAAGACCAAAATGAAATGTTCTGATGAGCAGGGTGCAGTGCTGCATGCTTGTAAGGATCTCTGCTAGTTCAAGGCCAGCCTGAACTACATGGTGAGATCGTGTCTCAAAAAAAGCAAATCAATGGATAAATACAAATAAATGTTTTGATGGATATACAGCCTAACAACTTTTAGTAATAACTTTTTAGCAATAAAGCTAAAAAAAAGATTAAATATCTTCAACTCTCTACAGCCAAATATTTTATACCACTGTCCTTCATTCTTTTTTGTTTGTTTGTTTTTTTCCGGTACCAGGAATTAAACTCACAACCTTGCGCTTGCCAGGCAGGCGCTGTGCCGCTGAGCTAAATCCCCAGCCCCCTGTCCTTCATTCTTTACACTAGGGAAAATAAAGGGAGTTGCGCTTTAAAGAAATCTAGTCTCTCTCACTATCGAAACTGCTTCAATTTGTTAAATCAGATGGGTACTTAGTCTGGTGGCAAAGGGAGACATGTACCATTCACTCACTAACTGATAAAAACCTGCCTAGCATGTGTGAAGCCCAGGGTTCAATCCCAGTACTGCAAAACAACATACAAACCAAACCAAACCACACTCTTGCCTGTATTACAGCACCGAGAGGCCTCAGCAGCAGGCTGGCCCTACTCAGTCTCATACCTGTAGGTGTAACACACATTCTGACCTGCTCTTCCAGCCACATGGAAGAGCTCACCATTTTAATCTCCCTTAAACCCTGTTCCTAATTCCTCAAAGGTTCCTCACTGCCTGCAAAGTAAACTTCTAATTTTTTTTTTCTTTTTTGTCTTTTTGAGACAGGGTCTCCCTACGCAGTTCAGGCTGGCCTTGAGCTCACTTTGTAGCCCAGGCTGGTCTTGAACTTGCAATGATCCTCCTGCCTCAGCCTTCCAAGTACTGGGATTACAGGTGTGTGCCACCATGCCTGGCTAAACTTCAAACTCTTGTGCTTAGTACTCTTGTTCCTTTACTGTAGTACAGAAAATACCAGGCAAGAGGCAGAGAGGACTACAGAAATGCCATGAATCAGCTCATATCCTGCTCTGGAATTATGGGCCAAACCATAGACTCTGACAGCTGGAAAGAAACCATTCATCTTGAATGAGTACACTGCCACTATCAAGCACCACCAGGGTTACTCGAAGGTCTAAATAAGAACAAATGTGAAAGCCCACTAAAAGCTATCAATCTCTCTACTAACACAGGATGTCAGTTTTACTGTCCTGCGCCAGACCAAAAAAATCAATAGTTTTAACACCAGAACTTCTCTAAGATGCAAAGAGAAGCCATCAAGTCAGGCCTACTGGTGCGCATCTGGGAGGCTGGGAGGTGCTCAAATATGAAGCCATGTCTACAAATCAATAGGAAAAAATGACAAACTCCAATCAAAACTGGGATAAATGGCACTTCACAAAGGGACAGAGATGTTCAGGGGAAAAAAAAAAAACTAAAAGCAACTCTTCTACACCACTATGTATAAGAGAAATGCACACCGGGGCCACGATGAACCCCCACATGTCCAGGCTGGCGGAAGCTGAAGACTGGCAGAAAGTCAGGCCAACTCCAATTCCACACCTTGCTAGCGGAGTGCAAAATAGCTAACTGGTTCGTCCTGTCTTGTTCTCATACCCTACCCCCACTGAACTAGGGCCCCTGCACTGACCTACACCCCCAGCCCATTGGCTGATTACAGTCCACGGATGGAACCCAGGGCCTTCACACGGACCTACATGCCAGCCTTTTGGTTTGTTTTAATTGAGGCAGGGTTTCACGACATTACTAAGTTGCCCAGGCGAGCTTGTGATCCTCCTGCCTCACCCTTTCAGGATGCTGGGATTACAGGTGTGCCTGGCAGCAGTTTCTAATAAAATTAAACATACTTTCTATACGATGTCCAACAATATCACTCATCAGTACTTATTTACCTAAGGGAAATAAAAAACGTAAGTTCACAAGAAGTCTTGTGTAAGAATGTTCAAAGCAACTGAACATTTGCAAAATAGCCCCAAACTGGAAACCACCTCAAAATCCAACTCTTTTTTTTTGTCTGTCTTTTTGAGACAGGGTCTCGCTATACAGTTCAGGCTGGCCTTGAGCTCACTTGGTAGCCCAGGCTGGTCTCAAACTCGAAATGATCCTCCTGCCTCAGCCTCCTGCGTGCTGGGATTACAGGTGCACAACACCACGCCCAGCTTCAAAATCCAACTCTAACTAATGGATAAATGAACTACGGTATACAAGGGGTGATCAAAATATACAGTGAATATCCAAATTTAAACAAAAATTACATTAAAAGATATGCTGCCATTAATATATCCCCCTCTACTTTTTTTTGAGGCGGGGGACAGGGTCTTGCTGTGTAGTTCAAGGTGGCTTTAAACTCACTAGGTAGCCTGGGCTGGCCTGGAACTTGTGGTGATCCTCCTGCCTCAGCCTCCCAAGTGCTGGGATTGCATGGGTGCACCACCATCCCCAGCATTCTTGCCACTTTCTGAAACTGTTCTGAATGAAGTTCTCTTCATCAAAAACACAGTGAACATTGTTGGCGAGTGCCACCCAATGGGAAGGCAAGGCTGACACAGAAACATTACAATGTACCCTCTTTTGCCCTTTTCACTGGATCTGGCACTGTGCAACTTCTGGCTCTTCCCTAAATTAAAATGACCAAAGGTGAACATTTCAAATTGACACAGGCAGCCACAACACTGCAACTAAAGGCATGAAAGAGAACTTCGGAACTGCTTTAGAAAATGACTAGAAGGTGGGGGAGATAGCTCAGTGGCATAGCGCCTACCTGGCGCTGAGGTCCTGAGTTCAATTCCCGGTACCGGTACCGGTACCAAAAAAAAAAAAAAAAGGGGGGACAGGAACTATGAGATGAATGTGTTCAAAGTAAGGGAGAGAGCCGGGCATGGTGGCACACGCCTGTAATCTCAGTACTCAGGAGGCCAAGGCAGGATAATCATTGCACGTTTGAGACCACCCTGAGCTACAAAGTGAGTTCAAGGTGAGCTGCATAGTGAGCTGCATAGTGAGACCCTATCCCAAAAAAAAGACAAAAAAAAAAAGTAAGGGAGAGCATTTTGAGGGGATTAATGGCGATGTGTCTTGTGCGGAAATAAATTTTTAAAAGTTTTTCAACATTCACTGCAGCATATTCATAGAACAAATTATTCAGCCATAAAAGGACTAAGCTACTTATACACAGTTACACTAAGTGCAGGGAGCTTGACATAAAAGTGTCAGAGTATAATTCCACATATAAAGTCACCTACCATTGACATAAGGGATGAAGTAATGAGGTCGGGACTGGCTAGGGAGAGGCACTGGAGAACTTCTGGGATTTTGGAAATGTGTGTGGGTCACGCAGGCATCAACTGAATGAACTGTATACAGTAACTGTGACTTTCACTGTATGTGCATTACGGTTCAATCAAAGGAAGGAAAAGATAAAGACAAAAATGAGAGCAATCTTCCATTCTTCCATCTGGTAATCTGAGCAACGTACCTGAGGATAGGGGTATGTAATGTAACAGCCACCGTTAATTCCTATTATTTTGTCTCGAAACCCTGTATCACTTTAAATGTGCTTGCTTTGATTTGTTTATGTTTGTGATACTGGTATGCTGTTACTGTTCTATTTTTTTGTTTGTTTCTCATTTACTACTCTCTTTAAAATAAAAATAAAATAAAATTTAAAAAAAGACAAAAATGACCTCAGTAACTACCTGAAGACCACGGTCACCCCACTGAAAACTTTTGTTATTTCAAGGCAGAAAACAAAATACAAACACAACTTTAAGAGGAAAAAAAAGAAAGAGGACAGACTATAACATCACAAACCCACCAAGGGACCTTGTAATTTACCTTGGTTTTCATCCATAAAAATGGGAATAAGACACGTGACTGCGCTAGGGATACACAAATGAAGCTTCTGCAAAGCATCTAGTATAGCATGCGGCACCCAGGGCTTAGTAAAAGGCAGCGGTGGGAAACAACCAGCAATAGGAGCACAAAAATTCCTGTCTGCCGGTTCAGCTTAAGCTCTCCCCTCTCTTCCTGGAAACTCTCCCCCTTTCTACAGGGAGTGAGGGGGAAGAAAGAGGGGGCCTGGCTCCTAGCCACAGGGGCAGTTTTACAAACGTTCATAGAGATCAAAGGTTTTAGATAACCAACCCATACTTCAGATATGAGGGAAACGCTAATGAAAAGTCTAAATCTTTTTTGACATTCAAGACTTTTTGGGGGCTGGGGATTTAGCTCAGCGGCAAAAGCGCCTGCCTGGCAAGTGCAAGGTCGTGAGTTCGGTTCCCGGTACCGGAGAAAAACCAAAAAAAAAAAAAAAAAAGACTTTTTGTAACGTTAAACATAATTTTTACCCAATGAACAATTATACTCCTAGGTATTTTACCCAAGGGGGCCAAAAAAAGTAATAGTGTGACCACAGCAAGTCTTGTGAAGTACTATTCACTGCCCAGTACTTAAACCCCACTTCTCATAGAGATTTATTTACCTACAGGAGCATTCTTTTTTCCCATCCTTGCTAAGCTTTCCACCTTTAAAAAGGAAACCCCATTTCCACCTTTCCAACTGGAGGACAGCAACACACCCCAACAATTGCTTCCCTCGAAGAGCCTGCTCCAGGCGTGGACAGACCAGGCTGAGTACTCTCCTTTATCACACCGATACGGTCAGGCTGGATTACGGCCAACAACCAGGCTCAAGTAGATTTATCTTTCCTGTAGATCACGGAGCACATTTGCCTAATGCAGTGCCCTAGATTTTACAAATGACATTCACTAATGTACTTGCAAGTCTGCAGACTGGAGCATTTTCAAGGAGCACACAAGACACTTGTATAAAATAGTCTGCCCTGATCATCAATAAAAGCACTATTTTGAAGCCACTTACTATGCTTTCGCTCTGACTTTAAATTTCTGTAAATAATCTCTTGGCTTTCAGAAAAGTCAGCGTTAAGCCAACACACTGACGTTCAATCTTCATTCACACTGCGGTAAAGACTCCATGCACACCAAAGGTCTGGTTGAAAGCTTTTAAGGCCAAAAATTTCTATTGTGTGGCCAGGGCTGGCGCAGACTAAAGGAAACCCGAAACTGAACAGCAGAGTCGGGTGTGGTGGTGCATGCCTATAATCCTAGCACACTGGGAGGCGGAGGAAGTGGGAAGGACCACAAATTCGAGCTCAGCCTGGGCAACTAGCTTAGCAAGACCCAGTCTCAAAATAAAGTTTTGAGGATGTAGCGCAGTGTGAAGGCCCTGGGTTCAACTGGTACTGCGGGCGGGGGGCGCGGGGCAGCAGAGTGAACATCGTACTGGGGTAAAAATGATTCCTTCAAGGTGACACCGCAGGGTCGGGCATTCAGCTCAGTGGCGCAGCGCCTGCCTGGCAAGCATGATGTCCTGAGTTCGATTCCCACCACCAAGGAAAAAAAAAGAACGCAGAAGTTTTCTATTCAACACAACGTCCATACTACGTAAGAAACTATCAAGTATTAAAAATGAGCCAACAAAAGCCTCCTGTTGAACGAGATAAGAATGCACTCTCTCCCAAGTCCTATCTGCACCCCGCCCATTTTCAGGCATTTCCTCGTGCTGCCGCGCTGGTCCCTGCGAGGAGGCAGCCGGGGAGGAACTCTCCACCACGCAGTCACAAAACACAAAATGCAGGACTCCGCTCAGGTCGACGCAGTCCACGGGGACGGCCCAGGGCAGCGCTCCCTACCAGTACGACCTCAAACGCGCCGATCCCAGGGAAAGCCCGCACGCAGACGCGCCGCGCGCCGGCGACAAGGCGCAGGGCCGCCCGGCCGGG
>NW_004955417.1:13559419-13574808 GCF_000276665.1 Chinchilla lanigera | reverse complement strand
CGCCGAGCAGGATGGTGCCGGTGCGCACGTGGCAACACAGGCAGCAGCTGTTGGAGTAGAACCGCGTCCAGGGCGCGACCATCTTCATCGCTCCGGCCGCGGCGCCCACGCACGCCCAAGTTTGCGAGAGCAACACCACGCCAACCCGGGCCCCGCGCTGCTGCCGCCGGCTCCCCGGACGCCGCTCCCGAGCTCCGACGATGCGGCTCCCGCGCCGCTCGCCAACCGCAGGCTCCGCGCAGCGAAGAGAGCTCCGCACCACTGCGAGCCACACGGGCGCTCCGAGACTGACTACCACAGCGACGGCGCGGCGAGGGGCGGGGCGGGAGCGACGAGGGGCGGGGCGGAAGGGGCGGGGCGAGGACCGTGGGGCGCCGGGGGCGGGGGGCGCGGGCGGTGCGGGCCCCGCCCGGGGGGAGCGGGGGGCGGGGCGGGGGGGGGGGGGGGGCGCGCGTGGCGCGGGCGCCGGGGGCGGGGCGGGCAGGGGGATGAGCGGGCCGGGGGCGGGGCCATCATGGATATGGGCGGGGCGAGGCGGGGCGAGCGTGGCCACGTGACCCCGTTGGGGGCCGGTGAAGTCACCAGAGGCTCTACCAGCTGCAGGCTGCGGGAGCCGAGGGGGAAAGTAGATAAATACATTGTCGGCCGCCCCCAGCCAGCACTGCTGTGGAGTTCCGGGCCTTCCCCCTCTCCTCTAGCCGGGATTCCGGGTCCATTTCCAGTCTAATCTGTTGCATCCCCTCCCCCGCCCTTCTATCTTGCAGATAATCCACAGGAGCTGTGCTGTCCCTGTGATTATCTTGCAAAGTGGAGGAAGGAAGCCTGCGTGGTATGATTCCAGTCCACCGCAGTACTTTGAACCGCTGCCGAGCCCGCTGAGAGCAGTTTGTCTGTGCTTTCCAGCTCAATGACTATAGTGATAATCCCAGAAAATAGGATGTGTGTCAAGGGCATCCTCGCAGTGCTTGGGTAGCATTTTTAATCGTGACTGCAGCTCTGGGGAAACAATTATCAAACCGATTGCTGCCACGAACTATCTGTAAGACACAACACCGAACTAATAGGACCAGGGCTTGAAGAAGGGGACTTCCCGGCAGGTGGTATTTATCTCCACCGCCCCCGTCCGAGGTTGGCCTCGGACCACCGGGAAAGCCAAGAATCCCAGATAGCTTAGATTTCTAGCACGTGTGAAAGCTTGATTTCAGATGCTGAGCAAGACAAAAATTTAAATTTTTCCGGGTTATTTCAGTTTCTTTTGTGTAAGGATTAACTTCATTATCATGACAATTGAAACTGGCGTGTGTGGGAAATTTGGCTGTTATCTCTCTAATCCTGAGTTGTTGGGAGGTCAGATAAACAGCTTAGTTTCAGTTTGGCGAGGTGAACCCTTAGCGTAAGTGACTCCATTTTTCTTAAGCTTTGTTTTTCTCCATCCCCCTTTTTTATTAGTATATGTTTGTTTTGTTTTTGTTTTGTTGTTGTTGTTGTTTGGTACCGGGAATCGAACTCTGGACCTTGCGCTTGCCAGGCAGGCGCTTGTGCCACTGAGACATATCCCCGGCCCTAGTATATGTTTGTGATGCACAATAAATGTGTCTATCATGGGGAATTGGTGCAGATACACACTGCATCTTGAGCCCTTGGTATCAATTTAAATCTCTTAAGGGCAGGTTGTGTAGGAAGAAACATGGTGTTAGATGACACCAGCTCCAGGACTGGGTTCTGCTACAAGGGTTTCCAGCTGCCACCTACCCCACATAGCCTGTGAGGAGAGGCAGAGCCAGCCCCGGCATACTAAGTACAGGCCCTTGAGCAGCAATTAATAAGTAACCTTGTTCTGAGAGTTCATCCGGAAACATCAAACAGGAGAGCTTAGCTTTTGTTTCCCATAACACTGGAGATGATTTTCCCTCTGGGACCTTGCATTTAGTGTGGGCTGCAGGACCGGCTCAGTGCCTGAGCGTTCCTTTGCGTAGCACATGTGAGGTTCTAGCAGGAGTCAATCCCCAGACAGGGAAAGGAGATTGACATTTAATTATGCCACAGCCATTGCTAGCGCAGCGGGAATCTGGGATCAGAATGAGTGAGGAGCGCAGCCTTGAAAAAGGCCTTCCGGATTCGTACTCCCAGAAAGTGCCCACAGGTAACTCCCTCTTCCCCACCACAACCTCAGATTCTCTGGGCCGCTGAGTTGTTGATGCCGTGGCATTTGGTATTTCAGAAAACTCAGCCTTCAAGATCTGAAGGACTGTAGACCCACAGTACCGCCAGGATCGCAGACCTCTACGTGAGGTGAACGTGTTGTAGGCAGTCAGACAGGGCTGGGCCCTTGAGGAAGTCAGTGCAGGAGATAGGAATACATCCAGACTGCATCAATGGCCAGATGTGCACACTTCCCTAAGGGATAAAGGGAAGCTTGAGATTATTGTTATCAACCCCCCCCTTTCAGATTTCCCATTATCTCATTAGGGGTCGGCCATCCTCTTCTACCCACTATAGGAAAAATAAGACTATAAGCTGAAATCCTGGGCAACAAAGGCAAGGCAGGGGGCATCACAATGCCTGATTTAAAATTATACTACAAAGCTGCTGTGATAAAAACAGCATAGTAAGCTGGGCATGGTGGCGCACGCCTGTAATCCCAGCACTTGGAAGCCTGAGGCAGGAGGATCGTTGTGAGTTCGAGACCGGCCTGGGCTACCAAGTGAGCTCAAGGCCAGCCTGAACTGCAGAGTGAGATGCTGTCTCAAAAAAAAAAAACAGCATGGTACTGGCAAAAAACAAACAAACAAATAAACAAAAAATCAGACCAAGGATAAATAGAACAGATTAGAAGATGCAGAAATAACTCCCGGCATACTGAGCCACCTTACCTTTGACAAAGGTGCCAAACCTTTCCCTGGAAGAAAGACAACCTCCTTAATAAATGGTTGTGGAAAAACTGGCTCTGTACATGCTGAAGATTAAAACAAGACTCATATGTCTCACCACGCACTAAACTAAAATCAAAATAGATCAAAGATCTAAATATTAAAACAAAATCTGCTGGAAGATAGAATAGGTAGAACTCTAAAAACCAAAGATGAAGGCAAAGACTATTAGCAAAACCCCAGTGGCACAGGAGCTACACAGAGAATCAACAACTGGGATCATATCTCATTAAAAAGCTTTTGCACAGATGGTGCATGGTGGCGCACACCTATAATACCAGCACTTGGGAGGCTGAGGCAGGAGAATCATTGCAACTTCAAGACCAGCCTGGGCTACAAAGTGAGCTCAAGTCCAACCTGAGCTGCATAGTGAGACCCTGTCTCAAAAAGACAAAAAATAAAAAGTTCACCATCACTGGTAATTGGAGAAATGCAAATTAAAATGACTTTGAGATTCCATCTTGGGCTGGGAATAAAGCTCAGTGGCATAAATACCTGCCTGGCAAGCGCAAGGTCCTGAATTCGAGTCCTGAATTTCAGACAAAAAAAAAAACGAGATTCCATCTCACTCTAGAAAGAATGACTATTATCAAGAAATCAACCAATAACAAAAGCTGAAGGGGCTGTGGGGGAAAAGGAATCCTTCTGCACTGCTCCTGGGAGTGTATACTGGTGCAACCACTGTAGAAATCAATGTGCAGATTCCTCAAAAAACTAGGACTAGAGGTTCCATTTGACCAAGCTATTCCTCTTCTTGGTATTTTCCGAAAAGAATTAAAATCAGCATACCACAGCATATGTACACCCCCATGTTTATATTGGCAGAGTTTGTAATAACTAAATCTTGGAAACAGCCCAAAAGCCCATTAATTGGTGAACGGATAAAGAAGACATGTGTTTTTTTTTAATACAATGGAGTACTACTCTGCCATTAGGAAGGATAAACGAGACATTTCTAGCTAAGTGGATGCACCTTCAGATCGTACTCTTTTTGTTTTTTTGTTTTGTTTTGTTTTATTTTTGTTTTTATTTGTTTTTTTCTGGTACTGGGAATCGAACTCACAACCTCATGCTTGCCAGGCAGGTACTGTGCCACTGAGCTAAATCCCCAGCCCTCCAGATCATACTCTTAACTGAAATAAATTGGATACATGTATAAATACTGTATTATTTCTCTGGTTTGAGAAACTGAAGGTGTAAATAAGGACCAAAGTGTATAACAGGTATTGTGAAATAGAAAATGTTCAAATGGAAAGGGGAGCTAGGGAATAGGAAGGGGAAAGGAAGGAAAAGAAAAAAAAATGAGAAAAGGAAAAAATGGAAACAAAGCTTTTGTAAATAAGGGTTGAAAGGAGATTGGGGGAGTGGGAAAAAAAAGAATCAAGTTATATATCATGGACAGGTACAAATTCCTTTTTTTTTTTTCCAGTACTGGGAATTGAACTCACGACCTCGCACTTGCCAGGCAGGCACTGTGCCACTGAGCTAAATCCCCAGCCCCCCCCAATTCCCTATGATGAATATGATCACTATGTACATCTAAAATATATCAGTACACTTAATTAATAATAAACAAGAGGGTAGGGCATGGTGGTGCACGTCTGTAATACCAACACTTGGGAGGCTGAGGCAGAAGGATCACCATGAGTTTGAGGCAAGCCTGGGCTACAAAGTGAGCTCAAGGCCAGCCTGAACAGCATAGCAAGACCCCGTCTCAAAAAAAGACTAATGATAATAATGATAGAAAGACTGTAGGTCAGCTTGATGGTGCACGCCTATAATCCTAGCACTTAGGAGGCTGAGGCAGGAGGATCATTGTGAGTTTGAGACCAGCCTGGGCTACAAAGTAAGTTCAAGGTCAGCCTGAACTATGTAGCAAAACCCTATCTCGGAGATGGAGATTTAACTGAGCCGCACAGGGCCTGCCTGGCAAGCGGAAGGTTGTGAGTTCAATTACCAGTACCGAGAAAAAAAAAAAAAACAAAAAACCCCTATCTCAAAAACACAAAAAAGAATCGGATGTGGTGGCGCATGCCTGTGGATCGCTGCAGGGTTTCAAGCCTGGGCTACAAAGTGAGCTCAAGGGCCGCCTGAACGTCGTAGTGAGACTTTGTCTCAAAAAGACAAAAAAAAAAAGACAAGACTATATAGATTATCAACCAAGGTCAGCGATGTCTTCCATTTGCCCTTGCTACTACTGGATCGATATTAGCTAAGTGACTATGTTTGTAATCTTATTGATTGATCATAATGTTGACCCACGTCATACCTGCTGTATACTTTTACTCTATGAAACAAAGCAAGACAGTATCTCAAAAAAAAAAAAAAAAAAAACTTTCTTTGAGAAGTGGGCTCCTTGCCAACCCATGTGGGACCCCTCTGGCCTCTCAGAAGCTCTTCCTACCCCCATTCCTTTTCTCTAATAAATTTTCCCACATTCTCTGGAATTCAGGCTTTGACTTCAGAGAACATGACCTCGGTGTATCTCACATCTACTCTGGAGATTTTGTTTGTTTTTTGAGTCAGGGTCACTATGTAGCCCAGGCTGACCTTGAACTCACAGCGATCCTCCTGCCTTAGCCTCCCAAGCGCTGAGATTACAGGCATGTACCACCACGCCCAACTCTGAGGCCGAGCATTTCCCCTTTATCAACAGTTGGCAAACTGTCTAGGAAAGAAAACAGGAAACAGAACCTAGCTAGAGAAAGAAGGTATGAAGACAGAAATGGTGCATGCGCAGCTGCAGTTTAATACAAAAAGCTTAGCAGCGGAGTCTTTGAGTTGCGCTTATGGGGGAGTAGTGGGTACTGACCTCAAAACAAGCGCTGAACCCTCCTGAGGAACTTGGACACTGAGTTGCTCCTTTCATGCGACGGTGACTTTAACTCAAATACCAGCTGCAGTACACATAGGGCCCCGTACCAGCGACCTTCGCGTTTAGCAACGATTTGGACTTAGGACCCACCAACCCGTCAGCCTGTCGCTTGGACTGACAGACTTGCCTCCCCCCGCCCAACAGTTCTTAGTTCAAGGCCATCCTGGACTACACAGGAGACCTTGTCTCAACCACACACACAAAAAGATACATATAGTTTGCGTGTTTTGATGCAGAAGGGAGTGATTTGGAGCTCATCTTATGAGACCCATTGACCCCGTATAATACAAGCAAAACAGCTATGCCAAAGGGCCAAAAATATATCTCAGGGCAGTGTCTTTATCGGGCTCACTTCTGAGGACTCCGCTTCCTGCGGTTCCTCTTGTGATAATAAAACTGATTCATTCTGAAGCAGGACTTAACGGAAAACAAGCTTTCCCAGCCTTGAACAATCCCTCTGGACCGCCTGCTCCCCTGCAGCTGTAACTCCCTGTTCTGGTTCAGATAAGATTGGCGGCGCTGACTGGTAAACAAAGCTTCTGAGACTTTGTTTTCGAAGGATTCATACGGCTGTGTCTTCTTTCAAGGCTGAGTGATTAACTGTTTTGTCTTCTTTCTGTAACCTTGCTTGGGCGCGCCCACCACCCCAGTTTCTCTCTACTCAAAAGACCAACCCCTTAGCACCATGTATAAAAACTTGGGCCTGAGCGAGCCAGGTGTGGCCCTAATCAAATCCTCCTTTCTTCCCCTTTGGTCTCTCTGATCTCTCAGATTCTGCACCAATTTGGGGTTACATAAATTCTCAGATAGAAACAAACTCTTTAGAAGTGATGTTGCCAGGGACACTTTTTGATACGTGAATATTTCATATCATACGGGTGCATGTATTTCCTCAAAGGTTATGTATATGCACACTTCTGAACCACAGGAACAATGAATTATCACTCTGGTTTTTTGTCTTTTTGAGACAGGGTCTCACTGTGTAGTCCAGGCTGCCCTTGAGTTCACTTTGTAACCCGGGCTGGTCTCGAACCCCCACCTATCCTCCTGCCTCAGCCTCCTGAGTGTTGGGATTATAGGTGTGCACCACTACACCTGGTGACAAGTATACAGTTTTTATGTCTTTTTAAAAATTAATTACATTTACTGGTGCATTACACATAATGATCACATTCATCATAGGGAATTTGTACCCGTACATGATAGATCCTGATTTTTTTTCCCATTTCCCTCCCCTTCTTTCAACACCTCTTCCCCGCCTTATTTACAAAAGTTTGTTTCCATTTTCTCCTTTTCTCATTTTTTCTTTTCCTTCCTTCACCTCCCCCTTCCCTCGTTCCCTTCCCATTTTAACATTTTCTTCCTATTTCACAACATCTATTATATATTTTGGTCCTTATTTACACTTTCTGTTTCTCACACCAGAGAAACAATGCAATATTTACACACATGTGTCCAATTTATTTCAGTTAAGAGTATGGTCTGGAGGTGCATCCATTTAGCTAGAAATGTCTCAAGTTTATCCTCCTTTATGGAAGAGTAGTAAGTACTCCATTGTTTTTTAAAAAAAAAAACAAAACAAAACAAAAAACAAAAAACACATCTTCTTTATCCCATTCATCAGTGCTTTCTATCTTTCTGTCCACCAAGGTATTTTTTTTTTTTTTTTGAGACAGGGTCTCACTATGCAGTTCAGGCTGGCCTTGAGCTCACTTGGTAGCCCAGGCTGGTCTTGAACTCTGAATGATCCTCCTGCCTCAGCCTCCCAAGTGCTGGGATTATAGCCACCAAGGTATTTATTGTAGTAGCCACAGAGGTGGACAGAGCCATGGCTCCATGGATGTCAGTCTTGCTGTCAAGCGCACTTGGCATTTCCAATGATTTTGCACACTCAAGCAGGCTCGTGGTTCTGTGCTATCTTATGAGTAATATTGTGGTTTCATTGGTCCCTTGCAATGACCTGCAGAAGCTCCTTGACGAATGAGCCAAAACTGCACATTCAAAGCACAGCTTCCAACTTTCAATCAATGTAACCTTGAATCCATGGGGGCTGCTAGGATGCCAGGAAAGGGCACGTGAGGAAAATAAGAACAGGCTCCTTATTGGTTTGCTAAAGATCCTATCTAGATTGCATCTGGTTTGGAATCATGGTTATTGATGAACACTTTCTGTATCACTGCTGCATCATAAGGTATCCTGGATTTTCTGAATAATTTTCATCCTTGCCTCTTCCGACATGTGAGGGATCAATATTGCTTGAACCCAGCTGATGTGATGATTTGCAGTAGCTGCTGTATTTTATTTTAAAGGTTATTAGAGCCAGGTGTGGTGGCGCACGCCTGTAATCCCAGCACTCAGGAGGCTGAGGCAGGAGGATTGCTGTGAGTTCGAGGCCAGCCTGGGCTATGTAGTGAGTCAAAGGCCTGCCTGAACTGCATAGTGAGACCCTGTCTCAAAAAGACAAAAAATAAATAAATAAAATTTAAAAAAAATAAAGGTTATTAGAGAGCATGTGTTCTTTTTGTTTGTTTTTATTTTTGAGAAAAAGTTTCCAGGCTGGCCTGGAACTCATGGCAATCCTGCTGCCTCAGCTTCCCGAGTGCTGGGATCACAAGTGTGCACCACCATGCCCAGCTGGTTCTTTCTTTTTTTCAAATCTCTTTTCTATGACTACTTGTATTTTATTGTATCTGTTAGAAACCCAAGGGTAATTTTCGTGCCTCCTCTCTATAAGGCGAGAAGACACAGAGGTGACAAGGATCAGTGACATCCTGTTCGTGCTGTCACAGCTGATTGGGCAGATTGGACAAGTCATCCTGCCAGTCAGAGCTCAGGCTGTTTGGCATCACAGGCAATGGCAGCCGGGCAGGCAGAGCCGCCTGTGTGACAGCTGTGAGGGAAGAAGGAGCCTGCAGAGTCGGGGGCCAGGCTGTGCAGAGGAAAGGGGCGCACGGACCATCAGCCGCACAGGCGCTTCTGTGTCAGGCCTGGCTCTGCGGGACCCTGAATTCAGCGCTGGGAAGGTGGAAGACAGGTGTGCTTCTCTGAGGCTGAGGTGGTGACATCTAAGTTCAGACTTGGGAGAGACGGGCAGAGGACCTGGCCAGGCCACAAGGAAGTAGGATGTGTGCCGGGGCTGAAGGAATCGCAGTGTGGCCACCCTAGGCTGGCCAGAGGCCACACTAGGCCCCATCAACCTGCTGAGCACCCACGCCTGCTAGCAATGCAGAGCCACAGGTTCGTGAGCCCAGGCAGCACAGCTACAGCCCAGAGCTCCCACTGTCCCTCAGCCTCTTGGATAAAGAGCTTTGAGAATCTCTGCAGGGTATAGTGGCCCAAGCCTGTAGTCATAGCACTCGGGAAGCTGAGGCAGGAGGATCACTAGAGTTCAAGGCCAGCCTGGGTTACACAGTGAGATCCTGTCTCCAAAAACCAAACAAGTATTCAGAGTTCCAAAAGGGAAGCAGCAGGCATGAGCCCAAGTGTGGGCCTGAAAGGACTGGCCTGAAGCGCTGCTCGGTCCCACGCCCGTGAAGCTGGCCCTAGAGATAGGCCTTCTCTCGCTGGGAAAAATTAAAAACGAAACTAAACAACAGCAAAAGTGTTTCTTGAGGGCTGTCTCTTGTTTCTGTCAGATAACAAGGAACAGTTTCACAGAGGCTGGGGAAAGTGTCAGTTTCATAGCAGTGTGGGAAAGAAAGTTAGTAGTCTGCCCGGTGAGTCATTAAAGAGCCTGGAAATTGTCCCAGTCAGGGTCAGGACTGTGAAGGCTGGAATGTGGGGCCACTCCAGCTCTGAGCTGCTGCCGGGGCGGAAGTCCAGGAGGACCATTGCTACCTCTCAGAGGCCATGAATCATCTTTGATTAAAGCATACAGGAAGACTGGGCATGGTGGTGCATGCTTATAATCCTAGCACTCGGGAGGCTGAGGCAGGAGGATACCTGGGAGTTCAAGGTCAGCCTGCGCTACAAGGTGAGTTCAAGGCTTGCCTGAATTGCATAACGAGACCCTGCCTCAAACAAAACAAAACAAAACAGACACAAATCAGAGGGAATATAATACAGGGGATTGGTGGCTATAGTTAAATAACGCCACAAATGCCATGTTGGCTCACTCTGAGATCATTGCTGGCCTCCTTTCCTGATGGAGACCACTACAAAGCGGCTCTGAGCAGGACTTAAAATTAACCAGTTGGCTTTCTGTGCTTACCTGTGAGTCTGTCCGAGGCCTAGGCCCGTGGTCTGGAGGTGGGCGGTGGGGTCATGGCAAGCGAACCTCTAGGAATCACTGGTGCTGGCTGAGGCCTGACGTGGCCTGTGATGCCGTGACGCCGCAAAGGACCAGACAAGGCCACAGCAGAGGACAGCTGGCTGCAGCCCGATTAACTGGATAGAGACTGTGGCTGCAGGCTGCTCCCTCCTGCTGTGAGGGCCTTCCGGAGATAACGCAGCTCTCCTGAATTAACACACTTTATCACTCAAGATGTCCGTGAACTGACTCCCCAGGTCCCGCTCAGTTCCCACACTAACCTTCCTGTATCTGAAGGCCGAATAAATATGGCCGCCCAGAGAAGTTCTGTGTCTCGGCCCCCAGAGAATCTCGAACTATGGTAGAGGCCTTTGATCCTCCTGGAGCCCTAAAATCACACCACTTGTCTCTTTTCCTTACGCCTTCGCTGTCTGTCCTCGTTTGGGAGGTTGTGGGCCTGCTCAGCCCGAGAAATCTTCCCAGGCAGTGCGCTGAGTCCTGGCCGCCGCCTCTCCTATCAGGCGCTGGCAGGCCTGGGCTACCAGGCACACACCCAAGGCTGCCACCGCCCGGCCCTCTCCCCAGGATTATCCACGACACTCAGCAGAGCGCTGGGCAGCCGCAGTTCCACCTCAGCTCCCTGACCCCTGGTGGCCACCTCCTCCCCTGCGCCCCCATTCCTGTGTCGCCAGGCTGCGTGTCACCATCCCCAGTCTTTTTTTGTGTGTTTTTGAGACAGGGTCTCACTCTGTAGTTCAGGCTGGCCTTGAGCTCACTTTGTAGCCCAGGCAGGCCTGGAACTTGCAACGATCCTCCTGCCTCAGCCTCCCAAGTGCTGGGACTACAGGTGTGCCACGCCCAGCTAATCCCCAGAGCCTTGGTGGGGGCACAGTCTCATAGCTGAGGAGGCAGGCGGGGGACTAGGGAGAGGTGAGCAGAGGGCGGCCCAAGTAGCAAGGAGCTGGGCTGTAGGGGTGGGGCCGACCAGAGAGGGTGGGACAGAGGAAACCAGGTCTGCTGCCTCCGCTGGAAGGCAGGAGGAGAACCAGCTCAGGCTCTCCCCACCTCGCACCCTGCAGCCTTCCCACTGGCTGAGCTCCCCAAGCCCATCCACCGACAGGGCCTGGGAGACAGACTTCCAACTGCACAGAGGTGGGGGGATGCAAATGTTCCTGGCATCAGTGTGCAGGAGGCCAGCAGGTGCGGGCAGCCCCAGGGCCACCCACAGGGGAGTGCTAGACACACATGCTGTATGCCCACAGTGGGATGTGCTGGAGCCGGAGCAAAGGGGTGTCATGCTGATGCATGCTATGATATGGGTGAACTTTGAGAACCTCATGTTGAGTGAAAGAACCAGTTGCACACAGGCAAACGCTGTAGGATTGCTCTCATCTGTGATACTTAAGGTAGTAGTAAAAATCATGGAGATAAGGGCTGGGGATATAGCTCAGTGGCACAGCGCCTGCCTGGCAAGTGCAAGATCGTGAGTTCAATTCTCGGTACCAAAAAAAAAAAAAAAAAAAAGAAAAATCATGGAGATAGAAAGCAGAAGATGGGGCTGGGGATTTAGCTCAGTGGCAAAGAACCTGCCTGGCAAGCTCAAGGTCATGAGTTCGGTTCCCGGTACCAGAGAAAAAAACAAAACAAAACAAAACAAAAAAAAACAAAGAAAGCAGAAGAGTAGCTGGGCGTGATGGTGCAACCTGTAATCCCAGCACGCAGAGGCTGAGGCAGGAGAATCCCTGTGAGTTCAAGGCCAACCCGGGTTACACAGTGAGTTCATGGCCAGCCTGAATTGCATAGTGAGATCCTGTCCCCCCAAAAACTTAAATAAATAATTAAATTTTAGCCTGGTGTGGTGGCAGACACCTGTAATCCCAGCACTTGGGAGGCTGAGGCAGGAGGATTGTTACAAATTCGAGACCAGCCTGGGCTACAAAGTGAGTTCAAGGCCAGCCTGAACTGCATAGCGAGACCCTGTCTCAAAAAGGCAAAACACACACACAAAATAAATAAATAAATAAATAACATGATGTATAAGGGAGGCTGTGTGCAAGGACATGCAAAACTATCCCACCCCATAGGAGGGACGGATGCTGAGGGGGCGGCTGTTTTAGGTGAGCTGTCACAAACTTCGGAGGTAGGCTTTGTAGTCCCTATTTTGGGGCTGGGGATGGAGCTCAGCGATACAGTGTTTGCCTACCAGGCATGGCGCCCTGGTTTAATCCTCAGCAGCACAAAAATGAAATGAAATAAAACAAAATCCCCACTTTTCAGATAAGTAAACCGAGGCTCAGAAAACCCACCCAAGTCACTTGCCTGGTGGCCCTTTGCTAGGCGGTGTCAAGACTGGGCTTGGCTTCCACAGGGTCTGCCTGCAGATCCTGGGTACTGTGCTCCCCACGCTGCTGTTGACCCCAGAGTTATATTCCAAGGAATGAGAGACACTGGTAAAGCACTAGTTTAAGATGTCAGCCCAGTCAGGTGTGGCGGCACATGCCTGTGAGCCCAGCACTCGGGAGGCTGATGCAGGAGGATCACCATGAGTTTCAGGCCAGCCTGGACTATGCAGCAAGACTATACAGCAAGACAAAAAACCAGCAAGGGCTGGGGCTATAGCTCAGTAGCACAGTGACTGCCTGGCACGCATGAGGTTGTGAGTTCAATTCCCAGTACCAAAAAACAAAACAAAACCAAAAAAGATATCCAGCTCCACTGCTTACCTTTGAGACTCAGACCAGACAAGCATTCAACAAACATTTCTGGATACATGCGCCAGGCGCACTCACGGATGTAGATGGAGCAGGATTCATCACAGCCCTTCCCTTTCCCTTTGTTCTATGTGTAGATCCACTTCCCAGGCCTCTTTCCACAGACACCATGGACTCAAGTCAGCCCTGGAATGATGTGGCCCCTTACCAGCACGCACTTTCTCTCTTCCTGGGCTGAATGCACATATGGTGTTGAGGTGTGAATGTGGCATGGTAGGTATAGATGTTTAGAAATTCCCGCTAACAGGGCAGAGGAAGTGTTACGGCCTGTTTCCAGATGTCCCCCCAAACATGTGGCCCTAGGTGGGGCTTCTCAGAGACAGCTGGATCATGGGTGCATGATACTGGGATTTTTTTTTTTTTTTTTTTTTTTTTATACTGGGATTAAGTGTGTATGGTACTGGATTAGTCCACTGGTTGGAATTAGCACACTTCTGGGTGTGGATAATGGGAACCTGGGTGTGGGTGGCACCAACCAATAAGCTTGTAGCCTAGATAGGATAAAAGGGAAAGGAAGGCTTGCTGCTGCTGCTGTTGCTGCTGCTGCTGCTGCTGCTGCTGCTGCTGCTGCTGCTGCTGCTGTTGCTGCTGCTGCTGTTTTGCTCCCTCCTGCCTGCTCTGCCATGAACTGTTTCTCCTCGAGATGCCCCTCTGCCGTGCCACCCTGCCTTAGAGCCAGATGACTATGGATTGAAACCTCTACAAACTGAGCCAAAGTCACCCTCTCCTTCTTTAGCTTTTGAGTGTTGGGTATTTTGTCTCAGCAATGAGAAAAGAACTAGGACAGTAAGAGGTAAAAACTTGATACTTGGTTCATTTGACTCTGATTTCAAAATACAGACACTTGGAAGAGATCTGTTGGATGGCTGGTGCTGAGATGATTCAAGCTGAGTCAGCACCTTTTTATACTGAGTTCCTTTCTTTTTTTTTTTGAGTTCCTTTCAAATCCTGCTTAGAATTTGGCCAAAGAGTGATGATCTTTTTTTTGTCTTTTTGAGACAGGTTCTCACTATGTATTTCAGGCTGGACTTGAACTCACTTGGTAGCCCAGGCTGGTCTCAAACTCACAATGATCTTCCTGCCTCAGCCTCCTGAGTGCTGGGATTACAGGCATAAACCACCACACCCGGCTTCTGTGATGATCGAAATAAGTTTTCTTTTCTTTTTGGTGGTGCTGGGGATTGAAACCAGGGCCTCTGCACTAAACTACATGTCCAGCCTTTTTGTATTTTTGGTTTGAGCTAGGGTCTTGCTAAGTCACTAAATTGCCTCGGCTGGGCTTGAACTTGTCATGCTGCCTCAGCATCCCAGAGCACTGGGATTACAGGCGTGCGTCACCACGTCCCATTTAAAATTCCTACATGTCACCCATCTCCTATTAGATCAACTACTCTTTTATTAGCTGTTCTATCTCCACGGACATAATCCCAGAACACTTTATCGTGAACAGTTTATCTTGGCCCGTCTTGTTTCATACGGTTCTCCCGAGCCTTGAGTATGTTCCTTAGTTGTTCAACAGTGCAAGGCAACGCTGTTAGAACCATTTTGCTACACAGCAATACCTCCTGGCTGCTGTGACTTCCGCCACTTTTTCCTTGGGCCTGTAATTCTCAAATCATTTCTGTATGCAGTTTTTCTGTTTCCTGGATTCTAAGGAATGTATAAAAGTTGTAATAAAAATAATTGGATCTTGGACATCTGGATCTAGCTTTCCTCAGGAAGCTCTGGCCGTTCCAGGGCGGGGTCATGAAGTGTGGGATGAGAACCAGACAACAGCGACTGAAGAAGTCAGGCAGAATCCTGGGCGTTTGGAAGCTTGTACATCCACAGCCATCTTAATGAAAAGGCGGTGTAGGCCAGGCTTGGTGGTGCATACCTGTAATCCCGTCAGGAAGGAGGCTGGGGCAGGAGGATCACCCCAAGTTCAAGGCCAGCCTGGGCTACCTAGGGAGACTCTGTCTCATGAAAAAAAAAAAAAAAAAGGTGCTCCAGGCCTGACGTAGTGAATCACACCTGTAATCTCAGCCCTCTAGGAAGCTGAGCCAGGAGGATTGCAAGTTCAAAGCCCAAATACAAAAGGGGGGTGGGGTGCAGTAAGTTGTATCCTAGTGTGAAGGTCTTGTATTCAATCCCAGGAGCAAAACCACCCCAAAGCCCTGCACAGCACGCACACACGCACACACATGCACACGCACACACACACATTAGAACTAGGGACCGCAGTGGGGCGGCACCTCATCTGTGATCTCGCTGCCCTGGGGTTCTGACACACCCAGGCTGGGGCGCATCAAGGCCCTGTGGGTGACACGGGCACCAGGATCTCTGCCTGGGTCACAGCTCATGGGTCCTGTTGGTCCCTCCCAGCACAGCACACAGCAGCCTGAGGGCAGCCAGCTACTGGGTCCAGCCTGGGACCAGCGAGTGTGGGGGTGCAGCCCTGAGTGAGGACTGACTGACCTTTCTTTCTTTCTTTCTTTTTTTCTTTCTTTCTTTCTTTCTTTCTTTCTTTCTTTCTTTCTTTCTTTCTTTCTTTCTTTCTTTTTTTGTCTTTTTGAGACAGGGTC
>NW_004955417.1:13550571-13559269 GCF_000276665.1 Chinchilla lanigera | reverse complement strand
TTTCTTTTCTTTTCTTTTCTTTCTTTCTTTCTTTCTTTCTTTCTTTCTTTCTTTCTTTCTTTCTTTCTTTCTTTCTTTCTTTTTCTTTCTTTTCTTTTTCTTTCTTTCTTTCTTTCTTTCTTTCTTTCTTTCTTTCTTTCTTTCTTTCTTCCTTTTTCTTTTTTCCTCCCTCCCTCCCTCCCTTCCTTCCTTCCTCGCTTCTTTCTTTCTTTCTTTTTTAGAACTTTTAAAAAAATTTTACTTATTTATTTTTGTCTCTTTTTTTTTTGTCTTTTTGAGACAGGGTCTCACTATGTAGCCCAGGCTGAACTTGAACTCATTTTGTAGCCCAGGTTGGTCTCTAACTCACAGTGTTCCTCCTGCCTCAGCCTCCAGAGTGTTGGGATTACAGGTGTGCGCCACCATGCCTGGTTATTTCTCTTTTTTTTGAGATAAGGTGTCACTATGAAGTTCAAGGTGGCCTTGAACTCACTCTGTAGCCCAGGCTAGCCTGCAACTTGCAGTGATCCTCCTGCCTCAGCCTCCTTTGTGCTGGGATGACAGGTGGGCACTACCATGCCTGGCTTTGAACGCAGGATTCCCAGCACCCAAGGCCCTGGCACAGGCAGCTGCACACTCTAAGCAGCGGCCCCAGGCTCTGACCACAGGGGGTCCGACTCTGCACTACCAGGCACAACAGGCGGATCCCTGAGACACAAGCCTAGGCTTTGTGCGGCTCCGCCCCAAGGCTGCTCTCAGAACCTCCTGCACCCAGCCCCACTCCCCCAGCTTTACAGTGGCTCTGCAAGGTGACTGGCAGCCTGGGCCCAGGCAGCCAGCTGTGCCAGCCCCTCCTTGGTCCCTACCCACCTCGTTTGTCCAGGTCTCGTGGGTGCAGTGCCACCCTGTGTGAGTCGGATCTATTAGGATAATGTTTTTGTTTTTTTCCCAGTACTGGGGATTTGACCCAGGACATTTGCACTGAGCTACATCACCAGCCCTTTTTTATTTGTTATTTTGAGACTGAATCTCATCTCGTAAGTCACTAAATTACCCAGGCTGGGCTTGAATTCTGGATCCTCCTGCATCAGCCTCCCAGAACGCTGCAAAGGCTAGTATGCACCACCATGCCCGATGTGGGATAGTTTTCAGTTCTGCAGCAGGTGCTTGATACCTGTGGTTTAATAAGAAGGAGGCTAGTGACGGGCATGGTGATACACACCTGTAGTCCCAGCCCTCAAGAGGCTGAGGCAGGAGGATCACTGCTGAGATCAAGGCCAGCCTAGCTAAGTAGTGAGTTCAAGAGCAGCCTGCACTGCATAGTGAGACCCTGTCTCAAAAAAAGCTAGCAGGGTCCCAAGTTTGTCCCCCAAACATACAAGTTCCCTTAGGTGACCCTGTTCTCTGCTTTTCTGGACCCCTGCCTCCTCTGTCCCAGCATTCCCCTTTGCTCCCAGGATCTAACCAACAAGCTCTCCGTGTTTCCTTGTTTTTTTGGCTGTTGTGTTCTTGTACCTAGTACAGTACCCTGTGTGCGTGCGTGCGTGCATGCCTTCATGTGTTTGTGCTTGGTACTGGGGCTTGAACCCAAAGCCTTGGCCTTAGCTACATCTGCGGCCCTTTTTTATTTGATAGTTTTGGGACAGGGTCTTACTAATTAGCTACATTGCACAGGCTGTGCTCAAACGTGTGACCCTCCTGCCTCAGCCTCCCAAGTGATGGACTCACAGGTGTGCGACAGCGCCCGGGCCAGAGATCTCACAAACATCAGGAGCCCTGGAGGTGCACTCCCGTTCCTTTCCCGGCATGTGCCTGGTGTGTGCTGTGCGGCCGTGTCTGACCCTCCCGAGGTGTGATGCGGGAGGCTGCCGCATCACCGATGTTGTGCTCCCGGTCGCCCCTCGGCTTTCAAGGCCTGTGGGGCAGGAAGGCCTTCAGCAACTGTTAGGGCTCTGCGTGTGCTCTCCAAAGGCGTTTCCCTAAGCCTGACCTCCCCGAAAAGAACTTCACTTCTTCTGTCACTTTTTTTTTGTTGTTGTTTTGAGACATGGTCTTTTTGTGGCACGCAGGCTGGCCTCAAACTTGCAGCGATCCTCCTGCTTCAGCCTCCCAAGTGCTGCTGGGGTTACAGTCAAGCAGCATCACGCCTGGCTGAATACTTAATCCCAACTCCAGAAGGCGATACTGAGGCCCAACTAATAGCTCTCCAAAATGTTTCACAGAATATGGGGTTGGGAAATACTGAGATCGAAAGTCGGCTGGGACCCTGGTTCTGCTCCTTGTCACCTTCCTCTGCCCCGCCAATCTGGTGCTTGGGGTGTGGATGGAATGGGCCTAAAACTTCCGAGTTTCTGACAGCACCTGCCTAAGGTGGGGGGCGTCCACGAGGAGAGCTCCTGGCTACAAATTCAGGTCCCTGCACAGAACGGACCTGCGACCCATCTCACCAGCAATGAGTATCTTTATTTATTTCTCTTTTTTGTTTTGGTTTTGTGAGTGTCTTTCCTTTTGTTTTTAATTTTGTTTTGGGTTTTTCAAGACAAAGACTCGCTGTGTAGCTCAGGCTGTCCTGGAAGTTGCAGTGATCCTCCTGCCTCAACCTCCTGAGTGTTGAGATTACGATTGTGTGCCACCATGTCCAGCATATTTTACACCATTTTTGCATGATTTACCCTTGAGGGGACACTGAGTGAAGGATTCTGTATTATTTCCTATAACTGCATATAAATCTACAATGATCTCAAAATATTTTTCTTTTTGGTACCGGGAATTGAACTCACGACCTTGCACTTGCCAGGCAGACGCTGTGCCACTGAGCTACATTCCTGGCCTAATGATCTCAAAATAGAAGGTTTAATTCTTTTTCAATAAAAAAGGCATTGCTGGGAGTGGTGGCACATGCCTGTAATCCTAGCACTTGGGAGGCTGAGGCAGGAGGATCATTGAGAGTTCGAGACCATCCTGGAGTACAATAGTGAGACCCTGTCTCAAAAAGACAAATAAATAAATAAATAAATAAATAAATAAAAAGGCATTACTTTGCAGGACATAGAGGTGCATGCTTGTAATCCCAGAATTCAGAAGGCTGAGGCAGAAGGGTCACGAATATGAGGCCAACCTTGGCTAGACAGGGAATTCAAGGCCACCTTGGACTATGTACTGAGACCTTGCCTCAAAACAAAAAACACAAAACCAAAGGTATTACCATCAAGGCAAAGGGTGTCAGAGGTCACAGGTCACACCTGTCCCCAAGAAAGACACTCAGTAGCTCAGGGAATCAGTACGGGGAGGTGAGTACTCTCATCAGAATTTTTTTTTTTGTTTTATTTTTCGGGTACCGGAATTGAACTCACGATGTGGCACTTGCCAGGCAGGCGCTGTGCTGCTGAGCTAAATCCCCAGCCCCTGAGTACTCTCATAAAGTGAGAGTATCCCGGTATGGTGGCGCATGCCTGTAATCCCAGCACTGGGAAGGCTGAGGCAGGAGGATCACTGTGAGTTCATGGCCAGCCTGGGCTACACAGCAAGACTTTGTCTCAAAAAAAAAAAAATAAGTAAAGTGAGAGTAACCTAGGTGAGTTCTCAGAAGATTCTTCTTACCTTTATTGTTGTTGTTGTTGCACAAGAAGTTCTGAAAATGAACCTTCCCTCCCCGCCTCGCCTTTTGAGCTCAAGCTCGGCTCCGTGCTTAGCAGGTCTGTACTGTGGATTTGCACGCCTGCCTGTCTTTAGCTGGGAAGTCCCGGCTGCCTCCATTCGGAACGTTTCCTTTTCATGGGGAGGACCCACAGTTGCCGGGCGCCCGATCCAGCGAGAGGCAGATGAGGAGTCACACTGGAGTGTGTTTACCAGCCTGCCTTTCTGTTGGAAGGTGCTGGGCAGCAGCATGAGCTGGTTTTTTTTCTTTTTCTTTTTTTTTTGGTACCAGGAATTGAACTCGGGACTTGCACTTGCCAGCCAGGTGCTTATGCCACTGAGCTACATCCCTGACCCTTTGTTTTGGTTTCTTGAGACAAGGTCTTACCATGTGAATCAAGCTGGCCTAGAACTCACCGTGGAGCCCAGGCTAGCCTTGAACTCAGTGGTCCTCCTGCCTCAGCCTCCCGAATACTGGAATTCCAGGCTTGTGCCACCACACCCAGCTGCAATGCCTTTTTGACTTAGTGGCCTCCTAGGGGACCCAGCCCAGAAACCCCTGCTCCAGCCCTAGGGGACTTCGGAGCCCTCCCCTGGGAGCCAGTGGGAGGCTTGTCCAGGTGGCAGCGGGGCTGTGGAGAGGGGCAGGCGAATGTCCTCCTCTTTCCCCACTGAAATGGCGCACTCCCCACTGTCAGGTCCCAGACTCCATGCCAGAGGGGCGCTGTCCTCATGGGCTTTCCCTGTGCCCTGACCCAGGCGACTGTCTGTCCCCAGTCTCTACCAAACAGGGGTCCTATCAGGAAAACAGGGAAGTTGGATCTTCATTTCGTAGAAGGTAAATTTCCAAATTTATCAAACATTTTAATGTCTAGCACTCTGGAAGGCTGGGGCAGGAGGACTGTACATTCCAGCCCCGCCTGGCTACTTAGCTACTTAGTGAGACCCTATCTCAAAGTTATTTACAAATCAGAATTGCCCCCCTCCCCCTTTTGAAACAAGGTCTCACTGTGTAGTGCAGGCCGGCCTGGAACTCACTATGCAGCCCAGGCTAACCTCAAGCTCATAGCAAGCAATCCTCCTGCTTCAGCCTCCCTAGTGCTGGGATTACTGGCGTGTTCCACCACGCCCGGCTAACAGAGGATTTAGAAGCTTCCTTGAACTTTGGGTTTGGCTGGGTGCTTCGGTGGTGACTAGAGAGGACAGGAATTTGGGAAGATAGAGGCCAGAGTGAGACGACCGAGCCAGCGAGCTGGGAAAGGAGAGAGAACGCGAGCGGGGTGCGGGGCCGGCGCCCAGGCTCTCGACCGCCCGGCGAGTGGGCTCTGCGGCTGGCCGGTCCTTAACCGCGGTTTGCTGGTCAGAGAAATAGAGCCCGGTTGGATGGGGAGGAAAATACCGCGTTTCCAGCGCCCTCTTGTGGCTGACGGTTTCCCTGCGCGGGGGATTGAACCCAAGGCCTTTCTCCAACCCTATCCCCCGCTTTTTTTGGTGCGGGAGATCGAACTCTGGACCTTGCGCTTGGCAGGCAGGCGCTTATGCCGCGGAAGTATATGCCCGGCCCCCGCACCCCTTTTTAATTTTTAATTTTGATTCAGGATCTGGCTAAGTTGCTAAATTGTCCAGGCTGGGCTGAAATTTGCAGTCCTCCTTCCTCAGCCTCCCAGAGTGCTTGGAATTACAGGTGTGCACCATCACGCTCGGCGAGCCATTAATTTTTTTTTTTTTTTTAAATTTTATTCTTGACACTGTGTCTCGCTGTGCAGTTCAGGCTGGGCTTGAGCTCACTTTGTAGTCCAGGCTGGCTTCGAACTCGCGGCAATCCTCCTGTCTCAGTCTCCCGAGTGCTGGGATTATAGGCGTGCGCCACCATGCCTCGCTAAAAGCTGTAACATTTTTATTTGGAAAATAAAAATATCGATCCTTTGGAAGTAATGCACGGAGTAAAGTTTCCCTCAGAGAGCGCCAGAGGATTCCCTTGTATCAAAGATGCCCCAAACCAGGAACTGGATTAAGATCGTTAATAATGCGCAGTGGGGGAGGGGCAGGGACCTCGCTGTGCAAACAAAGCACTGGACGGAAACCGGCCTGGCTTAGTGAGGCTGGAGGCCCCAGAGCCCTGGCGCGCGGAACGACAGGCCCGGGGAGCCCGCGACCCAGGGCTCCACGCCCGCGGGACTCGCCCGCAGCTCCACACTCCTGACCCGCATCCTTAAGAGGCCGAGCTGCCCCGCTTGTGCGTCGGTGTGGCGTTAGGGCCTCCTCCGCCCTGTGATACTCGGTGCAGCCCAGGCCTTCACACTGAGCTACATCTCCAGCTGTTTTTCGAGATCCAGTCTAGTGCTCAGGCTGGATTCGAACTTGTGATCCTTCTGCCTCAGCTTCCCCAGTGCTGGGATAATGTCTGATCGTGGCTGGCTCATACCTGTGCAGTAAAGGCTACTGAGGGAAGGAATTTTAGCTACCCAGGGGGACTCCAAAAGGAAAGGATATTCCAAACATTTGTTGAGCCAGAGGTGGTGGTGCATGCCTGTAATTCCAGCACTTGGGAGGCTGAGGCAGGAGGATCATTGTGAGTTAGAGGCCAGCCTGGGGCTACCAAGTGAGCTCAAGGCCAGCCTGAATTGCATGGTGAGACCTTGTCTCAAAAAAGGCAAAAGAAAAAAAATTAAAAAACAAAAAACACAAAAACCCCCAAATATATCTGTTAAGCAGCCTAAATCTATGAGCATCAATGTAATCTAACAATTTATCTACAAAAAAGACAGGTAGGGAGTCCAGAAATAGATGGATGTTTTCTGTACAATTTAGGAGATGTTTCAGTTCAGTACTAAAAGGATGATTTACTTATCTGAAAGAAAAAAAAAAAAAAAAAAAGAATAGCAATTAAAAAGTAACCACGGAAGTACAGAAAGCAGGTTTTGAACACTTTTATGATAGTACAAAAAAGACAGGTAGGGAGTCCAGAAATAGATGGATGTTTTCTGTACAATTTAGGAGATGTTTCAGTTCAGTACTAAAAGGATGATTTACTTATCTGAAAGAAAAAAAAAAAAAAAAAAGAATAAAAAGCTGGGCCCATAAGAAAACAAATACCAGGATCTGGTCCGGGGTGTAGCTCAGTGACACAGCGCCTGCCTGGCAAGCACCAGGCCCTGAATTCCATTCTTGGTACCTGAAACAAAACAAAACAAAACACCAGGCTCCATTAAGGAATGAAACATTAAAAAGCGTCTGAACACAGAACCAAGTTTTTATGTTTGTGTCTAGATGCTCCCTAAAAGCCTCATGCAGTCATGGGCGGGCCAGGCTTTTTTTTTTTGGTTTTTCTCTGGTACCAGGAACCGAACTCACGACCTTGCACTTGCGAGGCAGGCGCTTTTGCCGCTGAGCTAAATCCCCAGCCCCAGCTTTTTTTTTTTTTTTTTTGGTTTTTCGGGCCAGGCTTTTCAGAGGTGGTTGAGTTTAGAGCTTGTGACTCATCCGCTGTCCAGTGGTGGGATGAGGGTGTGTGAGTGCTACACCCACCTAGGGCGCGTCGCCTGCATACAATACAAGGAACAGAAAGAGTCTTGTCTGTTCCTCTTGTGGCTTTTACTGTCTTCCCCCACCATGAACTGCTGTCTTCTGCCAGGCCACCCTGCGTTGGAGCCAACTGATTACGGACTGAAACTTCCACAAACTGTGAGCTAAATAAATCTTTCCCCCTTTAACTCTGTCAGGTATTTTGTCTCAGCAAAAAAAAAAAAAAAAAGTTTGTCTCAAGAACAGTAACTAAGACACAGGTATAGTGGCACACACCTGTAATCTCAGCACTCAGAGGCTGAGGCAGGAGGGTTGCCTCAGTTTAAGTACAGCCTGGGCAACTGAGTGACTTAACGAGATCCAGCATCAAAATAAAAAAAGTTCTGGGGATGGAGCTCAGGGTGAAATCTTTGGGTTCAACTGTCAGTATCACACGCACACATAGACAAGGAAATAAGATATTGTACATATAATTTAGGGGTCTTAGGACTGGAAGCAGATGTTGCAAAAGATGGCCATATTGAACTGCACTGAATTTTTAAACTTTCATGGTGCTGAAGATGGAATGTAGGGCCTTGATACTGAGCTACATCTCCTGCCCATTTTTTAGACTGGGTCTTATTTTTTAAAACTTAGATTTTTATTAGTACGTTTGCAGACTTGACCTACCAGCTCTGCTGTCTTACACAGCTATGGTATTATATCCTTCTTAAGTGTTTTCTAGTTTAGGAAATTCTATTGATTTTTATGGGTTTTGTGCTCCGGTGTAGCCTCCTTAGCTCTGGAGTTTTTACTGGGTTCTCCTGGACTTTCTAGATCTTCAGTGATAAGGCTGACGTTCTCCTCCTCTTCCACGCGGTAACATTCCCGTTTATTGCACCTTAGCATGTTCAGGACAGTGTTGACAAGTAGTAACCATATTTCTGCTCTCTTTCTCTTTTTTTTGTCTTTCTGAGACAGGGTTTCGCTATGCAGGCTGGCCTTGGGCTCACTCTGTAGCCCAGGCTGGCCTCCAACTCACAACAATTCTCCTGCCTCTGCCTCCTGAGTGCTGGGATTACAGGTGTGCGCCACCACGCCCGGCTCTGCTCTCATTTTGATATTTCTATCATTTCATTTAAATTTAAAATACAATTTTAGCCGAGTGTGGTGGCGCACATCTGTAATCCCAGCACTCGCCTGTAATCCCAGCGCCGGGGAGGACGCTGAGACAGGAGGATCCTGTGACTGCAAGGTCAGCCTGAGCTATATAGAGCCCCGGTCCCCACTGGGTGCCGCTGAGATCTGTGAAGTACAGCTTCAGCCTGAGGGCTCCGGCCCACAGGGGCGCCCCCGGCCTCTGCGGAGCAGAGACGCCCCGGGATTTTCTCCCGTTTAGTTTCCAGTGGACGGGAAACAGCCGCACCGTCTCCGTAATCTGATTATTTAAATTACACGAAGGACAGCCCGGGAGCCTCGCATCATCGCTCGCGACTCCGCTTCTGCGGGGAGCGGTGCTGGCTGCTGCTCCCGGGCCGCTCTGCCTCGCGGAGGGGGAGGGGGAGGGGGAAGGGGGAGG
>NW_004955417.1:13541859-13543073 GCF_000276665.1 Chinchilla lanigera | reverse complement strand
TCAGCGGCAAAAGCGCCTGCCTGGCAAGCGCAAGGTCGTGAGTTCAGTTCCCGGTACCGGAGAAAAACCAAAAAAAAAAAAAAAAAAAAAAAGACCAGCCTGAACTGCATAGTGAGACCCTGTCACAAAAAGACAAAAAAAAAAAGAATAGGAATGTCAATGGAAAGAACACTCTGCATGCCAAAGAAACTTATCAAATTGGAGTTGTAAATTAGTATTTATGATACTTCTTCACATATCACAGCTGTGTGTGGAAAAACTTTCTGCTTGCTCTAAAGAGAGACAATCTAGACTCAATGTGATCCTTACAGCAGAGCTGAACGGGGTAACTATTATTTCCTTGCTTAGGATGACAGTGGTAGGATGATCTTGGTGATGCCATGAACCAACAAATAGCTCACAGAAATTACTAACAGATGGAAAACCCAAAATCTGGCATAAACTCAACTTCAGTTTATGGCAATTTTTTAACCAAGCTAATTGCCAATTGTGGAGGCAAGTTCTATAGCAGTTTTTACCATGAAGTGCTCTGCATAGGCTCACAAAGATTAAAATACCCTATAAACTGGTGCACCCAACAGAGCATGTTCTTCAGTCTGCTCTTCAGCCCACTAGAACACAAACACCCAAAAATGTAGCTCCCCACGGAAAAATACTATTTTTGTTAATGAGAAGGCTGAAATTTGAAATCAATGCCTTACCATCTTTTAACTCATATAAAAGAACCAAGATTTTGACAAATTTACTTTTTTTCTGTTTGAGACAGGGTCTCACTATGCAGTCCAGACTGGCCTTGAACTCACTATGATGCCCCGGCTGGCCTCAAACTCATGGCAATTCTTTTGTCTTAGACTTCTGAGTGCTGGCATTATAGATGTGCATAACCGCACCAAGTTTTCTTAAGAAAAATTAGTATAGCTGGGGTGATGGCACATGCCTATAATCCCGGGAGGCTGAGGCAGGAGGATCGAGTTTCAGACTAGCCCGGGCTACAAAGGGAGCTCAAGGTAAGCCTAAACTGCATAGTGAGACCCTGTCTCAAAAAAACAAGAAAAATCAGTAAAAATATTTTAGTCAGGCGTGGTGGCACACGCCTGTAATCCCAGCACTCAGGAGGCTGAGGCAGGAGGATCCTTGCGAGTTTGAGACCAGCCTGGGCTACAAACTGAGCTTAAGGCCAGCCTGAACTGCATAGCAAGACCCTGTCTCAAAAA
>NW_004955417.1:13529066-13541759 GCF_000276665.1 Chinchilla lanigera | reverse complement strand
GGACGGTGGTGCGGCGTCTCCTGGGCCGCGTCAGAGGCGGCCTTTCTCTTAGGGGTCACTATGGTGGGGCACTCCCGGCGGACCCTAGGAACGGGAAAGGGCGGGAAAGGGCGGCGAGCGCACAGCCGGGGCGCCACAGCCGCCCCCCACGCCTGCGAGCTGTCCGCGCACAGGTGCGGAAGCAGAACCCCCGGTGCCCAGGTGTCGGTAGCTCCGACCCGCGGTGCTGCGACATCGCAAAAGGCAAGGCGACGTTTCAGCTGGACTCTGACTCGCACAAAATTCTGCGGGATTTTTCTTTGTACCAGGAACCGAACTCAGGACCTTGCGACATCCACGGCCCTGTAGAAGTTAATGTGAATTTGAGGGAAAATTACGTTTCCCATTAATTAGTGGCAGTGCCCCCCACGCCTGTCCCCAGCACCTCCCAGGGACTATAAGTGATTTCAAAATTTCTGCTCAGCTCAAAAGCTAAGGCATGACTTAAAAAAATGCTTGGGTGAGGCAGGCATAGTGGTCTTCCCCTGTAATCCCAGTATGTGGGAGGCTGAGGCAGGAGGATCATAAATTCAGGCCAAAATACACCGTTAGCTCACACCCTCCTTTCTGGCTTATGTGACCGTTTGTGTGAGGTGTGGGTGCCCGTTCTGAGAGTGCAGAGGCTGCCTTGTCCTCTACAGTGGGCTCACAGCACAGGTGGGAAGCAGCCCTCCCGGGCCAAAGCGCCAGGATGAGAGGGTGGAGCTGGGCCCTCACCCTGCAGGGCACCTGGCCACCCTGGACCTTTATCCGTGAGCAACTTTCTAGCTTGTCTCCGCCACACGTGAACCATGCATGTGTCAAGCCAGAGTCCCACCGCAGACCAGGTTGACACCAGACCCACACACCCGGCTGCAGTGACAGCTCCGGTTCCCACGGCCTGGGAGAAAAGGTGCTTTCCACACAACAGGGCCATTTTCAGAGGGGCTCAACAAAACGTAGCCACCTCCTAACTAGGTCAGGGCGACATGTGACGACAAAGTCCTTTTCAGTAAGAGAACTGTTAACAAGCAATTTAAGCAAAACGATGGCTTGTTTTATTTACAATACTTAATGCATTTACACAGTTTCATTCCCTAAGCCTTTTAGGAAGTGATTCCAGTTTGTGCAACGAGTTCACAGGAAAATCTTAAGATATCGATTAGACACCTTAAGTTCTAAACTTTGAGATTTCATACTGTTAATAAAGGACTATTTTTAACCAAGAAAAACAACTCTGAATACTGCTCTCTGGTACCTTTGTGCCTAACACAAGCCGGCCAGCCTATGAAGCGACACCGTCAGACCTGGGTGAAGTATCCTGACCACCCGCCCAGTAAGATGCGAAGCAAACGGCCACAGTGCCCATTTTATTTCAGTGCTCTCCTCTTGGACTCTCTCAACTGTTGCTGGGCTCGCTCAGGGCGCAGGCAGGCGGGATTCCAGTCTGGAAGATCTGAAGCCGGACTCCTAGTGCAGCAGGCAGCCTTGCAGTCAGGCCGGAGCCAGAAGGGTCGTGTCCGGTGGTTTCCCGGGAGGCCACTGGCGGAAGCCCAGCGGTCAGCCGTTCCCTACTGGCAGCTCCTCCTTCCTCTCCTCCTCCTTCAGTTACTGCCCAGAGCTCGGTGTCTCCTGAGGCGATGAGAGAAACCAGTCCCTCCACTAGGACACTAAAAAGTGCTCGACGTCACAAAAACATCCGTTAACCGAACAGGCGAAGAGCAATGGAAGTGAGAGAGCGGGATGACTCCATTCACACAATTACTGCCCCTCAGAACGCCAGGCGTCTCAGCGCCCGAGCCGGGCAGCGGACAGGGCTTATCTCCACTCTGGGTCCACCCGACTTGGCGAAGGTGGCTGGCTAGGGGCTGCTGAACTGCAAAGATAAAGCCTGGCACACGGCAGAAACGAGAATTGGAAGATAGACATGGCGAGGTAGAGTTGAGAGAGTTCAATTAAAATTTCTGAGCAGAGACCTTTTGGCACACACTAAAATCACAGGCTCCCCATAAGATTCTCCCTGTGAAACCTTTCCAAAGTGCTTACCACGCAGGAATCCTCAGGCCTATTTAGGAAACGGGTAAATCTAACAAAATAAAGTCATCTGAAGAAATCCATTCCTGGCACTGCAGCTATTACCTTCCCCAGATTGAAGCAAGTAAGAACAATGCTATCATTTGCTGAATTTATTTTAACAAATTGATTTAGAAATACCGTAGAATTAAACAAAACTTCCGACATGTAAACATACTGCCATGTTCCTGAAACAGATGTTAACACCTGATAGAAGTTAATAACCACTTGTCAGGAAAGCTGCCCACAAATAAGGCCAGTCTTCACTCAGCAAAACTAAAGCCACTCTGTCTCCAGCTTTCCTAGGCCGACAATGTAATACTATCACACCACAGTCAAATATAATACAGACGACACTGGGTGGGCAGATCAGTACCATTGGTTACAGCTGTTGGACAGTTTCATTCTCGGCGCCACATTAAAACAAGCCAGTCACATCAAATAAATCATGGCTTTTTTCTTTATCACAACTCACTAAGTGATGTTAATTATGGTCCTTGTCAAACACGTTTGGTAAAGGCTATTTACAGTGTACATGGCCGAGCATGCACTATTTATAGTTACAAAGATACCTGCCAGTTTATTACAATAGAATTACACAGTGCCTGCAAATGGTGAAACATCTCCCACATCATTTAAATCAACAGTTTCAAGCAGAAAACGTTCCTTATTTGACCACGACTGCAATAATTACATGAAAATTCTTATAAAAACATGAATCCTCTTCAAGAAATTGATGCATATTCTACACACTACAGGTTAAGGCAGTTAACAAAATGTGTTCCTGATAACTGGAGGTCTTGACAATGTCAATTAAAGCTGTCTCACTCTCGTTTCATTCCCCGTCACGTACTCAAGGGTTGCGAATGATTTCGTTTTTAAAGTCAAAAAATTGTTAGCAACTGAGATGACTCTGGAGAAAAGTAGTTGGTAGGAAAAGGAAAGGTTGGATTTAGCCTGAAAGTCTTCAAATCATAAACAAGAGCATTATTTGTTAGTTTGAATCTTAAATTATAAAACAAATACATATAGTTTACCCTTCTTAATTTAAAATATACTGTACTTTGAACAATTCAAGTAATGTAAGACTATCAAAAATAACTTCATAAGCCATACAAGTGTCAATTGCATTTTCCATTAAGAACTTTTTAAAAACCATAAACTAAACGACAGTTTAGTTATATAAATGATAAATGACTTTTTATTTGCACTTGTGATTCCTTTAATATAAACTGTTATCAACGAATACGTAAAGATATGGCAGATTATGCGTTTGATCAAAGCACTTTGATTTAAGCATAAAACAGATTTCAGTGGTAAAGTTCGTGCATAAGATCCAAGGGGTCGCCTCTGACGCCCGGGTGCCCGTCGGGCTGGAACCCGTCGCTCCTCACTGCGGACGAGACAGGGCACAAGCTTCTGTAAACGGGGAGGGCGCTGCCACAAACCCAGGGTCGAGTTCTCTGATGAACAGCACTCCCCTTCAGCTGGAGAGCCTTCCCAAGTGTCTTCCAGCACTGGAGTATTTTCTGCTGGCCTCTTAATTTCATAAATTAACTTTTGTTTCCATTTTTATGGTGGTTGTGTTCACAGTTTTGCTTTAAAAATTGGTTTAAATTTATGTAAAATTCTGTACATGTTCACAAATTATTGCATAAACAGCATAATCTTCAAGACAGTGTTTGCAAACACATGTCCAATTCAGGAAAAAAGACAATTCACGTTTCCCGCCTGGCTTTTTTCTTCTTTTTTATTTGTTTGGGAGATTCCCAGTTAGTTTCAGACTTGGCTAAAAGAAAAAAAGGGGAAACAGAGATGAAAGGCTGGAAAAATAAGTATTGTTATATCTCAATAATACAAAAATAGCAACTAAGAAACAAATGCCTTAAATTCTTAAATTTTATGTTTTCAAGTCCTAGTTTTGTATTTTTTTTGTTTTGTTTTGTTTTTTCTCCGGTACTGGGAACCGAACTCACGACCTTGCGCATGCCAGTCAGGTGCTTTTGCCGCTGAGCTAAATCCCCAGCCCCTCTAGTTTTGTATTTTTAAGCTACTCTGTATGTGCCTTTCTCCTTTTAATACCAATGTATTATTAGATTTGTTTCTGCTGATATTCAACCAATTTTTTTGTTGTTGTGGTTTTTTCTTTTTTGAGACAAGATTTCATTATGTAGAGTTCAGGCTGGCCTTGAATTCAGTGCAGCTGAGGCTGGTCTCAAACTTGAGAACTTCCTGCCTCAACCTCCCAAGTGCTGGGATTATAGGCATGGGCTTCCACGACCAGTGTCAACCAGTTTCAACTACAGAAAGCACCATTTTCTTTCTGAAATGGGGTGCTATATTGCCCAGGTTGGTCTCCAAATGCTGGGCTATTGCAGTCCTCCTCTTAGCTTGCGGAGCAGTACAGAGCCCAGTGGGAAAGCACCATTTGATCAGCGTAGGTGACACAACAGGATGCTGGGTACAATGGACACTGAAGACAGCCAAAGTAGGGAGGAGGAGAAAAAGGTACAGAACAACTTGTATCTCTCAAGACCACATGCAAACAGAAAAGGACAGGGATCAGTCACTCAGGCAGGTGGGTACCCAGCTGTCATCTTTTTCCTTCTTCAAATGCTGGAGACTGAATCTTGGGCCCTCACACTGAGCTACATCTCCAGTCCTGTTTTCTGCTTTATCTTTAGATAGGGGTTAAGTCACTCCCAGGGCGGGCTTGAACTTGTGACCCTCCTGCCTCAGTCTCTTGGAGCGCTGGGATTACAGGTGTGCACCACTGCACCCAGCCCCAAGTCTTTTTGTCCTTAGCCACTCAATCTCTCCTTGAATGATCTTAGGAGCCTGGCCCTCACGACCAAAGCCCACAAGATCCAAGGCAGCCAGCACCTGCACAGGGAGCAAGGGCTGGCTGCTCACGGACTTACTAGGCTTCTAAGACCACAACCTTCACAGGTACATGAGGAAAATGTGCACGTATGGAAGGACACGAAGGGACAGAAAGAGGGCTGCTTACTCTGTGAAGGAGGCACACTGTTTTGCTTGGTATTTGACTTGGACTTATCTGTCTCCTGCAGCAGCGGTGGCACTTGGGAAGAGCTCTTGTCAGAATCACTTTTTGTTGGGGGAACAGATGGCTCAGTGGGAACAGCAGGTGGAAGAGTCTTCATAGGCTATTTTGGAATAAAATTATCTCAGAATTTTTATAAAATTTTCCAAACAACACTATCACAGTAGTATCAAGAGGCCATTTAGCAGCAAGTAAACACTAAGATGGTTTCTGAGTAATTTATCAGCAGGAGTGGAGTGACGCAACTCACATCTGCCCTCCAGTGACCAAAGGAACCAGGTGCGACAATACTTTCAAATACAGGCGAACGGATGAAGGTATAAAATTATAAAATGGCTTCTCAAATAGTGAGCAATTTCAGCTTCATTAACTTTTAGACTCTCCTGATTCATTATAAATAACTACTTTTATATTCTTTAGGAATTTAATGATCTGTCTACTTCCCACATAACCTCAAAAACTTTTCACTGAAGATAAAGGGAAGTAGCAAACCTCCACACGGCTGGTGGCTGACGCTCTCTTACCATCTTCCCCACAGACAGCGGCAGCACTGGCTTTGGTTTTGCCTCAGTACATGGGGGGCACCAGGCCCGGCCAAGTCTACTTATCCTGGTAGTAAAAACCTCACTCAGGCAGAGCCCAGAGTGAATGTCAGAACCAGTTAATCTGCGGCACTGGGAGGGCTCCCTGCGGCTACTGCTCTGAACTAGACGTGAGGGCAATCCCGCTTTCCCAGGCCCCATGGGTTCAAGGAAGCACAGTGCAAAATGGACACAAGAGTAGTGTGGGCCCACTGGCTCCCATGTGAGATGTCTGAGCCCATTTATACTGCTTTCTTCATCTTTCTTAATGTTCCCTGTATTTATTTTTGGAGACAGGGTCTCGTTATGCAGTTCAGGCTGGCCTTGAGCTCACTTTGTAGCATAGGCTGGTCTTGAACTCACAACAATCCTCCTGCCTCAGCCTCCCGAGTGCTGGGATTACAGGCGTGTGCCAACGTGCCTGGCTCCCTGTATTTGTTTTGCATTTCAAAGCTTTATTATGCTATCTATCTATCTATCTATCTATCTATCTATCTATCTTTCATACCGGAAATCAAACTCAGGACCTTGCGCTTGCCAGGCAGGTGCTTATGCCACTGAACTATCTCCCTGGCCCTTTATTATGTATTTTAAATCATTTTCCTTCTCTCTTTCTTCACTGATGTTAAGTTACAGAAAAGTCTGCAACATTCTTCTCAAGATGATATTGAAAATGACTTGTTTGATTCCCAGTTCAAAAAAAAAAAAATCTAAATAGGACGTATGATGAGAGTTGTTTTAGTAGAAGTTACAAATTCACTTAGCAGTAACTGAGTTTGTCAAAAACTGTTCCCAGAGGGCAGGGATGGTTCTCCATCTTGTTCTCTGCTCTACCCCAGCACCTTGAACAGCCTGTGACAGACACACAGTGGGCTCTCAGTAAATTTTTTTGAGTGAGTGAATAAACGAACCTGGTGATTTCATCAGAATTCAACTGTCACTGGCCTAAAATTTTCACCCAGTGGTTTTGTCCTCTCTTTTTCTGAGACAGGGTCTAACTATGTAGTTCAAGGTGACCCTCCCGCCCTGGCTGCCTGAGTGCTGGAGGGGCAGGTGTGCATCATGACACCTGCTTAATGGTCTCTTCTGCTACACCAGCATTTTCCACAGAAGGTGCATCATTCACAAACTTGTTACCAGCCGGGCGTGGTGGTACACCCCTGTAATCCCAGCACTAGGGAGGCTGAGGTAGGAGGATGGTTGCAAGTTTGAGACCAGCCTGGGCTACAAAGTGAGCTCAAGGCCAGCTGGAGCTGCATAGCGAGAGCCTGTCTCAAAAAGACCAAAAAAAAAAAAAAAAAAATCAAAAACTTGTTACTAAATGTCACATTTTGCGAGGCTGAACCAGTCATATATATATATATATTTTTTGTCTTCCTGAGTACTGGGATTACAGGCGTGCGCCACTACACCCGGCTCTGAACCAGTTATATTAAGGGCTGCTTGAAAGTGGACAGACTGGCCCTGGGTTCAACCCCCACATACACCACGTTTTTTCCTGTTTGCTGTTTCTATGATCTCAGCAGCCTCAGGCTAGCCTGTGGATAAGAGGGACCACTGTCCTGTTGCTCTGGGCAAGTTATTCAACTGCTCTAGCTTCATTTAGATGTGCACCTTACTCTTCTCTGAGAGTCGTTTGCGGACTAGTCAGGGCACTGAAACTTATTAGCACAGTGCTGCAATAAAACATTAAGGCCTCATTTCTGAGTCAACAAAAGTATTATTCCTTAAAAATTACCTGGCTGTTTTGGACCAGAACTTCAGCTGAGTCACTAGTGCTGACTGTTTTTGAGGAAAAAGCTTTCTCCTGTTTTGGACGGGCTTTAGCGGTGTTCACGGAAAGCTCTTCTCTAACCTCTTTTTCCAATTCTTCTGTGTCCTACACAGGAAAGCAGGTGCTTTATGAGACGATAAAAATTATTTGCTCTTTACTAACAAAAGCCCATTTTGCTTGCTGTCCTGAAGATGATTCCCTAAAATAATTTCAGTTCAGAAGCTGTTCAAACAACTTCTAGAACATGCATTTATCACTCCTGCTGTCTCTGAGGGTCACTCCTTAGAGCTGTGAATGAGAAAACACACACACACCTCTCCAAATGGAAACCGCTTCAATTGATTAAACCTACTCAAATAGGAAAAAAGAAACTAACACATATTCTATTAAAAAGTCCACAATGAACTAGCTGATACTTGAACTAAGACGTTTTACCTAATACTCCTTCAGGGAACAGAACGTTTGTACATGGAGAGCAGCAAGGATGCTGATGGGGAATTCCAAGTTTGGCCACGCTACAGCTTAGCTGTACGATTTCAGACACAAGGCACTTAGCTTTTTGAGCCTGTTTCCTTAACTTTAATGTTTCCCAAGAAAAATTTGAAGGTTGTATCTAAGTAAGCTTTAATGTTCCCATTCTTCTTCTTTTTTGAGACTTTTATGAAGTTTCAGTAACAGAATTGTTGTGGTTCCTATCTAACTGCTCGTAGGTGGGGCTCGGGGAGGGGCCTGGATGCCCATCAGCGCCCATCTTCGCCCATCAGCGGATCAGCCCAGCACAGCTTACGGAAGGCCCACCCCCCTCCTCCTCCCTTGCTCTGGCTCTGCTTCCTTGCTGCCCTGCCATGACCTCTTTCTCCTCTGACACACCGCTCTGCTTGGGGCCAGCGGCTATGGACTGAAAGCTCTACAAACTGGGAGCCAAATACACCTATCTTCCTTGAAGCCATGTGTGTTGGGTACTGTGCCTCAGCATGAGAAAGTAAGACAATAATTCTAAATCACGTTACAAGGCTTTGGTACATATGTGCAATAAACCATAGGGACATTACTGCGAACTGTATTGTTCTTTAGCAAACATAAAAATTGTAGTTGTTTTTTGTACACAAGAAGAAGAGCATATAAATTACCAGATAAAATTATTATATGCGTAAGGCACAGGAGCAGTTAAGACTCCAGTAGTGGTCTTCTCTTCTTTTTTCTTTGGTTTTTTTCTGGTACCGGGAATCGAACTCACAACCTCACGCTTGCCAGGCAGGTGCTGTGCCACTGAGCTAAATCCCCAGCCCCAGCAGTGGTCTTTTTAACTGGCTAAGGTAACTGTACAAGCTTCATCATACATTGCTACTCTATCAAACTTGTTCAGGATAGCAGTGAGTAATTAGATGGTAATTCAAAATGTGATGTGAATGTAAGGTCAGCAGGTAGCTATGGATATATATAAGGTTTGCAATCTTATAAAATTTATAAGACATCAGGTTTTTTTGAGACAAGGTCTTGCTATGCAGTTTAGGCTGACTCTGAACTTACTACTATGTAGCCCAGGCTGATCTCCAATTCATGGCAATCCTCCTGCCTCAGCTTCCTGAGTGCTGGGATTACAGGCATGCACCACCACACCCAGTAGACATCAGTTTCTATCACTCCTAAACTGAACCTTAAAGAACCTCACCAACCCACATATCAACAACTAAAAATAACTTATTCCAAAATATAAACTTTTATGAATAGGATACTACTTGATCTACTCTGTGTAGAACTTTTACTTCTTTTTTTGTTTTGTTTTGTATTTTGAGACAGGATCTTGCCAGGTACAGAAGTTCAAGGTTGCCTCGAACTCACTATATAGTTCGGGCTAGCCTTAAACTCACAGCAATCATCATCATTTCTGCTTCCAGTATAATTCTTTTTTTTTTTTTTTTGGTACTGGGATTTGAACTCAGGACCTTGTGCTTGCCAGACAGGCATGCTTGTGCCACTGAGCTATATCCCCAGCCCGTCTAGTGTAACTAAGCAGTTATATAATTTGTACAAAGTAAAAACCAACAACAAAAAAGTAAGTGGCAGGGCTGGGGATATAGCCAGATGGGTCTAGGTTAGACACAGTTTTTTTTGTTTGTTTCAAAGTAAATACCTTTGATTTCCTTCCTCCCTCCCTCCCTCCCTTT
Organism: Chinchilla lanigera; assembly: GCF_000276665.1. NCBI lineage: Eukaryota > Metazoa > Chordata > Mammalia > Rodentia > Chinchillidae > Chinchilla > Chinchilla lanigera. The sequence continues at coordinate 13,532,081 of NW_004955417.1, read as the reverse complement.
CTTCCTTCTTTCCTTCTTTCCCTCCTTCCTTCCCTCCCTTTTTGTCTTTTTAAGACAAGGTCTCCCTATGCAGTCCAGGCTGGCCTTGAGCTCACTTTGTAGCCTAGGCTGGTCTCAAACTCATAATGATCCTCCTGCCTCAGCCTCCTGAGTACCGGGATTATAGGGGTGCGTCACCACGCCTCACTTCTGATGTGTTTTAAAAAAGTATCACACATTAATTTTTAAAAATGTAATTTTTCAAATGCTCTTCAGCCAGGCTTGGTGGTGCATGGCTGTTAATCCCAGCACTCAGGACTCTGAGGCAGAAAGATCACAGTGAGTTTGAGGTCAGCCTGAACTGTATAGTGAGACCCTGTCTTCAAACCACACCACACCACACCACACCAAATGCTTTTCAACGAAATCTGACGTCTTTCACTCCCATTTATCTCCATATACTCTTAGCATCTGTATACCCTCTCTCACGTTTTCAGCAGGTGTGTAATGAATGCTTACTCTTCTGGTACTTTACCTGTGCAAGAGAGTTATCTTCACCTTGCTTCTTCTTTTTCTTCTTTTTCTTTTTAGATTTCCCAGTTGTAAGAGCTCCCTCTCCCTTTTCTTTATCGTCATCTGAAACCTGACAATAAAAGCAAACATATTAAGTGAACTGGCTACATTTATTTTTATTTATTTATTTATTTTTGGTGGTACTGGGGATTGAACTCACAATCTTGTGCTTGCCAGGCAGGCACTTATGCCACTGAGCTGTATCCCCAGCCCCCTACATTTCCTTTTCTTTATTGTCTTTTTGAGACAAGGTCTCATTATGCAGTTGAGGCTGCCCTTAAGCTCACTTTGTCACCCAGGCTGGCCTCAAACTTGCAATAAGCTTCCTGCCTCAACCTCCCGAGTGCTGGGATTACAGGCGTGCACTACCACGCCTGGCTAAATTTCTATTATTCAGAAAATTATGAAATAATTTTACTCACTAAGTTCTATCTTTATCCTCCCAAATCTAAGAATTAGCAATGAGTAATAAAGCCAATGAAAATTAAAACATTAAAAATGTGATGTAGTATACAGACCTTCACTCTACTGTCTACAGTAAACCCCTTTTATTGTATTTTTTACTAATCACTACAAGACAATCAAGAGAGCTGTGTAAACTTTTGTGTTTTAAAAACTCACTGAGCAGGTAATTCTGTTTTAATGGAGTAGAAAATGCAGAGCTACCTGGATTCAAATTAATTTGACCCTGCTAAGAGAATGAACTGACAGGTTGCAGAGTGGGAGAAATATTTGCAATATACTAGTTCCAACAATGACTGCTAGGTAGACTATATACACTACAACAGTAAAAAAAAAAAAAAAAAAAAAAAAAAACAAAAACAACAACCCCAAAACAAACCATAAAACTCAATCAGAAAATATACAAAAAACATGAACAGACAGTTCATCAAAGAAGATAATAAACAGATGGCAAACAGCACATGGAAAAATATTCACACCATAAAACAAGCTCTTAAGGCAATTCAAATCAAAACTGCAATGAGTAGCCGGGTGTGGTGGCGCACGCTTGTAATCCCAGCACTGGGAAGGCTGAGGCAGGAGAATCTCTGTGAGTTCGAGACCAGCCTGGGGTACAAAGTGAGCTCAAGGCCAGCCTGAACTATTTGGTGGGACGCTGTCTCAAAAAGACAAAAACACAACAAACAAACAAACAAACACTGCAATGAGTCATTACTTATCTGAATGTCTAACAGAAGAAGCAATGACAGCTGCAAATGCTTACAAGGTCACAAACCCAGGGTTCAAGGGAATATAAAGTGATAGGGGTATTGAAAGTATTTTGAAAGTTTCTTAATGTACTGAACATGCAACCACCATGCCACCTAGAGGTAACACTCCTGTGTATCCAGCCCCGGGCAATGAAAACATGTTTACACAAAAACTCAACTGTTCACTGGCAGTTTTATTCACAGTAGTCCAAACTGAGAACAGCTTGAGTGGGTTTCAACAGAAGAATGGCTCAACTCAAGTAAACCCAGAACAGGGAGACCCATTCACCAACAAAGTGTACAAGTTAGTGGTACACAGGACAAAATGACAAGCTCCAGAGAATTCTGATGAATGAAAACATCACCCCCTCAATGCACTAATATTAAAAATCTACACTGCATAAAAATCCCATTAACACAACCATTTTTTTAAAGACAAGGTTTGCTATGTTTCCCGGCTGTACTTGACCTGTGGGGTTCAAGAGATCTGCCCATTTTGGTTCCCTGAGCAGCTGAGACTACACAGACATACCACCCTGAGCTAGTACAATATCCTTGAGATCACAAAGTCACGTGGCCCAGGCAAGGGGCTGCAGAGGGTTACACTGAGGAGGGAAGAAAGGGCGGCCAGAGAAGGGCAGCATGCCTCTGTGATGGAAATGTTCATCTATTTATTTATTTACTCATTTATTTTTCAGGATGGTACCCCTGGGAGACGCTGGGTAAAAGAAACAGAAAATTTTTCTGTATATTTTTTTCTTCTATTTATCTTTTAATCTTTATGTTTTTGTATATTATACTCTATATTATTTTTTAAAATTATTACTATTTTTGTCTTTTTTGGAGACAGGGTCTCTCTATGCAGCCCAGGCTGGACTTGAACACGCAATGATCCTCTTGCCTTAGCCTCCCAGGTGCTGGGATTACAGGTATGTGCCACCTTGGCTCTATTATTTATTTTTTGGGCAGTATTATTTCTTAGATATGAATCTGTGTCTCAAAATAAAGGGCTTAATTTAAAAAATTCAATTTGAAAAGGAATGTCAAGGCCGGGTGTGGTGGTACACACCTGTAATCCCAGCACTCGGGAGGCTGAGGCAGGAGGATCGTTGTGAGTTCGAGACCAGCCTGGGCTACAAAGTGAGCTCAAGACCAGCCTAGGGGCTGGGGATTTAGCTCAGCGGCAAAAGCGCCTGCCTGGCAAGCGCAAGGTCGTGAGTTCAGTTCCCGGTACCGGAGAAAAACCAAAAAA
>NW_004955417.1:13480190-13527921 GCF_000276665.1 Chinchilla lanigera | reverse complement strand
AAAAAAAAAAAAAAAAAAAGACAAAAAAATTGGGGACAGGAAGATGGCTCAGCAGCACAACGCCTGCTTGGCAAGCACAAGGTCCTGAGTTAGATTCCTGGTACCAAAAAAACCAAACCAAAACAAAAAAAACCCTATATATTTATTTATTTTAATACTAGCTGGATGTGGTGGTGCACACCTGCAATCCCTGCTGAAGCAGGAGGATTGCTGAGTTTGAGGCCAGCCTAAACTACACAGTGAGACTCCATCTCAGAAAAAAAAAACAAAAAAAATTTAATACTAAGTTTACTCAGACATCATGAGGGTAATGTAAGTTACCTTCCGCCTCTGCAATTACAAAAGGTACTCAAAGTTGTGGTCGCTGGCTTCTAGACAGTTATTGTTTTTCTCTTCCAGAAGTGTGTGTACCTTTTTTGGGTAGACTCCATATTTGAATGATTTCCTTGTGATAAGGCAGAGTACTAGAAAGCTCCTGTGGGCCCAATCTGAAACTCATTTTTCCTACCTCAACCTGCATATTGCCTGTTTACTGTTCTCCTTTACACTGATTTAGTCTCTTCTCCCTCTCGCCCATTAGTGCCTCTCCCTTTCTCCAGTCTCCAAAGCTAAGATGTATGGCATTGCTACAGTAATAGCAGTATGAAGAGAATCTCAAAATCATGCTTACCGACAAGCAAGTTACTAAGATACAGCGTACCGCTCATATGAAGTTTTTCTAAGTGGATACCCATACATTTATAGAAAAATTGACGGGATGGACACAAAAGAAGTTCGAAACAGTGGATTAAAGGCCAACCTACTCACTTGGGCCTATGGTTTCTCCACTGTCGCCTGCCTCTCCCAGGACATTACCCTGTTAGTCCAATGTATTCTTACTACGTATGTTTAACGTTTTACTTATTCTAGGTGCTGTTCCTTTTTGTCTATGGATACACTATTCCATTTAACACCGCTTTCTATAAAGCTCATTTCCATATTACCTATGGCTGCGTCAGACTATACAGCTCCTGCGAACAAGTCTGCCAGCCTTGAACTAAAATCTCTCCTACTATTGACTACAACAACAAAATCACCCTCCACATAACCCTTCCTGGCACCGTATGTGGCTGTCACCTACTACTTCTTCCCTTTTCCTATGCAAACTTTTTTTGTTGTTGTCTGGAGATAGGGTCTTCCTGTATAATTCAGGCTGCCTCTGAACTCACTATGTAGCCCACCCAGGCTGGCCTCAAACCTGTAGCAATCCTCCTACCTCAGCCTCCAGTGCTGGGATTACAACTGTGCACCACTACACCCGGTGCAAACTTACTTTTTTTTTTATTTATTTATTTTTTTTTTGGTTTTTCAGTTTTTCTCCGGTACCAGGAACCGAACTCACGACCTTGCGCTTGCCAGGCAAACGCTTTTGCCGCTGAGCTAAATCCCCAGCCCCCAAACTTACTTTTTAAAAAAAAAACAGTATTTGTTATTATTACTTTTGTCTCTGTATCATTCAGATTCCTGAAATATGGCTTCTGTGTCTTTTCTCTTTTGTTGTTGGAGACTGAACTGAGGGTGTCCTGCATACTGAGCAGATGCTGTACTACAGAGCCACTCCCCCAGCCCTCAACCCGAGATTTCTAATGAAACCGCCTCGATTACACAGAAGCAAATCCAGAGATGCTTTTCAGTCCTAATGTTACTAACCAAGCTGCTGCTTCTGATGCTGCCGTCTGCTATGGTCTTCCTGACACTCTTCGTGGTCTCAGCCTTTGTGATCTGACTCTTCTCCCTCAGACTCTTTCACAATGGACACCCACTAACGCCTTACCTTCTGATCATCAGGAGCTGGTTCTTGGGATTTTAGAAGTGAAGCTCTTTCTTCGTCTACCCAATTCCCCCACTCTTCTGCAGGTGCATTCCAGTCAGAGCTGGGGTCAGCAGAAGACAGGCCATCTAAAATTTAAGTGTGAATCAATTAGTTATATAACATTTCCACCATGAATGAAAACTAATTATTCCTTATGGGGACTTAAACTGTAATTTCAAATCATTATTCTTCTTTCTCCCAAGCAATTTAAAAAGAGCTAGACTAACACAATGGTAACAGCTTTTGTCCAAATTCTGCCAGGCTTATGGTTAAAATAGAGTTTTAAGACACGCCAGAAAACAGTGCTGTATCTAACCACTTAATTCCATTTTCTCCCTTTCAGTCTCCTGACTCTGTACTGTTTTCACTGTCCATCTTTGTGTGTGTATGTCTTTTTGAGATGGGTTTTACTATGCAGTTCAGGCTGGCCTCGAACTTGCAACGATAATCCTGCCTTAGTCTCTGGAGTGCTGGGATTACGGGTGTGCGCCACCATGCCCGGCCTAACAATTAATTTTTTTTTCTGATACAGAATTAATCTGTAACAGCAGTACCAAAATTATACTCCTAAATCTGTTGTTTTATACTACCTTTCCTCATCTTTATGAACTTTCCAAGATTAGGTTCTTCAAATTTACCAGACCCTGAGAGAATGTGTAACTTCTTTTAATGCTTAACATGTACCTTCTTGCATTTCCCAGATTACTCAGTGTTCCTATCATCTGATTATTTCAAAAGCATATAAGTTGCTTTCAGGGCTTTATATACCTTTGTCTCAAAAATCAATTTAATTTGATTTCCAAATCCCTTTCTTTCATCCAAGAGGCACTAAAATTTTACTTTCTTTAAGAAGCTATCACTGACTTACCCTAAAAAGGGCAAACACTGTTTGACTGTATCCTGGAAAACATGGAGCTGTCAAAGTTAATTCCTTTTTCCGTCTTCTACGCATCATGCACTCTCATATATGCTCTTGTAAGATAGGACTCTATTGACAACAATAGTTTTAATAATTTTTTTGTGTGTCTTTTTTGTGTTTTGGAGACAGGGTCTCACTATGTAGTGCAGGCTGGCCTCAAACTCACAGTTATCCTCCTACCTCACGAGTGCTGGGATTACAGACGTGCACCATGACGCCTAGCTCTGTCCCAACATTATTTAATTGCAAAAATCCAACCATTTCCCACTACTACCTATTACTACTTTTATCAAATGTTAAACTTTTTCATATACACATCCGTTTAGTTCTGAAACTCTACTCTATTCCACTCATTTATTCTTAGGATAATGCCATACATAACTACATTATACATTAATACATTATAGTATCTGAAAAGACTTATCTTGTTTTACTCTTATTATTATGGCTACCCTTACATTTTCCAGGTGAACTCTTCTTATTTTTATTTAGGGAAAGATACCATAATACATCTTCATGAAGGCTTCTAGAAGACCATATAATAATCTGAGAAAATGCTTACATAAAAGAAAATCAGACAAAACTGTTTGCATAGCATGATCCCAAATATATGTGAGGAAGAGACAGAAGGAAATAACACATTAATAATAAACGTATCTTAAAAGTGGAATTACAGGAATTTCACCTATTTAACCCTTATTAAGCACTTACTATGCACCAGAATTGAAGCTAGGCAGGTTCTAGAAATACTGAGGTCAGTAAAACAGAATCCCTCCCTGCACAGAGTCTATCTGCTCAGGGATAGAAATAGGGAGGCATATCAGACAATTTTGAACAGTGATGGACTGAACCATAGAGGGAAGAGGAAAGAAAGGGGAAGTAGAGGACAGGGAAAGACTGCAGGTAAACAAACTGATAGTCTAGTGGAGGACAAACAGAACAAGTGATTAGAGTGAAGTAAGTTATAAAAAAGGAACCACTCCCTGTATTTCTAAATCACTACCATGAGCAGGTATTTGGAGTTACTATTACATAGTATTAACACAGATAAGAGCATGGGCCTTACAGTTCACCAGATGTATATCTGGATATTTCTCCTACACTTAGCAACAATGTGATTTTGGTTAAATTTCTTTACTTTTTTTTGGTGGGGAGGGTATACCAGGGATTGAACCTGGGGCCATTGCACTGAGCTACATCACAAATCCTTTTTAAGCTGGGCGTGGTAGCACACACACGCCTGTAATCCCAGTACTTGGGAGGCTGAGGCAGGAGGATCGTTGAGAGTTCCAGACCAGCCTGGGCTACAAAGTGAGCTCAAGGCCAGCCTGAATTGCCTAGTGAGACCCTGTCTCAAAAAGACAAAAAAACTAAAAAACAAAACCTTTTTAAATTTTTGAGGTGTCTTTTTTTTTTTTAAGAGCAGAATATATTTATTGAGGGAAAGCAAGCTTCTGTCTAAGAGAGGGACAGAAGAGGGGCCTGAGTAGGTTGCCCCACTGAGACAGTGTCTCGCTAAGTAACCAACTTGCCCAGGCTGGGCTTACACTTGTAATGTTCTTGCCTTGCCTCAGTCTCCCAGAGCGCGGGGATTACAAGCGTATACCATCATGCCCAGCTAAATTTCTTAACCTTACTGGGCTAGATCTCAACTTCATGAATGCTGGGAGGATTATACAGATATGTAGATATAAAGCAGTTCACAGCAATGTAGTAGGTGCTCAATAAATGGTAACTGCTGTAGCAACACCAAGGCCATTTCTGAGCTATTTGGAATCTGTAATTAGAACTTTCTCACAATCCTGACAAATCTCTCAATAAGACACACTAAATATGTATTGACTGTACAATAATCTTTAAAAGTACAAAGAGATCTAGCAGGTGTCAGGAACCAATTGTATTAAGCACTCATTAACAATACTGGTAAGGAGATTCAGATGTCAGAGCTGCCATGGGTTTTGCTTAAAACTTTATTGATAAGAAACCCAGATTTATGAAATTGCTGACAACTAGCCATATCTCTAAGACTTCTTGTCAGAAAAAAAACTATCAAGTTAAAAAAAGTTTAAGCAATTGAATAAACAATATACTAGCATATGACCCATTTTTTGAATAAAATAAAATGGTAGGAAGTGGTGGTAAGGTACAAAAATCTCGTTAAGTACTGGTATAACTCTGTACTGATTTTACAAAGTCTTAGAGTGACTTTTCTGTTTACTGCTATCACATTTTTTTTTTAAACTGGGATCAAGTAAAACTGCTTTAAAGTAAAAACCAATTAATTAAACCAAAAATTGTCAACAGGAAACTTTTCAATGAGTAATTTTTTTGGGGGTACCGAGAATTGAACTTAGGACCTTGTGTTTGCCAGGCAGGTGCTTGTGCTGCTGGGCTATATGCCTGGCCTTCGCAATTTAAAAAAAAAAAAAAAAAGAAAAATTAAAAAAAAAATTTTTCTCTTTTTGAGACAGGGTCTCCCTGTGCAGTTCAGGCTGGCCTTGAGCTCACTTTGTAGCCCAGGCTGGTCTCGGACTTGCAAGGATCCTCCTGCCTCAGCCTCCTGAATGCTGGGATTACAAACAAATGCTGAGATTACAAATGTGCACCACCATACCCAGCTGTCTCTCCATTTAATTTGCTTGTAGTTTGATGTTTTAGGTGTAAACATCTCATTGCTAGCTTGTATTTGGTTGCCAGCTATTTCTGTCAGAACTTAATTCAACCTTAATACATTAAAGAAAAACAAACTGCTTATGCACAGTTAAACACTCTTCAGTTTACACAACTGAAGTGGGTTGCTGATCAACCCACTCAGTAGGTTACTAATTCTGCCGCTAGAAAGACAGCAACAGGCACCAGACCCTGACTTACTCGCAGTAATGTGTTCACTGCTTATGTGTAGAACTCATGTCACCTTCACAACTCTGTGGGGGAGGAGCTATCATCTCAACAGATGAGGAACTGAGGCAGAGAATGATCATGCAACTTGTGTAAGGCCAAAAGCAAGAAATCTACGATTCAAACTCAGGTAATCTATCCTGAAACCTGATGCTCTTGGCCTAATCTCACTATGTTGCAATGAATTCATTCATTCCTGTGGGCCAACGAAAATAAAGTCTTAACACCTACTTTTTACAAGGGTTATAATAATGTTAACTTTTTTATAGTCAAGATAATAACAGATCAACACTCACTTCTTTTTTAAACACTCATTTTTGAAAATGTTACCTTCTGTACTATAGCACCTTGACCTTATATTCAAAAACTTGGGCAAATTCAATGCCTTCCTGTCAGAAACTGGCACTAGCAAACCACAGAGAATACCTGAGCCACACTGAACTACACTGTAAATCTAAAGCCAACTTAATATACTTTGTAGATTAACCTCAAAAGTAAAAGCACAATCCTATAAATTAGTAGTAAACCCACTCAGTATCAAAAAACAGCCCCACTAAAATGGCAAGAAGAAAGACAAAATTAAGAGAAAATGAGTGTAGAGTTTAAGACTGCCAACAGAGACAAACTTGAGGAAGATGGTGTTCCTGATACATACTACTTAAGTACAGAGCTCTGTACTCTGTGTTTTTAAAAATCTTCAGCGTCAATCACGTTTTTAAATATTTAAAGCATCTAATACAATAAGCTAAAAATGAGCTACTTTGTCCAGCAGCAGAGCCTGGAGCCCTATTTGCTCAGTTTTCCTCAACCTAAACTCACGCAGCCCAAGATATCTTACTGCTGCTTCCCGAAATCACTCCTTAATTCTGCTTTGCATATAGCAGACCATTCTTTATGTGTTCCAACTTATACAGTTTAATTAATTTAGATTCCAAAATAAGTGACAAGGCCCAAGCGATAATGGATTTTGGAGTCAGGATCAAAACTCAGATCTAAGCCAGGTGTGGTGGTGCATACCCGTAATCCCAGCACTCGGGAGGCTGAGGCAGGAGAATCATTGCGAGTTCAAGACCAGCCTGGGCTACAAAGCGAATTCAAGGCCAGCCTGAACTGTATAGCGAGACCCTGCCTCAAAAAGACAAAAAAAAAAAAAAAAAAAAACCAACAATCCCCCAAAACTCAGATCTACCTTCTACACTAGGTCTCTAACCTCCACCTGGCTAATTTTCAGACAGCAATTGAGGGCAATTTACAGTATGGCCCTCCGTCATCAACCTTTACATTATCACTGCCCTTAACCTGTAATTACTATGTCAACCACTGTGGTGCAAGCTTACCTTTGTGATTAGCAGCACCACCAAACCTACACCATGTAGTGGGTAAAGAGCATGAACCCTGGAGCCAGACTAACAAGGCCAGAATAGCACTTTCCACTATTTAACTAGCTGTCTGGATTGGGAAAAGTTAAGCAACTTTGCCTCAGTTTCTGCATCGTGAAAGTATAGGGAATTGTTTTAAGTATTAAGTCAACTGATAACATGCAAGACTTAGACCAGTGCTAGGCACATAGTCTAGTGCTTACTTTTATTATTATTATTTCTACTACAAACATTTGTGTATAAAGCACTGCAATAGGTGCTCCATACATCAAAGAATAAGTGTACTGGGTGTGATGACTCATATATGTAATCCCAGCACTCTTGAGAGGCTCAAACTGGAATATCCCAAGTTTGAGCCCAGCACGGGTAACTTAGCAGACCCTGTCTTAAAAAGAGGGCTGGGGGATATGGCTTAATGCAAAGGTTCTGGGGTTCAATTCCCAGCACCACCAACCACAACAGCAACAACAATTAACAAAAAAAGAAACCCCATAAAACTTTTTTTTGCTTAAAATGCACTATATATATATACACATATACATGTATATATATAGTATTACTTCACAAGATAACATATTTTTAAAGTTAAATTATTTCCAACTGATACAAGGACCCCTGGCCGGGCGTGGTGGCGCACGCCTGTAATCCCAGCACTCGGGAGGCTGAGGCAGGAGGATTGTTGTGAGTTCAAGACCAGCCTGGGCTACAAAGTGAGCTCAAGGCCGGCCTGAACTGCATAGCAAGACTCTGTCTCAAAAAGACAAAAACAAAACAAAACAAAACAAAAAAAAAACACAAAAACCGATACAAGGACCCCTAAAAATTGTTCTTCTTATTTTATTCTGTTTTTTCTTCTGGTACTGGGAATCAGACTCACAACCTCGTGTTTGCCAGGCAGGCGCTATGCCGCTGAGCTAAATCCCCAGCCCCTATTTTATTTTATTTTTAAAGAAAGACCGAAAATACCACAGGGTAGCACAAAAATGCTTAAAAAAAGAAAAGAAAAGAATGTGATATATAAATTCAAAGAACTATATTCTGAAATTTGGAGTTACAAAGTCTCAAGATATATATGTATATATATTTTTTTGTGAGACAGGGTCTCCCTGTGCCGTTCAGGCTGACCTTGAACTCACTATGTAGCGCAAATTGGCCTCAAACTTGTGGCGATCCTCCTGCCTCAACCTCCCGAGAGCTGGGATTACAGGCGTGCGCCACCACGTCGGCTCAAAATAATTTTATTTTTACATGAAACACTTCTGAACATAAAGGCATTTCTTTTCTTTCCTTTTTAAAAATGATTCTTGCTTTTAACCTTTCCTATGCTCCTGTTCTGTTATCACAAAAACATGCACCCTTCACAAATCCAAAGCCACTCCTGTTTATTCTACTTCTTTTGTACGAGAACCAGACCATACCATTTGTTAAAAAAAAAAAAAAACAAACTACAGCACTATAAGAAAACTTCATGTTTAAACATTGGTTCAATCATTATGAAAATTTAGTTAATTCTATAGGTATTCAATAATCAGATTTCAAGTAGTACATCTGGTATTACATTATATTACTATGATCTTTATAAAGGAGAGAAATTAGGATTAAAACATATAGCATGAATTCAGGGTACTAGAAAGAAAATTCTGGAAAAAAAAACCCAAAACCAAAAAAAAGAACAATTTTTAAAAGGACATACTTAACCCAGACCATTCATCATCGATATAGGGCTGATTACGGCTAACATCCCACTGATAATCAGAAGTGGTAGACTGAGAAACTGGCTCAGCAGTAGACCCTTAAATGAAAAACGAATGCAATAAAATTAAAAATGGAATTTCCTAATGTTTCATAACAATAGTTCTATACTTTGCATATGGAGACTTAATTTTTTAATTTTTCCTAAGAGAAAAAATTTTAGACATTATAAAGAATTAAGAATTGAGGGTAATTTTAGATTAACTCTGACAGTAGCTCTGCTTCACTGATCAGAAATGTTTTGTCCCTAGTAGCAGTCTATTAGATTTTGTCTTCTGTAATTTATACTTCAAACTAGTTATCTAACCAATTTCAACAAGTCAAAATAAAGTTGTTTTGTTTTCCTTCTTAATGACAAGTAGTAAAGCACAAACAAAACGTGGTCACTGGTCATTATTAACTCTAGGTGTTGCAGGGTACGCCCCAATCCTTACGACCCTCAAAGACACAACTAGACAATGTCTGAATTATCAAGAGCTTTCTTGGCCAAGGAAAGTTAAAGAAACAGACTGATGATCATGCAGAGAGGTGGGCTGGACAACACAGATAAGACAGCTGTTAGAAGTTCAGAAAGGGGGCTGGGGATTTAGCTCAGCGGCAAAAGCACCTGCCTGGCAAGCGCAAGGTCATGAGTTTGGTTCCCAGTACCGGAGGAAAAAAAAAAAAAGTTCAGAAAGTTCAGGAACCCTGAAGGGAAAGGAATATTTCCAAGTTTTGCCTTTTTTTAGGGTGTGGGAGAAGAGTAGGTCTTTTAGAAATCTGATGAATGCTATGGTGGCCAAATGTGCAGAACTCTACATAGAAGTCTGCATGTAGTTTTTTTTTTTTTTTTTTTTTTTGGAATAGCTCCTCTTTTCTTTTAGGCCATTACTTTGTGCATTGTTTCAAGAAAGGAAATAATACTATTTTGGTTTTTCTCCGGTACCGGGAACCGAACTTACAACTTTGCGCTTGCCAGGCAGGCGCTTTTGCCACTGAGCTAAATCCCCAGCCCCTGCATGTAGTTTTGAGGGGTATATTAGGGAAGCTAGGTCTGAAACTCCTTGCTCTATGGCCATATATTAATTTCAGAATATAAATGAAAGCAGTGATTGTCCATCAGGCACAAATATAGCCTCAACTTTCAGAATCGGAATTTCCATGTGTGTCAAAGTTGACAGGTGACTTTGATACTCATTCTAGCTTCAGAGCCACTGAAATGGTTAAGAGGAAAAGACTCCTGGCACTAACGAATGTACACTCGTTCTTCCCCTCAGAGTGCTCACTAACATATGAATTCCCACTTGGTTACAGGTGATCTTATTAGCATTCTACTAATGTGACAACTGCCTGATACATATTCCAGTTACACGTATTTATGTAAAATGTAACACCTTATGAAAGTAGCGTGTATTTAAGCATGTCAGCTGCTTACCAGCACCTTTGTCACCTTACTGCTACTTTAGTAGCCATGCTGCTGTGTCTCAGTGTATGAAGAGAACAGCATCTGTGTTGTACAAAGTCACTGAAAGGGGAAAACAATGAAACAGAAGGAAATGTGGTCTAAGGGGCCAGGGGCAAACCATGACCTGGCAGCTAAATCCAACCATCCTGTTTTTGTATGGTCCATAAGTCAAGAATAGTTCTTACATTTTTAAATGGTTGGGGTTGGAGGGGAAATCACTGCAAGTCAAATAAACCTGTCCTTAAAAAAAAAATCGAAAGAATAATATTTTGGAACCAGACACAATTATGTATTTATACATTATTTCTAGCTGCTTTTCTGTTACCATGGTTTGAGTAGCTGCAACAGAGTATGGTCCACAAAGCCTAAAATATTTACTAGTTGGCCCTTTCAGAAAAAGTGTGCTAACCCTTATTCTAGACTAGTAACACCAGACACTGTGGGACATAATTAGTAAAATGAGCCTGTCAATTCCAACGTGAACCAAGCACTGCAAACTAGTGTCTTCTACATTTATCTAAGCAATGCTGAACTGATAGTTCTTTAATAACAGTGTATATTCTTTTTTCCTCAATCAGATTTTATCGGTACATTTTAGGTATACACAACGATCACATTCACCATAGAGAATTTGAACCTGGGTAACTTGTCCCCCTCATTCCTCTACCCTCCCTTCAACCCTTCCTCCCCACCTCATTTACAAAAGCTTTGATTCTTTTTTTTTTACTTTTCCCTTCTTCTTCCCTCATGCCCCCCCATCCCCCTCCCCACTTGAACATTTTCTTCCATCTCACAATGCCCATTATACATTTTGGCCCTTATTAACAATAGTACATATGTATGTGTATATGTATTTTTGAGACAGGGTCTCACTGTGCAGTTCAGGCTGGCCTTGAACTCACTTATGTAGCCCAGGCTGGTCTCAAACTCACAGTGACCCTACTGCTTTAACCTCCTGAGGGATGGAATTACAGGCATGTGCCACCACACCCAACTAATAGTGTATACTTTTTTTTTTTGGTACCAGGAATCGAACTCACTAATTTGCACTTGCCAGGCGGGCACTTGTGCTCTGAGCTACAGCCCCAGCACTAACAGTGTATACTCTAAGTCAACATATTCAAAGTAGCTATTATCTGGGGGTCCTTAGTTATACATTCATGATGAATACAAGTACACAGAAATAAAAAGCCGAACTGCAACCTGAGGTCTGGCAGGGGTACACGAGTCACAGAGAAGTGAGATCCTGACCTGCAAGGAAGGCTGTCCACAGCACTCATCTCTGCGCTAGTGCATGGTCAGTGACATCAGGTCACAGAGTCTGCCTTACTCCTCTGCGGGAAGAAACTAAGCCACGTGCACGTAAGGACTTAGGTCTTCCCCTCCCTTGTCCCCTTTAAAGGTCTCTGGCACTTTATGTACTGATTATTTATGTTGATAGCAGTACTTGGTGCTGATTGTTTTTCAAATAACAAGTGCTAAAATTAATTTAAACAGAAATTTTTTTTGTTAACTAAATGAAAGACTGTTTTCACATACCAGAAACAGCAGAGTTAAGTGTGAGAGATGCAAAAGAAGCAGAATTCTGTTCAGAGGTATTCATTCCCCTATCCACACTAGACCAAGCAGCTGTTAAAATAAAGAACGTCACTTGGAACCTTCAATTTGCAATGACACTTGAAAGATAAGTACAGACTTAAAACTAAGATAACAATATTTAAAGATAACCTTAGAAATTAGAATCAATAATATTACGTAATAGCAGCAATAGCTACTATTTCCTGAATGTCTCTTATGTGGCTGGTCCCTTACAGCAACCACTATTCTATCCCCTATGCCAACTCTTCTATACAGTTTCAAAGCAGAAAACACTGAGCCATGGCTGGAACTGCGGTTAATTTCCGAAGTGCTTTTTCCACAGTACCACACTGCCTTATTACCTATAACTAAGCAACTGGTTTAGGCCAGGCATTGCTCTTGGTATTTGACACTGATTATAACCAATCCCTACTCCTTAAACATGACACACATATAGGTTAAAAATAACTAACAATGTCCATAAAGGCTGGAACAGCTATTCTGTTCATACCTAATAGATCTGTCTGAACTAGTCCATGCTCACTCAATTATACCATGAGAACTTCTCAGTGCTTTCAAGACCCTTTCTTATATTTGACGAGAGTCACGTGTTACAAAATGGAACACTGGTCACTGGCAGATCACATGTATATGTGGTCTTATAAGACAATGCTTAACTGTCCAGCAACATCACAGCTGTCACAGTTTAAGTATATGCTATGATGAAATTTGTTTAACAGTGCAGATTTAGAAATTATAACTGTCATGTGACATGTGACTGTATTTTAAGGGAACATGTACCTCCAGGTGAACAGACACACCTTCTCCTCTCATGAACCACTGCAAATCTAATTTGAAAGAGTTCACTCTTAATTTCAACGAAGGTCTGACTAGGGAGGAACTCTAATCTGCTTAATTTTACCTGTAGCAATACTAAGCAAGTACCATTTAATCTATATCCTAACTACCTGTGAAATGCTACATAGCCCTTACAAGTAAATTACAAGTATCTCAAAAGGAGTCACAGTTCCTAACATTACTTCATAGAACTCGATCATTTCTTTTATTAAATATGAAATGATGTTTTTAGAAATGTGTGCTTTCGTTTCTGTTGAAATTGAGGGTGTAAGTTTACAGAATGTCTTTTTCACACGGTTTTTTTTGGATGGCAGGGGAAGGAGAGGAGGGCAATCTTAAGAACAATATTAGCACACAATGTAGAGCACTCTTTGTGAAAGTGCTAGCTTTTTAAAAAGTGATGGAAAAAGCTAACAGCAAAGAAAGAAATTTTTTTCTACTTACAAACTAAAAGCTTCCCAGTACCTACTGCTCCTTAAGTTAAAACAAACTATTCAAAATTACCTATCATATGTACAACAGGAAAAAAAAAAAAACCTATGTTGAAAGAACAAGAAATTCTTTTTTTTTTTTTTTTTTTTTTTTTTTTTTTTTTTGGTTTTTCTCCGGTACCAGGAACCGAACTCACGACCTTGCGCTTGCCAGGCAGGCGCTTTGCCGCTGAGCTAAATCCCCAGCCCCCAGAACAAGAAATTCTAATTACAAATCAAACAGTAAGAAGCTATTTGACAAATGGCAAAGAACATGAACAGATAATTCATAAAAGAGAAATGATCAAGAAAGTTGTGAAAAAATATTCAATATCATTAGTGATATAAAAAAGCTAATGACAACAATTTATATATTTTTGCTTATCAAATTAGAAAAGACAAAGGCCCAGGATACAGCTCAACGGCCCAAGCACCTGCCTGGCAAGCACAAGGTCCTGAGTTTGATTCCCAGTACCAAAAAAAAAAAAAAAAGACAAACCAAAAAGGAAAGAAAGAAAAATATACTTCCCCCACCTTGATAAGTATATGATAAATGGGCACTTATACTAACACTGAGAGTACGAGAATGACTCTTAGAAAATGCATTGAGAACATGTAATAGTCTTATAAATATTCATATTCTCTTTAACTTGAATCACTTCAAGAAACTGATACTAAAATACTTTGAAATAAACATATTCAATGTAACATTATCTAAAATTTTGGGAAAAAATTATCCCTCCATAATATAGGAGCAGTTAAGTAAACTCTGCTATACAATACATCAGAGGGCCATTAAATAAAAACACTTCCAAAGAGCAAGGAAAATGTGGGCTCTAATGTTGAGGGGTTGGGTTGCAAGAGAAAAATAAAAATGCATATTTAATCTGAATTATATCAAAAACAAAAACCACACACAGGGGAAAAAGACCATAAAGAAAACAAAAAACAATAAACAAACCAGTCATTGTTACTGGGGTGGTGGGTAACAGTGGATTTTCTCCTTTTTGCAGTTTTCCATACTCAACATGGATATCTTTTCTATGACACATACCCACACAATGAAAATTCTGTTGTTTTACACTTAGTAACTCTAGTAGAAATAAGCTTCTCAAAAACTGGTCTTTATTATTAAAATGCGGAAGGGCCAGGCATGGTGGCACACAACTAAATCCCAACACAGGAGGCTGAGGCAGGACAAGTGCCATAAGTTCAAAGACAGCCTGAACTACAAAGAAAGACCCTGTCTCAAAAACAAAAAAAAAAAAAAAAAAAAAAAAAAAAAGACACAGAATTGGGAGAAAATTTAATTATAAATAGGCATTTTTATTCAGACTCAATAGTACTGAATTAATCGAAAGTCTGCTCACGCATGTATCAATGCACCATTAAGAATATATAATTATACTAGTTAGCTACATTGCTAATCAAATGTGATAAAGTATGTGAAAATATTACATAAAGAGTAAATGGTAAAGGTTATTCACTTAAGTTCCTCACTCTGCTTTTTGCAAAGAATCTGAGATGAGTTAATTATTACTATTATTTCTGTATGGCATGATTAAATTTTCTTTTGGTAGATGTTTTCCATTCTTAAAAAACTTAAAAACATACCCGACTAGCAACTTTAAAGGAACTTAAAATTTTCTAACGGTTCTTACCAATGCCAGAAAATATTGAACGGTCACTCCAAT
Organism: Chinchilla lanigera; assembly: GCF_000276665.1. Lineage (NCBI taxonomy): Eukaryota > Metazoa > Chordata > Mammalia > Rodentia > Chinchillidae > Chinchilla > Chinchilla lanigera. The sequence continues at coordinate 13,513,077 of NW_004955417.1, read as the reverse complement.
TCCGTCCCCAGTCTTTCCCATTCACATTAGTGTCGCTGGTGTCTGGGGTCCAAGCAGATGGCTCTGCTTTCCTCTTGCCCGCAGAAGCAGGTGGAACAGAGTTCCACTTCTCCTCACCTGCACTCGTCTGGGAGGAGAGCTTCACGGGCTTTTCACTCCAGCCTCCTCCATTGACAGTAAGGTTTTCGTTCAACCCTGAAGAAACTTCAAGAGAAGAAAGGAAACATTACAAACAGGGACACGACTTCTCACTGAAAATGGGATATTCTCAAAGCTTCTATACTTGCTCGGCTTAAATGCATCGTCTTTTTCTGTTACTATCCTTTAAATAGCTTAAGCTTTAAAGATAAACTGTGAAGTGACATGGTCACCATGGTTCCCTTCTAACTTAAAAATGAACAGAGGGCCTCACTGTAACATATACATTAGTAATGTCTTCCATAGTGGGATGACCGGCTCAAAGGAAGTACCACAAAGCAGACAGGAGAATGAGGTATAATTCTAGGGTACTTAGAATACTCACCCATTGGGCACACGCAGACTCCTCCTTAGCTACACGCTCTTTCTTTACATAGTTTGTATACTATGTATAAGGCAGTCACTCTACAACCTGGCTGCACATTAAAATCAACTGAAAAATTCCTTAACACAGATCCTGGAGCCTCAGCCCAGGCACTGTGTATGTCAGTGATTATGAATATTATGTATCTTTTTACACATGTGCCTGTGGAGTTTTCTGAAGCAAGAACTCCCTAGATGATTGTAATGTGCAGCCAGGATTGACAATCAGTACAAAGAAAGCTGACAGTGGTAAGAACAAGCCTGAAATGAGAAGGTGCTTTTCATTTCTGAATTTGTTTTTCTGTAACACTTTTGTTTTCAGGTCAGCTATATATCACTGTACTTAATCACTTTAATTGAGTAAGATGAACTTCTATTTGTGAAGATCCAAATAACTTTAGTTTATAGTCCCATTTATTGCAAAAACATTGGATACTGTTAAGGAAGTAGTTTAAAAATTTAAGAACTAAAACCTTTTTCTTAATATACAGGGGTAGTCTTTTATCCTGAATATCCCTATTTTAGACTTATATCCAACAAAGATCCTTCTCTATTGGCTTAAGTGATATAAACAAAAACCAAAATTGTATACAAACTATTACTGGAAGCTTTTATATACAGCTAGAACACAGCACAGACTGAGAAGTAGGAGTGGTTTTTCCTATTACCTATTTTCCAAAATCTCTGAATTGTGACTGTTTCTTTAGTAATTAAAAATCAATTGTAAACCTTTTGCTTTCCTGCTGTGTCATTCACGTGAGGAAAGAGACATGTACATGTTTCTGTTCTGAGGGGCCTTCAATTTAAGTTACATGTAATTTTCTCTCACCCTGAAGTGTAGACTCTCCTTTTCCAGACTTAAAGTTGCTAACTTGAACATTTAGATGAGAATCACCTGGTTAAAATAGAAATAAAATTTATTTAATACTAAACAGGCCACTATGCACATTAAATTAGGAGTAATATACAACTTAATTTTTACTTATTATCTATAATAAACTGCTCCTTTAAGTGCCAAATTCTTACACTGGAAAAAGTCAATTTTATAACACATATCATGTATTCATAGGGAACTGAGTTCTGTTGTTACCATATTCTTAGCCAACTAACATGGAAAACTGCCCAAGTATAAACAGAGTTAGTTATTCTGCAATGGCTGTCAAGATTCTTTTAAGTAGGAAGTGGAGAACTGGGCTCTGAAATTGGATTCAACTTTGCCACCTCTCAACAATACCAGCTGCCTTTTCATCAATCCTGGAAGCAAACACATCAACTTAAGAACTCTGCCAGTATTTGGGACTAAAACTTAGGAAATATGGCAAGAGGTTAGAGTATTTCAACTAAAAAATACTGTTTCTCTGACACTAAAAAGCATAATGATCACAATGTATTAAAAGAAAGCATGAAACAGGATTGTGCAAGCAAGGAAGGCATGCACAAGACAGCAAAAAGGATCATCAACAAAAACTAATGCACAGTGGATCCATGACAGTGAAAAAGAATGGGTAAGTAAAGATCACTGGTGTACCACAGCAATAAACAACAAGTTATAAAACAAAACAGTGAACAGGCTAATAAGAATGTGGTCTGCAAACAACTGAGGGATGGAGAGATGAGAAGGTCATTAACAAAGACAAAGGAAGCTAAGCCAACATTCTGAAACAAGTCAAACAGTGTCACTCTGCAGACTGGGGTCTCTGGGGTACAATGATGGCAATGTAAACTGCTACCAAGAGGCCAGCAGTACTGAGCTGTGTGACACATGCAACACCTGGGAGGAAGAATGGCTCAATAACTTTTGAAGTTCTGGTCTGGCTTTATCAAACACACTCAAAAAGCTGGGGTGATAATCCAGATGGATCCTGCACTAACCAGAACATGCTTGTTTCATTCTGGAATGAAAGCATCCAACATGCAGAACGGTGACAAATAATTCCATTTAGTAAATATCTTAGCCACTGTAAGAAATGGAGATGCAAGGGTCGGGGCAAAGCAATACACATGGGGAGAAGAAACATCGTTTTCTCATGTGACTGAGGCAGAAAGGCAACTTTTAACTTAGAAAGCCATTCCTTAGGCAGTATGTATCAATTAACACTGCTGGTATTAGTTAAACCAATACATGGTTCACAACACTCTCATGAAGGGTATATCAGCACGTTAGCAGTTCAAAGATTTTGACATTACCATATTTTGTACATCTAATTTAAAGGAGTCTGATTTGAGGTACAGCTCTTATGCTCCACTAATATACCTTTATTCTTCTTGGAACCAACAGGAAATGATGCAGTTGTAAGTTGCTCGGTGGTAACTGTGATGGTATTTTCTATCCCAGGGATAGTTGAATCCAATGAACCAGAATCAGTCAGCACCTTATCACGTTTACGCTGTTGTCGTTTCTCTCTGTGACTAATTTTAGTTTCCCAGGCTCCTGACAGCCCCAGAAAAAAAATGTTATTCATTTGGGAAAACCAAAAAGTTGTAGTTCTGAGGAAAAATGGGGTGGGGCATACAAGATATCATGATAAATTTAGATATTAGGTTAAAAACCAAGAGTGTTGATTAAATTAACTTATCCTGAGAATTTATTTTCATCTCACCATGTTGTTTAGACAACAGACTATGATTATTTATTCTAGTAAAGTTTTATCAAATCTATCATCTATGGTTTAGAAAAAATGATAGAAATAAATCACTATACATCCTTTTATCTTAAGGGGTAGAAGTAAAAAAAACCTCCACAGATATATAAATCACTAAGAAATGGGTCTAATAGGTTATGATAATAAATGTTTGTTCAAGATTTGCACACAGCCTTCCAGGGACGGTATACATATGACCAATGAGGAACACCCACATCACACTTTTTAAGAAACAAAGACATAATGAGTGGCTTTTCAGCTGCTCAAAATACTGAGGTAGACCTAAAATTTCAAGGAGTCTTAATTTTGATAACGTAAGTGTTTCCTAACCATGTTACAGATATATATATATTAAAATCTGTAATAATTATCTAGATACAGGGTTAAGTGAAACAAATGCAGCTTTTATATAATACACCTTGGTTTTTAAAAAAAGGATTTAAAAATTTTCTAGGGTCCTTTCCCTTGCTCAAATACCTTCATCAACTTCCTTTCCATCATGGCGTGAACTGTTTTGCACTGCTTTAGCATCTGACTTTGATTTCTTCTTATTTTTCTTTGACTGAAAGTAAAATAGAATGTTACTTATTACTTTGTTACGTTTTTGAAAAAGTAGTAGTCAGTAAAATACATAGTGAAATGTATGATGCTGACAACTAAATAAATTTATTAGTCTGATTTAAAAAACTTAAGATAGTAAATGGCAATAATGTAAGACTACCATTTATTGAGTGGTTACTATGTGCTAAGTACTTTATATTAATTTTCTTATTAATTCCTTAATAAAAGTTACTGGAGAAGGTATTACCTCATTTTAGAAATGAGAAAATGGAGACGTAGAGAAATACTAAATAGCCTATTGTAGGCCACATTAAATTAGTAAATTAAGATGTACTTAAAAACTAGGTTTGCCTAGCTCCAAAGCCCATACTCTTAGATCTCAAGTACAAATGGTACTTAAAGTGCTGTAAAACCAAGTGTTTTCAGAGGAATAAAAGTAAAACCCACCGCCAGTGTTTGGAAGGAAAATGATGTTCTACTGGTTTTTAGATGGCATAAAAAGTACACGGTTGTACCCTATGTATAACAAATTAGTGAATCAATTCTATAAAGCAGGTAATATTTTGTCAGTTTCAAAGCAATGTAAAAGTAACAAGATTTGTATAAAGCAGGTGCTTCATAATTCAATGAAGATAAAACAGCTACACAATACAAGATAAAGATATTTTAGAATGGTCTTCCAACTCCTTTTTGCTTATATTTTTTCCTTCCAAAAGCTTGCCAAAAATTCTATAGTTATGCTTTCTGTATTTAGAGAAGTGTTTTTAAAAGAGAATTAACATTTATAAGTGTTCTTATCTATACTTTGTATTTACTCAGCTGTATGAGACTGGCTATGTATTATTGTGCACTATCTTAAAGTTTATCGCTAAAAGATTGTGTTTTAATTATAAGCCTTTTGGATGAGTAAGGAGCAAAGATAGTTTAAGCAGTAAATGACAACTAAGTGCCAACAAGTTGCAAATGCTGTCAGCTCTCTATATTTGTGGGTTTTACATCAGTTGACTAGATCAACCTCAGACTGAACTATGTGAGGCAAAAACTGCATCTATACTTAACATGTACAGACTTTAGTCTTATCATTCCTGAAATGACAGTGTATCTACAGATTCTGGTAACCCTGAAACAAACACCTCATAAAGCCCAAAAGACAACTGTGTTCTCAAGTGACATGAACTCTTTAGTGGTAATTAAAAACTGTCTATGACAAGGGAATATATATAGTAAATATATGAAAACTGATTAAATGTTGTTTTATTGTCCTCATAACTGATTTACATTTGTATCTTTGCACATTCTTATTATCATTAATATGGCCCACACTGCTTTATTATTTTTCTCTTTTTTTTTTTTGGTACTGGGAATCAAACTCAGGACCTTGCGCTTGGCAGGCAGATGCTTGTGCCAATGAGCTATATCCCCGGCCCTGCTTTATTATTTCTAACAGCATAGGCACATATCTTATTTTTTTATAAGTTGCGGTATCATCTACATATCCCCCCCCCTTTTAAAGTGCAATCCAGATGCTTCAGTTTATTCCAGGTAATGTAACTACCAGTATTTCCTTTAGCCCCCAACCCTGTAACCATCAGCAGTCACTTTCACTCCCCTCTTCTCCTGGCGGCCACTAATCTACTTCTTGTCTATGTCTCAAACTGGAGATGCAATAAAGTTAGTTATCAAGCCAGGTGTGGTGGTGTTCGCCTGTAATCCCAGCATTTGGGAGGCTGAGGCAGGAAGATAGTTGTGAGTCTGAGACCAGCCTGGGCTACAAAGTGAGCTGAAGGCCAGCCTGAACTGCATAGCGATACCGTCTCAAAAAGGCAAAAATAAATAAATAAATAAATAAACCTAGTTATCAAAACAGGCATCTAGCAGTGGGAATGTAGCTAAATGGTAGAGCATTTGCCTTGCATATTAGAATCCTGGATTCAATCTCCAGTACTGCAAAAACAAAATAAAGCAATACAAACAAAAACAAGCACCTGGCTGGATATGGGGAGCCAGAGACAGACCCACGATGGCGAACCTTCTAGAGATCAAGTGCCCAAACTGCGACCCAGACTCACTTATTGCCAACATTGCAATTAAACCTGATGCCAACAGAGAGGGCTCTGTGTGCCTGCAGTGACATACTTGCCACAGGTTTGCCCCCACTGGACTAGACTATTCCAAGTCTACAGTACAGCTGTCTGAAAGAAATTCCATGCAAGCCACACATATCAATTTAGTATTATATTTTAAAAATTAAACTAGGTGACATTAACTGCAACAATACTTTTTAACACAGTGTATTTAAAACACTATCATCTCAACATGTGACCAGTATAAAAAACTGTTAATAATTAATGATCGTAAGAAAAAGGTAAACTAAATCTTTGAAATTAGTTGTCTATTTTACACATAAGAGCCATCTCACTTTATACTAGCCAATTCAAAAAAATACTTAAGTTTTTTGACTTTTATTAGTACACATGTGCAATACATAATGATTACACTCACTGTAGAGATTTGGTACATGCACGTACCATGCTTACACTAGTCCATTTTGCAGTGCTTAATATGCATGTGGCAAGTGGCTGCTATTTTGGATGGTACAGGTCTAGAGTAACTATAGTAGGTACCCCCATTTCACAGGCCATAAAGAGACTGTAAAATATCTGAGGATGAAACCAGTACCAAAGGCCGCTTCTGTCTCAGATCCTACCCTTGCAAATACTCTGACATTCCAAGCCCCTACATGGAACACCAAATACAGCAGAAACGTCAGTGTGTGTCAGCTATGTTGTTTGGGCTCAATCACACATTTGCCCGTCACAGGGGACACAGATTCCTACTAACCAACCTCATGTAAGGTTCTTTTAGGGATTAAAAAAACACACATATGAATAGAGTTGATTAACTAGAAAACATGATATGTAAGATATTTTTAGTTTTTGCTTTCAAATATCTCCTTTATTTTCTCTCCAACACTACTTTTTATTAGTTTTTATTTTTTATTAGTATACGTTTGCAGTACATACTCGTTCACAATCCTTGTGTGGAGCTGGTACATGTACAGAACACATCCCGATTCCTTTTTCTACCCGCTTTCTCTCTGCTTCCTCTCATCTCTTGATCTAGTTCCCATCTGAGAACGATATCCCTATTTCCTATTATCTTTTATTTAAGCTTGTTTATTTATTTATTAATTTGAGACAGGGTCCCCTTATTTAGTTCTGGCTGGCTGTGAACTCTTAGTGATCCTCCTGCCTCGGCCTCCCAAATACTGGGATTATAGAAGTGTGCTATCATACCTGGCTAAATAAGATTTTTTAAAGGAAGGAAACTATGAAGACAGAAATCACATTCACAGTAAATATTCAGATTTGTTAATAGAAAAGGAGGAAGATTATCTTGGATTAGGTTTCAATGTTGATTAAAACTACTATTACCTTTCAAAGTAAACTGGGTGTGGTGGCACATACCAGTAATCCCAGCACTTGGGAGGCTGAGGTGAGAGGATTGCTCACGAGTTCAAGGCTAGCCTGGGCTACATGGTGAGACCTTGTCTCAACAAAACAAAAAACCCCAAACAAACAACAAAAAAAGAAACCACCAAAAAATAACTCACCCCGGTGAGACTTAATATGGCACAGGTATATTTGCTCCAGCCATCCTATTAAAGTAAGTATCTTGAGTCTAAATAACTATACTTTAGCTAAAACATCTGAAGGAAAGCTTTAGCACAACATTCGGGCTTTGTTAACAATATTTACTTTTGCCCCATTTGTTGTCAGGCTCTGACATGTAGGTGGGTGGATTATTAAACTAGTCATCTCCAAAGAACTCAAGAGCAAAAAACCAATCTGATTAAAAAATGAGCAAATGATCTGAATAGACATTTCTCAAAAGAAGAACAAAAATGGCCAACAAGTATAGGAAGAAATGTTCAACATCAGTAGTCATCAGGGAAACGAAATCTAAGCCACAGACATTTCACCCTGGTCAGAATGGCTATTGCAAAAATGAACAACAGGAAATGCTGGTAAGGCTGCAGAGAAAGGGAAAATCTCAAATACTGTTTGGTGGGAATGTAAACTAGTGTTTCTACTGTGGAAAACACTACGGAGGTTCCTAAAAAACCTCAAGAGGCCTACATGTGACCTAATAATCCTGCTGCAATATACCCAAAGTAGATGAAATATTGTATCAAAGAGATACCTGCACGTCCATGTTTATTGCACCACTATTCACAATATGAAATCCACTGAGAAGTCCAGTGATAAATGCATTTTAAAAAAATGGTATATACACACAGTGGAATATTATCCAGTCATACAAAAGGATGAAACCCTGTGACTGCAGCAACACTGACGGAACTGGCAGGTAATATGTTAAGTGAAAGAAGCCAGCACAGATAAGACAACGCTGCAAGTTCTCACTCATCTCTGGAAAATAAAAAGGCTGATTAACAGAAGTAGCAGAAGAGAAGTCACTAGAGGCTGGGAAAGAGTGGCTAACAGATACCAAAACATCTGTGGGGGTGTGTAGTTCTGCTGCTCTATAGTATAGGAAGGTCACTATGGTTTACGTCAATCACTTATACATCAAAAATAACTGGAGGAAAAATGAGTGTGATGGCTTCCAACACACAGAAATGTACTATTTGAAGATGGAAATAGTATTCATCCAGATTTGATTATTATAAATGCACTAATATTCTATTGAGTGCTAATGTATGTCAGTGATCTACGTTGCTAAGTATATAGCACTGAATAAGACTCCCTACTGACAGCAGCTGTGTTAAAATCTAACAGAGGTCATCAATGTTCATCTTCAAGAGTCTCCTTCCTAACACTTACCTCTCATACATATCGATACCAATTCAATTAGTTTTTAGACCCACTATGAAACCTGCAGCTATTTCCTATAAAATCTAACTTCCTTTTATGATACAGAAATATAGAAGGTCTTCCACAAATTGATTTTAACTTTATATTTATATCCCTTTATTCACACTAAGACTGGTACTGCCTGTAGATTTTTTTCCTCAGAACAAGTCCTGCTGCCAGACTGCTGGGGTGACTGTTACCTCTGCACCCTCAATCACCTGCTCCCCTGCTGACAGTACATGCTCAAAATGACTGTATTATTATTAGGCCTTTTTTTTGGTGGGGTCTTTCTGGACTTTTTGAGACAGGGTCTTACTATGCTGATTGTATTAATTTTTCTGGACTCATTTCAAGCTCCACTCTACATGCTTTATCTCTGCCACATATTCATTCCTTTTTCCAAATACACCAAATGTTGCACCTCTAAAAACATTTAAAACTGTCACAAACTTTCTTGTGTCATTTCTAATACTGCTTTAACTTTCTGTATGTGCAAGTACTCATAGTTCTTGTAACAATAACATGAACTTTTTTTCTTTTGGAGACAGGGTCTCGCTATGTAGTTCAGGCTCGCCTTGAACTTGTGTCAATCAATCCTCCTGACCTCAGCCTCTGAGTGCTGAGATTACAGGCATGTTCCACAACACCCAACACACTTTTTAGAAAGTAATGATAGTGGATTTGATAATGAACTACACAGCAAAAAGGAGACAAACAAAACAACCCAAGCCCCCTAAACCTCCAAAAAACTTCCCAAGGTTGTGCAGGTACGAGAGAATATTCACATCCAACGAGCAATTATCAGTGACAAAATCATACGGTAATGCAGAACTTTCAGAATGCGCTCTTCAACGTACAAATTTCTTTCAAAAACCAGCTACTCTCAAACACCTTGTTAAACATTCCTTAACCCTGAAAGGACACTCTAAGTCTAATCTTTCCCCCAAAATACTTGTTAATTATGTCATGATAAAACAAAAACAAAAAACAGATTTGTGTAACACTTATTTTTGAGTAAACAACAACAAAGTGTGGTTCATTTTTTTTTTTTTTGGTACCAGGATCGAACTCAGGACCTTGCACTTGCCAGGCAGGCACCTGTGCCACTGAGCTGTATCCCTAGCTCTTTCTTTTTTCTTTTTGGTTCATTCCTCAAAGGTGGTCTTTTTTTTGAAACCTAGCTTCAACCACTTTTATTATCATATGTAACACAATGAATGAATTTCATGTCAGCTTTGTAATCTTAACCCATTTTTTTTTTTTTTACTTCGCAAGTAGTCCCTCTCATCAAGTGTTTTGTGTGTGTGTGTGTGTGTGTGTGTGTGTGTGTGTGTCCGTCTGTCTGTCTTTTTGAGACAGGGTCTCCTTATGCAGCTGAACTGGCCTTGAGCTCATTTTGTAGCCCAGGCTGGTCTCAAATTTGCAACAATCCTCCTTCCTCAGCCACCTGGCGTACTGGGATTCATCAGTGTTTTTTATTCAGTTTTCTCACAAACATTTTAGAAAATTAGGGGCAACCTATTGTCTAGGGCTCCTTCTGCCCCTCTTACAAGCTTTCTTTCTCTCAATAAATTCTTCCTACTCTTAAAAAAATTTAAATAAGTGATTTGTTGTTGACAATGTAGCTTTTTGAATACTTTTCTATTTACTTGCTCATGAAAGTAGTTCTTTATGTATTTCATTACTGAAATACAATCTAAATTCCCCAAACTGTCATGTTAGAAACATCTGCATTTTGTCTCTCCCAGACTGCTTCCATCACTGGCAGTGTTTCTATGCTGTATTTGACAGTATATGCTGGCAAAGAAATAGGACTGGTTGGCTGTTGTATTTTTTTGTGATGGCAGAAAAACAAGTGTTCCCTCAAATTATGACCTTCCCTGTTTAAACAAGAAACCCTGAGATGCAAGGTCGTGAGTTCGGTTCCTGGTACCGGAGAAAAACCAAAAAAAAAAAAAAAAAAAAAGAAACCCCGAGAGAAGCATCCAAGCATTTATAATTAATTATATTTAATTAATTGCTCAATTCTGTCATGTCTGTCATATAGAATAGTGGATAAACACCTCTTCAAAAACTGTAAAGGCTGATCTTCACATTGTGTACTCTTAGAAATTAGTTTCGCAATATGAACTAAAATTTCAAGGCACAGTATAATTGGGTAAGGTTTCTTACCAAAAGTAGGGAAACGTACTATTTCAAAACCTTCTTGATGATTTCAGTTGTTTTGGGATCAACTAATGAGATCTGACTAAGCCATCTTGATTTCATGATGATGCGGCTGTATCTACTCTCATTGCTTAGCTGCTGTACTTGTGTTACTATCATCTACACCTGCAGCTGATACACTACATCTAGAGTCCATACACTACAGGTGAGATGAGCTCGGGAAGGTTATAAAAATCAGTTAACCCACTGAATCTGGGACAGAAAAATGCAACCTGTCACAATATACTATCAGCAAATGAACAGGTAAGAGTACCACCGTCAACCTTTTCAAATGCAGACTCCCATTCCTCTCAGATACCTCCCACATAGTGTCTTACTACCATGAGTACAATTTATTTAAAAAAAAAAAATAAGTACAAATAGAAAATATTACTTTTTTCCTTTGTTCCAATAGATCTTATGCACTCCACTCTGGAGTCCTAAAACACACTGAAGTTAGTTCTAGGACTACAAGTGATTTGGTCAAGTTCCTATCCCTTAAAATCTGAGCTGTTTATTTAAAATAAAGATGCAAAAATTACTTTCATAATTAAGCTTCTGTTTTATCTTTTTAACAACTTTTTCATGCTGCCTGATGGTACTGGGAATTGAACCCAGGGCCTTCCACTGAGCTATAGCCCTATCCCCTTTTGAATTTTTACACAGGGGGCTGGGGATTTAGCTCAGTGGCACAGCACCTGCCCGGCAAGCACAAGGTCGTGAGTTCGATTCCCAGTACTGGGAAGAAAAATAAATAAATTTTTACATAGAATCTCACTGAGTTGCCCAGGCTGGCCTGGAACTTGTGATCTTCCTACCTCAGCCTCCCAGGCAGCTGCGATTATAGGTGTGTGCTACTGCATGCCACAATAATTTTCTTTTTCTCTCTCTTCTTTCATTCTGAGTTAGGCTGGTTTAGAACCCATGATCTTCCTACCCCAGTCTCTATGTACTGGGACTACAGGCATGTGCTCCACACCCAACAACAGAAGTCTTTCCTTCCTCCCTTTTTCTTTCTTTGTGGTGCTAGGGATCAAACCCAGGGCCTTTTGCATGCTTAGCAAGAACTCTATCATAGAGCTACATCCTTAGGTTTAACATGAACACTTCTATTAGATAATACCCAAAGAGTAAGCAGGTATCATTTATCAGAGACTAAAAGTACAAGTGACAGCAAAAGTAGATCTAATCAAACAGTTAACGGTTAACTGCCCTTCATAGATTCTGCTAAAGAACTGCAAAGTATCACCAGACAGAGGCACATACCTATAATCCCAGCTATGCAGGAGGCTGAGGCAGGAGGATTGAAAGCTCAAGGCTGGGGCTGGGGATTTAGCTCAGTGGCAAAGCGCCTGCCTGGCAAGCGCAAGGTCGTGAGTTCGGTTCCCGGTACCGGAAAAAAACCAAAAAAACCAAAAAACAACAACAAAAAAGAAAGCTCAAGGCTAAGGCCGGGGATATAGCTCAGTGGCATAACTGCCTGCCTGGTAAGCACAAGGTCCTAAGTTTGATTCCTGGTACCAAAAAAAGTAAGTTCAAGGCTAGCTGGGGTGATTTAACAAGACCCTGCCTCAAAAAGAAAAAAAAAGGACTCAGAGTGTAGCTCAGTGGTGGAGTGCTGCTGGATTTGATCCTTAGCACTGGAGTGGCGGTGGCATAAAGAAAGCCAGTGTAGGGCCGGGATATAGCTCAGTGGCACAGCACCTGCCTGGTAAGCATAAGGTCCTGAGTTTGATTCCCACTACAAAAAAAAAAAAAAAAAAAAGAAAGGCAGTGTAGCACCCAATTCATTGCTGAAAAGATCAAGTTTAGGAGTATAGTATTTGTATATTATGAAAATTATCACAAGAGGGATACTGTACAAATTTTAAGAGATAGCTTTATTTTGCACTTTGTTTATTGATATACATTAAGTGGTCAGGTCCTGAATGTAATTTTATTTTATTTTATTTGGGACTGGGAATTGAACTCAGGACCTTGCACTTGCCAGGCAGGTGCTTATGCCACTGAGCTAAATCCCCGGCCCATTCTCATTTATTTATTAACTTTGTATTCTGGAAAGTATCGGTCCTTAATAAAAATTTGGTGAATTGGTATTTCTATTATTCATAGCTCCAAAAACATTTAGTAACCCTACTGGTCATGCCAGGAGGAGTGATAAATGAAGCATTAAAAGAAGAGGAGTGCTTGGTTACTATGATGTTTTTATTTGGAGATTAGTGGCTTGTATAAGACTTTTCACTAATATGGCAAAAATTGTCCTATTTTCTGATATTTTTAGTTTCATTGTGTCAAAATTCCCTTCACTGTAACTGTGATAGTGCTATTAAAATATACTTGATAAAATTAAACCTACTGAGCAGTGAAATTTATTAAAACTTTTAGCAACTGGTATTTGAGAAGTCTGCAAACTACTGCTTTAGTCAACTCCACCCATTTAGAGCCATGCCAAACACGGTAAGGCCGTTTTCTCTTCCTCCACACTGTGGCACTATTTTTCACACTTAAACACAAAACAAATTTGGCGTGGTAAGCTGGTCCAAGGGAGGGACATACCAGTTACATTTTTCTATTTTGTCTATACTAGCAGCTCTCAATTCTAGTAACTTTTTGTGACAAGATCAGAATGACTTACTGAAAAAGGCACGAATTTATTCATATTTTTAGTTTTTGTAGAACTAGAGATCCAATCCAGAGTCTTTGTACTGAGCTACATTCCCATTACCTCCCCTTTTTAAACTGAGACAGGGTTTCACCGAGTTGTCAAATTGCCCAGGCAGCCTTAACTTGTGACCCTCTGCTTTCAGGGGCCCGCTTTCGCCCCACAGAGGCTATTTTTCTTCCTACTTTAACAGGCCCACAGTCGCCCTCCACTGTATTTGTTTTTTTCTCTTTTTTTTTGAGACAGGGTCTCACTATGTAGGTCAGGGTAGCTTTGAACTCACTTTGTAGCTCAGACTGGTCTCAAACTTGTGATCTTTCTGCCTCAGCCTCCCTTTAAGTGTTGGGATTACAAGGTATGCACCACCATTGCCTGGCAGGTATAGCATTTCTTTTCCTACCTTTAATAACTGTAAAAAAATAAAAACCCCAAACCCCAAAAACAGGAGTATAAACCTGTAGTTCAGCAAAGAAAGGCCATGGCAATAAATACTTTTTTTTTTTTTTTTTTGGTTTTTCTCCAGTACCGGGAACCGAACCCACGACCTTGCGCTTGCCAGGCAGGCGCTTTGCCGCTGAGCTAAATCCCCAGCCCCTCATGGCAATAAATACTTTAGGCTTTGCAGACTATAAAGCCTCTGTTACAGCTACCCAAATCTGGTTCTGTAGTGGAAAAACAGCCACAGATGATCAACACATGACTATGTTCCAAAAAACTTATTTAGAAACACAGCCAGAGTCAGAGTTGGCCATGGTATGTAAGGCCCTGGTTTTAAATTTTCAAATTTTTTGGTTACAGGATTTTTTTTTTTAATTTTTAATATGTATCAAGGATGTCAACCTCTGCTTAGATGGCTTAGTTGTATCAATCCATCCTAAATGTAAACTAAAATTTTGCCTAGGTACATTGATCTATTTCAAAGTAACAGCAAACTAAATTATTATACCTCTATTAATGTATTTTCCAAAGCAAAAAATAAATTTGTGAGAAGTGGGGCTGGGGATTTAGCTCAGCGGCAAAAGCGCCTGCCTGGCAAGCACAAGATCGTGAGTTTGGTTCCTGGTACCGGAGAAAAACAAAACAAAACAAAAATTTGTGAGAAGATTGGCATAATTTACATTTTACAGGGTTGGGGATATAGCTCAGTGGCACAGTGCCTGCTTGGTAAGCACAAGGTCCTGAGTTTGATTCTTGGTACTCCCCCACAAAAAAAATTACATTTAATGCCTGGCTTAAAACAGCTGAATTATCTGGTTTTGTATTCAATTTATTGTTCTGTGTTGCTGTGACTAAAGCATACGAAGAAAATCCAGCTATGTGTGTACACACATGAATACACTTATTTTTGTGACAGTGGGGATCAAAACCAGGGCTTTGTGCAGCCTAGGTAACTACCCTGTCACTAAACTACATTCCCAGCTCACACAAAGATACAAGCAGAAAAGGGAGGAGTATTTCAGTAAAGTTCCAGACACTATGGGTACCCTTTGATATCACACCAGCGATTAGTGACTACAATAGCTGGGGATGACAGAGGCAGAGCGGAAAACGGTGAGTGACTGCTAATGCCTGAGATTTCTTTTTGGGAAAGAAAATGTCCTAAAATTAGATTGTGGTTATGGCTGTGTAAATATATTAAAACGGGGTGGTGCATGCCTGTAATCCCAGCACTCGGGAGGCTGAGGCAGAAGTATTGTTGCAAGTTTGAGACCAGCCTGGGCTTTTAGAAAGTGAGCTCAAGGCCAGCCTGAACTGCATAGTGAGCCCTTGTCTCAAAAAGGCAATCAATAAATAAAAAAATTGTACACTTAAATAAAATTTTTGCTATATTTCAAAATAAATTTGTTTAACAAAAAGAGAAAAGTTGAACAAAATGGCTACAGTTTAGAAAGAGCAAGGAATAGGCAATCAGACTAGTGCCACAGGCAGGCAGTCACTCAACATTGTGGACCACTTTCTAAGACCAATGGGAAGGCATCAAAGGATTGAAGGAAGAACCAAATATTACTACAGATCTCATCAACTGGTAGTGTCTTAAAGGTTGTTGCACTGCGACAGGGACTCTGGGGCTGCATGAATGAACTTTTCATTCTTCACGTTAAAACCCACAAGTCTATTTTGCACTTTGAATATTTTATGCACGATTTCCTAACATGCTAGCACTGTTCAACTGGAAAATATTATATCAGCTCACTGAGTCATGCAGATCTTCCAAACTGTAAGGATACACACGTGTTGGAAGTACTTTTTAAAATTAAACTCTTAAGTGAAACTAGATTTTTAAAAAAAATATTGAGTGGATGGCAGTAAAGAATACAATGACTACTGGTAGTTGAGATATTCCCCCCCAACGTTTTTTTTGGTCTTTTTGAGACGGTCTCATTATGTAAGTTCAGGCTGGCCTTGAACTCACTTTGTAGCCCAGGCTGGCCTCAAACTCACAACGATCCTCCTGCCTCGGCCTCTCAAGTGCTGGGAATACAGGCATTCCTCACCACGCCTGGCTCTTGGATTTTCCATTATACAATCTTCTTTTTAAAAAAATCACATTTGTTAATATCATAACTGACTCATGCCATCAGAAATTCTTTAAGTACTAGGAAGTTGTCAAGCTCACAGTAGCAGATATAAATATTCCAAACTTCTAATTTTCAATAAGCAATAAATCATTTTTTGAGCCCAGGCTGGCCTTGAACACTGTGTAATCCTCCTGCCTCAGCCGCGCAAGTGCTGGTATTACCAGCATGCCCTGGCATGCCTGGCCATTTTATCATTTTCAACCAATACTATTCAATGTTATTCTTGAAGTGGACAGACTACTTCATTCTTGAGAAAACGTCTGCAAATATCCAAATCTGATAATCATGGGTGTCTGTCAATCATTCTTCGTTTTTAATTTTATTTTCTTTATTTACTTTTCTTTCCTTCAAGCAAAAATGGAATAACATGAAATAGGCAGTTTAGTTTAAAACTCATTTAGTACAAGTGTTTTTCCTTAGGACAACCATAATTCTTTAGTATGCAGCATACCTTATACATACATCCCATTTCATCAGACAGAACAGTTACAAAGCATACATCTAAGGATCAAGACAATAAAGTTAATAATCATTTTTACTGCTTTCATGAACTACTATTTAAACTTACAGACTTGGATGAAACTACTGATTTCTCCCCTTACTATAAATGCATGGACTACTGCTAGTTTGGTACTACTGTCTCAACTCACAATAAAGAGGCTGCAGTTTTACCCACTCTTGCTTTTGCACCATTAGTGCAAGCATCAACACAGTGGACAAGGCAAATGTCTTCATTATTATGAAAATAGTTTTGTCTTCAAGGACTCAACAAAAGGGCCCATGGGGCCCCTGTCCAGGGCTTCAATGACCACACTCTTGAGAACTGCTTGTTGGCCTAGGGAAATGAAGGAGTATTACTACTACCTGTGTGATCTTGGGCAATTCACTAAACTGTGTATTAAGCTCTATAGAAAAAAATGGTAATATCTCCCAGAGTTGCTTATCAAGATTCAATGATACAATATTTTGTATATTATACAGCACCATAAACACATAACATGTAATAATACTTATAGTAAATGATAGGGTTTCAGTGGAAACCACTGAATTCATCATTAACAACTGTTATGGTTTGTGTGTAGATGTCCCCCTTAGCCTCATGAAGTCGTGGGGCTAGAGTTTTTCATTGACTCATGGTCCAAAGCTGGGATTAGGGGTGTGAGTGCTACACCTGCCCTGGGGTGGGTAGCCTGCATACAACATAAGGGAGAGAAAGAGGCTTGTTCTTGCTGTTCCTCCTTTTTTGCTGTTGTTGCTTTTACTGTCTTCTGCTGCAATGAATGTTGCCCTCTGCCATGTGCCACTCTGCCTTGGAGCCAGCCAAGTATGGACTGAAACATCTACAAACTGTAAGCTAAATAAACCTTTCCTTCCTTATGGGCGTCAGGTATTTTGTTTCAGCAATGAGAGAAAAGTAACCAAAACAACAACCTAGTGTAGTAACCAAGTTTTATATATTTTGCTTCTGATTTTCTTTCCTTTTTTTTGTTTTTTTGAGACAAGCGATCACTACTGTATAGTCCAGGCTAGCCTTGAACTTGGGAGGCTGAGGCAGGAGGATTGTCACAAATCAGCTTGGGATACAGAGTGAGTTCAAGGTTAGCCTAAACTACAAAGCTAGACCCTGTCTCAAAAAACAAACGAAACAGAACAAAAGGGACATGTTTGGGACACTGAATAGGCAAGAAAAGCCAGAAGATCTGCAGGAGAAAAAACTGAAAAATGCAAAAATATTAGCATATCAGAGAGAAAAAGTCTGTGTTATGAAATGGAAAGACAAAAAGATGTCATACTGTCAATTATTCATAATACAGAAATGATAGAACTGGAAGGAAGCAACGAAACTAAAAATATTCCAATACTGGTCAATGATTATATAATCCTGTGGGCGGTGTTGACAGAACTGACCAACATCTAACAAGCTACCCTGTAATCAAAAAGCAAGGACAAAATATTGTCACCATTACATTTAGTGGTAGACATTTTACTGAAATTATCTCACCCACAGAATAAAAAGACCAACGTGACTGTGTAAAATGTGTTGGTCAAACACATGCAAAAGCCGAGTGTGGTGGCGCAGGCCTGTAATCCCAGCACTCGGGAGGCTGAGGTAAGAGGATTTGTTGCGAGTTTGAGACCAGCCTGAGCTACACAGTGAGCTCAAGGCCAGCCTGAACTACATAGAGACTCTGCCTCAAAAAAGACAAGCAAACAAAAAAACCAAACCAAACCGAAACAAAACAACAAATACATGCAAAAAGAATTCAGACTGTAGATACTATTTGTCCAGACTGTATTGTTGGATTACGTATTAAATCTTTTAAGATATACCATACACAGAAAAATTATTAAATTTGATAAAATTGTCATTTTTATATTTGCTGTTGTATTACCTTTTTTATATTACCTTATAAAAACAAACAAAACTATGCAATTTTTGGTCATCCTATATTTAAATAAGTTGACTACTAAGTGGTTAATCATAAAAATTGCTATCAGCTGAACATACATAAGTTTTTATCATATCCCTGCCCCATCGTTGCCAGTCAAACTTGTCCAGGGCTCCCCTTCAGTGTGCCTGAATATGTTCACCAGTTTTTCTCCCTTCCAAATTTGGTCTTGCCACTTCTACTTACTGACCAACCATCCTACCCTTAGGTGTCCAATTAAACAAACCTTTTCCAGCTATCCAATAAGATAAACTTTGTCCTCTGATTACCTAATGTTACCCTTAGCTTCTCTTTGGTTGCCTTTCCTTACCAAGACTGTAATCTTCCTGAAGGTGAGAACATCTTACATTTCTCCTTATTCCCGTCAGCATCTATTAGAAAAATGTATTCTACTTTCCTAAAGGCCCTGTGTGTCTTCTACTAGAAACTAGCATCAATGAAGCACCAACATTCATATCCAAATAAAGACCTAGAAAATGGTGGCAGAAGACCTAAAAACCTTTATAGACCTGAGCACTCTACCTCTTGTCTAATACAGTTTCAAGATAAGTTTTATCTCTAAGCCTTACTCAAATGACAAGGTAAGGTAATTGGCATCACAGTTTAAGGTACAATTATTTGACAGGCATGGTGGTACATACCTGTAATCTCAGCACTCAGGAGGCTGAGGCAGAAGGATCGCTGAGAGTTTGAGGCCAGCCTGGGCTATCTAGTGAGCTCAAGGTGAGCCTGAACTACATAGCGAGACCCTGTCTCAAAAACAAAACAAACTAAAACCAAAACCAAAATGAAAGCCAAAGCCACAACAAAAAAATGCAATTATTCTCTGGGCAAAAAATCATGCTTTTCAAAGTGCCTAAGATGTGGCTCTGAGAGGAAAAATATATGATAAGATATATAAAGATGTTTAAGCAGATTTAAGGTATGTTTCTTTTTTTTTTTTTTTTTTTGAGATGGGGTCTCACTACATAGTCCATGCTGCCCTTGAACCTGTGATCCTCCTGACTAGGCCTCCCAATGCTATGATTACAGATGTGTACCATCATACCCAGCTGGTACGTTTCAGCAGAACAAAATAACTGAGCTGAACCAATTTAAAAGGCCTAAGTTCAACATGCAAGATAGCAAGACAGGAACATTAGGATTTGTAGCATTTATTATTGGTCAGTCAATAATAAAGCCAAATCAAATAGGCAACAAATCAAGAGTAGACGCTCCATACTGAAAACCAACAGCAACTAAAAGGTAGTATTGGGTTCAAATCTTAGTTCATAAATTGTATGAAATCATGAAGTCCCTTTACCTCTATGCTTTGGAGTTTTTATTTGTAAATAGCACTGATACTATTTCCCTGGTAGTTTTTGAGAAGATTAGAAATACTAAAGGCCTATGAAAATACAAACTTTGAAGACAGACAGGTCTGGGATAGAACTGACATAGTTTTTCTGAATGTTTATTTTTGTTTTTTGAGACAGCGTCTCACTATGCAGTTCAGGCTGGCCTTGAGCTCACTTTGTAGCCAAGGCTGGCCTCGAACTTGCAAGATCCTCTTGCCTCAGACTCCCTACAGGTGTGCACCACTGCGCCCAACTAGTTTAGTATTTAAGTTTCAGGTTTTTCATCTGTAAAATAGGTACGAAGTCACCTTAGAGCTGTTTTGAGGATAAGTGTTACTTTTCTTTTTGAGACAGGGTCTCACCATGCAGTTCAGGCCAGCCTCGAATTCACAGCGATCCTCCTGCTTCTGTCTTTTGAGTGCTGCCATTACAGGTATGCACCACCATGCCTGGCCTTGTTATATTTTATTTTATTTATTTATTTTTTGTCATTTAGGAGACAGGGTCTCACTATGCAGCTCAGGCTGGCCTTGAGCTCATTTTGTAGCCCAGGCTGGTCTCGAACTCAGAGCGATTCTCTTGCCTCAGCCTCCCAGGTACTGGGATTACAGGCCTGTGCTACCATGCCCGGTACCTGGCCTTGTTACTTTTTAAAAACGGCTATAAGGAGTTAAAAAACATCAACTAAGGTGCTCAATAAATGTCTCTAATAGATACAGGTACATTCCTCACCTTGCATGCTGCCTACTGTGATATATTTAATAAATGTCAACTACTGTAATTATTTTCTATTACAAGAAATTTCAGAACAATGATTACAAACTTTAATTTTATACCCTATTATACTCAATATCTTTCTCTCTCTCTGTCTCTCTGTCTATATATATACATATATAAAAGTCAGGAATAAATGCTGGTTCATAGTAGAAGCAGGATTGAATTTAAAACGCTTCCTTAGAGAAGAAGTTTAGGAACGAAGTAGTAACTGGGAGAGCTGTTACTCTACATCAGGCCTATCAACTATTTATACACTTAAAGTTCTTAAATTACACGCTCATTTGTTGAAACAAGTCATTTATTATTTACTTTTTTGCCAAAGGCAAAGTCATATATAAGTTTAATTCTTTCCCACAATTATCCTTCGTTTTAAGCCTTCTACCTGCAGCTGTCTTGGCTCTAGATCGATTTCACTGGGTTACAGGGAGAGGACTGATCTTATCAGTTCTTCAAAGACATTTCAAAACTGCAAACATTAAAAAACTGTAGCAGCCATTTTATACCACTATTTCATGGGGGGGGGGGGCACTGTACTCTGGTTTCTAGAAACCACCTACCCATCCTCTAGTTGTTCTCACCCCTGCAAAAGGTTATATATAGAGTGAAAAACAAAAAAGCAGGTGGTGGTAATTCAATGTACAAAATAGGAATTCAACAAGTCTCTTACAGTAGAAGGAAGCCAGGTTAAGAGTTTGCTTAACTGGGCAGGGCGATACATATCTGCAATCCTAGCACTCTAGGAAGCTGAGGTAGTAGGATTGCAAGTTTGAGCCCAGCCTGGGCAATCTAGATTCAGTCTTAAAATAAGAAATAAAAAGGGCTAAAGATGTAAGTTCAATGGAAGAGTCCTGATTTCAATCCCCAGTACGGGGAGGGGAGGGAAGGATCTTTATTTTGCCCAATTAAATCTGTTACTATTTAGTTTATTTTTTGTTTTTTTGAGACAGGGTCACACTATGCAGTCTAGGTTGGCCTTGAGCTCACTGTGGAGCTCAGGTTGGCCTGGAACTTGAAGCAGTCCTTCCGCCTTAGCCTCCTGATTACAGATGTGCACCACCACGTCCAGCCTTGCCAAAATAAATTTTTAAAACGGCTCAATTATATATAGCAATTGGGAAGTTAAAAAATACAGAAATGGTATTTATGGGATACAATACATTGTGTTATGTGGAAAAAATTCACATCTAAGACAAAGTACTCATCCAAATTTTAATAATGACCTGAGTACAGAATTTTTCTTTTGTATATAAAAGTCCAAAACTGCCTAATCAGTAATTAGGTCTCCATCGCAAAAGAAATCTATTTTAACATTTAACAGCAATGGACAACTTTGCTATACTACAGGTATCAATAAAGGTAACATACTTCTACTTTTAAAGAGATGTTATATACAAAAATCTGGAACCTTACTCATATAAAAGATGTCCAAGTTATAAATAATTTGTTTTTGGCATATGAATATTTACTAACACCACACCAACATTTAAAATAGTGATACATCCTTTCTATAAAAAAAAAAAACAAAACCAAACCACCTACTTAAAACTTTCACTACTATTATCAATTTAGATTTTTCTTTAAGAAAAAAAAATACATATATATATATATATACACACTCTTGTGAAACAGAACAGCATCATATCTTTATGTCACTCTCTTTACAAACTTACCTTTTCATTTTTTTTGTCTGCCTCTGGTGGTTGCTTTGCTGTTACACTTCGAGGAGTTCGAACAACTTCATCCTCAGCCGCTTCAACAGTCCGTCCATTTGGCTACATGAGCAACAAGAAAGCACCATGTTATCAAGCTGGCTGGCGGATTAAGCCATAGATTTACACTCAGGAAATAACACATGGATGAAATTCTACCCCAATGGGCACTAACAAAGTTGTTTTATATAGCAATATTATCTAAGACTTGATGGACTGATCTAAGTAACAGTGTTTTGTGATATAAATACAATGAACTATAAACAAAACTCTGTACCACAAATTTTCTGATTTCACCCACGTATCAGTTTAAAAGGAAAACAGAATAAAGGTAGGTAAAAGGACATCTACTACCACTACCAACAAGCTATGCAATCTCAGATCATTTCACTATCTCAAGGCTTATTTCTACATCTGTAAGATGATAGGTTTGGGTATTTAAGAGTCAGCAAACTTTTTTTGTAAAGGGCCAGACAGAAAATACTTTAGGCATGCTGGGCCACGTATCTACTGCAACTACGTGACTCTTTCATTAATTATAGTACAAAAACAGCACAAAAGATATACAAATGAATGTTCAATCATTTCTAATGTTGCCTCGAACTCTATAATTTAGTGGCTCTACTACTGTGGGATTAAGAAGTTTTACCAATCATTGCCACAACCTGAAAAGATTATCTTTGCTTTCCTAACATTCTCAAAATGATAGGATTGTGCTTAGAAGCATTCATGGGTAGAATTACGTGACTCCAAAACTCAAGCTTTAAGCATCAGAATCATTCAGTTTTTTAAAAAGTAAACATTTCCAAGCCCTGTCAACAAAATTGTATAGACTGAGGCATCTGAACAGGGCCTAAGTCTTTCAAACAAATTATGAACTCTGAAATCCTCAATTATGCCAACAGTGGTCTGACAGATATCCATATGCAATCTTCTTCTTGAACTCTATTACTTTTCACTTGTGCATTCCTCTCATGTTCAACACAATAAAGTCAAAAAACCATGTATTAGTTTCAAAGTTCTCTACCAGATTGCCTATTCACAGTAAAGCTACAAATAAGAAAACAATCAGTATTCAAAGGTTTTATAACTGACTTAATCTGCATTTGTTAAAAATGATCAGAAAAATGTAGTTGGAAAAAAGAGACCATTTATGTTCTAAAAATCAACTGGTAAGCTTTCCAAAGATCTGTGGCAGAAAATCAAAACAAAGCTGTCTTTTAGCTGATTGAATTCCTAATTAATCAAAATGTAATCTTCTAGGTCTTAAATAGCTTGTCAAAGTCAGAGCAAATGCAAAACCAGGTTTCCCTACTCTTGGTTTTCTTTCTCCTGTGCTGTTTTGCCACTTTACCGTTTGTTGCCTCTGCTACTCTTTGTATGTGTGTGTGTGTGTGTATGTGTGTGTGTGTCTGTGGGGGGTTCGGTGGGAGAGAGCACATGCAGAAAGGTAAGGAACCTCAGGAAGGCAAGTGGACTTAGGGGTAGATACACATCAGGAAAGTAACGATTTTTTTTCCACTTCTAATACTACCATCTTGTCTATTTTCATGCTGTTTCTTCTCCCCTATTCTTTCTCTTATATCTCTCCTATCTGCTCATAAGCAGCTCACAAGGTTTACATCTACAAAATTACACTTCAGGGAACTTTCTATCATGGTCACCAAATGAGAGATAAAAGTCTTTCAAAGCAATATGAACTCTGAAATCCTCAATTATGACAACAGTGGTCTGACAGATTTGGGAACACTCAGTTCTATTTCAGAGGCTAAAAATAGTCCAGACTTGCTCTAGAGACAGTACTGTTATCTTAAAACAACACAAAACAAAACTGGTTCTAGTTTTACTGTTTTCTAAGAAAACTGCATATTCACCATGTATTTATTCATTCACTCAATGCTCAGTAAGCAAACACAGTAGGATGCAGAACTCTTTCGTTTTGTTTTGTTTTTCCGGTACTGGGAATCGAACTCACGACCTCTCACTTGCCAGGCAAGGGCTGTGCCACTGAGCTAAATCCCCAGCCCTAGGATGCAGAACTCTTAAAACCTTGAAATGAATAGAGAAGGCCTAACCTCTACCCTCAAGAAGCTTAGAACCTAGCAAAGGAAGCCAAGTATAAAATAGCAATCCTAAAATATAAGACAAAAGGTATATTCTCTCCTCTCCCTTTCTTTCCTCTCCCCTCCCCCTCTTCTTCTTCTCTCTCTCTCTCTCTCTCTCTCTCTCTCTTTCTTTCTGGTCTTTTTGAGATGGGGTTTCACTATGCAGTTCAGGCTGGCCTCGAACTCACTTTTTAGCCCGGGCTGGCCTCAAACTCGCAGCAATCCTCCTGCCTCAGCCTCCCAAGTGCTGGGATTACAGGCATGAGCCACCACACCTGGCTATTCCCTCTCTTTAAACAGTATGTTTTTTTTTGTACCAGGAATCAAACTCAGGACCTTGTGCTTGCCAGGCAGGCACTGTGCCACTGAACTGTATCTCTGGCCCTAAAACAGTATGAGTTTTGAAGGTAAGTTTAGAGACCAAGATTAAAATCTCAAATGTGTTTTTCTTGGAGAAGTTGACATTTCTCTAGAGTTCCAATCTGCTTAGTTGAAAGTTATATTGAGCACACAGAAGGCATAAGTGTATGTATACTTTATATTTATCACAAAAAGATAAAAGACAAGACATTATGAAAAATCAAAAGCAAGCTGGGTGTGGTGGCACACGCCTGTAATCCCAGCACTCAGGAAGCTGAGGCAGCAGGATCGTTGTGAGTTCGAGACCAGCCTGAGCTACAAAGTGAGCTCAAGGCCAGCCCGACTGCATAGCAAGACCCTGTCTCAAAAAAAAAAGAAAAAAAAAATCAAAAGCAGCAGCATCTTTAGCTGACAGGCTGGACTGTAAGCTGAGCCTAATAATAACTATTAACTTTGGAGTTCGTGCCATGCACACCTGTCAGGTGCTTTACATGCATTACCTAACAAATGGCAAGTCCTACTCTGGGTCAGTTTCTTTGTTGTAGTTGTGAAGAGTTTTGATATAAATCCCACAGAGAACTTCTTGTCATTTTGAAAGCATAGCTGCATTTTTCCCCTGCCAAACGTTGTGCACTTATCAACTACATACACTTTAGCTTCAGATACAGTAATTTACCTACTTATTTTAAAATTCAACCCCAATTAAAAACACTTTGTAATTGAGAGAATAATCTTACAAATAAGATCCATAACCTGTATTTGCAAAATCTGCATATATATTGAGATATTTCACTTTGTGGTGAAGATCCTTGTGCTTTCTAAACAACTAGCCAAATGTTTTCTTTTTATTAAAAACAAACAGAATAGAAAAAAAGAAACATGTGTAAGAGTCCTGAGACAAAACAGAAAGGACTGTCTGTCTCAAATATTATGATCAGGAAAGGATTTTCTGGGATGGCGTTTTTTTCTTTTTTTTTTTTTTCCTGAGACAGAGCCTCCCTATGTAGTTCAAGCTAGCTTCAAACTTGTTGTAAAGACCTGCATCAGCATCCTGAGTGCTGGGATTACAGGTGTGGGCCACCACATCTGGACCTCGGGGATGCTTTTTAAGGTGAGATTCAAAGACTGATAAGGAGAGAGGGAAAGGCAGAGAGATTGAGGAATAGAGAAACAGGGGGAAGTGGGAAGAGAGAAAGAGACGGTGAGAGGGAGAGAAACTGTTAATTCTGGCTCATGTAAAGGCAGTGGATTATGAAGAAAGAACAGTGTAATTCTTTTTTTTGGCTTTTTTTCTGGTACCGGGAATTGAACTCATGACCTTGCGCTTGCCAGGCAGATGCTGAGCCGCTGAGCTAAATCCCCAGCCCCAAGAACAGAGTAATTCTAAGCAGCAAATGAGAACCAATCAGCTTAGAAAAAAAGCAGGTGCTGGCCTAGAAAGGCCTCAGATTTTGAATGCAAAAGCTACTGAAAAGTTCATTTTAGGCAAGAAAGAGGACTGGAGGTAGTCAAGGGAATGCAACTGCTAGAGCCTGTGAGCTAAGGTGACAGGCATAAGAGGGGGAAATCAGACTGAACATGTATTTGGGGGCAAAGCTGATTATACTTTGCTGATAGATTAGATAGGAGGTAAGAAAGCTATAAGGTGAGAAAAGTGTTAAAATCAAGGATAAATTCTTAAACACTTATAGTTTAATTAACAAATGGATGGTAATTGGCCCTTTACAAAAATGGGGGCCAGGCATGCTGGCACACGCCTGGAATCCCAGTACTTGGGAGGATCACTGTGAGTTCGAGGCCAGTTCCGGCTACACAGTGAGTTCAAGGCCAGACTGAACTACAATGTGAGACCCTGTCTCAAAGTGTAGACTTACACATGACGTTCTGGAGATGAGAACAGCCCAAATACAGATATGCAGAGACAAATATACACGCGATCCTCAATATCTACTGATTTTGTGTTGATGATTTCTGCCTCACTAAAATCTGTAACCACAAAATCAGTGCTCGAGAGCTTTGCAACCATGAGGAAATGTACAGAGCTGCAAAAAAATTGAGTTGCCCTGTAGTTCTGTAGCATGTAACATGAGGTTAAGGCAATACTCTGCCTTATTTCATCTTTTTCATAATTGTAAAGAAGTGTTCTTTGTAAGGCCTATGTAGAGCCACATATTTTCCATTTTTGTTCTTTTCACTTGTAATTTCACTGTTTAAAACAGCCCTCAACCATAGTACTAAGGTGTTGTCTTGTGTTCCTATGTGATCTGCAAGAAGGCTGCAATGATCCTTAGTGAGAAAATATACATATTAGAAAAGCTTTGTTCAGGTATGAATTCTGGTATATTGGCCATTTCAATGTTCATTAATCAACTACATTAAAGAAGGTGTCTTTAAACAGAAACATATACAAAACAAGCCTATGTAGATGATTAGTAAAAATACTGTGACCAGAGGCTTGTAGGAATCCACATACCTTTTCCCTAGGAACTCTAATCCGCACGCACTAATTTAGTGGCTGCGCAGAATTTACACAACTGCTGGAAATAATAAGAACCAACTATATCAATATGTTTATAAAGTCCCCCCATGTGTGTAAATACTAACGTGCTCTATGCTGCCAATACAGATGAAATGTTGAGATATTTGCAGATTAGAACCCCATGAAATGGTGGTATTAGGCCATTTTGATTAAATATATGGCAACTACAGTCTTCACTAAATATAGACTATTATGCTAGATGCTGCAAGGAACATACAATGCTAGTGCAGCAGTGAGTGAAGGCTTTAGAGGCAGCACTGTAGCTGGGCTTTAAAAGATTGGTAAAAATTGTAAGAAGAAACATCCTTTCAATGGAAAAAAATACGAACAGACATGAAAGTCTAGCTAAACAAAATTACTTATTTTAGGAACAGCACTGGAATATAAACCTAAGGTTTAGGTCATGACGAGGCACTGAGTATCGTATCACAGACTTTGGATCTTATTCAACATGTGATGGGGAAACTACTGAAGAGATGTGAATGTGAGTCACATGGTCAGGGTTGGGCTTAAAAAGATTCAACTGACAAGAATGGGTAGAAAATTTGGTAACAGGATGACTGAAAGCAGGCAAATCAGTTATAATACCGTTAGAACAGTCTAAGCAAAAGGTAGTTAAGGAGTGGCATAAAAATGGAAACAGAAGCAATGACTACAAAAGGCATTACATACCAGTAGAATAACTTACAAAATTATAGCCAGAAAAAAAGACCTCTTCAACTGCAAAAAATATGGCACATATACTCTAGCATGAAGAATAAAACAGGCTGTATAATTCAATAATTATTTTTTGAGTGCCAAGCACTGGACAAGATTATACACAACCAAACAAGAAAATGAAACTATACTATGGCAAATCTTTAGGAAAAATTCATACACTAACATACAAGTAATTGCTCCTTAAAATGAATTATCTTTGGAATTGACCCTGATTATGTGCTGAAATTCAAAGTCACAACTGTTAAAGACCAATTACCTGAGACCTACACAACTTATCAGATTAAAAGCCAAGTGAAAAAATAGTGAGCAGTTGTTTGAAATCTACATTAAATTAAAGTGCCATGAAAATACATAAAAGATAAAGATTTTTTAAAATGTCAAGAACTAGGCAGGCAAGGGAGACTGAGGCAGGATGATTACAAATACAAACCCGGCATGGGCAACTTCAAAATAAAAAATAAAAAAGGGCTAGGGATGTAGCTCCTGTACGATCGCTTCTCAGCCTTTTGGCAAAGATCAAGTGTAGCTCCTGTGTGACACTCTGGGTTCAATCTTCAGACTCTTCCCTTCAATCCAAGAATTAAACTAACCCAAGTATCCTCCTTATCCTGAAAGTATCCTCCTTATCCTGGTTTTATAAGTGGAATATCTGCAATTCATAGCCTAAAAGATGTAGGCAAGATTAAGGGATAAAAACCAAATTGATAAAAAGAATTTCAAAATGTGCTTACCAAGAGACTGAAATAAATGAAAATGTTAAAAGCTAAATACCACCTATTCTCTAAATAAACTATTAGAAACAAAATTTGAACATGAGGGTTGAAAAATTTGGAATGAGTTAAAAGAAAACAAAAAACAATGGAATAGAAGTAAAATAAGCAAAACATGCTGAGAAAGATGAAACATCGTTTTAAATAAACTGCAGTGGTTTGTATCACTGAACCCATTTGCATTAAAGTAGACTTTAAACCAAGGACAGACTGCACCTATAATCCTTGCACTTTGGAGGCAGAGGAACGAGGATCACTATGCAGGCCAGCGTGGCCTATACAGTGACATTCTGTACCCCACCCAACTACTTAATATTCTAAAATGTATGTCTTATAATAGGGATCTTATAGCTCTATTTCAGTAATGGGCAAGGATTACCAAGAAAGTTTGTTATAAATGCAGATTCCTACAAGCTGAGTGCAGAGGCATACATACTTATAGTCTCAGCTACACTGGAGACTCAGACAGGAGAACCACTTGAGCCCTAGACTTCAAGTGTACACTGGGCAACTGAGCCAGACCCACCTCAAATCAAAGTAAGAATCAAACAAAAAGCAGATTCTCCAGACCTAAATTCAGAATCTGAACTTTCAAGATCCGTGGTAAGGGGTCAGAGATATAGCTCAGCAGCACAGTGCCTGTCTGGTAAGCGCAAGGTCTTGAGTTCAATTCCCAGTACCAAAAGAAAAAAAAAAAAAAGGAGGAAAATCCTTGGTAAAACTTAGAAATCTACTCACTTAACAAGCATACAATGTGACTCTATGGCAAACAGTCAGAGATAGCAGTACTTTGAGGAATCTTGCAATTTTTTGTTTTGGTTTGTTTTTTTTTGAGCCAGGGTCCTGCCATATAGATCATGCTGGTCTCAAACTCACCACAATCCTCCTGCCTCACCCTCCAGAGTGCTCCAATCTTGTCAGGGATTATAGGCATGCACCACCACACCTGGCAAATCTTTCAATGCTTCAGTTTAACTAAGATCTTTAACTTTATAAACAAGGTAAGACAGCTGCCCATGATAGTACACAACACTAGCGAGGCTGAGGCTGGAGGATTGCTGTGAGTTTGAGGTCAGCCTGGGTTACAAAATGAATTCAGGGCTAGTTTGAAATACATAGTGAGACCCCTGTCTCAGTCAGTCAGTCAGTCAGTCAGTCAGTCAGTCACTCACTCACTCACTAACTCACTCACTCACTTACTAAATAAGATAAGGCAAACTGTATGGTTAAATGCTTTACTCAGGTTTAGTTTCCCGTTCTTGTCAGGTAGATCACCCTCCTCCAAAACCAGGCTTTCACTGTTTCTCTGGTCTCTCTCAACATCTTGCTCCCATCTCCTACTCACTTTAGAAGCCAACTTCAGGGCTGGGGGTATAGCTCAGAGGCATAAGCGCCTTCCTGGGAAGCCCAAGTTTTTGAGTTCGATTCCCAGTGCCCTGGCTCCCCCTAAGAAAGTCCAACTTCTGTGATTAGGCATTTTGTACCTGCCAGGGGCCACACAGGTTGTACTGCTAATTTTCTGAATATGGGTAACAGTCTCTCAGTATCTAGGGAGTTGGTTCCTGGTCTCCCAAGGATATAAAAATCTGCAGATGCCCAAGTCTTTTATGTAAAACATGTGCCATATTTGCATATCACCTACACACACATTCTCATTCTTTAAATTATCTATGGATTACTTACAATACTTAATACAATGTAAATGTTATGTAAGTAGTTGTTATACTGTATTGTCCAGGGCACAATGGAAAGGAAAAAGTCTGTATGTGGTATACTCAATTTTTTTAAAAACTACTTTTGAACCCCAGTTGGTTGAACCTATCAATGGAAAATTCTGACAGGATAGCTGACTGTACATCCTGGAATAAAGGACTTGCAGAGGAGAAACTGAGCCTTAACTTTGGTATCCCTTTCCCAGCCAGACTACATAAATACTGTATTCCTTTTTACTGCCTTCCATTTGTAAGCAGCACCTTGCTTTTCTCCAAGTAAATATGTAGCAGAGTAGAAGGCACAGAACAAGTACTAAATAAACAGCAGCTTACACTTAGCCCATAAGTTTTTCAAACTGTGTCATGACTCACAGTCAAATGTGAAACCAATTTAGTGGGTCACAATATTAAATACAAGATTTTTCTGTGTTGTAAAATATCTAGCTTACTGGGATAGTAGTCAAAAAATTTGAAGGCCACAATTTTGTAAATAGTGATTCAGCTAACCTACACCAATACATCTTCAACATTGGTAAGCAAAGAAACACCTTCTCGGTCAACTAAGTTCAACCACACAGCCTCCCATCTGCACCCTTCAAAGCTAACACTAGGCTTTTTTATTCATTTGGGGTAAGTCCTAAGTCTACTGTGCATTCTTCACAGTTTAAGTGTTCACCAGAGCCTGCTCATTCTTCAGATGAGTCATCTGAGTGTTATCACGCACTTCAGATGGGCTCCGGGGGCACCTGTCTCCTGCCTCAAGTCCATCTGAAATTCCAGAAGTCCCAAAGACGGCTTTGAAATTTTCACATCCTGCCACATCCACAAGGCTTTGGGGTTAATATACATTGTTTTTTCAAGACCATTTCTTTCTTTACCCTGGAACAAACTTCTCCACCATAGCATTACTTTCTCGATGCTCCTTATATTTTTAATTATATGTTTCAATTTCCTCATCTAACTTAACATCAACAAAATCAGGCCCTTTTCTAAGTTTCATGTGCATATCTTCCTAATAACAAGTAAAATGTGAATGCTTATACAGGCCTAAGGATACACTGTCACCTCTCTAATGCCATTACCAACAACATTCTTTACTTTGCACAATAATGTTCCTAAATCCCTCCATGCAATTAGCTTCCCACCTTCAAACCTTCTTCACACTACTTTCAAACCTCTATTACTCTATACTATATTTGTGAACCTGGGTCCAACGCTAGCCCCTACAATTAACTCAACTACTGCGTGCAAACCCCATCGTGCCCACAAACACACCAGAGTGCACGTCATCTAGTAAGCTCCGGTACTGGCTTACTGAAGTGTACTGAAAAAAATGAAAGAGCTGGGGATGTAGCTCCAGCAGCACAGCGCCTGCCGGGCAAGCGTGAGGTGGTGAGTTCGATTCCCTGTACCAGGAAAAAAAAAGAAAAAAGAAAAAAAAGTGAAGAGTTTAATTCCGTGAATATAAAAACAGGTTAGGTAGGAGGTGTTTTTAATTCTGCACACCCTCCATATTCTCAATTTACTCAACTTTAAAGTGTTTAGAAAAAAGTATAAAAGGTAGTAGGAGAACCGTGGGGGGATGGCAATTAAGAATTCTGAAGGAAAACACAAACGCCTGATAAAAAGGGATGTGCTGCCTTGGGTGTTTCCACACGCTTGGCGGAGACACTCTTCCACCCCGCACCTCCTGCCCTGTCGTCCGGTTTCACCTTTTCAGCTCCTCCCCACGGCTAGCGAACACCCACTACACTGCACTCGCCTTAGCGCTTTCCTAGGGGGCCACACACCCCTCAAAATAGTATTAGGCAACCGACTCCCCTGTGTCTTGCTCCTGTTCCGGCCTCCACTGGCCACACTCACCACACCAACAGGGTGCAACCATTTCCCTTTAACAGTCCCAACTAAAATGGAAGCAGGTCTAGAACGGACAGCTGTAATCCTCTTTGGGTCACCGTGCGCTTCCTCCACAGGCTAGCACCGGGATGCGCGTCAGGACAGACATCTGCCTTCCGAGATCGCGCCGCAGCTTCCCAACGCCACCTACGGTCCCACTCCGCCCCACGTGCAGCCGGCGGCGCAGGTCCGCTGGAAGGCCGCGCCAGTCCGCCGACCACGGCTCCCGCGACGGCTTGACCTCTGGGTGCCCCTCGGGGCAGCCACCCTCGACCCTCCAACTCGCTTCCTCCAAAACGGGGGCCCCCGCTCGGCCTCGCGCTTCCCAGGCGTCGCCCGCCGCCCAGACGCGCGCCCCCTTCAGCCCCCTGGTCCTCGGGGAGCCCAGCGCCCCGGGGTGCGCCGACCGCCGCTGCACGTTCGCGGTC
>NW_004955417.1:13427831-13479980 GCF_000276665.1 Chinchilla lanigera | reverse complement strand
CGCGGCCCAGCCGTAGCCCAACAGCGCGAGCAGCAGCAGCCCGAGCGCGCCGGCGCCCACCAGGATCACCCAGCCCGGGTACCGCCGCGGCTCCAGCCCCAGGTCGAGGCCCAGCTCCGTGCGCAGGAAGCCCAGGGCGACCGAGAGCATCTCCCGCAGCCGCGCCGAGCCCTCCTCGGCCTGCTGGGCCAGCTCCTCCTGCCAGCTCCGCGCAGCCATCTTCGCTCCCGTCAGGGGGACTCGGGGGCTGACGCCGGGGCGCGGGGACGCCGCGGAAGAGCCGAGCGCGGCGCCGAGGTCCGGGCCGCCTCAAGCCGAGCGCATCTCGGCCGCCGTTCGCGCCGGGGCCGGGGCCGGGGCTCGACCGCCGCCGCCGCGGGGACGACAGGGGGGTGCTCCCGGATGTCCCGTATCAGCCTCACGCAGCCCCCGCCGCCAGGCGAAGTGGGAGAAGGGAGGGAGTGTGTCCAGTGGCGGCCGCTAAGCGGCGTCTCGGCTCCGGCGCCTGGCCCCCACTGTCCTCCCCCGGCGGAACAATGGCGGCTGGAGCTGCGCTCCTCGGCGTGCGCGGGGCCGGCCGCGGGTCACGTGGGCGCGGTGGGCGTGACGTGGGCGCGGTGGGCGGGGCTATAGGCGGGGCTGGGGCTCGGCTCGGCCGGGGCTGTGGTGGCGGTGGGTTCCGAACGGGCGGAGACCTGGAGCGCGGGGCCGGTGACTCCGGACTCGGGGCCCGGAAGCCTCTGCGGGAAAGCGCTTCTGGATGGCGGGTGGCGCGGAGCTGGAGCCCTGGCTCTCCGAAAGAGTGCCAGGGAGGGGCTTGTGGGAGGCGGGGTGGGAAGAGCGAAGAACCGCGTCGCGGGGTCTACGTCGCAGCTGCCCCGCTGTTGCGGGGGGGTCTTTCATTTTTGATTTTGGGGTGATGTTGGAGTGGAAATGAATTTTATGCCTAAGGTCATCGTGCTCTCCGGAATCTTGTTCCCAGAATTTCAAAGCCGGGAAATGTGTAGGCGCCACTATTATTTTCCTAATTTGTAGCTTTAACAAGAAGTAATAAGATGAAGCACGTTAGGTTGTATTTACGTGTAGAGCTAGTTTTCTCCTTGCGTTTCATCTTAAACTTCTATACAGTGCTGCTAAAGATGTTTCCAAAATTCCTTTTTAAAAAAAAATATATATATGCTATGTGTTAACCAACTGTGGGAAGTAGCATTAGAAGGAAACAAATTGTCTTTTCAGATTTCAAGTGCAGAGATTTGACAGCTACTGTACATTAGGGTAGTATTTAAATTTCATTTTGCTATAAGGAAATGTAATGTTTTATCATTAAAGCATAATTGGCTTGTAAGCAAGTGAACCAGATACGAGCACGGAATGCTAAGAAGTGTAATGAATATTTTGACCTACTTTGCAGCAGTGTGTAATGCACGTGATTAATGGGTGGAGGAGAATTTTGTAAATAATAAAAGTAAACTACTCATGCTAACTTGATGCAGACTTATAATTAAAGACTATAAATTATAAGACCAGAAAGGTGTTACTGGAATGTTCTTAAACTCTAAAAGTTAACACATTTTATTCAGATTTTAAAAATAAGTTTTATAACCTTATATACCTATTTTGGTTCCAGACAGGAAGGGTCATGACTTTCTTGAGCAGTTCTGTTGACCTTTCTAGATCAGCACCTGTGGATTTATGAAATTAAACTATTAGTGTAATTGTAGTGGGTGTGCCAGGCCCTTTGGCAGCCTAGCGAATATTGATTCAATAAAACTGTATTACTTTTCTTGTTCTTTTTTTCAGTAACTTTTTAATCTTAGAAGTAGAAAACAAATATGTTCATTGTATTTGGCAATACAGTTATACTGATTTTTAACTTTCTATGTACTATTTTGCACTTAGTGTAGTCATGAAAATTCATGTCAATTGCTAAAACTCTGATAGCCAGGTGTGGTGGCACATGCCTGTAATCCCAGCACTCGGGAGGCTGAGGCAGGAGGATTGCTGTGAGTTCGAGGCCCTCCTGGGCTACACAGTGGGCTCAAGGCCAGCCTGAACCACATAGTGAGACCCTGTCAAAAAAAAAGACAAGAAAAAAGGCATTACTATTCATCTGATAAAGCCCACCAAGAATGTGTAGTTATACAGTGCCATAAACTAAGGTTATTGATTGGCAGCAGAATGAAGTTTAGGTAAATTTATTGAAGCAATGCATTGAAAGACTCAAAACAAAGCAAGGCTATGGGTGAACAGAGTTAATGTTAGTGCTGGTCTATGTAGACTGAGATTCTAATCCCTTGTGAACTGCAAAGTTACGATTAATGTAAACCAGGCGTGGTAGGGCACTCCTATAATACCAGCACTCAGGAGGCTGAAGCAGGAGGATTGTTGTTTGAGGCCAACCTGCGATACAAAGTGAGCTTAAGACCAGCCTGAACTGCATAGTGAGACTCTGTCTCAAAAAAAAAAAAAAAAAAAAAAAAAAAAAAGAAAAGATTAATGTAAAATATGTCTGAAGCGCCTCAGTTTTAGCACCTCAGTTGGAAATAAAGATTGCTTTTTTGGGGGGGTTGGTTGACTGTTATGGTTTGTGTCTGGATGTCCCCGCAAAGCCTCAGGCAGTCATGGGGTGGGATTTAGAGTTTATAATTGATCCATGATCCAGTGCTGGGATTATGGGTGTGAGTGCTACACCCTCCCTAGGGCAGATAGGTTGTATATGTAAGGGAGAGAAAGAGGATCCTTGCCGCCACTCCTCCCTTTTGCTCTGGCTGTTTTTGCTATCCTCCACCACCATGAACTGTTGCCCTCTGCCGTGTGCCACTCTGCCTTGAATGTCAGCCAAGAATGGACTGACACCTCCACAAACTGTGAGCTAAATAAACGTTTCCTTCCTTAATTCTGGACGTCAGGTATTTTGTCTCAGCAATGAGGGAAAAGTAACTAAGACACTGACCTTACAAGAGAGTATCACTCAAAGAGGAATGAACTATAAATACAGCAAGCAACATGAATGAATTTCAGGTTTGCTGAGTAAATGAAGCCAGAACCCCTTATACAGAATGAGAAAATGCAAACTAGTCCTAGTGACAGAAAGCCCGTCAGTGGTTACTTGAGGATGTGGGAGCAAAGAGAGATGGAAGAGAGACAGAGGGGTACCAGAGAACTTAGGAATGATGTATATGTTCATCATTTTGGTGGTTTTATAGGTATATGTATATTCTAAAATGTATCAAATTGTATATTTTAAGTATTTAAGCTTTTGTCAGTTATACTTCAGTAAAGCAGTTCTAAAAAGTGACTCATGCCTGGGATCCTAACGAGAAGGATGTTCTGTTGTTACTGATGGGATTTCAAAGTTTTTGCCAAACCGTAATTTTAAAGGGTAGGGTTTCTCACTTTGAAGATACCACCACGTATTACAGCAGCCATTGATATTTTCCTACTAATCTATCCATAACTGTGTTAAGTTTGTAATGTTCCTATCCTATTTCATAATGTATGTTTATTATTATGTGTTTCCTACAACAACCATTGAGAATAGTTAATGATTTTTCAATAGGTCACTCATGTATAGCTCTATTTATTTTCTTTTGAAGCCTCTTTGAAGATACCAAAGTATAGCACAACAACTCTTGATAATCTCCTACCTCTTTTGTCTCTAACTCACTATTATTTGTCTATTTGTTTTCCTGAGAAACTATTTTGTAGATAATAATATGTAAAACGATAACCATTGATAATTTCCTACCATTTTGTCTGTAATTTGCTAAGTCCCCCCTATTATTATGTTATCCTTCTTTTATTCTTTAAAATAAAAAATTAAAAAAAAAAAAGGGTAGGGTTTCTCAACACTATAGCCTTGATGTTAATTAGCAAAGCAATTTTTTTTAAAACAAGTTTACACAATATTCATTACAATATGATTTTCAATGACAAGTGTCAATTGTTTGTTTTTCTATAATTTAACATATGTATATAATATATGAACTCATCACTTTTAGTTTAAAAGCTTTTTATTTATTTATTTATTTTTTGGTCTTTTTGAGACAGGGTCTCACTATGCAGTCCAGGCTGGCCTTGAGCACACTTTGTAGCCCAGGCTGGTCTCGAACTCGCAACCATCCTGCTGCCTCAGCCTCCCGAGTGCTGGGATTACAGGTGTGCGCCACTATGCCCAGCCTTAGCTTAAAAGTTTTGAGGGTTCTGAAGAAGTGCTACTTAAAAGCCACTCATTATGTGGGTAAGTTATCTTCCATACCCTTGAGTCAAGAAAGGCCGAGCTCAAATGCGAACCCAGACCTCCCGCTGCTTTTGAACCCATGGTCAAGACTCCTTTGCAGAAGGCCATGCAGTCAGTTCTTGGAGATGCAGCACGTGCCGGTTTGCTAGGCTGCTGTGACTGCGCCAGACGGTATAGCTTCAACATCAGAAATTTAGTTGCTCACAGTCTAGAAGCTGCAAGTCCATGATCAGATAGCAAGGTTGGCAGCAAGAAGCTCTCTTTTGTCACTTATGAAAACGTAATCTTAGGGATCAAGACCCTTTCTTCAGACCCTGTTTAACCTGTTACTTCCCCATAGCTCTGTCTCCCCATGCAGTCGCATTGGACTTAGGACTTCAGCCCACAAATGTGTGGGAGACACAAACACAGACCATAATGGTGTGAGAAGCTTTGGTTTGAATGCTGATGAAAGAAAAATGACTTGGATCTTCAAAGTGTGGGTTCTTCGAAAGTGTTGCGTTGCTCACAGAGTTGCACATTGAGGAGAAAGATTTCACAGAAAAACAACAATCATTGAGTGCACCAGGAGTTCAGAGGTACCGGGTCTGGAGAGTACTATTCTAAGTCCAGTAAGAATTATAAATAATGAGATTAATTATCTGCAGAAGTAGCTTAAGCCTCCAGATTGAAAGAATTTATAGATTTTTAAAAACATACTAAGAATTTATATAAAATTAAAAATGACTTTAATCAATTGTGCCTCACTGGAGCATTAGCATAGGACCATGGGAAACAAAGTGATATCAGGAGGGAAAGTTGTATACAACTACCCAGGAGTGGTGGCACATACCTGTAGTCCCAGCACTTAGTAAGCTGAGGCAGGAGAATTGCTGTGAGTTCAAGGCCGGCCTGGGATACATAGCAAGACTCTTATCTCAAAAACAAAATAGGG
Source organism: Chinchilla lanigera (assembly GCF_000276665.1). Lineage (NCBI taxonomy): Eukaryota > Metazoa > Chordata > Mammalia > Rodentia > Chinchillidae > Chinchilla > Chinchilla lanigera. The sequence continues at coordinate 13,474,806 of NW_004955417.1, read as the reverse complement.
CTGGGGATTTAGCTCAGTGGCACAGCTCCTGGTCCTGCCTGGCAAGTGCAAGGTCCTGACCTAGTACCAGCCACCCCCCCAAAAAATGAAAACAAACAAAAACCCCCAAAAGTTGTGGTATATCCACTTTAGGAATGCCATATAGCAACAAACATACCAAAGAATATTTACATTCTGACACTATGCACTGAAGGTTTTAAAAATATGTGCATGCATGCATAGTGAAGATGTGAAACCACACATAGGAATAATGATCACCAAACTTAAGATAGTGATTATTTCTAAGGATAATGGGAGAGAAATGGGGTTGGTATGAAGTATACAAATGTTTCTATAATGTTTTGTCTCAAGGTAGTTTCTAAGTACAAAGGTTTTTAGGTTGTCCCTAAGTGACAAAAGCTAAGTGACAAAAGCAGCGGGTTGAGTGGGAAGCTAGGTAAAAGTGGAACCTGCCCTGACTGTGCAATTGTTGGTCTGCTCTATCACACAGTGAGGAAGGATATATTGGATGATCTTAACTCACGGTCATTTAATCCCCTCTGCTCTGGTTTCATGTTTAACACACCATGAACTCAAATAATAATGTGGCTTTTTATGTAGAGTTTGGTATGTAAGAGAGAATGGGTTGAAGTACTGACTCTTAGGAAATGTGATTCTCTTAGCAGTTACTAGTGTAAATTGTGCATTCAAAAATGTGCCACGTGGCACCCACGGGAGTGATAACGACTGGTTCTTTTAGGCAACTCCCCACACGTAAGCCACACCATATAAAGCTCAGCTATCATACAGTATACACAGTGATGCACAATAGATCTGTGGCATTAAAAGTTCACCTGGGACACTGAGAAAAAAGTCTGAAAGAGCTCTTAATTAGCGTCCAGCAGTTGGGCTCCATGGGTTATTTATTCAGTCATTTCTTCACAGAGTTTTATTAAATTCCAACTCTGCTTTAAGTGCATGGTATCTGTCCTCAAAAATCTCAAAACTTTGTGCTGAATTCAGGGGCACATGCTGTAGCTCAAGGTTGATTTGAGCTTGGGGATCATGGTGGGTGTTGTGATCTACCTCCCACTCTCCCTTCAGGAATGAGGGACTTACACGTCACTACAGGGAGTATTGTCAGAAGACAACCCTTGACTGTCATGCTTTTGGGAAGAGTACTGAGAAAAATTTCCTCAGCCAAGGTCCTACCTTCTTCAGGATACCTGACATCCTGTGACTGGGTCTGAGGTATAAAGTCCTGGTTTTCTTGCCCAAACTTGGGACAGTCCCAAGGAGCTTCCCAGCCCCAGGACACCCCACAGGCTGACTGAGGACTGTTGCTACAGTGTCTCAGCTCAGTTCTCCCTTTGCCCAATCCAGCTTCCTTCTCTTTCCCCTGGATTCCAAGAGTGTGTCCTAATAGATGTCCTGCATGCTGTCTCCAAGTCTGCATCTCAAAGGTGAACAGGTAACAGGGATGATGAGGTCGCTCCAGAGTCCCTGAGGAAGGAGAGATTGTGTATCTTCATAGTGAAACACTACATTGCCTCTCGGCCTTTTGGCTAAGATCAAGAGCAGCATAGTGGAACACTACATGCGACATGGTTAAGCTTTTTCTTTTTTGGTACTGGGAATTGAACTCACGACCTCGCAATTGCCAGACAGGTGCTGTGCCACTGAGCTGTATGCCCGGCCCTAACATGGTTAAGTCTTAAGGGATGAGCTAAGAAGCTAGAGGCATGAGGACCAGCCCCTGCCTCCCGAACATGGTATATCTGGATCATGATGAACCTTGTGTAAGTGATAAAGTCCATGGGATTTGGTGAGAGACTCAAGAAGAGGGAGTAGTCGAGAATGATCCTGTGCATGCAGTTCATTTCCTTGCATTCTTAGTTAATTGCTGCCCATTTTAGACATTTCAGGTAAAATGCAATTTTCTCCCGGGAGCTGTGCCCCACTGCTAACTCTGGTCACTTCCTCAGGTTGTATATTTTCATAGCACCACGAACGTTTCATAATAGTTGTCAAAATCATAATTTCACATGGATTCCTCTAATTAGTTTCTCTCCCTTTCTGGACTGTAATTTCCTTAAGAACAGGAACTGTTTTTGCTCACCATTGTTCTATATCGTATACCTAGTATAATGCCTAGCACATGGGTAAGTACCCTGAACATATTTAAGAGAATAATTTATATTCATGTTGATGTGAGTAGAAAGACAAATGACTATGTACACATGGTGCAAAGATGCATGTTTCATTGGTTTTGTGGAGCAGAGACTAAGATGGCTTTGGTTATCCCTCCCTCGTGTTCACACCCTTGTGTCATCCCCTCCCCTTGAGAAGGGGGGCTCTGTGTTTCCCTTCTGATAGATAGGATATAGGATAGAGGATGGGCTGTCGCTGCTGTGAGTATGCTGCATGAGACTGTAGCTCCCATCGTCCTTGCCTTGGGGAGCTGTGCTTCTATGGAAACGGACCCATGTGGCGAGAAACCGAGGCTGACCTCTCACCAGCTGCCAGCAAGAAAGCAAGACGCTTAGGTGACAACTGGAAAGACGTGAATCCTGCCAGCAGTCTCACCTCTTTACAGGTAGATCCCTCCTTGGCTTAGCATCAGGTGAGACTCCGCTGCTGCCTAACCCTTTCTGAGAGACCCTAAAACATAGAAGCCAGCGAGGTTGTGCCCATAATTTGACCCATGGAAACTGACAGTGCAGTATTATTTAAAGCTATTAAGTTTGTAGTACTATTGTTGTGTAGTAATAGGTAACTGATCTGGGTATTTTGGAACCTGGGAATGAGGTGCTGCTAAAATTGTGGATATGGGTTTGAGACCAAGGAATGATCAAGGCCAGAAGACTTGAAGAGCCTAAAAAGTCCAAATTACTCTGAAAATAGTTAGCTTTAATACATGCTCAAGCTCAAAAGGGACTGAGGAGCAGGTTTTTAGAAATGGAGGAAGGTATATATTTGTTATGTAACAGTGTAACAAAAATAGCACCCCCAACCAGTATACTTCAGTTTCTAAGTTGCCCAGGTAACAGTTCCTGTTGCAGTTCTGGTTGCTTCTGATTCCTAGAAATGGTTGGTCACTGTGATACATATTGTGAGAACCAACCAAGGACAGCCAAGTACTCTACTTCTGTAACCTCCCTCTTACAACTCCATAAAAACCTCCTTCCCTAGGCCTTTGAGGCCTGACATTTTGAGGGACAATTGATTCCCCATCAGTTCCCAACCAACGTTAAATAAATCTGCCTCCAAATCCTGTGTGTCATTTCAGTGTTTCTCTTTGCTGTTGCGACAGCAGAAAGCTTAGTCAAGTGTCTCCTGCAATTATGTAGAAAGCAGAATATGTGTAAATGATGAACTTGAATATAGGGCAATGGATATTTCCAAGTGAAGTGCTGAAGGTGCTCCTGGATTTCTTCTTAATATTTATGGTAAAAATGCAAGATGAAAGGAATAAACTAAGAGAACTATGAATCAGAAGGGTGGGACTGGATTTTGAAAATTCTGTCTCTTCAGATGGGAGAAGATGCTAGAACCGAAATAGCTCCCAAGTACCATCGGGAAAAGTGGCAGAGGGAAAAAGTTGGGGTGGCTGTGTAACTTTTTGTTAATATCTCAGAAAGATGAAAGATTCAGAGCACTCATTGACACAGGAAGATCTGGAAAGAGGTTACAATTGTTGAAAGCAAGGTCATCAAGGAAGTTCAAGGAACATTGGTCCTCAGTAAAATGAACAGGACCCCAAGGTAGAGGTCTTAACCAGAATAGACTTGGATGTGGCTTTTAACAAATGTAGTTATTATGGCTTGTGTCTAGATGTCCCCTCAAAGCCTCATGTGGTCATAGGATTTTTTCAGGGGTGGCTGAATCTCGAGTGTGTGATTGATTAATAGTGCAATGCTGGGATTAAGGGTGGGTGATTGCTAGATTAGTCCACTGACTGGATTGGCACTGCCCTAATCCAAGTAGCCTGAATACAATATAAGGGACAGAAAGAGGCTTGTGTTCTTCTCTTGTTGCTTTTGCTGTCTTCTGCCACCATGAACTGTGGCCCCTGTGCCATGCTGCCCTGCCTTGGAGCCAGCCAGTTATGGACTGAAACCTCCACAAACTGTGAGCTAAATAAACCCTTCCTCTTTAACTTTGGGTGTTGGGTATTTTGTCTCAGCAAGAAGAGTAGTGAACCTCAATACAATTCACAAAGGTGGGCCTTTCTGTGTGGTATATCACGGAAACACTGTTAATTGGGCTGAGAGGGACAGAGAGAGTAGTAAATAAAAAAGATTCAGACTTCCAAAATTTTAGCAAGCATTTAAAAAAGGAAGAGCAAAAAGTAAAAAGAAAGAAAGTAAACAAAATGCTAGTAGCAGGAAGCAACATGAAAACGCTCTTCTTCGCACTTATACTGCCTTCTGTGAGACAGGAAGCGGGGCCCTGAAGGTAGAACTAAACGCCCTGACCGCACAGCCAAGACCCACAGAAAGTTATTCTCAGACTGGAACTGGCCACTGTTTGTGGAATTATGTTTCAGAATTGCTATGGAGCACCGGTGCTGCTGTGGGGATACCTTTAGAATGGGGATATCTGTAGTTGGTTTTCTTTGTCTGTAGCATCAGTGTATGCTGGGGACATGGCAGGAGGAAGACTTGTATCTGATTTTGGAGGTCCACAGGTTTTGAGGGGTTGTGCGCTGGGAGATGTACTTCATGTGAGATGGCTTAACTTCATTGGGCTTGATTGGCGGACTGCCTGAAGGACAGATTTTGAGACAGGGTCTTGTTTTCTTGCTTATATTATCCAGACTGGCCTGGAACTCTTGCCTCAGCCTCCCCAGTAGCTCGGACTAGAGGTATGCATCACTGTCACCATTTTGGTCTTGATCTGGTGAAGAGATTCAGACATTAGGAGACCAGTTGCTGGGACTTCAAGAGAGGATGAATGTGTTTAGCTTGTGAAGTAACACAAACCCTTGGAGACCAGGTGCAGACTGTGGGAGGCGTTTCCTAGAATAGAACCCAGTGACCCCTGCATTCTAGTATTCACGGCCTTGTGTGATCCTACTCCTCTAAGCCACTTCCTTTAAACCAATGGAATACCTCAGTATCCAGGGACTGTTGTCTCTTTGATCACACAACAAACGCATCCAACTTCTCTCCGGCTATCAGACCACCTCCTTTGATGGCTTGGGTGAGGTAAGTTGCCCTGTCAGAGAGATAAGAGCGGCAGGAAGCCGAGGCAGCCCCTGGCCAACAGTCAGCCGGAACGGACGCTCTCAATCCCGCAATCAAAAGGAACTGAATCCTGCCAGCAGCCCTGTGAGGAGCTTGGAGGTGAACCTTCTTCACTTGAGCCCCCCAGTGGGACCCCAGCTCTGGTCAGCATGTTGACTGCAGCCCTGTGAGACCTTAGGGAGAGGACAGGGTTCAGCAGCTGGACTCCTGGTTCACAGAAACTGAGAAAATATATTTTAAATTACTAAGTTTGTGGTGATTTGTTACACAGCAATAAAACTAATAAACCTGTCTCTTACCAAATTTGGGAAAGGGGAACAATACTGTGCAGGGTGGGGGGGGCGGACAAGTATTTTTAGAGTTTTGGTGAGAATAAACTAGTAGGTAACTTTCTTTTTTTGTTGTTTTTTTTCTCTGGTACCGGGAACCGAACTCACAACCTTGCACTTGCCAGGCAGGCGCTTTTGCCGCTGAGCTAAATCCCCAGCCCTGGTAGGTAACTTTCTGAGGCAATTTGACAACATAGATTAATAAAATCAAGACCTCAAAATGTAAGTAAATACCCTCCCTCACTTTGCTGAATAATCTACCGCTAGGTGCTAGGAACTGCCAGTCTGTGAGTTATTAATAAGCCCCGTGGCTTCTAAATTTCCAGTCAACTTTAAAGCCATTTTCTAAGGCTATGAAACCTTTATTACTAAGGGGAAAAACTCCCTTTAGAGGTGATAAGTAGCCTCTCCTGAAAGAGAGATAAAAATAACCCTTTAAACCTAAGGTTTGTAAAAAACCAGTCGCTCCTCTTGGGGCTGAGCAGAAAGGAAAGCAGCAGCTATCCCGAGGGGAAAGACCGGAGTGTAAAGTAGCAGCCTCAAGTCCTCAGAAGCCGGCAAAAGAGGGGTTGGGGAGATAGCTCAGCGGCACAGCGCTTGCCTGGCAAGCGCGAGATTGTGAGTTCGATTCCTGGTACCGGAAAAAAAACTAAAACAAAATAAAAAAGAGAAGCCAACAAAAGAACGGAGTGTAGCCTAAGAAGCAAAGTCTGGCAATTTGCAATTTGTTAAAACCATTGTGTCCTTGCTATATATAGCTAAGGAATCCATATGAGGAATTACCGGAAGTCACTGAGCTGCTACTTCACTCCCCCACTGCTTTCTCCCTCCTCCGCCTCCTCTTTCTGTCTCTCTTTTTCTTTTCTTTTGTTCCTGGCTTAGCATGTGGCACAAGTGACAGTTAGTATTCAGATGAATTCATTCGACCCATGCTGTGACCCTTAGTGAACGTAGGTGAGGGCTTTGACTGCCTAAATACCAACCTATCTCTATTACCAAAGGAAGATACTGATGTTAGGTAACCTTTTTTTTCAGATAAATATGTTAGGTTGTCACTTTCTAGGAAGAATAAAGATGAAAAACCCTCAACATGTTTATAATTGCACCTAGTTTTGGCCCAAGATAATTGTCAGCTTCTTACTCTTCTGTGAGCAGCTCGAGCCCTATGTATGTGAATGTGCCACACAGAGGCAAATTTACAAAGCAGACAGTTACAGTACTTTATGATTCTTGTTCCTAAAAGGTTGTTTAGTCCCCTGTATGTACTTTGTCTCCACTACAGTAAGGAATTGGAATTAGAGAACAGTACTCAATAGTACTCTCGAGGAATTGAACTCAAGGGCACTCTACCACTGAGCTCCATCCTCAGCCCTTTTTATTTTGAAACAGGGTCTCACTAAGTTTCCCAGGCTGGGGTGGAACTTGGGATCTTCCTGTCTCAGCTTCCAGTACTGGGATAACAGGCATGTGCACCATGCCTGGCTTCTTCCTTTTCTGAAGGCACCAGTCCTGTCAAATATAGGGCCTTACTCTCAGGACTTCATTTAAATTTAATAGCTGCTTTCAAGGCTCAGTCACAGGGGGACAGGCACACAGTGGTGGACATAATTCAGCTCACAGCGTAGGATAAGACCTGGGAATATGTCACAAAATTGGCTCTCCAGTACGTCTTGCTAGAACACAAACTCCACGAGGGCAGGCAAAGCTTCTGCCTCACCTGCTGTGGCACTTCTAGCACTTACCTCAGGGCCTTCCAATGTAGATAGTGTTGAACTACTGGGTTGATGCATGTGGTGACTGGAAGGTGAGCTGGGAAGAGGCTGTGTCAGCGGTTTTAAGAGGTGAGGGACCAAGTGCTTAAATTTGGGGGCAGGGATTGAAGGGAAAGAGTGACCATGAGACGGTGGGTGGCCAGTGGTCCTCCACTAGGTGATATGGTGGCCACTACCCAATTAATAAAAATGGGGAAGTTGAAAGAAGTTGGTTCATTACACTAATCTTCATTTTTTTTTTTTTTTTTTGTTTTGTTTTGTTTTTAGGTACCAGGAATCAAATCAAGAACTTTACGCCTGACAGGCAGGTGCTTGTGCCCATGAGCTATATCCCTGGCCCAAATCTTCTTCTTCTTCTTCTTTTTTTTTTTTTTGTCTTTTTGAGACAGAGTCTTGCCATGCAGTTCACACTGGTCTTGCTCGCTTTGTAGCCTAGGCTGGTCTCAAACTCACAACGATCCTCCTGCCTCAGCCTCCCAAGTGCTGGGATGACAGGTGTGCGCCAGCACGCCCGGCCCAAATCTTCATTTTGAAATGAGATGACAGTTAGGATTTATTCATAAATTGTGAAACTGAAAGTCCTCAGAGCTACTCCCAGGTGTTTCCTGAGCATTCTCTGAAGATGTGGCGTTTCTCTTCCGCACTGTTCAGAGCTCCTATTTCCTTAGCACTTGTACCCTACTTTGGTAGCACAAAGAGAATTACATGAACCAGAAATGCCCATGTCTCTGTTCCTTCTAATAATAATACCTCTTTTCTTTCTGGTACCTATAACAGAAATAGAAATTATGGTAATGCTGGAAATCACCCTGCCAGGCACTAATGGCCTTTATTTCAAAATTGTTTTTCTTTTCCTGACCACTTCTTTATAACTCTTAAGAGAAGTGACTCAAAACTTTCCTTCCCAGTTCCCTAGCTGAGTTGTTTATGAATAGAATTTTGCGTCTATAAGCAGACTACTTTCCGAAAAATCTTATACTCACACCATTCTGTTTGTATCAGCTTTTTGAACGTTTATTCTCTCTTTTGAAAAACTATTCTTAGCCAATATTAGAACCGAAACTCGAAAGATTGTTAAATATAGATTTAGACTAAGTGGATTATATCTACTAAGATTTAACAACAGGAAATTACTAGCTTGCTGTGGATAACTAGAATATTTTCTTGTAGTTTTTGTCCTAGCCACTCTCAAAGGCCAAGAACCAAGTTCAGTGTTCAGGAATGTTTCTCTAAAAGACTATGTGTAGGGCTGGGGATATAGCTCAGTGGCACAAGCGCCTGCCTGGTAAGCACAAAGTCATGAGTTTGATCTCCAGTACTGCAAAAAAAAAAAAAAAAAAAAAAAAAAAAAAGGAAGACTATGTGGTATTGTTCTTCATGAGTAGGCAACATTGTGCATAGGTTTTTTTGTTTCATTTTGTTTTGTTTTTTGTATTTTCGAGACAGGGTCTCCCTGTGCAGTTCAGGCTGGCCTTGAACTCACTTTGTAGCCCAGGCTGGTCTCTAATTCACAGCAATCCTCCTGCCTCAGCCTCCTGAGTGCTGGGATTACAGGTGTGCATCACCACGCCCAGCTGTGCATAATTTTAAATATAGGATTATTTTCTTTTGTTTGACACAAGGTCTGGCTTTGTAGTTGAGTCTGTCTTTATTTATTTTTATTTTATTTTATTTTTTGGTTTTTCTCCGGTACCGGGAACCGAACTCACGACCTTGCGCTTGCCAGGCAGGCGCTTTTGCCGCTGAGCTAAATCCCCAGCCCGAGTCTGTCTTTAAATCCCCTATGTAGCTGGGCGTGGTGGCACACACCTGTAATCCCAGTACTTGGGAGGCTGAGGCAGGAGGATCGCTGAGAGTTAGAGACCAGCCTGGGCTACAAAGTGAGCTCAAGTTCAGCCTGAACTGCTTAGCGAGACCCTGTCTCAAAGACAAAAACAAAAAACAAAAACAAACTCTCTATGTAGCCCAGGCTGGCCTTTGAACTCCCAGCAGTACTCCTGCTTCAGCCTCCCAAATGCTGAGATCACAGATGTGCACCATCACATCTGGCTCAGATTTAGATTTTTATAATGAGTTAATACAATAACAATTTTAATATATCGCATATTAATGCCATCAACTTTTGCAGAGTTACTACCCTCTTTGTTTTTTTTTTTTTTTTTTTTTTTTTTTTTTGGTTTTTCTCCGGTACCGGGAACCGAACTCACGACCTTGCGCTTGCCAGGCAGGTGCTTTTGCCGCTGAGCTAAATCCCCAGCCCCTCTACCCTCTTTGTGCAGAAATCTGTATAATTCTTTGTAATTTTTTTTGCTACTTTTCTTAAATACTCTCTGATAATGAAAATGAAATAGCAATTAGTAATAAAAACACATTATAAATGTAACACACTTGAAGTAGAAATGGTAGGATGTTTTAATTAGGATAAGGATTCAGCTGCTTTAACAAAGACCAACAGGAACATAAACAAGATGAAATTTTGTTTTCTACCAGGTGGTCTGATTTCTCACATAATGCTGGTGTACTGGCTTCTTACAGTTCAGTTGTTCCTGAAGTCTTAGCTTCACCTGCTTGGTATTAGATGGCCTGGCACCAGGCCCAAGATCTAGGCAGCAAAGTGGAAGAGCAAGGAGTAGAATAAAAACACACATTTTCCACTTAAGGGACACAAACTGGAAGCTGAATATGTTACTTCTGCTTACATTCTCTTGGCCAGAGTTTACTTATTTTTTTTATTTTTTTGGTCTTTTTTTGAGACAGCGTCTTGCTATGCAGTTCAGGCTGGCCTTGAGCTCACTTTGTAGCCCAGGCTGGTCTTGAACTCACTATGATCCTCCTGCCTCAGCCTCCCAAGTGCTAGAATTATAGGTGTGTGGCACCACGCCTGGCAGCCAGAGTTTAATTATGTGGTCACTCTCAGCTACAAGGAGGCTGGGAAATAGTCCCAGCTAAACTCAGATTCTGGTTTTTAAGAAAACATGAAAAGTCTGGTTGTGGCATGCCAAAAGTTGACACTTCCGTCACAGATGAATGCTCATTGGATTATGTTGACTGACTCCATGTCAGACTGTGAAGGAAGAATAAAAGCAAAATTATGCATCAGCAAAATGCTGAAGATATACTGTCAGAAAGCAAGTTTTAAAAAGTGAGGTATAAAAATTTTTTTTTTAAAGTGAGGTGTAATTGACTACTTTATGTATATTATGGATCTCAGCAATAGTAGCTCTTGTAAGTACATTATTTGACTTTGAATACACTTAAAAATCACATGCTTTGTAAAATAAAATTAAGAGCAGCCTAGTTGTATGGAAGTTTCTGGCTGGTCCTTTTTCTGAAACTTCATGGCAGAATCAGCATTCTTGAGAAAGCTAAATGTCTGAGTAGCCACGTTTTGGCTATGAGTATATTATAATGGCTTCTGGTACTTACTAGAAAGAGCTTCTCTGTCAGGCCTTAGAAAGTATAGTTGGCAGCCAGGCACGGTGGTGCAATTTAGTGACTTAGCAGGATCTTGTCACAGAACAGAACAGAACAGAACAAAACAAAACTGGCTGTAGATACAGTGCAGTGTGAAGGCTCTGGACTCAGTCCCTAATACAGCACACACACACACACACACACACACACTACAATTGCCTACAGTTGTCCCTCAATATCTATGGAGGATTAGTTCTAGGACCCTATTGGACATCCAAATGCAAGGACACTCAAGACCGTTCTATAAAATGGTATGGTACTGTGCACACCCTCCCTTATATGGTAAATCATTTCTAAATTATTTATAATACTTAATACATGTAAATGCTGTGTAACAGTTTTACACTACATTGTTTAGGGAATAATGTCAAGGAAAAAGTCTGTACATGCTAAGTACATATGCAACTTTTTTTTTTTTGAGAAAGGGTCTTGCTCTATAGTTCTGGCTGGCCTTGAACTCACTATGTAGCCCATGCTGGCCTCAAACTCTCAGCCTCCTGAGTGCTGGGATTACAGGTGTGTGCCACCATGCTGGGCCATATGCAACTTTTTACCTTTTTTTTTTGTTTCTTTTAATTGTACAGGGCTTGGCTGTGTAGTTCAGGCTGGTCTTGAACTTGCAGTGATCCTCCTGTCTCAGCCTCCTGAGTGCTGAGATTAGAGGCATGTGCCATGACATCCAACTCCTCCCTTGAATATTTTCTATCAGAGTCAATATTTTCTGAATCTACAAATGTGAAACCCATGGATACAGAAGGTTGATTGCACTTTGACTTTGTGCATAGGGAAAACTCCATCAAGTCTCCTGTGTTTAGAGGATTAATTTATTGATGAGTTCAAAGCTGACTACTGGTTGTACATGGGACCTGCTTGGAAGAGGTAGATGGCTGGGAACTTAAGTAGAAGACTGTGCTTATTTCCCTGGCTGCTCCTCTTTCACTGTCTGCTTCTTGGCTGCCAGGCCCTTCCACAATGTGGTTTATGCCTTGGAACCTGACAACCGTGGACTGAACCTGTGGAAGCTGTGAGCCGCAGTGACCCTCTCCTCCTTTAAATTGCAGGTGTCTAGTATTTTGTCCCAGCAACTGGAAAGTGACTAATATAAGTAATAAAGACACAAATGTTGTTTCTGAAAGTCTGTCTTGTATGTATATCCTGGAAGGTCAGGGGGTAGGATGCAGTGTCTCTAGTCTTCTTTATCTTGTAACCATTTATAACTAACCTATTCATCTGGTTCACTGGTTGCCATAGTGGGAGAAAGTGACAATTGAGTTAATATCATCTGTATATCCACTGGAGCAGTGTGATATCTATGTCAACAACAGTCAGTATGTGATCAGGGACCAGTGAGGGTATTGAATTAAGGAGGTCAGTGTCTGGGTGTTTTGTTGCACAAAGAATAGTTTCTGGTTGCTGTCACCAGAAGAGTAGGGGCAGCACATAAATTTTATCTAGGGAAACTTTTTCTCCAAGTCTACTCTTTCTCCAAGTACTTTTAATTTTAGAATGTCTGAACTGGAAGCAATATACATTGTTATGATGGACTGTTGTCTAGTATTTCAGACATTTTTTTCTCTAAGCATTCCTATGTTTGGAGCTAGTCACAGCATTGCAGGACTGTGATCTTTAAGTGGATATATTTTGAAGAATTATGAGTGGAGTTAAAACTTTTATACTGAGAGGATGAACAAAGCCAACCCTTTGGTGAGTTTAGCGTCTGGGGGCCCTATAGCTCAGGAATACTTTGGATATTTGTTTCTTTATTTAACAAATCAAGTTTTTAAAAAGATTGATTACATTTCCCTTCTTTTTAATTTTACATTTCAATAATTATGAACATTTTTTATAAGCCTTCACAGTATTAAAGAGTTCCTTTTTGTTTTTTTCAGTACTAGGGATTAAACCCATGTCTGCACATGCTAGGCAAGTACTCTACCGCTGAGCTGTGACTACAGCCTCTTCTTTTTTTAAAATTTTGATGGAGAGTCTTGCATTGTGTTGCCAAGGCTGGCCTTGAACTCAAGATCCTCCTGCCTCAGCTTCCTGAGTAGCTGGAATTACAGGTTCATGCCACTGTGCTAAGCAAGGTAGTTCTTTTAATCATGTAAGAGAAGCTGGTAGGTTAATGGAAACTACACTGTACTGAACTGAGATTCAGAAATCTTATGTTGTTGTCACAGGTCCTGTTGGAAGGATTTTGTCCTGGGTGTAATAACTTAGACACCTAGTTGATAATTTATAATGAGAAAGGACCCCGCCTAATGATCCAAATGTTAACATCCATTGTCCAAAAACCTAAATCCAGTCTCTGGGAATTAGGGAGCAGATATTATTCCTGATGGAATTCTTCATGATCTTAGTCCTTCTCTTAGAATGTTAGAGGCTTGGATTAGAAAACGCTTAAGGCTCCTTTCAATTGTGAAAATGCAGATTCCTTGGTCTGCAGGAGGGAAGGGGGAGGTAGTGTGGAGAACTTGGGGACAGATGGGTTGTGCACTTCACGTGATTATTTATTGATGAGGTGGATATTATTATAATCCCTTTTTTATAGAAGAAGAGACCAAGCTCTAGGTGTAGGCAACTTGTTAAATATCCCCTTAGCAGTTAGCAGAGCTGGGGTTTGAACAGAGCTCTCTTAGCATCCGAGTTTGGGGCTGAATGAATCTGTACCTCTTTACTGTTGCACTGTAGCAGTTTTGAGGAATATTTACCCACGGGCAATAAGCAATCTGAATGCGAATTTCTACTTTTGCACATGCCGAGGATTGGTAATATTTCTCTAGCATTTTTTGGGGTACATTCATCATATATGTGTCATTTGAAAGTAGAGTGAGAAAAGAGACCTCTAAATATCAGTGGCGAGACACAGCCGGATGAAATAATCTTTCTCCAAATCTAAAGAAATGAGCAGTGAAAAAAAGAAGATGACAACTATTCATGAACAGCATCCAAAAAAGCAAAACAGGACAACTTCAAATCATAAACTTCAAAAAGTGATGGTGGCTGGGGGTGTAGCTCAGCATAGAGCGAATACTTACCATGGGCAAAGCCCAGGCTCATGGCCAGCACCAAAACTTAAATACAGCAGCAAATAAAAACACCCCTGTGATGGCCAAGGAAAGTATGAGAGGTTATGTGGCCCTCTGTTGACACTCACGCTGTAGGAATGGCATTGAGAACGCTGATAATTTGTATTACTGTTTTCCCATTTGGAAAGAAGTAGCCTGAGGGAGTGAGTGGAGCTAATAAAGGAAAAATGAGGATCATAAAGGAACATCCCTCCTGTGTGGTGAACCCTGTGTGCTCCCGTGGGTCATTGACAGAGGCAGGACTGCCAGGGCTTCTGCTCTTCCAGGTCCCTGTGCTGAGCTGGGGGAATGAGAGGCTGTGTCCTGGGCAGGCTGGTCACAGGTGCAGGGTGTTGGACTGTACTGCAGAGCAGAGACTGGTGGCTTCACATTTTGTGTGATTCTTCTTTTGTAAACCACAGCGCACCATGGCCAGAAGCTAAACCATGGCCAGGAGCAACTCTAAGACCTCAGTTCCAAATGGGGCAGGCAGGCTGGTCCTAGACCAAGTAGAAATGTTACAGCAGACTAAATAAGTCAAGGAAGAGCACTGTAATGTAAACAGAGAAAAATGAAGAGAAACGCCACGGAAGTAAGTGGATACATTTGATCAGGAAGAACAGAAAGGAAGGAGGTGGAAAAGGATGAGAAACAGAGAGGAGAGGGGAAGAGGCAATATGGTATAAAAACATGTGCTTTAGGAGGAAAAACAATTTTTAAAATAATGAAAGTGTATCTCTGCCAAACCAGCAAGGGAGATTCCTTGAAGTGCTTTAAAGTACAGAGGAACTTTATGATATTATTGGTCTATAAAATTAAGGCCCAGAATTGATAAAAACAACAGAATGGAAAGAATAGGAGCAATTTCAGAGCCAAGGAAACAAACTGAGAACCAAAGAGAGCCAGCATAAATCTAATAGATAATTTAGAAAGAGCAGGTAATGGAATAGACATGGTTGAAAATAGAGTTAATGGCATGGCAGAAATGCTTACAACAAGCAAGTGAACACAGAGAAAAGAGATTAAAATAAGGAGGAGGCACTCACAGAGGATAGAGACTGAAATAATAAGTATAGCTCTCTGTCTCCAGTCTAAGACACAGCTCCTAAAACCCTTGCAAACTCCGATAATAGGGGTGTGAGGAGATTCTTGTATGGGAATGTTTGGTCTCAGACCATGGTTTCTGACACTGGGCTCCTGTGACATTTGTAACTTCCTGAGTGGATGGAGTAGCTGACATGGTATCCTGGGTGCCTTAGTTACTTTTCTCACTGCTGAGACAAAATATCCGACACCCAAAGTTAACAGAGAAAAGGTTTATTGGGCTCACAGATTGTAGAGGGGCATTGCAGAGCAGAATTCAAGCAGCAGCAGCAGCAGCAGCAGCAGCAGCAGCAGCAGCAGCAGCAGTAATTACCAACAAGTGAGAAGCCATGACCACAGCTCTTTCTGTCTGTTATAGTTCATCCAGGCTACCCACCCTTAGGGCAGGTAGCACTCACCCTTAATCCTAGCATCCCACTGAGAATCAATTCCAGCATCAAGTCCTTCATCCCAGCAGCACAAACCCTGGATTCAGCCACCTCCAAAAAACCCCACCTATGACTGCATGAGGCTTTGAGCGGGGACATCTAGGCACAAACCATAACACTGGGTGACTAGAATGTGTTTGGTTCTAAGGCAACTCTTTTGTGGCATTCAGGAGGTGGGTGTCACCAGAAAGACCAAGCTGTGATTAGAAACTTGACCTTTCAGCCCCACTCCTTAATTTTTGGAAAGGGGAGAGGAACTAGACAGGGAGATAATGCCTCCAGGATGAAGCCCCCAGGATAAGGGATTTAGCAAGCAGCTGGGTTGGCCAGCATCCATAGGCCAGGAGGGACTCTACAGGACCAGAAGCTTCTGTGCTAGGGAATGTTCCAAACCAAGGTGTTCATCTGTGTCCTTTATTAATAAATTGGTAAGCACAAGTAAAGTAATAAAGAGTTTCACTGAGTTCCATGAGCTGCTCCAGCAAACAGCCCTAGGATGGATTATGGGAACTGTTGTATATCTGGTCGGTCACAAGCACAGGTCACAAACTGTGGGGTTTGTGATTAGAATCTGAAGTGAGGGGTGTTTAGTGGGACTGAACACTTACCCTGTGGTACCTGATACCATCTCCAGGGAGATAATGCATAATCTGAATTGAATTAGAGGACACTCAGCTGATGTCCGCTAGAGAATTCTTGGTCAGTGGAGGGAGTAAACACCCACAAGTTTTGATGACCACAGGTGAAATGTTCTCCATTGAAAAGGAGGGTACGGAGAAATAAGTTTGCTTTTTTCTTTAGAAAGATCATCCAATATAGTATTTGATATGCAAAAGAGGAAAATTACCCTAATTAACAGTAAGGCCACAGTGTATGAAGAAAATAATTGATAAAGCACCATAAACACTGAGACACATTTTGGTTAAGTTACTGACATTCAAAGAGGAGAAAAAGAAATCTTTAGCTAAAAGAAAAAGTCACATGTGAAAGGAATGTTGGACTTGCTACAGTTGTCTGCTCAGGTATTCAAAGCCAGATTGCAATGGAGCAATAATAACTACAAACTTTTGAGGACAAGAGAGTGAACCAACAAAATTGTTTTTCACTTACAAAATTAATAAACCAAGCCAGGCATAGTGACACACTCCTGTAATCATAACAGTCAGGAGGCTGAGGCAGGAAGATCACTGTGAGTTCAAGGCCTGCCTGAACTACATAGTGAGACCCTATCCCAAAAAAAACCAAAAAACAAAAAGTTAAGTCAACAAAAAAAATCCCTCCCCTCACATGTGAGCAAACACAGGGGACATAGTACTGTGCAAAAGATAGAATCTGAAATCCCTTCTCAAACAAAACAAAAAAAGTCCTTTGCCAGTGAAATCCAGAAAAAAAAATGGGGCCGGGGATATAGCTCAGCGGCATGAGCGCCTGCCTGGCAAGTGGAAGGCCCTGAATTCAATTCCCGGTACAAAAAAAAAAAAAAAAAAAGACGAAGACCAAGAATTTAGAAGTAGTAAAAACTGGAAATGAGCATTGAATCTATTTAAAAATAGAATGAAGACTAAATAACTAGAAATATCCTAATTATAGAACATACTGTGATAATTTATAGCCCGGCAAAATAAACTATAAGCAGTAAAAAGAAATGATAAGGAAAAACTGCCAGGTACTAGAAATTGTTAAGCGTTTTATCACCTAATTTGTTACAGCAGGGAGTCCATTGGTGGTATCTAAAATTAAACTGCATAGAAAAATAACAGCAAAACTTCTTCAAACCTTTAATGATTTACCAAATTTCTTTGCTTAGCTTGAGAGCCAGGTGGCCAGCCTGCGTGTCTGTGACAGATTTGCCTGTAGTTGTATGTCAGTTTTGTAAGGTCAGTCAGTTTTTAAAGATATTTTAAAATGGAAATGTCTCTAGGTGGGGGGTGCCTTGCCATTTGACTCTTATTTCTACCTTTTAATTCCATGCATTGAGGAGACTGCCTGGTTTCACCTTGGAGGACTCCTTAGGAAGAGATATATCCTGTGGTGTAGGACTGTTTATCTGAAGTTCAGAAATTCCTGCTCCAAAATGAAATACTAATTGACCAACAGATACTTCTCGCTTGTTTTGTAAAGTGTGGTTTTCTTTGATATAATGACTGATATTTCCCAACACAGTGTAATAACAGAAATCTGCTACCTCCCCCTTTTTTCTCAAGGGCTGTGACCAGTGCAACATGAGTGACAGCGACAGTGACTTTCGGGAGACACTCCTTCCCATGGTGCTCCAGGGAAGCTTTTTCTTATGCTCCGTCTCTCTCTATTTAAAACCTTAAGGGCTTAGCTGCTATCACCTCCTAGCTATTTCTTTGGCTTAAATGTAGCTCTCAATTCTTTAAATAGAGTACTGATTGGGACTGAAATGAAGCCAGAAGAAACAGCTGGTTGGCTGCGGAGTCCTGGTTGGGAAGTTGCCGCCCTGACTGGACAGGCTGAGCTGGTCATTCTTAGAGTGAGTGGGTGTCAGCCGCAGGGGCCACTTTAATCTGTGGTGTGGATCAGGCTGCAGGAGGGACAGTGCATGCACACTGGAAGGACCGGCACTGCGGCGGGAGACTTGAGATTAGGACTGCACAACAAGTTGCCGAATCCTGAAGTTACTATTTCCACATACAGCTCCTGCCTAAGCTTGCTAGAAAACTGCCGAAATAAAAATAGATACCACCTCAGAAGAAGCAAAGCTAGCTTTTTATTTATGACGAATATTGTGATAGCAAGTAAGAGATGTGTCTGGCATTCAGTGTCGGAGCTTCTAAATGTCTCTGTATTTGGGTGTTTCATGAGAGCAAATAAAGGCTGAACTATGTGACAGTGGCTGTAGGAATAAGGAGGGAAGGGCAGCTAGGAGCCTCGTGAAAGACAGAGCCACACTTTGGGTCCTGATGGGATGGGCGAACACAGAAGGAGTGGAGTTTGATCGCGCCAGTGGTGGGGAGGGTTGATCGCAGATGAGCTAGGGATTCTACACAAGGTGTTCTCGCTTGCACATTTCCTGCTTAACTTGGTTGCTTTCTCGTTGCTGGGACATGACACCCAACAATTGCAAATTAAAGGAGGAGGGGTTTATTTTGGCTCACAGTTTGTGGAACTTCCAGTCTGCAATCCGCTGGCTCTAAGGCAGGCAGCATGGCAGAGGGGCCTGGCAGAGGAACAGGTGCTCAAGTCATGGTGAAGAGGAAGCGGAGAGGCCAGGAGGAAGAGAAACACTTCCGGGTCACGCTGCCAGTGACCCAACTCTGAGCAGACCCCACTTCCTGACAGCAAGTTAGCTTAAACCCCATAATCCAATCACCTTCCAAAAGCCCCACTTTTGAGCTCAGAGGATTGGGGGACATCCTGATATGAATCCTAACACTGCCTTTGTGGGTAACACCATTACAGTCACTGGTGAGGTGACTTCCTTCTGCCTTATCAGCACGGATAAGAACAGTTATGAGAGGGTAACCTATCAGAAACACCAGGACTTATTACCCACTGATGATGAACTTCAGATTATAGAAAACAAAGTTGAAGAATTTGAACTTTGCAGTTAATGTCTTGATTAGCTTCAAAATTTGGCAGGGAGAAAGGTAAATTTCTTGCTCCTAAGATATTTTAGGCTATTCAGGCAATGCTATATATTTTTAACCCACTGGATATTGAGAAGAACTGTCAGTGGCAACTATTACCCTCACCTTTATGCCATCCTGTGATGTTCTTTTATTTTGTATCTGAGGTATTCTGCATGGATAGGGCTGCTTACAGTAGCTTGTGTTTAATTGATGTGTAATTTATTCAAATTATAAATCAGAAAGTTCTATTTTTCTTATGTCTCTAAATTATGCTTGCAACTCTTATTAATAAATCTTATAAATATTAAGAAAAATTGCACTTGCTTGCTTTTAAAAAATCAACATTCCATTAATTTATAAACTGAACACATTAAGTTCCCCGAAATAAAACTAGTGTGAATTCCATTAATCATTTTAAACTATGTTTCTAAGTTTAATACCATAGCATCGAATCTGAGATGCCAAAAATTTTTAGAAGGGAAACACACTGTCACTTTTATCTCATTTCATTTATTGTGAGACACTCCAGATGAAGGTTGTAGATTTGAACTCTTTTTGTTTGTTTGTTTGTTTTTCTCCGGTACCGGGAACCGAACTCACGACCTTGCGCTTGCCAGGCAGGCGCTTTTGCCGCTGAGCTAAATCCCCAGCCCTAAGGTTGTAGATTTGTTAAAATGAGAAAAAAAGTCCATCTGGGATTGATAAAAATATTGTATACTTGATTATCTGAAATAGTATAAATGTAGGCATTAAGCATTTAAACAACTCTTGTAAATCTAAGCACATGTAAATTAATATACAGGTTTCTTTTATTGTTTTTTCTTTTTTCAAGACAGGATCTTGCTATAAAGTTCAGGCTGGTTTAAACTCACTATATAGCCCAGGATGATCTTGAACTTGTAATGATCCTTTTGCCTCAGCCTCCTGAGTGCTGGAAATGCAGATGTGAGCCGCCAGGCCCAGCTCCAATATACAGATTTCTAAAGGAAACATCTATTAAGTATTCATTGCTACTTATAAAGGCAATCAAACTTTATTATGTATTCCAAAATAAAAATTTAAAAAACTGATGGAAAAGTTTAATAAATCATAGCATTATGTCAGTTTCCATAATATGTCAAATTCTCTTAATCATTTAGACATCTTAAATTGCAAACACACAAACATTCTCTAGATGTTTATAAGATTTATTACTAAGCAAAATGAATACATTGGTTACTTCACATTCTTATTCTTATTTCACTGCCTCCATAGTATTATAAAATCACTTATCCAATGGGCAGACTTACTATCTCAGTTGGGCTCAGGTTATTGGTTCTCTGTAACCGATAGATCAGATATTCTTTTTTTTTTTTGGTCTTTTTGAGACAGGATCTCTCTATACAGTTCAGGCTTGCCTTGAGCTCACTTTGTAGCCCAGGCTGGTCTCGAACTCGCAATGATCCTCCTGCCTCAGCCTCCCGAGTGCTGCGATTATAGGCGTGCACCACCACACCTGATGATTTAAGTGATTCTTAAATATTTATTTATTTATTTATTTATTTATTTATTTATTTATTTATTGAGACAAGGACTTACCGTGTAGTCAAGGTGGCTTTGAACCCATTATCTATGTAGCTCAGGCTGTCCTCAAACTCACCACAATCCTCCTGCCTCAGCCTTCTGAGTGCTGAGGTTACAGAAATGTGCTGGTCCACCTGGCCCGTTCTTAAACTTTTAGATATCCAGACTCTATATGCTTGGAAACTACTGAGAATCCCAAAGAATGTTTATTTATGCAGGTTGTGACTGTTGATATTTACTATAAGGTAAATTAAATCTGAGAAATTAAAAAAGTACTTTATTGATTTATTTTAAAATAACAATAGTCTAGGTGTGTTGGTGTACACCTCTAATCCCATCACTCATGAGGCTGAAGCCAGAAAAGCTTACCTACATAGTAGGCTACTGTCTTAGTTACTTTTCTCATTGCTGAGACAAAATACCTGATGCCCATAGTTAAGGGAGAAAAGGTTTATTTAGCTTACAGTTTGTGGAGGTTTCATTCCATAATCACCCTCCAGGGCAGGGTGGCTTTGCATGGGAGAACAGTTCATGGCAGGCAGAAGACAGCAAAATCGGCAATCAATTTTAACAGCATCTTTCTGCTCCTTCTATACTCTATTTAGGCCTCTAGGATTAGGGCAATGCCAAACCAATCAGTGAAATGATCACACAACCTTAACCTCAGGATCACTCACTCTACATTCAGGCCCCTCGATAAAGCCCTATGACTCCATAAGGCTTGGGGCGGGGGGAATCTAGACAGAAACCATAATAGCTATATATTGGGTTCAAGGCCAGCCTGGGGCACATGAGACCTTGTGTTCAACAACAGCAACAGCAACAGCAGCAACAGCAACAACAGCCACAACAGCAACAACAGCCACAACAGCAGCAGCAGCAGCAGCAACAACAACAAACAACCAGTACCACTTATTATGTTAACATAAATCTTTTATGAAAAAGCCCTATTTTTCCAAGGCAAAAAAGTTTGTTAAAAAATTAATGATAGGGCTGGGGATTTAGCTCAGTGGCACAGTGCCTGCCTGACAAGTGTGAGGTCATGAGTTTGATTCCTGGTACCCCAAAAACAGACAAACAAATAAAAACAAACAAAAAATGATAATAGTGGCATTGTTTTATGCTTTTGCAAATGCTTTCAATGTGTTCCTTAATTAAAGATAGTTGGGATCTCAGATCTGCTTCTGCACTCACTCTGTGGTGATACCCCAAGTTCTGTTACCTCTGGAGAACTCTGCTGCATACTAGTGGGATGATGAGAGGAAAGGGCCAATAATTTCTTAGTATTATGAAGACACTTTGTGCTCATGGGTCTCCCTCACTCTGGATCACACTCTGAAATCCACAGAGTTGGATGCTGAGGCCAGGATCTGGAATGTTTCATATGAGGATAATTCTATCCAAACCACAGATTAACACACCAGCGCCTCTTTACAGTTGATCTGTCTCCTGGGTCCATGAGGTGAGTCCTTGTGTGCATCACGTCTTATAGACATTTTTAGGGTTTCATCCACACTTAATTAAAATATTTTATCGTCTGATTTAAAGATAGAAATCTGTTTTTTTTTTCTCTAGTACTTGGGAGTAAACCCAGGGTTTCCTCACACTAAATTATCTCCCCAGCCCCTTTTACCTTTTATTTTAAAATAGGGTCTTGCTAAATTGCTCAGGTTGGCCTGGACCTTGTGATCCTCTTGCCTCCTGAGTAGATGGGATTATAGACAGATGTCACCATGACTGGTTGGAAATCTTTTTAACTGAATGATTACAGCTCACTGCGTTATGCAGTTTGTCATCTAGGTTCTCATATTACCCTAGGTAATTCTCATATTACCCCTTATCTTTTTTTTCTCTTGATCACAAGTCTGTAGTTAGTTTTTTGTTAAGACCCCAAGTCCTCTTCCCTTGTATGTAATAGCGAAGTGTTCAGATGTGGCTACTTTGTCTGTGTTCAGCAGTAGTTAGAAGGCCATTTATTAGAGATATTGTATAAGTAACTCCTTCACCATGTAAGAGTTGGATACCTCCAGTGGTTATAAGCCCTCTTGTCATTCTAAGAGTCTATACTCCTTTCAACTTTGAAAAAGCCCCAGCTTCTCTGAGGAGCCATGGAGGGCTGGGTCTGTTTTCTCCCCTCTACTCAGTCTCTCCTTTCCCCTTTGTGAGAGAGACCCAAATGTGTTTAGAACATTACTGTGTCTAGTTAAAAAAACAGAATTCCCTGGATCCCTTGCAACCAGGGGCCACCTTGGGACCTAATTCTGGCCCATGAAATGTAAGCAAAGTCCACAGAGTGGGAGTTCTGGGAAAGTGATTGTTTTCCTTCTTAAAGAAAAAAGCAATATTTACAAGATGAGTCTGAAATATAGATTCAATACCTGGAGAAGGGGCAGTCCTCTTATGACCACGAAGAAGAAGGCCCAAGATCAGGAAGTGACAGGAGCTTCATTTTGGACTTCTTGTTACATAAGAAAAAGTATCTTTCTTTTAAAACTTTCCAACTGTGACTCAGTACAATAATTTTAAAATTAGTGGGTTTTAACCTACTTTTGAAAAATACTTGTATTTTGAATACAGCTGTCACTAGAAGGCAGAATATCCTATGTCACTCTTGGCTAATTTTAGGCACTCGTAAATGTTTCTGTGTTTTCCTCATCTTAAGTTGGGGATGTCGTGAAAATGATGTGATTCCTGTGAGGATGGTCGAAGAGGAATAAATGAATCGCTACTCCTCAGGGACGGTGTGCAGCAAAGTTCATCGTTTGCTCACAGGAAGTCTGACAAAAGTTGGTGAATTTCATGATTCCTATCATTCTTGTGACCTAGAATGTAGCTGCTTCTGAAGCAGGAGACAAATGGGAATCCCAACAGGTCATCTGGCTATGAAGGAGGAGAAAAGGGTGGCTTTATTTGCCAATGACTCTGTAAGGAACTTGAGTCTCCCTGAGAGCCCCAAATAAAGCATTGTCTCCACTTCCGTGTTGTTTCTTTTCTACGGAGTGGTTTTTCACTGGAAATCAGCGTGAAGTGAAGTTACAGAAGCAGAGCAGCGGTTAGGGAGTGAACAGTGATCAAAGGGTAGCAGGAGCTCTGGCGGGACTTTCCAAGACCGTTTCGCTCCGCTGCCCTTACCTTCTGGCTGTGTCTATACATAGCTGAGGTCGAAGCCACCGGTTTTCTCAGGGAGCTCCGCTGTACAGATAACCCCCCAGTGGCCCAGTTTCACCCCAGGAGGGGGTCCCCTCTCTCACTTCCATCTTGAGAACTTCATCTCAACATGCGGCCTCCATGGCCATTATGACAGCAGAGAACAGCTTCAAGGGAGGCCTTGCCCCTTAACTGCTTCCTCCTAGGAGTGACATTTTTCCTCCCAGCCTATTGGCCAGAACTAGTCACATGACTCTGCCTGATTGCAGGGTATGTTGGGAATATCCATGTTGGGAATGCAGATGTTGCAACAGCACTAAATCTTGGTTGACTTTTTTAGTCAAATAAACATTCAAATTTAGGTTTAGGTTCCATTCTTATATTAGCTCCTAACAGTCCATTTAGCTAATGAACTGTAACCCCAGCACTTGGGAGGGATTAATCCTTCTTGACGAAGTTGGAGCCCTCATGATCCAATCCTTTCCTAAAGCCCATCAACTGGGAACCAAGCCTTTAACACCATGAGCTTTTCTAAATTTTTACAAATTTATATTCTATGTGTTTGTAGTACATAACACCCTGAGCCTCTGGGAAACATTTTGGATCCCAACCACAGCAAGTTATAATAGTTGCGGTTGCCAGGTGTGGTGGTGCACACCTGTAGTCCCAGCACTCGGGAGGCTGAGGCAGGAGGTTTGTTGTGAGTTCGAGACTAGCCTGGGCTATGAAGTGAGTTCAACGACAGTCTGAACTGCATAGCGAGACTCTGTCTCAAAAAGACAAAAACAAATAGTTGTGGTTACATTAATATCTAATATTTTATTATACCCTATTATTATACCCTATATCATTATACCCTATTGTACCTATCTTTTTATTTATTTGTCTTTTTCAAACCTTCACATAGGCAGAGGCCATATGTCTTTTTTTTTTTTTTGAGACAAGGTCTTGCTGTGCAGTTCAGGCTGACCTTGAGCTCACTATGTAGCCCAGGCTGGCCTTGAACTCACAATGACCCTCTTGCCTCAGCCTCCCAATTTCTAGGATTACAGGCATGGGCCATCATGCCTGGCCCATATCTGTTTTATACACAGTTGTATTTCTAGTGCTCAACTTTGCCTTGTTTATAATGCTGTTTCTGAAATGTTCTGCAATATTTGTTAATTTAATGAATACATATATAATCTACATTGCTTTGACCTATTGCAAGGAAGAACATTATATAAGGGAGTAATAAGACCAGAAAACGAAGGTGACTGCCTCAATATAATTAGTAATCTGCTAGTGTGATGTGGACTTGATTAGCCACTGTACTTCTTTTCTTTTTAGAAATTGAACTCCTATTATTCCTCTGATTGCTCACAAAATATTTACATATTCTTTTCAGTGGAAAAAATTGCTATGGTAGAAAATCTGTAACAATTTTAATTTTTTCTTAATTATTCACTTTATGTTACTAAATGCTTTCTAAATTTTCATGCTTTTTTAAAAAAAATCCATCTAGGTATCACTAAAGGATCTGGGTGAGGTTTTAAAATTTTATTTATTTATTCTTTCTGTGTGTATGTGTGATGCTAGTTATCTATCCCAGCACCTTGAACATGCTAGGCAAGTGCTCTACTCCTGAGCTACATCCCCAGCCTAAGTTATCTTTCACAATGAGTATTTGCATTAGTTATTGATTCTGCAATGTCCATAGTTTTTCTTTTAATTTTTTTTTACCTCTTATTACCATGTTAAAGACTTTAGGTGGGCGTGGTGGCACACACCTGTAATCCCAGCACTCAGGAGGCTGAGGCAGGAGGATTATTGCAAGTTCGAGACCAGCCTGGGCTACAAAATGAATTCAAGGCCCACCTGAACTGCACAGCGAGACCCTGTCTCAAAAAGACAAAAAGAAAAAGAAAAAAAAGGCTTTAGAGTCAGCACATATGGGGTAAAATAGCTGATTACTCATGATTCAAATCCATCCACCCCCTAATTTTCTTATAAATCTCTTAAAATGTTAAAAGAATCACATTTTTCACAATGAAGTATTTTATCACTGATGTCCAAAAATCCTTGTAAATTTTATCTCTGTTCCTTAGAAAAGAGTAAAGAATGAGTCTGGTCTCTCATGCATAAAAAGCAGTTTTCTCTTGCAGTAGAATGTGTAGGGAAGATAACGGTTTTCAGCCTCACGGATGCATAGCCAAGTCAGAGACTTAGTGTCTGGGTTATTTGATACAACATATACAAGCAGAGTGATAAAGAGCTTTCCTGAGCTACATTCAGGGGAAAAATATATTGGCCTTAATTAGACCAGGCATGAACTCCAGACCGATTTGTAAAACTTGGTCATAAGTCATTTGAAGCCTGGCACACTGTTTCTGAAAAGCTCCTTTTAATATCTCCATCAGGCACTTTAATTCCTTTGGAGCCTGAGTGATCCAGGCTGATGTCACCTCTCTGCCCTTCTCTGGGGTTTCCACAGATACAAACACTCCAGCACCGGTGTCAGCCTGACCAGTGTGTGGCAGACACTTCCCTTCCTTCCAGATGGTCTCCCCAGCAAGCCAGCTGGGCCCCCGCCAGCATCTCGTGGTCGCCCCTGAAAACATCACGGGGTCCAGGAGCAGGCTGTTCTCCATTGTTCAGATTTTTCTATTCCAGTTCGCATTCCCTCAAGGACCATCTGTCTTTGTGCCTCCCTATGAGTATCACACCCCCTTTTTCATTCCTTGAAGGGTTCAGTAATACTTTTTTTGGTCATGTGTTGGTATAAATGGGCTTTATACTATGAATAGAAGTGGTGGCATAGCCGGGTGTGGTGGTGCATGCCTGTAATCCCAGCACTCAGGAGATTGAGGCAGGAGGATCACTGCAAGTTCGAGGCCAGCCTGGGCTATAAAGTGAGCTCAAGACCAGCCCAAACAGCATAGTGAGACCCTGTCTTAAAGAAAAAAAAAAAAATCATTTTACGCAAACCTAGACAAATGGCTGTGGCATGGCTGTGAGACCTTTGGTACGTGAATTAACATTTCTTACACTCCACTTCCTTATCTCTCAGTGAATTTGATAAAAGTACATAGTTCACAAGGTCATTTTCAGGATTCCAGAAAAGTAATAGTTTATGTAGATTGTTCCATACATTGTGGCAGTTCATGAGTAGTCAACATGAAGTTTACAGAAATTTTTAATAAGGAGTATCTCAAATGTGTGCCGAAGTACAGTGAAAAGTACAAGGACTCTCCATGTACTGGTATGTTAGCTTCAATATTTTTTTTAGTTTAATTCCTGGTTGACACTTGTAAATTGCCTATGGAAAGTGGCTTTCTGGCTAGTATTCTTTCAAAGATGATTATTTTTATTGATACATTTTAGGTATACATAATGATCATATTCATCATTGGTAATTTGTACCTGTACATGATATAACTTAATTCTTTTCTTTCCATCCTCCTACCCTTCCTTCAAACCCTCTTACCCTCCTTACTTACAAAAGCTTTATTTCCACTTTTCCTATTTTTAATTCTTTCTTTCCTTCCTTCCCCCACCCTCCTCCCTTGTTCTACTTCCCATTTGAACATTTTCTTTCCATTTCACAATATGTGTTATACATTTTGGTCCTTATTTACACTTTTGGATTCTCACATCAGAAAAATAATGGAGTATTTACACATGTGTGTCCGATTGACTTTGCTTAAGAGTATGGACTCAAAGTGCATCCATTTAACTAGAAATGTCTCCAGCTTACCCTTCTTTATGGCAGAGTAGTACTACCTTGTATCAAAACCCCCACATTGGGCTGGGGATGTAGCTTAGCGGCACAAGCACCTGCTTGGCAAGTGCAAGGTCTTGAGTTTGATTCTGCGTACTAAAAAAACCCCAATAAAACCCCCACATCTTCTTTATCCATTTACCAGTTGATGGGCATTTGGGCTGTTTCCAAGATTTGGCTGTTACAAACTGTACTGCTATAAATGTGGGTGTGCATATATCACTGTGGCATGATGCTTTTATGTCTTTCAGGAAGTTTCCCAGAAGGAGACTAGCTGGGTCAAATGGCGCCTCTAGTCCTCATTTGTTGTGGAATCTCTACACTGATTTCCACAGTGGTTGCACCAGAGAAGGGTTCCTTTTGCCCACAGCCATTCCAGTATTTGTTATTGGTTGATTTCTTAAAAACAGCCATTTTCTCTGAAGTGAGATGGATCTCAGTGTTGTTTTAATTTCATTTCACAAATGACCAATGATGTTGAACATTTTTCATATATTTATTTGCCATTTCTATTTCTTCATCTGAGCAGTGGTGATTGCTCAAAGGTTTAATTTCATGTGCTCACTTTTGGATTGGCTCTTTAAATTTAGGGAGTCTGATTTTTTTGAGTTTTTTGTATATTCTAGATAGTAACCCTTTGTCTGAGGAACAGCTGGCAATTTTTTTTCCCCACACTATGGGTTGTCTCTTCACTCTGCTGGTGGTTTTTCTTGCTGTCCAAAAAGTTTTTAATAAGATGCAATCCCAGTTGTTGATTCTTTATAATAGTTCCTGTGCAACTGGAGTTTTGTTCATAAAGTCTTTGCCTACACCAATGTCTTCAAGAGTTCTTCCTATTCTATCTTCCAGCATTTTTACTGTTTCTGTTTTAATATTTAGATCTTTGATCCATTTTGATTTTAGTTTAATGCATGGTGAAAGAAATGAATCTAATGGTAACCTTTGGCATGTGCAAAGTCAGTTTTTCCAGCACCATTTACTAAAGAGACTTTCTTCCAGGGAACATGTTTTTTTGGCATCTTTATCAAAGATAAGGTAGCTAAGTGTGTCTGGAGTTGCTTTTGCATCTTCTAATCTGTTCCATTGAACCTTGGGTCTGGCTTTTTTTTTGCCAGTACCATGCTGTTTTTATCACAGTAACTTTGTAGTATAATTTCAAGTCAGGGATTGTGATGTCTACCACCCCCTGGCCTTGCTTTTGTTGCCCAGAATTATCTTTGCTATTTTTTTTGTTTTGTTTTGTTTTGTTTTCTGGTACTGGGAATCGAACTCACGACCTCCCACTTGCCAGGCTGGCGCTGTGCCGCTGAGCTAAATTCCCAACCCCTATCTTTGCTATTTCCCTATCTTTTCTGTTTCCAAATGAATTTTAGGATTGTTTTTTCTAATTCTGTGAGATACGCTGTTGGAATTTTGATCAGGGTTGCATTAAATCTGTATAACAATTTTTGGGACTATGGTCATTTTCACTATATTAGTACTTCCTGCCCAGAGCAAGGGATATTTTCCATTTTCTGACATCCTCTTCTATATAAAGCCCTACTGGACCTTGTCTCAGTTCAGAAAAGTTCACATTTATAAACCCATGGAAAAGTTATTGGAATTCTAATAAGTTAATTCCGATCTACCACTTCCAGTGCAGTGCATGGTGAGAACAGACAGTAAGGCATCTTTGTAGTTGTGGGGAGACAGGGGACCCTAAGACCAGCTAGAATAATGGCTAACTGGAACAAAGGCCTTGATCCAGGGCTGAACCTGGGTTTTATTAATTCATGAAGAGGGGAGTGGCTGGGATGAGTGACTATGAGAATGGCAGGAAGTACTGTGAGCTGGCCTAGGTATTGAAATCACCTCTGCAGTATGTAGAGAGAGAGACATGTAGAAAGAATAATCTTCATATCACAGATTGGGGCAGTATCTAATGTTTTGGGGTCGGTGCTTCAGTTTTAATGTGTAATCCATGCCCTGAGAAGTCATAGTCTCTTTTCTCAAGGCTCATTCTCTTTTTTTTTTTTTTTTTGGTTTTTCTCCGGTACCGGGAACCGAATTCACGACCTTGCGCTTGCCAGGCAGGCGCTTTTGCCGCTGAGCTAAATCCCCAGCCCCTCTCAAGGCTCATTCTCAACCCACAGTGTGGCGTCACTTGGCCTAGCTCACACGTTACTTGGGAGCTGTAGGCAGGGCATCACTGATTTGTCGCATTGCTTTAAAGATTACACATCAGCACCTAGGCTAGACCATTTTGCATTGCTTAAAGCCAATTGAGAGGGTAAGGAAATGTCCTAGCCAGCTCTGTATGTGGAGGTACGGCCAAATGCTCTTCTTTCAAGGAGAGCCTTCCAGGTGGTCCTCCACACTCTTCAATCTCCTCTTCAGAGTACTGCAGTTTTCTATGTAGAGATCTTTTACTTCCTTCGTTAGACTGATTCCTAGGTATTTCATTTTTTTTTGATGTTATTGTGAAAGGTGTTGTTTCTCTAATTTCTCTGTCAGTGAGTTTGTTATTTATGCACAGGAAGGGTATTGATTTTAGAGTATTGACTTTATATACAGCTATGCTATTGAATTTGGTTGCTAAATCTAGAAGTCTTTCAGTGGAGCTTTTGGGGTCTTCTGTGTAGAGTATCACATCATTTGTGAATAATAATAATTTAATTTCTTCCTTTCCTATCTATTCGTTTTATTTCTTTCTCTAGTCTAATTGCTCTGGCTAATATTTCCAGAACTACATTGAATAAGAGTAGTGACAATGGACATCCTTGTCTTGTTCCTGGTTTTAGAGAGAAAACTTTCACTTTTTGTCCATTTAATATGATGTTGGCTGTTGGTTTGTCACAGATGGCTTTTATTGATTGAGATAAAGACCATTTATTCCAATTTTCTGTAAGGGTTTTTTTTTTATCATGAATGAGCTTTGGACTTTGTCAAAACTTTTTCTGCATCTGTTGAGATGATCATGGGATTTTTGTCCTTGGCTCTGTTAATATGGTATAATACATTTATTGATTTTTGTTTTGTTTTTTGTTTTTTTTTTGGTTTTTCTCCGGTACTGGGAACCGAACTCACGACCTTGCACTTGCCAGGCAGGCGCTTTTGCCGCTGAGCTAAATCCCCAGCCCCTTGATTTTTGTATATGAACCATCCCTGCACCTCTGGGATGAATCCTACTTGGTTATGGTGTATAATCTCTTTGATGACTTGCTGTATTCTGTTTGCCACTATCTTATTGAGAATTTTTGCATCTGTGTTTGTTAGGGAGATTGGCCCATAGCTCTCTTCCTTAGTTTGGTCCTTCTCTGTTTTTGGTATCAGGGTAACACTTGCTTCCAGAAATGAATTTGGGAGAACTGCTTCCCTTTTAATTTCATTAAGGAGTTTGAGAAGTAGCAGTATTAGGTCTTCTCTAAATTGCTTGTAGAATTCATCAGTGAATCCACCAGGGCCTGGTTTTTATTTGTTGGTAGGGTTTTAATTACATTTTCAATTTCATTAACTGAAATTTAATTGATATTGGTTTATTTAGAACTTTTATATCTTTCTTCAGCTTTGGTAGTTTGCACGTATCTAGGAATCTGTCCATTTCTTCTTCATTGTCCATCTTATTAGAATAAAAGCTCTTGAAGTAGACGTAGGTCATCTTTTAGATTCCTGAAAGATCTATTGTGATTTTACCCCTTTCATTCCAATTGCATGGATCTGAATTTTTTCTTTCCTTTTTTGATAAGGTTGGCTAAGGGTTTGTCAATTTTATTTAATGTTTCCAAGAATCAACTCTTCAATTCATTGATTTTTTGTATTGTTTTCTTAGTCTCCATTGCATTAATTTCTGCTCTAATCTTTATATTTTCCTTGCTTATATAAGCTTTGGGCTTGATTTGCTCTTCTTTTTTGAAGCCTGAGGTTCAACATTAAGTTGTTTATTTGAGCTCTGTCTGTTTTCCTGATATGGGTATTTACCACTATAAATTTCCCTCATAGGACTCTTCATTGTGTTCCCATAAGTTCTGGTATTTTGTATTGGTATTATCATTTAATTATAGAAATTGTCTAATTTCTTCTTTAGTTTCATCTGTAATCCATTGCTTGTACAAGAGGGTGTTATTAAATTTCTATGTATTTATGAAGTTCTTGGGTATTTTGCCATTGATTTCCAATAATATGCATGTGATAATTTCAGTTCCTTTGCATTTACTTAAGCATGTTCTATGAGCTAGTGTGTGATCTATTTTGGATAATGTCCTGTGTGCAGTTGAGAAGAATGTGTATTCTGATGTTGTGGGGTAGAACACTCTGTAGACATCTACTAAGTCCATTGTTCAAAAGGGTTTTTTTTTGTTGCATTCTAATATTTCATTATTAATTTTTCTTGGTCTGGTTGATCTGTTTGTGACAGTGTGTTATTAAGATCTGCTAATACAATCATATTAGTGCTGATTTGATTTTTCATGTCCATTAATATTTGTTTTATATAGTTGGGTGCACTGGTATTTGTTGCATATACATTTATGATTGTTATATTTTCCTCTTAGATTGTTCCATTTACAAAGATGTAGTGACCTTCTTTGTCTCTCTTAATCAGCCTTGGCTTGAAATCCAGTTTGTTTGCAAATAGAATAGCTACCCCTGCTTTTTTCCAGGTTCCTGTCACATGGAGTATTATTTCCATCCTTTGACTTTCAGTCTATGAATTTCAGAGCTCCAGTGGCACAATCGGTTAGTGTGCAGTACTTGTAGAGTCTATGAATTTCTTTTGGAATTAAATGTGTTTCTTGTATGCAGCATATTGTTGGATCTTGCTTCTGCCAGTGTCTTTCTTTTGATTGGTGAATTGAAACAATTAATGTTGATGGTTATAACTGATATGTCTTGATTTATCCTTGTCATGTTATTTTCATGTTGTTGGCTCTGTTTTTTTCCCTCTGTTTACTTGTTTGCTCTGGACATCTGAACCCACACCAGTCACTAGCCACTGCAGTCCTCCATGTCTTCTGTTCCACTGGTGCCTCTTTCCATGGAGGCCTCTGGGGTGGTCAGCAGTCAACGTGTGTCTGCAGGTTTGAAGTGTCCCTTCCACACAGTGAGTCTGGACTCAGGGAAAAGGCACCACCTGCCACCTCCTTCTTTTTCATTGAAGTTTCTCTCTTCACTCTCCCCATGTGCTTCACTTCTTAGTTCAGATCCTTCCTGGGTCCAGGGAACTTCCCTCCTTTTTCTCTTCCTCACATTGCTATATCCAGTGTCTGCACAGCAGCTCTGAGGGAGGCTCTTTCTTTGCTGCTCACCACTCCACAATCTTCCTAGGAGTCCTATGCTAGTATTTATTTATTTATTGTCTTTTTGAGCCAGGATCTCACTATGCAGTTCAGGCTGGCCTTGAACTCACTTTGTAGCCCAGGCTGGCCTTGAACTCACAGTGATCCTCCTGCCTCAGTCTCCCAAGTGCTGGGATTACAGGCATGTGCCACCACACCTAGCCTCCTATTCCTAGTATTTAGAACCCCTAGGAAATGACTACTTCTCAGAAATGTCTTCCAGGTGTAGCTGACTTCTGCATTTTGAGTCTGTTGCAAGATCCTACCTCTTCAGTTTATTGGGGATAAAAGTTACTGCCTATTTGACCTACCCCCTGCTCCTTTGACACTGGTTTATAGTATTTTTTTATGACACTTTGGCAATTTCAGGGTTGGCATTCAATAACTGTTTAGAACAATTATGTCAGCTTGGCTAAAGTAGTACAATCAGCAGTAACAATACCATCAGCACACAGCCTAGAAAATGACAAACTGTGGTAACTATTAATTTTCCACCTTTAACTGTATGAACTAGATTTTTGGTTATATATCAAAACCCAAAAAACCCCAGAAAAAAATACCACATCTTTTTATCCATCCCTCAGTGGATGGGCATCTGGGTTGTTTCCAAGATTTAGCTACATACACATACATATTTAGCTGGATGCATATATATTGCTGTGGTATGATGTCTTTAATTCTTCTGGGAAAATACCTAGAAGGGGAATAGCTGGGTTAAATGGGATTTCCAATCCTAGTTTTGTGAGGAATCTCCAAATTGATTTCCACAGTGGTTTCACCAATCTACACTCCCACCAGCAGTGGAGTAGTGTTCCTTTCTCCCCACAGCCTCTCCAGCATTTGTCATTGGTTGATTTCTTGATGATAGCCATTCTTTCTGGGGTGAGATAGAATCTCAGTGATGTTTTAACTTGCATTTATCAAATGACTAATGATGCTGAACATTTTTTCATGTATTTATTTGCCATTAGTATCTCTTCATTAGAGAAGTGTGTATTCATCTCAGACGTCCTTTTTTTTTTTTTTTTTTTTTTGTCTCTTTGAGACAGGGTCTCGCTATGCAGTTCAGGCTGGCCTTGAACTCACTTTGTAGCCCAGGCTGGTCTTGAACTCACAATGGTCCTGCTGCCTCAGCCTCCCAAGTGCTGGGATTACAGGTGTGCGCCACCACGCCTGGCTCAGACGCCCATTTTTGGATTGGGGCTTTGAATTTGGGGGGCCTGATTTTTAAAAATTCTTTATATGTCCTAGATAGAAGTCCTATTTTTATACAATGGAGTATTACTCAGCTATTAAAAAAGATCATCTCAAGGCTTTTGTAGGTAAACAGATGCAATTAGAGACCATACTCATAATTGAAATAAATTGGACCCAGATGAGACATCATATTGTCTCCCTGGTGTAGGAACCTGAAAGACTAGGTAAAACTCAAAATGTGCAATAGATGATAGGAAAGGGAAAGAAATTGCTCAAAGGAAGGAGTGACTGGGATGAGGGAAAGAAGAAAAAAGAAAGAAGGAATGCAAAATATAAATATATATATGAATAGCTGCAATAAGTGTATTGCTGATGTCTGATGGTGTATTGAAATGAACAGTCAATGATTACAATTTTTTATGTTCTGATCGATTGTGCATGCTTGTGTCTGGTGGTCTGAGCAACTGACTTGAAGATAACAATATGCAATGGAATTACAATGGTGAACTCCTACCATCTTATCTAGTGAAACTCTGTATTATCTCTGCTGTTTTATTGAAGAACTATTTTCTTATTTCCTATAATGGTTTGAGCAATCATCCATTCTTACATTGGGTAACCTGAGAAATATAGTTGAGGATAGTGATATGTAATGTAACAACCACAGTTGATTCGTATATTTTTGTCTTGAGACCGTATGACTTTAAACATTCTTTTTTTTTGTTTGTTTGTTTGTTTGTTTTTCTTCTGGTACCAGGAATCGAATTCATGACCTTGTGCTTTCCAGGCAGGTGTTTTGCCGCTGAGCTAAATCCCCAGCCCCGACTTTGAATGTTCTTGCTTTGATTTATTTATGTTTGTGATACTGGTATGCTGCTACTTTTCTATTTCTTTGTTTGTTTCTCATTTACTACTTTCTTTAAAATAAAAAAAAAAAACCCAGTCAGGTGTGGTGGTGCACGCCTGTAATCCCAGCACTTGGGAGGCTGAGGCAGGAGGATCATTGCAAGTTTGAGACCAGTCTGGGCTACAAAGTGAGCTCAAGGCCAGCCTGAACTGCATAGGTAGAACTTATCCCAAAAACAAACAAACAAACAAACAAAAAACCCCAGAAAATTGTATACAGTAAATAAACCCTTAATATGGCAATTTTATCCTCAGGGTAGAAAATGTAAACAGGGTTAGGGTGAAAAATAGAGAAAGAGAAGAGGAAGAAGAGATTAGGCAGGAAGACAGGAAGATTAGGTAAACTTTGGGAAACTGGTGAAGAAGGCAGGAAGGAAAGAGAAAAGAAATAAAAACAAGAACAGAACACTGATAACAACAACAAAAAACTAGAAACAGTGTTCACATTCATATAAAAATAAGAAGAAACAGTCAAGAAAAAACAAAATAAAAACCAAAACAAGAAAAGAGAAAAGGAAAAAAGAAGAAAGAAAAAAAAATGTACTTTAAAGTGTATCTCTGCTGTCACTGGTAGACAAAGTGTGCAAACAGAGTACAGATCCACACTGATTACACCCAGCAAGCCAGCTACAGATTTCTGAAGGGCAGGGGATAATCCCAGCATGCCTGCACCTTTAGTTCCACTGACGTTCAGGCTGATTTCTGGCTGTGAGGCTGACACCTGATTTGTTCAGCCTGTAACACTCTGTGTGCCTCCTGCCACCTTGAACTTAGGCTCCTTGCCCTCCTTGACTTGAGCTCAGTTCTGCTTCACCCTGTCACTGGGAGCTGCTAGATGGAGCCACCTTGCAGCTGCTCTGAATTCCAAGCTCTGTTGGTCCCTCACCAAGATGGTTCCCATCCAATCACCCTCTCCTGAGGGATACCTGAACCTGAAAAACTCGCCAGCCACTGCAGTCTGCTGCACCCACTGCTCCATTCAACTGGTGTGTTTCTCTGTGGAGGCCTCTGAGGTCACCAGTTGTCACTGTGTGTCTGCCAGTTGAAGCTGCCCCTCTCACGCAGTAAGTGAGCCAGGGTTCAGGGAGAAAGTGCTGCTTGTCAGCTCCTTCTTCTTTATTGAAGTCTCTCTCTTTGCTGTCCCAGTGGGCGTCAATTCTCACTTCAGATTCTTGATGGGTCTAGGGGACGCACTTACCTCCTTTTCTTCCTCACATTGCTATATTCCAGTGTCTGGCCACCAAATCTCAGAGAGGCCCTTTCTCTGTTGTTCACCACTCTGCCATCTTCCCGGAAGTCCTTCAAGTCTTTTTTTAATCTACAGTTTTCGTTACTTTCTCTTTTTTGCCCTTGCAATTAGAATGTTGAAGACAATGGTCATCTGGATTTTGCTAATCACACCCCCATAGTGTACAATGTGTATTTCTCTCCTTTAGTTCTTATGAGTTGATATTGCATTTTGAAGCTTTGGCAGATTCAAATTTTAGCTCTTAGTAACAAACCGTTATAGGACAAATGCTCCATTCTTGCTACCTTTTTTCCTTTCAGCACTGGAGATTGGACTCAGCTTTGCCCATACCAAGCAAGTGCTCTACCAGAGAGCTACTTCTCAGGCCTTTCCCAAATTTTATTTTGAGGCAGGTTCTTGCTAAGTTTCCCCAGCTGGCCTCAAACTTGCGATCCTCTTGCTTCAGCCTTCCAAGTAGATGAGATTATAGGCATGCACCGCCACACCTGGCTTCTTGATCAGTTTTCAAAACAATATTTAGCATGCCAGTGTTGGAGACAACTAAGTTAGATAGAAATTAATACACAGTCAAAGAGGGGTTGGGCCCTTGAGGAAGTTATCACACACAAAAAAAATTAAAGACATCAGAAATGTGTCAGGAGGCGAATCTGAAAAGAGCCAGGCCTCAGAAACCAGGCCAGCAAACCTTCCTAGTGATACATAGCAAGTTTGGATTTTACTGTAATTAGCACCACCTGACCCAGTGGGCCTGGCTAGGGATTGGATACATAGATGCGTCTGACCAGAACATCTAGACCCATACTCCTCCCATTTCTAAGAACTCCTTTGTTCTTTCCATGTATCCTTGCTACTGACTTGTTTCCTTATTGGAGCAGCATTAGCTAAGTGGCTATACTTGTAATCCTGTAGGTCAATTGCACTTTGACCCACGTTGTACCTGAGTTGGGATTTTGCTGTATAAATCTTCTCCACAAAGGGCCTCCAGGAAACCCAGGAGCTTTCTTCTCCTTATTTCCAATACAACTCCCCTAACTTCTTCCTTTGGTTTGTGACTTCATTCCTTGATGTTGTGAGACCACAAACTTGGCACATTTGACACCTAACACTTTGAGGGTTATATTTTTCCTATGTCACTAGTACCTTTTTTTTTTTGAGACAGGGTCTTGAAGTGCTGTTCAGGCTGGTCTTGAGCTCACTTTGTAGCCCAGGCTGGTCTCGAACTTGCAACGATCCTCCTGCCTCAGCCTCCCAAGTGCTGGGATTACAGGCATGCACCACCACGCCCGGCATCACTAGTATCTTTGACAGTAACCACTTTGGTTTTCCTTTGCTTTAGTACCTTTACAAACTCACCAAGTAAGCACATTTGATGGGTTTCAGTGTCTTGCCATTACTGCTTTAATGCTCATACTGTCCCATCGTTGGTGGAGAGAACCTCTTCATGATGCTCCTAGCCCTTTTGACATGATTCTGTAGCAGCCTTGGTGTTGTCTGGTGTGACAACGTGCTCCAAGCTCATCTTTTATTTTCCCTGCATCTGGAATTATTCTTCTGAGGTTCCACTGTTTCCTTATGTCGAAATGGTTTTCAAGGTCACTCCTGGGGCCTTAGAGTGCGCCAGGCTCCTTACTTTGTTTCTGGAGTGTTTTCTGTTATTGTTTCTATTATCTTTTCAAGGAATGGACCCAGGAAATATCCTTTCTGGTTTTATTTTAAAGGTCCAATGCATCATTTATTCACATGATACTTCATATTTAAATTTATGACTATAGGATTTCTAGTTGACCTCTTTTATCCAAATAAGTTATTTTTTTTCCCCCTCCCATGCCAAGAATCTCAATTCTCAGTGACCTGGGAAAGAATTCAAACATCAGAAATCTACTCATTTGCTTTGTCCCCTATTTGATACACATGACAACCGCAGACACCAGCAGTATGACCTCAGAGCTTTAGGGAGTCTCTTGTTACTTTTTCTTACACTTCCTTTTGTTTTATTTTATTTTTTGAGACAGGGGCTTGCTATGCAGCTCAGGCTGGTTTTGAACTTACTATGTAGCAAGGCTGGCCTTGAACTTGATGTGGTCCTCCTGATATAAGGAAGAAAAACTCCCAACCTGAACGATATCTGAGTTGAGTTCATGTTCTCTAAAATCGAAAAATGAATCTTAGGAACAATGGAGGTGAAGAGCAGAATATATTTATTGAGGGAAAGAAAGCTTCAGTCCAAGAGAGGGATAGAAGAGGGGTCCCAGTGGGTTGCCCAAGACTCTGTCTTTTTTAGGGACTTTTATAGAGCGAAACCATGAGGTGAGGTGGGTCCAAGGTAGTGGAAAAATGGGAAATCACAAGGTGGACATGAGGTGGGGCAAAACTATGATCAGCCAATAAGAATTGTTTAAGTAAAATTGATTGAATTGGGATCAAATGGGGGAAGCGAGTCACGTAGCAAGTGGGCACCAATACAGAACAGGGGCTTTTCCTGTAAGGGGTTGGGCCAGTGACTCTTCAAGGTGATCGCTACCTATTTAGAATATTAATCCCTGATGTCCATTCTTAAGGAGGTATGTGGGTGTGTTTGTTTAATCTTTTGTTTTGAGATCTGTCCTGCAGCAAGTACCACCTCTCCATTTGCAAGGAGGTATCTTGTCTTCCATACAGGTTCCTTAGGGCCCAGAGATATAGTTCAGTGGCAGAACCTCCTGCCTGGCAAGAGTAAGGTCTTGAGTTCGGTTCCTGGTACCAAAAAAACCCCCACCAAAAATCATACCAGCTCCTTTGAGGGCCTGTCCCTGTTTGACTGCCTATAATATTTCTATCTAACTCAGCTGCCTACACCACTCCTGCCTCAGCTTCCTGAGTGTTGGGACTGCAGGTGTGCACCACCACGCCCAGCTTTGCACTTCTTTTTATCCTTAGAGAATGTTCCAGTGGGAGCACCAGCCAAATTACTGTGTTTGTAAGTCATAAGGAATATGTAAAAGCCCCACCACAGACATCAAAGGTTCTAGTTTAATTCCCAGTTCCCACCCCTGCCGTGGGATTAGATCTTCAAGTTTACCATTTCTCGAATGTATGGTTGTAAACTGGTTGTAAACGCCCTGCCCTTCCTGGACTCCCAAAATGTATTGTTCTACCTGTAAATGCTCTACCCCTCCCAGATTCTCGGAATGTACTGTTCCTGCCATAAAAATCCCCTCATTGTTACAGATGTGACATATGTTTGCCAAGCAGGATGCCGTTTTAGGGTTTAAAAGCTACTCTCGTCCCTGGATCGGGACTGGTCTGATCCTTCCCTGCGTGGAGGCTCTCAGTCAGTCCCTGGCCAGGAATAAAGGCTCGTCCTAAATTCCAATTGGCGGTCTGTGCGTCTTGGTGTTTGTCGGTCGGTACCATTTGGTTCGTTTCTGGTTGCGAGTCCAGAACAGAATATTCCTCTTTGGTCCTTATGCCACTGACTGGCTACACATTTATGGTCCATTTATTTCCTTTTACTTTTTAGCTTTCAGGATATCTTCTTTGTTATTTAATTATAAATTATTTAACATTTACATGATCCCTAAAGTTAAATCTACCCAACAAATCTCATTTAAGGAAGCCTAGGTCTAGTTCCTGTTCTTTTCCTTTCTTCCCCCATATATAAATATTATTATTTTATTGTCTGGTTAGATTTAAAAATATAATCATCTGTATTTATTAAACAGAAGCAAATAGATGTGTATACTTAGTTCTTATGCAAGCGGTCACCTTCCATACATACTTCCTCGTTACTGCTTTTCTCACCAAGGCTTCCTCTCCCTTTTTTTTCTTTTCTTTTTGAGACAGGGTTTCACTATGCTGTTCAGGCTGGCCTGGAGCTCACTTTGTAGCTCAGGCTGTCTTCAAACTAGCAAAGATCCTCCTGCCTCAGCCTCCCAAGTGCTGGGATTACAGGTGTGTGCCACCATGCCCAGCTTTCCCTTTCTTTTTCCTTCTTTTCCTTCTTAGGGTTTTTTTCTTTTTTTCTTTTCTTTTTTTTTTTTTGGTTACCGGGAATCGAATGCATAACCTCAGGCTTGTCAGGCAAGCGCTTATGCCACTGAGCTACATCCCTGGCCCCTCTTCTTTCTTTCTTACAGGGCTAAGCAGAGCCCTGTGCCACCGAGCAACGCCCCTGGCCCTTCCTTTCCCTTGAACGGCTGTGGAGTCCTCTGCAAGTCCCACTTTTGCCCCACTTTTGCCCCACTTGTCCCTTCTTCATGGGCATTTTGATTTTTCATTTTTTTTATGCGTTATTGTTGCAAGCAGTGTTACGAGGGCTATCCTTGTACATGACTAATCGCAGCTTTGCCCGTGTATGTTTGAGATAGATTTCTCCATACCAGGTTGCTAGGGAAGAGAAACAGAGATTTGAAAGCAGAGAGACCAGGGTGTTAGCCTATAATTCCTCCTGCTACTTCACTTCTTCCCTGCACCTTTCTCTGCAGTAATGGGAGCTCTGCGGGCTCCGAGCTCCCCGCCCAGGGCTGCCCTCTTACGTGTGCAGACTTTAAGTCTTGGGCCCTGCTCTCCCTCCAGCCTTGCCAATCTTCCACTCAAACAAGAGTCTCCAGGTCCCGGACCTTAGTGGGATGGCTTGAGTGCGCACATGCGTGTACGTGTGTGTGTGTGTGTGTGTGTGTGTGTGTGTGTAAGA
Organism: Chinchilla lanigera; assembly: GCF_000276665.1. NCBI lineage: Eukaryota > Metazoa > Chordata > Mammalia > Rodentia > Chinchillidae > Chinchilla > Chinchilla lanigera. The sequence continues at coordinate 13,434,001 of NW_004955417.1, read as the reverse complement.
CATTTTTGATCATGAGGTGCATGCCTGTGGGGCTCCAGCTATCACATCTCTATGCATAACCCCTAAAGATGAAGACATGTATAGTTTAAATCTTATTCTGTCTGAACCGTTGCCATCTGTGGCCTTGGCTAACATGCAGAAGTTAGTAATAAAGGAAGGTCCTATTGGGGAAGATTATCCTTTATACAAACTCCAGGGAAGTAAATTTGGTTAAAAGCGATTGCTCACAAAGAAAGAAAAAAAAAAAGCGTTCACTCAATCACATTGGTGATTTTCAGGGCTCTTTCTCATCTTGAAAACCTTCCTCCAGCTACGCCGACCTGGCCGCTGACCTGACCAGGAATGACTTGCTCAGCCGGATGTCAGGGCCCTGCACGGCTTCCCACGTGGGGCTGCTGTCCCAGCCCGCGCCCTGTCAGCACTTGGCTTGGAACTTACATTCTCTAAGAAACTTATCTGGTGGCTCCACTGGGCTAGGAGTCGTTCTGAACCCCACATGCCTCAAGTGTAACGTTGCCAGGTTTAGCAAATGGTAACACAGGATGACCAATGAAACTGGAATTTCGGGTGAAACTGAATACTTTATTTTAAGCATGGGACATAGTAATACTAAAAATTACTTATTGTTTATGAAGTTCAAATATACCTGGCGGGGCCTATATTTTGTCTGGCAACTCAGGCTTAAGGGTCTTCAAAGCCAAATAATTCTCCGGGTGTGGTGCCGCACGTCTGCAATCCCAGCACCTGGGAAGCAGAGGCAAGAGGATTGCCTCAGGTTAGAGGCCAGCCTGGGCTACATAGTGAGTTTAAGGCCAGCCCGAACTGCGTGGTGAGATCCTGTCTCAAAAAAAACAGACAAAAAGTTTCTTTGAGTGATTGTGTGTACCATGTTTTGCTAAGTACTATAAAAGATAAATAACATGAAAGCAGGGACTTTCTTCTGTGGCTTGCTCACCTCTAGTTTGTCCACATTCCCAGTACTTGAAGTTCCAAGCTAATGTTTGATGAATGAATAAATCTTAAAATTAAGCTTTGTTTTCCACTAGACAGAAGATAACTTCTACTTTTGAGAGATGCCTGTGATTTAAACATAAAGCAATATAAAGCTGACTACTGCTCCTTTTAAAATAGTCTAAATTTCTATGGCTGATTAGAGTAAAAACCAGAAGTTATTTTCATTACACAGACGTGTATATTTGTTTGTTTGTTTGTTTTGAGACTGGGTCTCGCTTTGTGGTTCAGGTTGGCCTCGAACTCGTGGCAGACCTCCTGCCTCTGCCTCCTGAGTGCTAGGATACAGCATGCCCCGCCATGCCTGGCTTCATTTGTTATATTTTATCCTTACAAAATTGTATCATTACATATATATTGAAGTAATTTAATTAAGAAAAAGACGACTGCAGTAGCAGTTGCTTCTTACCGTGCTCAGTACTAAGGCAAAGCAAAATGTGCAACACATTCAGTATCTGCTTTGGTGAAGTGTTGGTGCCAGCAGAGACCGGGCTCTGTTAATCCAATAGAGGGGGACAATTTTAGAGCCGATTGCCGATCGCTCTCTGGGGAGAAACTGCTAATTTCCACCTCCAAGAGTTCAAATATAGAGGCTGCTTTTTATTTATTTATTTTTTGGAGACAAGTTCTCACTGTGAGAACTCTGAGCGATCCTCCTGTCTCAGCCTCCTGAGTGTTGGGATTACAAAGAGGCCCATTTGTGAAGAGCGTTTATTGGCTCTAAGTATTGAGAACTAGGGGCCAAGGTAAAAAAGCTGAGCTAATAACCCGGGCCAGGTTTATGTGAGCGATCGAATGGGGTAGAAGGAAAGCTCGTGAACGTCGGTGTGGGACGCCGTTCATGTCCATGCTCTAAGCAGAACGCTCTGGGGTGTTTTGGGATTCTGAAACTCGAGTCTTGGTTTCTGAAGGAAGTGGCAAGGCTGGAAGGGGAAGCGGCCGGCCCGGGTTCCCATCCTGGGATGGTGCACACAGGCAAACACACAAAGAAAAAGGAAGGGGGTTGCCAGCGAGGGGCGGAGCGAGGGCCGCACTTTCCTCTAAAGGAACAAAAAGGGAAATGGTGGTGGAGCGCCAGAAAGAGCCGACTGGAGGCCACGTGACGGGGGAAGTCCTTCTTCTCAAACGGGAGCGGTCTGGGAGCGCTGGGCAGGCAGGCAGGAAGTGGGAACAGAACCGAGGACCCTGCCTGGTCTTGTTTCCTGAGGGCTGCAAGGGGATCCCATGGGGGAGGGGCGGGTGGCACCGTCCCGGCTGGGTCTCATGGTGGGTCCCCACCAAGGAAGGGTCCCACGAACTCTTGGGAGGTAGAAATCGCATCGAATTTTAAAAAAGGAAGAGTATTAGAAAGATACTACAGCCAGGCGTGGTGGCACAAGCTTGTAATCCCAGCACTCGGGAGGCTGAGGCAGGAGGATCGCCACAAGTTTGACGCCACCCTGGGCTATGTAGCGAGTTCAAAGCTAGCATGGACTACACAACGAGACCCTGTTAAAAAAAAAGAAAGATGTACTGTAGGTTTTTATTTTAAAGCAGTGATGTTTCTACTGTTAAGTACAGTGGTCCTGAATATAGTGTGCAGGTCACAGTTCTACCTGTGTCATACTTGAGCCCATAGAGCCACCATCAGAGCCCCCAACTGTTCAAGGCTGGGGTTGAAAGCCCAGCACTGGCAGACGCCAGGGAACCGAGCCAGGCCGGTTGCAGGTGGGGGCGGGGCCTAGGTAGGAGCGGGAAGGCCTCCGCAGACGGGGCCCAGGGAGAGTCCACTAGGGGAGACAGAGGACCTGAACCCACGCTACGCCCGGATTTAAGCCTCTTTCGCCTCTCCCTCTGATAGAAAGGGTTCCCGGGACGCGTCCGCCAGAGGCACGAGGGGATCTACCAGGCAGAGATGCAAAAGAACGCAAAGGAAGAGAGTGGCTCCGGAGAGCGCCCTGGGATCTGGAGCCCGTGCGTGTTTTCACAGGGTCTCCGGCGTCTTCAGCGCGGCGATCTAGGGCGGGCTTCCCACCTCTGCCCAGTAGCCATCTGTAGGCCTCCGTCGGTGCAGCCCATTCACAGCTGCCTCCCGCCGGTCTGTGGCCACTCCAGTGCGGCTTCCTCGGGGACCGAGCGCCGTGGAGCAAGCGCGGTGTCCGGGTGCGAAGCCAGGCTGCGCCCAGGCTCAGGGCTCAATGTGTCTGTAAGGCCCTTAGGACTTTTTTTTTTTTTTTTTTTTTGAGTGAGTTTCCAGAAAGGGGAAAAAGCCTGGAGTAACTTTTACATCCTGAAGCTGTTTTGCTTAAAAGTACAATTTTAAAATTCTGATTTTTCTTAAACTCCTTTGTACCTGTCGTTATATTTTCTATCCGACCTCAAGGTGCATCCTTTTCCTCCACATGACTCAAATGTATCCTTCTTTATGACTGAGTAGTAATCCAGAATGGAAATGCCATATTCTCTTTATCTTTTCATCTGCGGAGGCTTTTCTGGCTGTGATTCCTCTTGAATCAGTGCAATGAGTACAGTTTATTTCCTGCCTGAAGCCCCTGGAGGCCTGACTGGATCTGGAAGTCACTCCTGCCCAGCTGCGCCCCCGCTGGGACCCTGGCCTCTCCTGCCTGCAGACCGGCCCCAAGCCTGGGGCTCGCACCATCCACCGCAGCCTGGAACCGCTGCCTGGCTCTGTTGAACTCTGGATTGGGGGATCCTCGGCTTTCCTGATCCCGGGAGCCAATTCCATATCATATCATCATCATGTCATGTCACATCACATCATAGCGTCCATAGCACATCACGCATCACATACATGTCATATAGCATATCGTATATCATGTCTAGCTGGTTCTGTTTCTCTGGAAACTCCAGACACACACACACACACACACACACACACACAAACACACACACACACAATGTTCATTCATTCCATATCTGTCTATCTATCTATCTATTTATCTATCTTTTTTGTACTGGGAATCGAACTCAGGACCTTATGTTTGCCAGGCAGGCTCTGAGTCTATATTTTTAATAACTTATTTGTAAAAGTATTTTGTTTTATTTATTTATTTATTTCCGGTACAGGGAATCAAACTCATGATGTTGCGCTTGCCAGGCAGGCGCTGTGCCACTGAGCTAAATCCCCAGCCACTGTAAAAGTATTTTTAAATAATTTATTTCACTGAGAGTGGTGGCGCACGCCTGTAATCTCAGCACTTGGGAGGCTGAGGCAGGAGGATCGCTGCGAGTTGGAGACCAGCCTGGAACTACAAAGGGAGCTCAAGGCCAGCCTGAACTGAATAGCCAGAGCCTGTCTCAAAACAAACAAACAACAAAAAAACCTTATTTCTAGATTAAAGACTTTTTCCGTCTTTGGCCACATCGTGAAAACATTTTGAGAACGACTCGCGGTGCACAACCTATCCGGGCGCGGGGCTGTGAGGCTACGAGCTAAAGGCGCCACGGACCGGATCCACTCGGCGGGGACTCTCTGCTGCCACCTCGTGGCGCCATCTGTAAAGTGCAGCCTCAACTTTTTGAAATACAGTAATTTAAGAAAAATCCAGGGGATGGCCTTGAAAGGATTGTTCTCATTTTTTAAACCATTATAAATAATACTGTACGGATAAAATGTATTCCTATCTTAGGAAATAGATTCCCAGAAACGTTATCATATTGTCAAAAGGCATAAACATTAAACTCTTTTCCCCTGGGTGCTGTGTCGGTCGGAGACTTACCCTTGGCACTTGTAAGCAAGTACATCCCCAGGCCGACCTTGAACTTCTGTTTTTTTGGTCTTGTAAATGGAATACATATTGCAAATGCAATAGAGACTGAAAATTACACAAGGAAAAGAAGATGTTTTGTAATTTCATTAGCAAACAAAACTACTCATTTAGGGACATTTTACTTAACATTATTAAAAAAACAAAATTGGTGCTATAAGTATTCACAGTGTACTAGCCAGCTTTGTGTATTTATTTATCTTTGTCAAGGTCTTGCTATGCTGGGTGCTGCCCTCAAACTCACTATCCTGCTGCCTCAGCCTCCTGAGTGCTGGGTTTACAAACGTGTGCCCCCAGATCTGGCACTCTTTTTAATCTTTTGTTTTCTTCCTCTTTCTCTCTCTCTCTCTCTGTCTCTCTCTCTCTTTCCCTCTCCTGCCCCCCCCCCCTTACCCCTCCCTGGTCTGACTTCTCTACCAGGCTCTTTGGATCAGGGAGGGACTTTGCCTTATTTACTCTTATATTGTTATGCAACTTTTTGTTCTTCGCAGTCTGTTCTGCTCACTATGTTGTAAATTTTTTTTTTTTTCCGGGTACTGGGAATCGAACTCAGGACCTTGTGGTTGCCAGGCAGGTGCTTGTGCCACTGAGCTACATCCCTGGCCCTTCTTATATTGTTAATACCTACATTGGTGCTTGGCAAATGCCAGTTGAAGAAAAAAGTAAAAATTTTAAAAATTTTTTCTACTAACACATGCCTGAGCAGATTTTCACAAGAGCTGAATGTGACATTTCTCTGGCTCTGTTTCTCTGTCTCTCTGTGTCTGTCGGTCTCTGCATCTCTCTGTGTCTCTTTTTGTCTGTGTCTCTCTGTTCTGTCTCTCTCTGTTTCTGTCTGTCTCTCCCTATCTGTGTCTCTGTCTCTGTCTCTGATTCCATTCCCTATCCCCAGGTTCCCTGAATTACCCAGGCTGGACTTGAGCTTGCAGTCCTCCTGCCTCAGCCTCCCAGAGTGCTGGGATTACAGGCGTGCACTACCACGCCTGGCTATGCTTTGGCGTTTTAATTTGCTGACCATTTCAGGCCCTTATCTCCACCCCCTCCTTTTTCTTCTCCCTTTCTGCTTTCGGTAGCAGGTGGAGTGAGAGAGGGAAGGAAGGACTCCTCCCGCAGTGAGTCCCACTGGAACTTTGCCTTAGAGGCGCGGGCGGGAGAGCTGGGACTCAGCCAGATGCGGCGCCCGTGTGCGCAGCGAAGTTGCTGGAATGACCGGGAGTGGGTGAGGCTGCGGGGTGTGGTGTGGGCCGGGCCTTGGCTGGTGCTGTTCCGGAGACGAGGGGCGGGCAGGCCAGGGAGGGGCAAGCGGGTCGCACTGAGCACCAGGCTTGGCTCAACGCCTCCTTTTGATGTTTTCGAGTTTATTTTTGTTTTTTTTTTTTTTTTTTTTTTTTT
>NW_004955417.1:13410393-13427731 GCF_000276665.1 Chinchilla lanigera | reverse complement strand
GTTTGTTTTTGTTTTTCTCCGGTACCGGGAACCGAACTCACGACCCTGCGCTTGCCAGGCAGGCGCTTTTGCCGCTGAGCTAAATCCCCAGCCCCTGTTTTCGAGTTTAAATTAAACTTTTCATTAGTGCACTTTGCAGTACAGCAGTACAGAACGATCACGCTCCTGTGGGAGTCGGCACATACGCACACCGCACCTTCAGCGTTTTCATGTCCTTCCCCTCCCCCTCCCGACTCCTTCCAGCTGTTGGTCCCCCTCCCTTTTGCAAAAGATCTCTCTCCCCGTTTCCTACTACCTATCTTGTATTTGAGTGTGTGTGCGTGTGCGTGTGTGTGTGCTTGAGACAGGGTTTCGCTACGCAGTTCAGGCTGGTCTTGAACTCACTGTGTAGCCCAGGCTGGTCTCAACTTGCAGCGATCCTCCTGCCTCAGCCTCCTGAGAGCTGGGATTACAAGTGTGTGCCACCACAGCTAACGTCTCAATTTATCTTTTGTGGCACAGTAGCGCTCCACTGTATATAAATGCCACATTTTCTGCCATCTCTGAGTTTTTAATAAAAATTTTCATTTCATACTGGGCCTGGAAGCAGCATGGCTGATCCCAGGCAGGGGTCAGAACAGGGGTGCAGAAACCGAAGAGAGATGTGGCCTAGGTGGTGGAGATCAGAATGGCAGAAGAAGGGGCCCCGTCTAGCGGCTCCCACCTAGGGGTGAGGTCCCCCGAGTCTCCCCCAAATGCTCCCTGAGGTCCTCGTCTGCCTCTTTCTGTCGCCCACCCCCCCGTCAGTCATGCTTTTCAGTGTCTGCCGTTTTCCTCTTTGCGGAAAATTACTGTGTCAGGAACCTTCTTTCAGGGGTGGTCTTCTGTGAATCCAGGAGAACTTCTTACTCCCCTAATACAGTACTGTGAGGTGTAGACTGTGTCTCCTTTGCCTGGCCCTTATGCGTAAGCGGGCAGGGTGAACAAGCGAGAAAGTCTACCTGGTGCGTCCTCATGGAGTGAGGCGCAGGGTGGAAGCGGGTCTCTAAGTAGGATCCTAAGCGTCAGGGTGAGCTCTAGGATGGTCCCTCAAATTCTCATGCGTTCAGAGGGGAGCTTTTGAGCCAGCTGTCGCTAACAGGACCTCTAACACTGCAGGCTCCTGCAGCTGAGCTGACAGACGACCTGTCGGCGTAGGAAGACTCAAGGCTAAGGTAGCCTGGAGTCTTTTAGGGAGTACAACGTTTTGGTCTTTGCAACACGCCGGGTGCTGGGCTCAGAGCTGTTTTATGTCCTGCCCATCACAGCCTCTTACAGTAAGCAGTTACTGGTCTCATTTTGCAGATGAGGAAACTTAAATACAGAGATTGGAAATGGGCCTTGGTGCAGGGGACCAGGGAGAGAAATCCTTCCAGGTCACGCCTCTATCAGCACAGGGCCAGCTGCCTTCCAAAAGCACCTCTCTGAACATGAGAACTTGGGGGATCATCCTAGAGCTCACCCTAATACTTATGATCCTACTTATTTGTTATATGTGCTGGGAAGTGTTAGTCTGAGAAGGGTCGAATCCCTTCAACAGGCTTCTCAAAGGGTCCACCACGTAAAAAGCTGAAGAACCCCTGATCACGGGTGCTTTCTGGATTACCATCCCATGGTGGCGGGATGCTGGGCCCATCGACGTTCTGTTCATCTGTGAGGATGATCGAGTTTCCTGAGGGCCCGCTGTGACTGCAGGGGTCAAGTGAGGGGTGCTGCTTCAGAGAGGGGGCTCAGAACCGCCTGGAGCCACGGGCCAGGGGGCAGCCTCACCCAGGCCACTCCTCCGACGGCCCCCATTGGCTGTTGATGGTGAAGCCCTCGCTGTGGGCATCAGGAGCAGGGAAAGTTTGGGAAGCCCATTTATTCCGTTCATTCTCTGCTTCCAGTTTGCTCAGTTACCTCACAAACATTGACTGAGCGCTCACTTCTGTGCCAGGGACGCTTTAGTAAAAAACAAAGAAAAAGACCAAAGTTGTTGCTCTCAGGGAGTTTACGTTTTAGAGGGGTGTTGTAGGCAGCTAAGTTAGATAGAAATATAAGCAGTCGGACAAGGTTGGACCCTCAAAGGAGCCAATACAGAAGACAAAAGATCTTGCAACTGTCGGGGAGACAGACACCTCCCCTGTGGACCAGAACTCAGGACAAAAGATGAAACAAACGCAACCACATACCTCCGCAGGGATGGACATGAGAGATCAGTATTCTAAATAGGTAGCGATCACCTTAAAAAAAGCTAGGAAGAACCACTACCCCAGCCTCCTGCAGGAAAATCCCCGGTTCTGCATTCCTGCCCAATTGCTGTGTGACTTGCTTCCCCATTTGATCCCGATTTAATCAGTTTTACCTGAGCAATTGTACTTGTAATCTTATTGGTTGGCCATAGTTTTGTCCCACCTCACGCCCACCTGGCGATTTCCCATTTTTTTCCCACCTTGGACCCCCCCCCCCCACCTTGTGGTTTTGCTCTATAAAATCCCTAGAAAAGGCAGGGTCCTTGGTAACTCACTTGGGACCCCCTCTGTCTCTCTCTCAGACAGAAGCTTTCTTTCCCCCAACAAATATATTCTGCTCTTAACCTCCATTGTTCCTAAAATTCATTCTTCGACTTTAGAGAGCACAAACTCGTCCCAGACATCTAGCAGGCTGGGAGTTTCTTGCCCCTGCATCAGGAGAAGGGAGGGGAGGGGGTAAATGGTGATCTAAGTGAGCACCTCGGTGCTCTTGCACACTATACTGCGAATGGTGATGACAAGTTTGGGGGAGACAGGGGGTGCGGTGAAAGTGGGTGGGTGGGGTGACGCGGTCACTTGGGTGGCCAGGGAGGGCCTGGCTGAGGTGACACTGACTAACACCTTGGAGAGGGAGGGAGTGAATATATACATATATATATATATATATATGTATATATATATTTTTTTTTCCTTTGTCTGGAGAATTGAACTCAGGACCTTGTGCTGGCCAGGCAGGCGCCGTGCCGCTGAGCTTCATCCCTGGCATCAGGGCAAATATCTGAGGCCAGAGTTGCCGAGCCCAGGGAGCAAGCAGAGGTCCCAAGGCAGGAGGTGTTAAAAGAGCTTGGAAGAGATGGGAGTGGAGGAAGGAGGCGGGATGGGCGTGGACCACAGCCTGGGCGGCTGGGCGGGGAAGCTCCTGGAGGAGCTTTCAGGACACCCAGCTTCTCCTCCGAGTGAGATGGGAAACCATTAGTCAGTCTGAGCCCGATGGACAGCGCAAGCAGGGACAAGGTCAGAAGTGCAGAGGCAGCGAAGGCTCCGGCAGTCACCGGAAGAGCAGAGGGCCCCGGTGAGGGTGGTGATGGTGGCCGTGGCAGGAGGCGGGGGCTGGCAGGCTTCACTGACGCGTGGGCTCTGGGCTGTGAAAGGGAGGGTCTAAGGCTGGCTCCCAAGGTTTTGACTTGAGCGACGGGCAGGATGGATTGAGTTACTGCGTCAGCGTCCACTGCGGGCCAGGCAAGGGCTCACGCTCAGGGGACCAGCGCGAACAGAGCGCAGCCATTGCCTCACGGCAGCCGACAGGCAATCCTGGGGGAGGCAGAAAACCAGGCAGGGACAACACACCATCGGCGTCGAGGGAAGGGCTCCTCCTTCCACCACGACGCGCACTCAGGTCTGGTCTCTCGCGCTCATCCGCAGAGTGGAGCTCCTGGCGCTTCCAGGGGCTGCTGAGGACAGTGAATGAGAGCGGGTGTTGCAGGCCTTTGGCGCCAGCCTGAGCCGGGCGGGTGCTCAGTGAGTGGTAGCTGCTCCTGCCTCCTCGTCGTCATCTTTACACGCTTCCAGGACCATAGGCAAATGTCACCTAACCCGGTTTTCGGGAAGGAGGTGAGGGGTGACTTTCGAGAGGAAGTTGCAGGCACTGTGATTTCAGAGACCCGCAGGTGTTTGCAGGATTAAAGTAAAGGCCGGTGGGAGGAGGTCGAGCTTAGTTTGGCATTTTAAATTTCTTTTCTGAGATTGTCATCACATCAAAGCAGAATAATGAAGGCTGCACTTATGCATCAGAAATCTGTCAAGCACAGCCGTTATCGTTATTTAAGATAAGGCCTGAGACCTGGGCTACCGTGAAACACAACCTTAGTGTAACAAGTGCGGGCAGCCACCTGCCGTGCCTGTGCCGAGGTTGGTGGGTCCCGCCCCACTTTCTTATGTGACTGATTCCTCAAGAAGGAGCTAAACCTAGAGACTTTCTTTCTTTCTTCTTTTTCTTTTGAGGCAGGATCTCAGTATGTAATTCAGGCTGGCCTTGAACTCACTATATAGCCCAGGCTAGCCTTGATCTCTTGACAATCCTGCCTCAGCCTCCCAAGTGCTGAGATTATAGGCATATGTAACTAAACCCAGCTAAATCTAGAAAACTTAGTAAACCTTTTATTGAATGAAACAAACTCAGTTTACTTTGGTAATCATGTTTTTTTTTCTTTCTTTTCTTTTTATTCTTGTCTTTTTGAGACAGGGTCTCACCATGCAGTTCAGGCTGGAGTTGAGCTCACTTTGTAGCCCAAACTGGCCTTGAACTCACGACAATCCTCCTGCCTCAGCCTCCCGAGTGCTAGAATTACAGGCATGTGCCACCATGCCTGGCTCTTTCTTTAAATCTTTATTGATTTATCCCTTGATTGATTTTTGCCCTTCATAACTCTGTTACAACAGAGTTGGTTAATTTTACATTTATGTTAAATATTCAAAATGCAAATATAACATTTAACATTTGCCAGCATGCTTTTACAAAAGTAAATCATACATTATTAAAATAAAAAAGTCCAGGCTTATAATTTGTCATTTTCTACCACCAGAAGATAGCTAAGGCCCCAGGCTTCTGCGGTAGAAAAGAAAGGGATCTGTATGCTGCATGTCCTGTGAATGTTATCTCTCAGCCCACTGAAATGTCTACCATGGACAGAAACATCAGGCTAGCTCACTCCATTAAAACCCATCTTATAGGGGCTGGGGACTTAGCTCAGCGGCAAAAGCGCATGCCTGGCAAGTGCAAGGTCGTGAGTTCGGTTCCCGGTACCGGAGAAAAACCAAAAAAAAAAAAAAAAAACCCATCTTGTTCAATTTTTTTTTTTTTTCCCGGTACTGGGAATCAAACTCATGACCTCGCGCTTGCCAGGCAGGCACTGTGCCGCTGAGCTAAATCCCCAGCCCCTTGTTCAATGTTAATGCTTGCTTCCTTCATGTCAACACTGAAATCTATCTTTGTACATTAGCAACTTCCGGGTATAACTTTGACTTGGTGCTTACAGGGCCATTGCATTCCCTACTTAGAATCATTTGGCTGGAATTTTATCAGTGGAACGGTCATTTTCCTGTAGCTTATCAACGTGTGGCTTTCCACAGGCAGCAATAGAAGGGGCCTCAAATGAACACTGCTCTGTATTCTTATTGTGAGTTAAGTAAATGTGTGATGTGAGAGGACATTGAAAAAAATATCCCAGGAAGATGCTCTATCTTCTTAAGGTTTAAAATTAAACCATAAGCAGCATGTGTAATTCATCCGATCAGTTAAAAAGGAGCTCACGGCGTCAGACAGTCCCTCTCATCTATTCTGCTTAGGGCTCTTTGGTACCATTATTTCTCAGGGTTCAGATTTCTGGATTTGACAGTGTGCTAAGTCACCTGCTGATCTCTTCAGCAGAGAGTAGTCAGATCTCAGGAATATTGGGTTAATTAAACATAACCTACTGTGTGCATTCTCAAATCATTATTCTACACCACCTTGGAAAGGCCTATTTGTGTACACTACACCTAAATACAGTGCAGTCATACTGGGGCAGGATTACTGTTCATGGAGCTACTGAGGAAATATGGGAAAGAAATGAGGGCAAAAAATTTTTTTTACAACCACAATTCCACAGCTGTAAAAATCTTATATTATATTTTAAAATTTTCTATCATAGTACCTGGAATAGTGCTTTTTTTTTGTTGTTGTTGCTTGTTTGTTTGTTTTTTTGTCTTTTTGAGATAGTCTTGATATGCAGTTCAGGCTGGCCTTGAACTCACTTTGTAGGCCAGGATGGTCTCAAACTCACAATGATCCTCCTGCCTCAGCCTCAGGAGTGCTGGGATTACAGGTGTGCGCCACCACGCCCAGCTTATAGTGCTTTTTTTGGAGAGGGTCAACCCAATTATTTTGTGGGTGAATGAATAAGTGCAGGAATTTCAGGACTTTATAGCCAGAGACCGATATAAATATGCCTTACAAAAAGCGAAATAACGACACTATATATTTTAAGAGCAGGTTGCTTTTTTCCCCCAAGTTCTTTCCCATCACGTTTGTCTGGATTCTGACACTGACTTAGTGCATGACTAAAGGGATGTCATGGGTCTCATTTTCTAGCAGGCAATGGGAACCCCGTCACTTGCCCTCGATGGGGGTTCAAGAAAGCAGGGAATCTCCTGACTTCTGAAGTAAGGACGCAGGCGCTGCCAGAGCTGCTCCGTGCAAACAGCGCCGCTGCACTCGGGGCTGGCGATCCAACCCTGCACGGAGTCCGGCTCATGAGCACGTGCGGTGGCGCCTGCCTCCCTGGCACCAGTGCGCCCCACTTGTTTCTTTGCCCCTTTCACTCCATGCCCAGAGTCTCCGCCTCTCTGCAGGACTGAGCCTCAGTCTTACCCTGGGAAGCGATACAGGGGAAAGACACTCCCAACCCGCTAGATATCTAGTATGAGTTCCTGTTCTCCAAAATCGAAGAATGAATTTAGGAAGAACAGAGGTTAAGAGCAGAATGTATTTATTGGGAGAAAGAAAGCTTCTGTCCGAGAGAGAGACAGAAGGGGATCCAAGTGTGTTGCCCCGGAACCTGCCTTTTCTAAGACTTTTTATAGAGCAAAACCACAAGGTGAGGCGGGTCCAAGGTGGGCATGAGGTGGGATATAACTGTGGTCAACCAATAAGATTACGAGTACAATTGCTCAGGTAAAATTGATTAAATCGGGATCCAATGGGGAAGCGAGTCACATAGCACGTGGGCATGAATATGGAACAGGGGCTTTTCCTAGGGGCCTGGGTTAGCGGCTCTTCCTGACTTTCTCAAGGTGATTGATGCCTGTTTAGAGTACCAGTCCCTAATGTCCATCCCGAGGGAGGTACGTGGGTGTGTTTGTTTCATCTTTTGTCTTGAGGTCTGGCCCGCCGGGGAGGTGTCTGTCTCCCTCACAGTTGCGAGGTCTCTTGTCTTCCATATTGGCTCCCTCCAGGGCCCAGCCTTGTCTGACTGCTTATACTATTTCTGTCTAACTCATTTGCCTACAGCAGAAGCACAGGCAAGGACTCAGCCCTGGTTACCTGGCTATGGGCTGCTCTCCGATCCTGGTGACCCAGCCTTGAGCGCAGGCTTCCGTCCTCAGACCCTGCTTTTTAGCAGCTGGGTTCAGCGCTTGCTAAGGACCCACTTCTTTATGGCTGGCTTCTTTTTTTTTTTTTTTGTCTTTTTGAGACAGGGTCTCGTTATGCAGTTCAGGCTGCCCTTGAGTTCACTTTGTAGCCCAGGCTGGTCTTGAACTCACAACGATCCTCCTGCCTCAGCCTCCCAAGGGCTGAGATTTCAGCGTGCACCCCACACCTGGCTTTATGGCTGGTTTCTGCTCCTGACTCATAGGCCGGTGGTGTGTGATATTTCCCGTGCGTTATCAGTGCCTCACCCCAGGCGACGTGGCTTGGGGACTCCTTTATCTCTCCGCGACTGTGTGTGTGACTCCGGCCCTGCTCTGGACCCTGTGGCTCAAAGTCCCTGGAAATCCTGCTCCTCTCTGAGACCAGGCCAGCTCACATGCTCCTGGCACACACAGCAACCTGGTCTCACGGCAGGGATTCTGAGCTCCGTCACCAGCACCCTGCCCATGCTGAGGTAGGAGAAACATAGGCCTCTGGCCACGCTTGTTGACATTTCCTCCCACAGTGCGAACAGTCCCGTAGTGAGACTCTGTGTAAAGTCTCCCACTGTTCAGTCAGTTGTACCATCATCAACCCTCATAAGCCCACCCCATCAACCCTCCACAGATCAGACAGCAGGCTGGTTGGAAATGACTGTCCCTATTGCACAATGATTCAGGTTGTAGCACAAACAAACCGTTCATATTTATTTAACTTTTTTCCCCTCTTTTTTTGGAGACAGGATCTTGCTATGTTGCCCAAGCTGGTCTTGAACTCATGATCCTCCTGCCTCAGCCTCTGGAGTAGCTGTGACTACAGGCATACACTACTGTAGTTGGCTTATTTAACATTTAAAAAAATTAACATCTTGAAATGTGATTCGTTGTGGATTCTTTGATACTGATATGGATTTTTACATGTTTGATTTAAAATATTTACTTTGGTGGCACATACCTGTAAATCCCAGCATTTTGGGAGGCTGAGGCAGGAAGATCACAAATTTGAGCCCAGCCCAGGGAACTTAGTAACTTAGTGAGATACTGTATAAAGAAAAATTGGGTGGAGGATATAGCATTGTGCAAAGGCTCTGGGTTCAATCCCTGCTACCATGAAAAAATTTTTTTTTCTTTTTTTTGGTACCAGAATCGAACTCATGACCTCAGGCTTGCCAGGCAAGCACTTATACCGCTGAGCTATATCCCTGGTCCTGAAAAAAATTTTTTTTGCTATTTCTCCGGTACCGAAAATTGAACTCATGACCTTGTGCTTGCCAGGCAGGCCCTGTGCCGCTGAGCTAAATCCCCAGCCCCCGGAAAAAAAATTTTTTGATGCTTTTTTTGAACTCCTTAAATTGTGGCCCTTCAGGTGCCTCCCTTGCCTCATGCTACCCCCATCCCTGTTTGACATTTCCTCCCGGGGCTTCCTCTTTCTGTGTCATCATCTCCACAGGAGGCTGAACCCACCTGCTCCCCGCCCATCATTTCTGCCCTCTGGTCCACTCCTCTGAGCTCCCTCAGCCCTGGGTCCTCCACACCCCCTCACCCCCTCCCCGCCAGCTCTTCCATTTCTCTGTGCATTTTCGCACCCTCCCCTGCTGGCTGTCCCTGAAGTCCTGCTAAGTCCTCGCCCAACTCCCGTCTCAGGCCTTTGATTCTCCGCCTCCAAGGACCTCCTGGCTCCGCTCAGCCTGTCCCCGGCTGTGGATCCTCCCTTCTCATGGGGACGCTCTGCTCGGAGGCTCGGGTGCTCAGGTCTTCTCAGGGCCATCCCTTGGTGAGCTGGGTCCTCCTGCGCGAGGACCTCCGGCCTGACTGATAGATGCCATGCTCACATCCTCTTCCCCTGCCTCGTGAACGTTACATAAGCCACAGCAAAAGAAGCCTGCTTTTTCTCTGCATTCTCTGAGTTGAACTGAGAGTTAATTTGGGGCCCTCCTACATACAGGTTCAAGCCTAAGCTCTTTCACACGGCATACAAGCCCGAGCGAGCTAGTCTCGTCTGACTTTACAGATTCCGATCTTATTATTCGTTGTCACGTTCTTTTTCCCTTATTGGAAAATATTAATTTTTTTTTTTGCTTGCCTAAATTCTATATATTTTTATGGAGACATCAAAAAGTCTTCTCTGAATTCTCTGTAGGTGAAATGCCATCCCATGTAACTGCAATAACAAAGGACTGCACATCTGCATTTCCTCTTATCGTCCCTGTTAGCCACATGTGACTGTTAAAGTGTGGCCAGCATGACTGAGTAACTGAATTTATAAGTTAATTTAGGATTAAATAGCCATGTGTGAGGACGGTGCACCTTTTCATGCTGGCAAATAAAATACACTTCCGGTTGCCCTCTGTGTTTTCCTTGATTTTTTGTTGTTTTCTTTTCCTCCTTCTCCCACCAGATGGCGATATCACTGAGGGAAAGGAATGGACTGGCAACATGGCCGACTTCCATAAACCAGGTGGGTGAATGAACAGCGCAGAGTCTTCCTGGTACCGTATTTGCGTCAGGTCCCAATGGAAGCTCAGATGCTGGATGGGCTTTTGCCTTCAGGTCACAGACTGGGTGAGGCTCTCTGCTGGGGCACTTCATTCCTAGAAAAGTTGGATACTAGGAAGGAGAGAAGGAGAGAGAGAGGGGAGGGGCAAGGAAGAGTTTGGTAAAATATAAATATCATGTGGAGGCATCAGAAAGCTACTAAAACAGCCAGGAATTGAGAACATTTCTGCATATCTGTGAATAATGACATTTTTCACTTGTTATACTTCTACCTACATTGGTAGCCACTTGGATCGTAATTTAAGGCAGTCACCTACCCATTTCTGGACTGACATTGATTTCCATGTGCTGTTACCCTATCCTACTGTTACCAGGTTAGGACTGTTCTCCAGGTTCTTGACGTACTAAACACAGAACTGAGCAGGACACCCAAGAGTAGCAGCAGGATCAATGATTTACTTGAAAGAGAAAAGACAAGATACACTCCACAGGGTGGGAGTGGACTAGTGAGAAGAGCTCACAACCCCTATAGAGCAGTTTTGAACCTTAGGGATTGAGCTGGGATTGAAGGTTTGGTCTGAGGTAAAAAATAATTTTTTTTTTTTTTTGAGACAGGGTCTCATTGTGTTCCTGGCCTCAAACTCTGGGTGACCCTCCTGCTTCAGACCCCTGAGTGCTGAGTGTTAGGTTTGGTGTAAGAGGTAAAACAAAGTAAAAAGAACCTTTATTGCCCAGGCATGAGAAGGCTGCAGAGAGAGAGAGAGAGGAAGCTACACACACACACACACACACACACACACACACACACACACACAGACCTTCTGGGGGTGCTGGGAAAAAGAATATATTGGGCTAGGTTAGGGGTGGAGTTTATGGGGCAGTCTAAGTGACTTAACAGATGCTGATTGGTTGCTGTGCACATGAAAGGAAATAGGGAGTTTAATGGAGGGTGGGAGTTGGTCTGGGAGAGACACATGATTGTCTCTGGGCTGTGCCATGTTGAATAACTGCCATAATGACTTAGCAGAAATCTATGTGGGCAGAAACCCATCATTCCTGTCTTTTGGTTATAGGAGGGGTAACAACTCTCTCAGGCTATGTCCTGCTGATAGGGGGCATCATCATAGTAGGGGGCGATGGGACGACAGGTTATACCTATGTGGAAGCTGGTGCCAGGGGTCTTGGCCAGGACGAGGAGCTTGTTGGCAGTGGTATTGCACATCCTGGATTGGAGAAATATTGAAAAAAGTTTAAAAATACAAGGTGCTATGAGAAGGAAAGTAATTATCATGAATAATGGGCCCAAGAGAGGGAAGAAGAAGTGGGTCCATGATCCAAAGGTGTTATCCCACTATAACCATGGAGGAACAATTTGCTTATGAAGTCAGAATATATTCAAATATACTTTTGGCAAAATTGAATTATAATAATTTTTATAATTTTTAAAGTTTGTAATTATAAAGACTAGTCAGAGCTCTTTTATTTTCATTTTTAGTTTTTGTAGGTCAATTAGTATAGACTCTTATAAGAAGAATTTGGAAAAAATTAAAACCTTTTATCTGTAACTAATATAGTTTTAGTACTTTATTTTGTCTTAAGAATATCTGCAACTTTTGTGTCTTGTCTTTTATGTCGCTTTTAGCTTAGTCATTTCCATATACTCTGTCACCCATTTAGACCTTTTTTCTTTTAATAGTGATTTTTATCTTTGTAGATACAATGGGCTATAGAAAAGGATAGAGAACAAGAACAGGACAAGGAATGGGAGAGAGAAAGAGAGCAGCAGAGGGAAAGAGAAAAGAAAGAGAACTAGAAGGAGAGCATGTCAGAGAACCGAGAGCAACAGAGATCAGATAGGGAGAGGGAAGCGAACACAAAAAAGGCCCTCAGGGCTTGCTACCTCACAGAGAAGGAGTAAGGGACAGGGAGGCAAGAGAGCGCAATGGTCAGAATTAGTCTGGTGTCTGTGGTTGGCTTTGGTTTGTGCCACTTTTTACAGCTGAGTTTTTTTGTTGAGGGGAGAAGGTGGATGTAAAGATGATATAAAGATCTTTGTAATGTAGATCATAGAAATTAACCACAAACTGTAACTCTTTAATATAGGTATGAGGATCAGCAGAAAAGGAGCCTAGCTTATGAGAAATTTGAGACAGGTCAGAAAGGGTAAAAGAAACATGAATGCAAACCAGGCCCTCAGGGGCTGCCTGTTCTTAGAGAGGACACGTAAGTTGAGGCTGGGAAGATGGCAGCTGACTAGAAGATGGCAGAGAGTGGGAGGAGCTAGGACAAGATAGTGGAGGGTGTGGAGCTGGAACAAGATGGTGGAGAGTGGGAGGAGCTAGGACAAGATGGAGGGTGGGAGGAGGTAGCACCAGAAGCTGAAGGGTTGCAACATGGTAGGAGGTGGGAGGAACTAGACCCAGTGCGATGAGCCGGCAGTGAAAATGAGCCCCGAGGGGCAGAGGAGGGAGGGATAGAGGCGGTAGAAGGTGAGGAGATAGTTGAAGTTGATAAAGGAGTCGGGGGTGATGTAGGGGCAATAAGCTGGGAAGACTGAGAGGGTTGAGTAACAGGCTGGGGAGGTTGAGGAGGTTGAGGAAGTTGAACAACAGGCTCAGGAGACTGAGGAGGTTAAGTTATCAGCAGAGGGGGCTGAGGAGGTTGAGGAGGTTGGGCAGCAGGCTGAAGAGGCTCTGGAGGTTGAGCCTGTGGGTATGGTGGAGGAGGTGGGGGTGCAAAGGCAGGAGGAACAGCATCGAGAGGATCATGAGAGGAGTCAGGGAGGGGTGCTGACAATGTGGACTGAACCAAACAAATTTGGGTCACTCCACATGACTGAAGGAGAGAAGGACATGCCCTGAGGGCAATAAAGGCTTGTACATAGGTTTTACTCCATTTGCCATTGTGGTAGCAGAAATTGTCTAGGTCTCTGAGGGTATTAAAATCAATTATTTTGGCTTAATGGTGTCTCCGAGCCTGAGAGTGTTTATACTGGCCAAGAGACACCTGACCAGAGTGTGTTTTGGGGGATGGGAATTAGTATTTCCCATTTTGTGGCCAAATTAAAGGTGAGCCAGAGGCTTAACAGCTGAGTGTCACAACCCCTTGGAGTGCTGTCACCCTCGTTGGGGTGCAAGAGAGTGAGAAAATGCCCAAATCCATCCTCTTAGTTGTCCCTGAGAAGGCAGAGGGGCATCCCAAAGGATGTGACAGGGAGAGAGTCTTGATGTGGGCCCACGGTTTTGAGAATGAGAGAGAATGAGGCAGGAACTCCCAGAGTGAAGAGAGGCTCCCCCGTGAGAACTAGACAGACCGGTGTTGGATGGGGGCTGGCGATGGCAAATGCAGGGCCAAGAGAAAAAGGAAAAAGGTGACTTGTTGGCAGGGGGAGCTCAAACCAAGGGAGTAAACCCTTGGAAGCCACACACCCTAACCTATCCAAGTCATGGCGCCAAAAATGTTAGGTTTGGTGTGAGTAAGAGGCAAAACAAAGTAAAAAGAGCTTTTATTGCCCAGGCATGGGAAGGCTGGCATGGGAGGGATGGGGAGGGAGAGGGAGAAGGGGAGAGAGAGGGAGAGGGAACGGGAGAGGAAGAGGGAAAGGGAGAGGGAGAGGGAGAGGGAGAGAGAGATGCAAGGACCTTGGGGGGGGGAGGGGCTGGGAAAAAGAATATATATATAAGGCTAGGTTGGGGGTGGAGTTTATGGGCTGATCTAAGTGACTTAATGGACACTGGTTGCTATATGCATGAAAGGAAATAGGGAGTTGTAATGCAGGGGGCAGGAATTGGTGTGGGAGAGACACATGGTTCTCTCTGGGCTACGCCATGTTGGATCACCGCCATGATGACTTAGCAGAAATTCATATGGGCAGAAACCCATCAGTGAGATTACAAGTGAGCGTCAGCATCCCCCTGCTTTTTGATGAGGTATGACTCTTGCCAGTGTGTGGTTTGACTTGGTTTCTCCATCAGGCAGTGGACTTTTTGACCTTTTATGACCCCTAGAGGAATCCCTAGAGGAATTGTCATGATGTCACAAGCCTCTGTGTGTGTATGTGTGTGTGTGTGAAATCTGCATAGTCAGTGACATGGTAATTAGTGTTGGAGCTGGTCAAGAGTTACAGAAGTCCACTGGATTCATGCCTGGGGACTTCCTGTAGATAAGCTAAGTTACATGGTTAACTTTTCCCATTGTGTTTGGCCCTGGGCATCCTGGTTCTGGGCTAGTGTTTAACTCAGAAAGTGAATCTAGTCGCAGAAAGTAAGCACAGCCTTAGGCCCTCTCTTCTTTCCCATCCTTGGTTTCCTTGGTTACCTGATATCTCAGCTCTAGCCCAGAAAGTAGGCTCTCAGGTGGATGGACCCTCCTTTCTTTCTCCAGCCTTCTCCTTAGCTATCTGCTGCCTTAGCACCTCTTTGACTGTTTGCAAATACAGCCCCATTTTAACTTCTGTCATAGATGATCTGTATATTTGGCCTGGGTCTTGCCCTCTTTCAGTCTTTTCCAGTACACCATGTCTGAGGAATTGGTTTTACCTTACTGATTCATAAAACACATTTTCTTTTATGATCATTGTCATTATTCTCAGTATAGAATGCCCACCCCAGAGTTCCCCCAAACCCTTTAAAACTCTCATAATTAGTGTATGCTACCCTTATGACCTGGAAATTTTACTTTAGACTCAAAATAAGTCATGCCATTAGGTGAGTGGAAATTAGCACCTATGTTCACTCTTTGTTCTTTAAAAAATAAACATACAAATAAACATCCGAACAATATTAAATAACATTTTATATACTCATATATTTTCTTCTTTTATTTTACTCATGTGGTAAATTATGTCAATTGATTTTCAAGTATAAATCAGTCTTTTATTTGAATAATCCTGATCAGGAGGCTTATAACTAGATTTGCTTGGCTAAACAAGGCACAGTGACACACACTGTAGGCTCAGCTGCTTGGAGGCTGAGATAGGAGGATCCCTTTTGTCCACATTTCGAGTCCAGCCTGGCCAACATAGTGACACTGTCTTGGAGAAAAAGAGGCTAGATTTGGTTCATGTCTTTGTCACTTTTTGTTGCTGGGACAAAATGCCCAGCAGCCACGAGTTACCGGAAGACAGGTTTATTTTGGCTGATGGTTTTAGTCCATGCTGCACTAGACTGGAACAGTTTATAGAAAGAGGATGGCAGAGGAGCATGGCAGAGAAAAACGTGCTCATGCCATGGCAGCCAGGAAGCAAAAAGAAGGGAGGAGCTAGGGATGGAGATACAGAATAGCCTTCTGGGTCACACCCCAGTGGCTCTTTCCACTATGCCCCAGCTCCCAATGGTAATGTTGGCTATAGGTTCACCAGAGGGTGAATCCACTGAGAAGTGTAACATTCCTACGGCCTAATTATCTTCACACACATGGGAATTTTGGGAGACATTATAGATCCAAACCAAATCGGCTAATACTTTGTTTTGAAAATTTGCATCTGTGTTGGTAAGAGGGAATGCCTACAATTTTTCTGATAGCATAAGTATCTCATTTTGGTACCATGGTCATGAAGGTCTGATCACAGGCAGTTGGAATATAAATAACTCAGCGGTCTTAATCCTTGGATTAGAGGACTGAGGCCCAGAACTTCTTGATTTCCTAGTGGCTCAAGCTGTGCTTACTCACGGTAGCCACTACTGTGTCACCCAACTCATTCTCTGGCTGTCTTCCCTTGTTCTGCTTCCCACTTCCCTGCCAGTCTTTCCTGGAACTGTCTCTGTCTTGGGATTGGCTTTTGGTGAGAACACAAAGATAAGAGCTTGAGCTTTCAATTTCTCACTGTTCTGGTAGCTTTTTGTTTTGTTTTTGTTTTTTGTTTTTCTTCCAGTACCAGGAATCGAACTCACGACCTTGTGCTTGCCAAGCAAGTGCTTTTGCTGCTGAGCTAAATCCCCAGCCCCTGTTCTGGTAGCTTTTTGATGCCTTCTGATCAGGTAAGTTTCAAATGTAATCTAATTTTTCCAGATCTTGGTGGAAGAGCTTGTTGGGCATAACCTGGTCCACAGTGGCTGAAAGCAGAAATTTAAGCAGCATACGTCCAGCACAAAGATGAAATACAGATACTCCTCATTGAACTACCTACCTGTTTTATGACTGTTTGAGCTTACAGCCTGCCGTCTGGACTTACCACCTATCTTATTTTTTTTTGAACGGTTTAGTACATCTTGTTTATAAAGCCTCAGTGTCTCTTTCTATACAGGACACTTTGTTTATAAAGTACTGTAATTTTTGCTGATTGTACTGTACAGTACAGTGCTGTAGTTTTGTGTTCTGTTATATATTACAGTACTGTCATTTAAGAGTTATGCAAATAGCCAGGCATGGTGGCACACGCATGTAATCCCAGCACTCAGGAGGCTGAGGCAGGAGGATCGTTGTAAGTTTGAGACCAGCCTGGGCTACAAAGTGAGCTCAAGGCCAGCCTGGATTGCATAATGAGACCCTGTCTCAAAAAGAAATAATAATAATAATAATAATAATAATAATAAAGTAAAAAAACAAAAGTGAGAAAACAAACAAAACACAGTCTAAGGAACTCCCACATGTTAACAGACCAATCTGGCTTTACTAGGTTGCCTAGTGTTGCACCTGCAGATAGATCCCAGGCATTCTCCACCTACAGATATTTCAGGGCGTCTCTCTAAATACAAAGCCTTGTTTTTGGTTATGTAACTTCAGTGCTACTATCACAACCAAAGAAATGAACAGCAGCTGGGTGTGGTGGCTCCTACCTGTAATCCTAGCACTCAAGAGGCTGAGGCAGGGGGACCTCTGCAAGTTTAAGACCAACCTGGCCTCCACAGTGAGTCCAAGGCCAGTCTGAACTACATACAGAGACCCGTCTCAAAAAACCAAACAAATAAACCAAAAAAAGAAATCTCACACCCATTAAGCAATTACTCCTCATGTGTTCTCCCCACCCCTCCACAGCCCCTGATCCGCTTTCTGTCTCCATGCGCCTAGACCCGCTCACTGTGTGCTTCTGTCTTCGGCGTTTCCTGTAGGTTGATCCAGCTCCTAGATTCACCATCCATTAGAGGGTACAAAATGATGATATTCAAATGCTCTTCTCCATTTCTTTCTGGAATACTTTTCTCTCTCTTTTTGTACTGGGGATTGAAACCCAGAATCTTTGCACTGAGCTACATCCCCACATCCTTAGCCCTTTTTACTTTATTATTGTTAGGGTTTGTGTCTGGATGTCCCCCAAAGCCTCATGCAGCCTTGGGGCGGCTTCTCGAGGATTTGACTGAGTCACGGTCCAGTGCTGGGGTTATGGGTGTGAGTGCTATACCGCCCTGGGGCGGGCAGCCTGAACACAATATAAGGGAGGAAAAGAGGCTTGCTCTTCTGCTGCTCTTCCCTTTTTGCTCTTGTTGCTT